>NC_091844.1:13244951-13869951 GCF_037783145.1 Equus przewalskii
TGTTCTTTATTTTTTTTAATTTGCAAATAAAAATGCATATGGACACTCCCTGCTGGCCAGAATACAGTGGAATTAGGGTCCTCACGCTGTGCTCTCACAGGGCTGTCCCCGTGTGTGTTTGTCAGTGTGTAATGAGCCATCCAAAAGCCCTTACCTTGTAACACGGTCATTCACTCCGGGATTCTGTTGAGCTAACATCTGTTGCCAATCTTCCTCTTTTTTTGCTTGAGGAAGATTGGCCCTGAGCTAATATCTGTGCCAGTCATCCTCCCCTTTATATATGGGTCACTGCCACAGTGTGGCTGATGAGTGGTGTAGGTCTGCACCCAGGATCCAAACCCATGAACCCGGGCCACCAAAGTGGAGTGTGCCAAACTTAACCACTGTGCCACAGGGCTGGCCTCTGGGATTTTGTTTCATGGAGGTCATCTAAAGTATGGAAAAGAGCTATATAAATAAACATCTAAACTGCATTCAGCATTTGAAAGTAAAAAGTTAAAAGTAACTTAAAATGTACGTGTTAGTGGTTGATAGTTGTTATTAACAATGCTTAATACGTGTGGCAGGCTCTTCACGTGTGAGGCCTTGCTGTGATTGCTTTCCATGCACTGTGTCTATATGGTCCTTCCCCAGACTCACTGAAGTGGGGGGGGATTTGTTAGCCACATTTGTCACTATGGAAACTGAGACTCAGAGAGGTTGAGTAGTTTGTGAAGGCCTCTCAGCTGCAAAGTATTGGTACAAGCCATCTGACTCCAGGGCCCGTGCTTTCTATCATTGTGTTAAACTGCCCCAAATTCTGATAGTCACTTAATGGGAAATTTTGGTGACATTAAAAATGACTGTAGGGGCTGGTCTGGTGGTGTAGTGGTTAAGTTCACATCCACTGCTTCAGCGGCCTGGGTTTTGTGAGCCCAGATCCTGGGTATGGACCTACATACCACTCATCAAGCCATACTGTGGTGGCATCCCACATACAAAATAGAGGAAGATTGGCACAGGTGCTAGTTCAGGGACAATCTTCCTCAAGCAAAAAGAGGCAGATTGGTAACAGATGTTAGCTCAGGGCCAATCGTCCTCAAGCAAAAAGAGGAAGATTGGCAATAGGTGTTAGCTCAGGCCCAATCTTCCTCACCAAAAAAAAAAAAAAAGAAAGAAAGAAAAAGAAAAAGAAAGAAAATGACTGTGAAGATGAGGTAGCAATGTAGAAAGATGTGAGGTGACTGAAATATGTCCCAAACACCCTCATTTTACCAGTTGCAAGAAAAGTCTAGATGGAGACACACCAAAGTGGAATGGTAGGTGTGATAGGATGTAAACTTACATGAGGCAAAGACTCTCAAACTCATCCAGCAGAGCCAGAGGTTTTGTTAGGACTCCATGCACATGTGAGAAGAAAGGAATGACAGTGATTCATCCTCCGGAACTTATGTGAGAAGTCAATCCAGTGTCCAGGGGGAAAAGAGAAATGTATAGCAAGACCCTGTGAGTGGGTGGTACCCACGTCTTCCAAGGAGAGTTTTGGATCCAGGTGGGCGAAGGCTTTGCCCGCCTAAGTCAGCAGGATTTGACAGGTGCCCTCCAGGGGGCCCTGAGCGCATCCCTTCAGCCACCGGCTTGATGTCATGGCTCCCAGTGTCTGGTTGGGAGCCAGGCTTCTCAGGCCCTGGACAGGTTGCTTTGGTGCCCTGTGGCGGATGCGCAGGGAGTCGCTGTGCCAGCCAGCATGTCAGGGGGAGGGCTCTGCTCATGGTGGGGGCAGGGCGCCTGGCGGCTGGCAGGTAGCCCTTGAGCGCGGTGCTTCACCAGCTGTGACAGTGAAGCCATTTAGTACCCAGCCTGTTATGGACTGATACTTTGGTAAAATACAGCAACAGTGAATAAGCAGAAAAAGGAAATAAGATGCATAAACTCCAGGTCCCGATTTTTCATTATGAGAGTCAGTGGACATGAAATGATCCTGTCAATTGTCCTGCAAGTTTCTAAATTTTCAGACTTATCTCATGGAGGGAGGGGAACACAGGACAGGCCACAGTGGCCCGGGAACTGCCCTTTGAGGAGCCCTACGCTAGTACTTAGAGGGGGCCGGGGGGCCTGGCCCCCGGATCTCCCACTCCAAGAACTGGCCCAACTTCAGGCCCTCTGTCTTTGAGAACGCCCCTTTGATGAGTCAGCTCGCACCTCTGCTGCTTCCGGGTGGTTGGGACTCCGAAGATACTGATGAAGCTTTAGGGCTTTATGAACTTTCTTTGCAAGTCCTTCTGTAAAGTGAATTCCTGGATGGCTATTGAAAGGTGAGGTTTTGCAGACCCAGGGATGGGGGCTCTTAGGAGTCCTGGTCTGTGAGGCGTGGTGAGGGAGGCCTTCACACGGGTCTCTCCTGGTCCTCCAGAGAAGATGCACTTGGTCACCAGGACATACTCACATGAACAGCGTTTCTCCGTTTGTAAGGTCAGTCTAACTGTCGACACTTGTTTCCCAAGTGGGAGGATGCACTGCTTTCGTCGTCTCGACAGCCTCTCCCCTGTTCTGGGCTGACAAACAGGGCGGCTCTCACCACGTTGGTCAGCTGTGTAGGATAATTATGAAGCACACCGAACGCAGCTGAGTTCTTCTGGCCCCATGTGTACCATTCGGGTGTACCATTCCGTGGTACCTCTGGAGAGTGCCCACAAAGATCTGGGTACAAAAGACGCCTGCCTGTCTGCACAGGTTCTTCTCTGAGTGTGGGCTGCGGCCCTGGACAGGGTGACATCTGCACGAGTTACCAGAGGAGGCTGGTCAGTGACAAAGGGAGCCTAGACTGCAGCCTGGCTGAAGCCCTGGCTGTGCCATAGAACGTGGTCATGCTGGTCAGAATGGCCACAGCTCAGAGGAAGCGTGGAGTGGTCGACATTTTACTTCCTGCAGTGGGGGGAGACCTCATGTCTTTACAGTGGTCCACGATCATCCAAGAGAGAATGAAAATCGGTGTAAGTGTTGCACACTTGTGAGAAATGTGGGCATCTGCTTGGGTGAGGCTGCAATTGCAGCTCCCTGGGCAGAATGCAGAGATGCCAAAGACCAACCTTCCGTCCCTCCCGTGAAGCCCACGATGGGCCTGTTCTGAGCTTTTCTCTATTAACGTTAGTGTACTTCGTTATAGACACATACGAGTATAGTCATGCCAATCGGTATGCTGCAATGGCAATATGGTTTATAGCTTGAAAACTCTACTTCTTAACATAATTGATTTTATAGTGTGATATAAGACAATTGTTATATAATATTTTAATTTTGGTATCATGAAGGACAAAAATATTTATACATGGGGCATAGCATTTTAATTTCTTGGCAAGTCTTTAGGTAAACGCAGATTATTGACTATTTATCTCAATATTCATTAGTGCAGTGCCCCGATCTCAATTAGTACTTCGAGAAAATACATTTGAGGAACCATAGGTAGTTGACTCACTCTTGGCACTAAGGACTTGTGAGAGAAGTATAAAACTCTAAACGCTGTATCCACATAATTTAAGGGAGTAAGTCTGTAAGGCCTTGTAATTTACAATATCATTTGGGATTTACAAAAGCCAATTGATAAATACACAAGTTTTTAAATCACAGCACAGTTTAAATCATGTCACATGGTTCTAATCCATGTTTAGTTTGTGGACACCTAAATGTTCGCTGAGATCATGATGCCGAATGACCCGTCAGATAAGGGGGAGGAATATGAGGAGTTCCAGCCATTTTAGCCTCTTTGGAGAAAAAAAAATTTGCATGCACTAACATGCCGTATTTGCACTTGTATTTACACTGGATAAAGTCAGGAAAAAGACACGAAGCCACGTTTTAAACCTTAAATCACAAAACAATTTATTACTTTTCCTAAATAAATTCGGATTAAAATTTTAAATTATTTTAATTTGATTTATCAAGTCATTTTATCACATTTTAATTTTTTTGTCAAAAGTCTTCAGATTGTAAATTTGTAACCAAATCTTTAAAATGTATGTTTTTACTGAAAAAAATAATGAAAGCTTGTTTTTTCCCCTAATAGCCTTTTTGCAACTAATAATTGCTGGCCTGTTAATTTGCATATCTTTTCTTTATTTTTTTTAACTCGGTAGAGACACTAAGAACATTAACCAAAGTTAGAATTCCCTGGTTTCCATTTGATTTTAAGAAATTATAGAAATACTATTTAAATTAGTATTTTGTTGTTTTACATATTTTATACTTGTGGGGGCCAAGTTTATAAACCAACTTGTTAATTCAAGGTTTTATCTGGAGAAAATCATTCTAAGACCTAGTTCACATGATACTTAATTTGTTTAGCATTTTTAATACATTTGTGCAAGCTAAGAGTTTGTTGCAGATTTTTTTTAAAGAAAAAATGGTGATCATTGAGCTTGACCTTCCTTATTTTCTTCACCCTGGTGAGTGTTTTTGGTTGTCTGGTTTATTTTTTGAGGGGCAGCACATTTGAAGCGTAAAGAATTTTTCCTTGATTTCTTACTTTGGGGAGAATCTGCAAGTCACTACTCGGAATGTAAGGAATGGATAGTATTCACCTTAAAATGATTAAATTAACAATTCCTTGAGAAATTGTTCCCGTTATATTAGTGCTCCAGGGCTGCCACGGCAGGGTACCACACACTAGGGTCTTCAACAGCAGAAGTGTATTCTCCCTCCGTTCTGGAGGCTAGAAGTCTGGGATCAAGGTGTTGGCAGGGTCGGCCTCTCTCCTTGGCTTGTAGATGCTTGTCTTCTCCTGTGTCGTCACCGCGTCTTCCCTCTGTATGTGGCTGTGCCCTCACCTCCTCCTCTTATAAAGACACCAGGCACATTGGATTGGAGCTCGCCCTCATGGCCTCACTGCAACTTCATCTCTTCTTTAGAGGCCCTGTCTCCAAATACAGTCACACTCGGAGGTCCTGGGGGTTGGGACTTCAACATGTGAATTTTGAGGGGCCCCAGTTGAGCCCTCAACTCCTGTTTTGCTGGTTCTGCCCATAGGTTGTTGCCCTTCTCTAGAGCTCTCTTCTGTGCCAAGTTGACCTTCCCCCATCTGCCACACAACTAACCTGCGAAACGCGAGTGTTGTTAATCTTCTCAGTTTATCAAAATCTCAAACTTATGCATTGGCTCTGGGAAGACAGAGCTGCCGTGGTTCTCGTTCATCGGCTGCAGAGTTTCCCACTCACACAGATGTGAGTCCAGCAGGCCTAAGGCTCCAAAGCCGCAAGATGACAACACTGACAAAACTCACACGTGTGTACAGTCGGCCACCGCATAACGATGTTTCAGTCAACGATGAACCACATGCACGATGGCGGTCCCATAGCATCAGTACCATAGAGCCTAGCCGTGTAGTAGGCCATACCATCTAGGGTTGTGTAAGTGCACTCTATGATGTTCACACAATGATGAAATCGCCTAACAGCACATTTCTCAGAACGTATCCCCCTCCTTAAGCAATGCATGACTCTTGTTCTCTTACTTTCTACACAGCAGTGATTTCTGATGCCTGGGTGTCCACAAGACTCCTTTGTTCAGCTGACACTTTCAAAGACAGTTTTAATAACAGGAAGTCAAACAGAATTACATGTTTCCCAATGGTCTCCACGCTGCACAGGCAAGAGATGGCAATACTTCTGTGAACATCGGCACTTTTCCCCTTGATCAGCAGTTATCAGCATTTGGGGTTTCCAAGGCTGAACACTGGCATTCTGTTAGCGCCAAAAGTGTTAAAACTGAAATCTACCGTAAAACTGAGAAACATAAAACTTACAAATATGGAAAGAAAGGGGCTGAATAGAATTAATCACAAAGAGAATATGGAACAAGTAAAGTATCTACAAAGAGGGTTGGGAGACTGGTCCACAGGCTAAATGGGGCCCACGGCCTGTTTTCGTAAATGAAGTTTGCCTGGAACACAGCTGTCTTCCTTCATTTATGTGTCGGTTATGGCTGCTTTCATGCTGTAACAGCTGCAGTGGGTAGTTGAAGTGGAGACCATGTGGCCTAGAAAACCTAATGTGCTTAT
Organism: Equus przewalskii; assembly: GCF_037783145.1. Classification (NCBI taxonomy): domain Eukaryota; kingdom Metazoa; phylum Chordata; class Mammalia; order Perissodactyla; family Equidae; genus Equus; species Equus przewalskii. The sequence continues at coordinate 13,250,983 of NC_091844.1, forward strand.
TCTCTGGCCCTTTACAGAAAAAGGTGGTGGACTCTGATCTCCAACATAAAATATCAGATGGGTACAAATCCCTTCTTAACACAAAATTCCTATGGTTTTGATTCTCTTTGTCCTTTCTTGTTCTGTCGACTCTTCTGAAGTAAGAGATTGACATCTCAACCCAGTGAGACTGGTGGGTTCTCTGTTGGCCGAGGTTATTTAATGACCGAGGTTTTGGCTGGATTCCTGTCAGTAGATCACTCTGAACACTATTTATGGTTGTCACATCAGTGTCTCCCTAACCTCCAATGGTGGGGCTTGCGTAACCCGGGTCCCTGGGTCCAAGTTATCATGTCACCTAATTCTCCGTGGCTGCACTTCCACCTGAGTGGTTTTACATGTCTTTAGCTATTGAGCCATGTCTGTGTATTTTCCTTCTAACTCCAAAGCCCAGGAACTTAGGTATCCTAAGATAGCTAAGTGTCTTTTTCATACAACTTGATGGACTCATGTTCTTTCATGCTCTAGAACCATACAACTCTTAGGGAAAATAGCAACATGGATGTTTAATATCACTAAGGCTCTGTCTGGTTCAGGCTCCTCACTCAGATGAGGCCACACTTCTGACAGGGCTGAGGCCTCTTCTCTGCCTGGGTGTCAGTGGATGGCAGTTCCACAACGTCTTTCTTGCATAAAACACACTGTGGTGGCACCTGTAGAACCGTGGTTCTTTGTCATTTACTTCTGAAAACTGCAGTGGAGACCTGGACATCTGCCAGGCCCACTAACTGGGAAGCTTCTAGGACTTAACTCCCTGCCCCAGTCTTTGACAGCTGTCTCAAGTGTACCTGATGTGCACCTGCCATTTATTGCAGCAACTTTCTTTAGGTTTTCGAAAGCACCCAACTTAGTTTTCAAAGAAGCAGCGACACTTTGCATCTTCTGATTTCATCCATTGGTGTGATATTTTTTGTGACCAGTTGACTCGTGGTCAGCTCCCAACCAGCCTGGTTGGGGAGAGGTGTGTGAGGTGATGGAGAATAGCCTGCTGGCCCTGGGCATTCAGTGGGTCTGGAGAGCACTGACTTAGCAGTTGAGTGGGTCCAAGCTGGTCAAGAAAGCCTCCACTGTATTTGGCCTGGGGAGCTGGGCCAACTTGTGGAAGCTGTGGGTTTGAGTGAGTCTTGTGAAGAGGCAGAGGGGGAGGGTGGGCAGAAGAGGGGGTAGGGGCTCAAGGGGAAGGGTATGGATTACACCTACCTTGTGGAGAGGAAGGGGAAGTGGGAAAAGTAGGTCAGGCAGATACTGAAAGCAGTGATGGCCCGATGAGGAGGACAGCAGCGTAGAAGGTTGGGAATGAGATAGTGGCAGTTGTGAACTAGCAAAATCACGCACTTAGCTTGGCTGCCTTGGGTTGGCTGACTTAGGTTGGCTGCCTTGGGTTGGGGGCCTTGGGTTGGCTGAGGGTCTGAGTGAGGACAGGTGGGAAGCTTTGCCGCTCTCTGGCTCTTTGGCCTTGGGCCTCCATCCTTTGAGGCTTCCGATCTTCACCATGAAATGCAGATCCAAGAGTCTGTGCGGACTTGCCTTCATCCTTTGGACCTTAGTTTCACCAGTGGCCATGTGTTTTGGGGTCGTTTTTTCATTGCAGACAAAATGAACTTTCTACGCTTGGCCGACCTCCTCAACATCCAGGTAGTCACCATCAACATCAAGAGACACCCATTGGAAGCTTGGATGCCTCGGGTATACCAGTCGTCTGCAAGCCTCTTGGTCCAGAGGATGGTTCGGCACAGGCAAGTGAGATGGGGCCAGTTTTCTCTGAAGTTGCTTTAAAAATTGAGGGATCTGTTCATGCTGTCTGGACTGAAGATGTTTCATCAGTGAAGCTGTAAATCATCCCTCTGCTTGGTGCTTTGGGTTCCCAGGGAGGCAGGGAGAGGATTCTGTACATGAGGTGTTTGGCCTTAGCCAAAGGGACAGGCTTCTAGGTATGCTTCCTTCTGCACTGTTTCCTAAGATGCTCAAGGGCCACGGAACAGATGTGCTGAGCCAGAAGCTGATCAGTCTCTGAATTCGGAAGGTTCCAGTCCCATCGGAGTCATTAGGAAGTTGATATCAAATATGGCACTTGGGCTCTGTGAAGTATATGTCAGAACTCACAAGTTAGAGTCACTGGAATGATTGTTAAGAAGACCAATTACTCCTTTTATTCTCAAGGCGATGGACTCCAGAAAGAGTCATTTATCCTGGTTGGAGATCTTTTTTTTTTTCTTTTTAAAGATTGGCACCTGAGCTAACATCTGTTGCCAATCTGTTTTTTTCTCCTTCTTCTCCCCAAAACCCCCAAAATGTAGTTGTATATACTAGTTGTAGGTCATGGAGATCTTATTTTTAATATGGATCTCCTGGAATACCCAATCATCAGAGGCTCATCCTCTTGCTTTCTTTGAACTTGATGTTTCATAAAAGTGAATGGTTCAGAAGTCCTTGACAGTAGCTCGGCCTGTGATGTAGGTGAATGTCCTTTCTAGCTGCCCGTACTTTATATTTATCAGTTCTTTATGCAGAGGCTCCTTTCTTAATCCCAACATTGAACTGCTGGTGAGTGTCATGTGGTGGGTGTTTGCGTGTCCATATGTGACTTCCAGGGCTGGACCCTAGAGTCTGTGCTTCGTTCGAGGAGAACCGTGAAGGAGGAGCGCCTCCTCTGTCTTCCCCTGGCCACGCCCAGGGTTTACCCAGGATTCCCTGCAGCACAGGGACGGGTGCCTGAGCAGGGCACCCTGCTCTGTAATTGAAAAGTTGAGTCAGAGCCCAGCTACCATACATTTTCACGCATTTTTATCCCAAACTTGGTGAGGAAGATGGACATGCCAGCCCCCTGGAAGGCTTGTGTGCATTAGGGGTAAAGAGGTTTTCAGAAGCCTTCTTGGTTAAGGATGTTAATTTCCTAAGGAGTAGAGGTGTAATGATCTCATTACACCCTAAACCTCTCCTTAACCTTCGATTCTGCCGAAGCTTTCATCTGATCCAGGTAATATGCCCCCAGAGGGGAACCTGGGAAAACCACGCCTCTATCCGCCCCCTCTTCAATTTCTTTGAAATGTCTTCATTTTCTCCTTGGCGGGAAGGGCTGCGCCAGTATCAGTGGGAAGCAGGTGAATTTTAGGGCCTGGTCGTGCTGGAACCTTACCTTAGATGAGGACTGTGTGTGTGTGTGTGTGTGTTTGGGGTGGGGGTTGGGGGGGTCTCATATTCGGTCCCCTTGCTGGGCAATGAAGCAGGCCTGGTAGAGCTCTGAACATGATCCTTTCACCGAAACGCATGACGACAGGATTTCTTCTTTTTTCCCTGATGCCAGGGTTTTTGTCTGGGTTTATGATGTCATCATTCTAGTCAATGCCATATTCATTGCCCTGGATGAGAGAAACCCCTTCATCTCCTATGCAGAATGGCTTTTCCTTTCTCTCTATATCATTGAGATTCTCCTGAAACTGTACACGTATGAGCCCAGATCCTACTTCGGAAGGAGGCAGTTCTGGAACTGGTAAGCATTCATGTTCTGGGGAGGGGGGATGAGGCCATGGGCAGAGAGAAGGGGGCTTCCTGTCACAATGTGGCTAATATGATTGTAATTTTCCAAGCTCCATCTGCCTTGTTTTCAGGCCTCTTGTAATGAAATCTCGGGGGCGGGGAACATCTAGTCCAGTGAAGGCTGTTATTCATGGTGTCGGTTTGAACGGACTCGCTAAAATTAGAATCGCAGATCACGGCATCTCGGATTTGAAAGAGATCTTAGAACATGGTACCCAATGAGGCAATTCCTTCCAAAGCTGCCCCAGTCGCTCCCTGGTCTTGTTATCGGAACCGTTGGCCTGCGTGGCTGGACAATGAGGACTGTTAGCAAGCCTTTTCTGGGCTGGATGTATCTCCCTGTGGCCTTTTCTACTCCATGCTACGTACCCCCTAGTCTCAAATGTCGCTCTCATGCTGCAAACCAGCCCATCCATCTTGAGTGCCACTGTGTGCCAGGCCTTGTGGGACACAAAGATACAAGGCACAGGCCTGATTTAGGTAGTGCACAGCTTGGCAGGGTTGCATCTCTGTGATCACTGCTCTCAGTGCCAGGGGACTCGCTAGGATGTGTGTGTGGCCAAAAGGGGACTGGTGAGTGTTGTCCAATGTTTGTCCTTTTGCACCATTATCAGGAAGAAAAGTAACAGTGTGATGAATTTCCTCTTTAATTACAAAGTGACAATGCTTTTAGTAAAATTAATACCAAAAAAGATTAATACCAGGAAAGATGGTGTATTCTGAAAATATGTCAAGGTATTCTTACAAGTATAGAGTTACTTTGGAAGACAGAGTGACATGAACGAGCTGATTCCTGCAAATTCCACTGGATGCTTTGTTGGGTCAGTCACTGAGGTATCATTGGATTGTTCAAACGTAGTGTTTCTTGCTTCATATCCACTGCCCTAAAAATTATGGAAGTCAGTTTTATGGCTGGATCATTGCTTTGCATCAGATACTGGACACAGTTTTTTGTGTCCGGAGCGTGACAGGCGTTTCCCTTGAGTCTTGACCCACTTTGCCTCTGTGTTGTTAGGTTTGATGTGCTGATCCTCATCGCAGCCCTGGTGGCCACAGTGGCCAACACCACCATTCAGTCAGGTCAGTGTTGCCGGCTCTCAGCATCTCCACCTCCCGGGGTCGTGTATCCAGTCAGTAGTCTTTGCTCAACGTCCACTGTGCACCATTAAGGTGTTTGGGGTGAGGCAATGGGGGCACCAGAGAATTAGTAAAAGTGTTACGTGCTCTGGAGAGGGATGGTGCTTCGCTTGTGTTCAGCTGTCTACTAGAGATTTCATTTGTAGGCGTCCGTCACACCGACTACTCACCTGGTCACCCCTCTCCCAAACCGCCCTCAGCCTCAGGGCTAACCTCCACACCTTTGGCCCTCTGCCCGTCTTGGCCCCCACGGGGTCCAGCCACAGCAGGAAGTCTGCGTCGTCCCCTGCCCAGCACCCTTTTCTCTTTTACCCTCTTCCAGCTCCACCGCATACACCACCCAACCACGCACACCCCTTCCTATAGACAGCAGGTGGATTATCTAGTCTACACCTCCATGCACACTCACGATGCCTTGCTCCAGGGGCGGGAGGACACGCTCAGGTCCACACTCGCCCGGCTTTGATGTGCTGGGGGAGTTAGCGACTCGAGGCAGCACTCGCTCCTTCATTGCTCAGAGCCATCGTTCTGTTCCTGACGTGAAGCTGCATCCTTCCCCAGGACCCACAGGGTCCCCGGCCTCGTGGAATAAAGGGGACAAGCCAGAGGCGCTCAGAAAGTGGAATGTTAGCTGAGTGTGTTCTTTTTGCAGCAAGAAAATACAGCAGTCAGCAGATACTGGATATCGTCTTGATATTGCGAATTCTCCGGCTCTTAAGGGTCATTGTCAGCATTGAGAGGTAAAGATGGAGCGACACTGGGGCCTGGTGGAAACCAGCCTGCCTGCGAACTAGAAACACGCCCCACTGTGAACCCAGAACGTAGCTCGTAGCTCGTCTAGAGGACCTGGGTTCTCTGGGGGCAGTAGGGGAGGGAGGGAAGGCCGTGAAGATGGTGAAGAGCCTTGTGTGGCAGCTCCCTGAGGGCAGGAATTCTGTCCTCGTTTTCATCCCTGTGACCTGGCCCCTTAACTATACGTGGGGCCTGGTGACTGAATACGGTGGTCATACTGGCAGCTAACACTTACTGAGAGTGCTAACCGCTGCCTTGTTAAATCCTCTACAACCCTTGATAGAGCGGCTTTTATTATCCCTAGTTCACAGGTGATGATGGTGAAGCTCAGAGAGGTTAAGTGACTCTTCCAATGTTGCACAGCTAGAAAGCGGCAGAACCAGCACACAAACTCGGGAGTCTGACCCCAAAGCTCAGATAAACCCCACCCTGTTTTCCGTAGGCTGGGACTGAGCTATGCCCCCAGAAAGTGTTCCGTTGTCACCCTCAGCCTCCAGGGCAGCCTTCAAACAGGCTGGATCTGGGGGAGGAAAAGGTGGGGGCTGGGCGGGCTAAGCAGATGAGGCTACATGGCTTTCTGGCCTCACCGCCCCACTGTGTCTACCAGGGAGGTTCTCTGGGAGCACCTTGCTTGTGTTTGCAAACCTGCCTTGCTTTGCTCTGGGACAACTCCTCCTGCCTCAGCTGGGTAGGTGGACTGATTCCCACAAACTGTACAGGCAGATTGCTGAGAGCATTGAAAGCAGAGCCAGGCCGAGGGAAGGGTCTTAAAGGAAACAGGCTCGTGTGGTGTCAGCTTCACGTCTTCCCTTTGCCTAGTGTCGGAAACTGTTCCATCCTAGATTCCGGGTTATTGTGACCACCTTAATTAACATCGGCCCAGCGATGCTGACGTTTGGCGGACTTGTCTTGGTGAGTGGCTGCTCTCATTACTGTTTAACCTGAAATTAACAGTAAGAGGTTCATTCCTGGCAACTCTCAGGAAGCCTTATTTTACGTGAGGGAAAGAGAAGGAGGTAAGTGAAGGAGATGCATTGGTTTCTAGTAGCCATTTGTAGAAATGTCAAGCGTGTGGAAACATCGGGTGTGTATCCGTGAAGGTACACTGTCTGCTGTAACCAACACCAAAACTTCAGTGGGTTAACACCGTCATAGCTTCTTTCTCACCCACGGTCCAGGTGGGCATTTCTAGCTAGCAGAAGGTTCTGGGGAATGTAGGCTCCTTCCAGCTCGAGGCTCTGCCCCCCGGGGTTCAGATCCTTCTTTGTTCTGCTCACAGAGAAAGCCCGCCAGCTTCTTGAGGTCCCCAATGGTATGCATGTAGCCACACGAGGCTGCAAGGCGCTGGGGCCTCCTGCTCAGGAGTGATTCCGCACTATAGATGAGGGAGCTCGAATCTTGGTGAACACTCGGCTTTAGGGATCTTATTTATCTTTTCTGTTAGAACGGTAAAAAATTCAATTAGTACTGAAGAATGAAAGGTAGATTGCAGGTCACCCGTTCCCGTCCCCCACATGCCTGTTTCCCAGAGGCAAATATTGTTAAGACTTTCTTGTTACTCTTCCTGAATATTGCTATGCATACAACAAGTACATTATATCCAGGTGTGTACATATCCATTTTATTGTGGTGTCAAATGGGATAATCCGCACAAAATGCTGCACAACTTTCTTCTATCTAATATCTTTGTTCTGTGTCCTGGAGGACACGTGCATCCATGTAAGCTCTGCTACGATAAAGTGTCCTACCGAGGGAAGACTCCAGGACGCGTCTGCCCAGCCCCTCTACTGACGGACCACTGGGTGCTTCCACCTTTTCGCGTCACAAATGATGTGGTGACGACCATTCTTGCATATGTATCTTTGTATGCTTCTGTGAGTGTATCTATGGGGTGTGTTCCTAGAAGTGGAACTGCCGGGTCCAAAGGTAAATGTGTTCAAAATTTGGATCGATGGCGGCAAGTTGCCTTCCAAAGATGTGCTCCCCATATATTCCAACGACACTGTGTGACAGCCTCTGTTCCTCTTCACCCCTCACAACTGGGGTTTATTAAACATTTCCGTATTTTCCAATCTGATGAGTGAGAAAATGGCACTGTGTTGTTTTGACATGGATTTCCTTAGATATTCACGAGACTGAGTGTCTTTTCTGTGTGTTTTGATTACTTGTGCTTATTTTTCCATGAACAGCCTGTTCATATTTGCGGTCCATCCTTCCATTCGTTTTATTTTTATATGACTCTCAGGAATGTTTTGTCTATTAAAGAAATAGGTCCTTGGTAAGTTGCATGCAGAGTAATTGCTTTTCCTTGTCTGTCACTTGTTTTGTTATACATGAAGGCCTTTTGCTGTATTTTTCTGCCTGTATGAAAGTTTAAATTAATTATACAGTCATATTTGTCAATATTTTATTTTATTTTATAGTGTCTAGGTTTTATGTCATGCTTAGGAAGGCCTTTTTCTACTCATTTTTTTTCTAGTTCTTTTATGGTTTATTTTTTACATTTAACTCTTTGGTGCCTTTGGAATTTATTTTAATATAAAAAACAAAGTAAGGATCCAATTTGATTATTTTTTGTCCCTAGAGGACTAACTATTATTTATTGAGTATTTAACACACTAACTTGTGAGCAGCTTCGTTTTTGCCTTTGTCCGTGGAGCCCAGGAGAGGTCAAGGTGTGGTCCCGCTGGCCGTGGCCTCCATCCCTCCCCGGACAGCTCAGGCTTCTCCAGCAGACTGGCCAATCGGCCAACCCCTCCCGACCCTTTTCCTGACGCTGTGGAACTCTTGGTTGGGGAGGGCAGCCATCCTTCTTGGAGTAAGAGTAGCTGCCCTTTCTCCTGGGCCCTTGGCACAGGGCCGACCAGTGTGTCCAGTGCCCCCCTCTCCTGCGTGCTCCTTGCCCCTTGACTGCAGCTCCAAGTGCCCACTGATGACCAGTGCCATCCTAGGTGGTCTACTATGTGTTTGCTATCATCGGGATGGAAGCCTTCCACAGCAAAGTCCAGTTCTTCGACCCGAATTTCACCGCTCCCGATGCCCTGGTGTGTGGGAACCCAGCCTTGAAGGACTCGGCCTTTGCCCGGAACAGGTACTGTAAGAACAACTTCAACGACCTCGCCTCCGCCTTCATCTTGCTGATGGAGCTCACGGTGGTTAACCAGTGGCACGATATCCTTTCTGGGGAGGCGTCTGACTCACGGAGGGGCTGCCTGCTCTCTGGGGTGGGCGGTGGGATGCCGAGAGTAACTGCCGGGAGAGGATTACGTCTTGGCGTCCCTGAGCTCAGGGCACCCACCCAGTTTCTTGAAGGTTTCATTCCTTAGCTTCGTACTCCTTGCAGGCGGCTTTGCCCTCGTGACTCACCAGGCGGCAAAGTTGTACTTCGTCGGGTTCCACATCGTGGTCGTCATCCTCATTGTCAAGTGAGTTCAGTCTTGCCGCATTGGCAGGTCCGGATCTCCTCTCTCAGACGTGTAACCACTCGCACCTTCCTTCTCCCTTGTTCCATCCCATGTGGGTGGATTGCGTCTCCCTGCTGGATGCTAAGGCCCTGGAAGGGAGGGCTCTTACTGTCGTTCACATTTGTGTTCGTCACAGTGTCTGCCAGCGCTGTGCACATCTGTGTGTAATACACATCTCATAGCCTCACTATGACGTCATTAGCGCCAGAAGGACTCTGGGGCCCTGGCCAGTCTCCCTACCCTTCCCCACTGGCATGAGTCACCTTCAGAGCATCCCTGTGCACTGCTGTCCACCCTCTGCTTAAATCCTCCCAAAGGCTGGGACTCGTTCGAACCTGCGAGTCAGTGCCCTTGTTGTCCAGCTCTGGTGCTTCCCTGACCTTACGGGCAGAAGGGAAATGCGCCGCTGGGAAATTCTCACTGGTTCTGGTTCCGGCCTGACCTGCGTCCAGGGGAGAACTCGGTCACTATTTGAAAGCTGCTTTGACACCTCACCACTCAAAAAGCCTCTCCTTCCAGCTTAAGAATCTCTGATTCTAGCTCCCTGGGTCCTCATGGGACCTGAATTTGAGTCCCTTTGACCCCTGGGGTTCTCTGCCGGAGACATTTTCTGGATGTCATACTGCTCTTGCAGCCTGGGCGCACCATTCTTGGGGTGACATCTGTACCAGTGCCTTCCCTGTCACATCAGGGTGGCTTTGGCCACCCTACCGTGCTGCTGACTGTATGAAGAATGCCTCAAGAATGTCCCCAGAGAGGGATGGAGGGGGAGGAGCTCCTGAAGGTGGCTCTGATCAGGCCTGCTTGTCCCACACAGCCCGAAGGGAACATGTAGGGAACAAGAGAGAAACGCCACCCCAAGTGGTTCTTCTGGAGGTGGCCGGAGTGCTAGGAGAGGTTGAGGCAGCAACGTGACAGGCTGCAGGGCTTCCTCGGCCCCTCTCCTCTCGGAAGCCTGTGGCTGCTCTGCCAGCCCTGGGGGACCGTCCTCGGTTCGCTCTCATTGCCTTTCTCAGAGGACCCAGACTGTGCAGAAACCTGAGATGTGCATGGAGAATTGTCTACAACAATTATGTGGTCTAAGCTTCCCCTCCGACTGTATTTCCTTCTTCGTGTCCACTGTTGGCGTAGGCTGTCGGGAAGAATGATTTTCCACGGGAATGGAAGTCGTGTCCAGTCCTCGAGAGGCGTTCTGTCTGTTGTCTCTCTCCTCTGGGCTGCATTTGTTTTGCTGCCTTTTTGTTTGGCTGGAACGCTCTTGGAGCCAGGATTCCCTGTCACCGAGACCACGGCTGACGTGACCTAACCCCCTCTACCCCTTCCTCTCTCAGTATTTTCATAGCGTTCATCTTGGAGGCGTTTTTTGTGGCGTATTCATTGGAAAAGAGTGAAGTAGAAACTGCTATTGAGAAGAAGATTCAAGAGCTCGGAGTGGGAATCCAAGAGTGAGTTGGGTGCTTCCCCTGAGGCCTCACAGGCGTTTGGAAGTGGAATGTACGTGGAAGGTCTGGTCATGTTCGATCTCTGAGTGCCCCAGTCATCAGCCTGGTCTGGAGTGCCAGTCCTCGGGATCCTTGCTGGCTGGAGAGCCCTGGATGTGGCTGGACAGTGACACGGGGCCATGGCTGGGAGGACACGGGAGGGACTCGGCTGAGGGACCTGACCCTGTTCGTGTTGTCTCTTCCTCCTTGCAGGGAAGCAGTGCAGGATGGGAAACTCGTTGACAACATGGACACCAGGGACAGTGGCTTTAGTGGGGACGATGGAGACAACAAAAGGAAGGCCTTGAAAGGATTGTACTTCAGAATTGCATCAAAAAGTAAGTTTTAACCCAGTGCAAAACTTCCTCCACTCTATGCGTCTCACTGGACCCAGTCGCCAGTGAGATGTTTCCACAGTGCAAACTGACCTTCAGTGGCTTCCCGTTGCTTAAGGATAAAGACAAGGCCCCTGCCATGGCCTCCATGGTTCGCATGCCTGGTTTCTCTCAATATCTCAGCTTCTCTTGCTTCCCACCATGACCTGCCATGCCTGTTGCACATGAGGTGCACATTTATTGTTGAGCGACTATTGGATCACCATCTGTCTTTCTTGCAGATTCAAAGCTCCACATGTGCAGGGCCATGTTGTTTTTGTTTCCCATTGAATCCCCAGGGCCTCACAATGTGCCTACAAGATGGGGGCCCTCAACAACTATTTGTTTAATTACTTTATTAATTCTCAATGAATGGTTGGCTAAGTTAACCCAAACCAGCCTGGATGTCAGTATGGGCTTCGGCTAGGACACATACAGTAAACTTTGAGGGCTACAACATAGATTGCAGGAACAGTGTATGAGCATGCAGCCTCTGGAAGGCGGCTTTCCTCCTCCATCCTTCAAGAAGGACCTTCTCCTTGGTCTCCAGAGCCTTCAGTGGCTGAGGAGCTCACTGGGACCAGCACTGGGAGAGATGCGTGCTTCCTTCCTGACTTTTCCCTCCTTCCTTTCAAAGGGTGCTGGGCTGCCATGCTCAGAGCATTGTCTTTGACTTGCAGCCATCCTTCAGGAAAGCCTAACTCTGCCCAGGCGGGATGCTCCCCTCCAACGCCAACACGGGCAGGTGCCACGTGCCTCTTTCTCCTTCCTCCTAGAGTACAGGACCGTGGACGCCTTGCTGCAGCAGATGTTCGAGTCTGAAATTGCTCCAGAGGATGAAGGCCCTCCCTTGGATGAGATTCTGAACTTCTCACCCAGCGACATATGTCCCAAGAATCCCAGTTTTGAAAACAGTGCATGATGCTGGGCTTGCACGGACCCCACTGCTGGAAACCAAGATAAGCTGCCGTCACTTTTGCCTGTGCTCTCTCGAGATTCTTTTTCTAGCCCAGGTTCCCTGCTGTGTCCTGATAAGCCTGTGCCTCGGCCTCACCTGTCCTGAGTGGTCAGCTGGAGGTGTGGAAAGGCTGCATCTGTGTGCCCACCTGGGCTTGTTCTGAGGCCTGATCGTGGAGATAAAGAGAGGAAAATTTAGGAAGACTATGAGGAGAACTTCTCCTACACATGTATGACACGTGTAAAGTCCTTTCAGGGGAATTAAAGGTTTTCATGTATTTTTATATATTTTGCTATTCTGTTAAACGAATACTGTACTACAATGTTATATGAATGAATTTTGAATATTTAAATACGATAAAGGAATACGTTCTAGTACAGTAGCTTTTAGAGGCAATGTTTATTCGAAATGAAGAAAAATATGAATGTGAAAATAAAATTCTCTTACTACTGCTTCTTTTTTGAGGGGAAGCTCTCAAAGCTTAATTAAATTACAATTATAGCAAGATTTTGAGTAAGTCACCCCCTGAGGTCACTTTCCCCAGCTGGAAATCTCCCAGTTCAGTGACTGCAGATTTTATTTGATTTAAGGATTTTTAATTTGGGGTAAAATACACAACATAAGACTTACCATTGTAACCATTTCTAAGCGTGCAGTTCAGTAGTTTTCAGCACATTCACGTTGTGCAGCTGATCTCCAGGACTTTGTGGTCATCCCAAATGCATCTCTGTCCCCATTCAACAGTAAGGCCCTCTTCCGCCTCCCCGAGCCCCTGGCAACCACGTTCTACTTCCTGTCTCTGTGAATTTGACTACTCTAGAGACCAACTGCATTTTGAGTAAGTATAATCCTGTCTGGAGTCATCAGGGTTGTGACTTCTCATCCTGCACCTTGTTACAGGCTCACCATATGGCAGGGGAATTGGTGGGACACACCTCCCTGACCTGAGGTCTCTGCGTGCGGTGAGGCCAGAGTCCGGTGTCATGTCCGTGTCAAGTGTCAGGGTGGCAAGTGAAGCCAGCTTGGGAGGGACTTCTTTTCCTCGGTTCTCAGGGTGACCTCTGCTGTAGGAGCAAAGCTAAGGCTTCGGGCACAGACAGTGGGTGGACTGTCTGGCTTCATACCCTGCTCCCTGCCCACCAGGCCACTAACCTCTCTGCGCTCCGTTTCCTCCCCTGCAGACTCAGGATGAATGGTCCCTCCCTCCCAAGACTTGGGGGCTGGAGGAGGCTGAGGGCTGGCGGATGCCTACTCCACGGGATTTCAGCGTTTGCTCTCATGCAGATTGCTGTTCCTGGTTTCAACCACCCCTGGCGTTTGGCACTGGTGGGCGCTGGAGAATTCCATTACCACGACAGTCCTGGGGGGCGGGGCCGTGCTGACCCAGCGGGTGGGATTTGTGGCTCCTGCTAGCCTCCCAGACCTCTCTTATTTCTTTGCATATCAAACGTTTATTATTATGTGAAGTATTAAACCAAATGTACTGAGACAACTTAATTTTTTAAGTTTGAAAATATGGGGGGGCACTTACTTTTTAATTAGAAACTATGCAGTCATTGTGAAAGATTCAATACAGAAATGTAGTAAAAAGTCAAAAGTTGCTCTTTATTCTTCCTTCTCCTCGCCGCCTCCCCCTTTCATTCTTCCACTTACGGGCCGGCATGCCATTTCCAGTGGGAAATGCTGAGTTTGTTGTTTATTCTTCTGGAACTAAATCTGCCCATTCGCAGTCATGTATATTATGTGTATTAATACATGGTATAATTGCATCTTTTATCCTAAGTGGGATGTCATGACATTTTTCATATATATTCATGTATATTGTTCAAGAACCTTCTTTTTTCCCCGACCAGCAATTGTTTCATGGTGAGAGATATATACACACACACACACAGAGAAAATGCTGCCTGGTGTTCCATGCCATCAGTGTTTCATGCTTTATTGAAGGATTCATCTATTTGTGGATTGTTCCGCGAGTTCAACATTAAACGATAATGGAGTAAATGTTGTTCTGTAATTTTTCCTGCCTGTGAGCCCTTCAGTAGGAAAGTCTTAAGTCAGCCTTACTGGATCCAATGACTACTGACTTGCAGCAGCCCTGTGGCCACCAGGGGGCCCCACCGTCCCAGCCGCTACACTCAAGTCTGCGAGGAAGGGGGACAAGGCGGAGTTGTAGCAGCGATTGCCGCCTTTCACCAGGGCTTTCTTCTGCCTTTCAGTGAGCTAGTCCACCCCCTGTTTTGGCACACGGGTTCCCAGCTGGGCACTTCATTCCTCAGTCCCCCTGCACGGGGAGGGGGCGGCATGATTGTGTCTGGCCTGTGGGGCGTGAGCCCAGCTGGGGTGTGCACCTTGAAGGTCTTGCCCTTGGGAACAGTCACCCCTTCTGCCTTCACTTCTTGCGGCTGGGAAATGGCAATAATCAGAACACCTTGGAAGCCTTCTGCGGAGGATGGCAGAGTTGGTGCCAGCATGGGATCGCTCACCCTGACTGTAACTGGAGATCGAAATCACTTCTGCTGCTCTAAGCTACGTGTGTGGGTTCTCCATGACAGCTCCTTAGCCTGCCTAGAGCCTGACCAATCCAGAAACATTCCGGAATGGCACCAGCGCGGCAGATAGATTGACCTGAGGGATGAAGGAATAGGAAGACCAAGCACAATGACTCTGAGGATCAGTGGCAGAGAAAGATGTAGAGTAAAACTTCTGGCGGGTGTACTTATATATTGTGCCAAATGCCCAACTCTTGGGGAGCTCTTATTTCTGATAGGCACAGGCCACATTGTGGTTTCTTGGCTATGTCTTAGGGAACAATAAGTTTTAGAATCATTGCCTTACTGCAGATACGATCCAGGGGCAAAAGACACTGGTAACAGGAGTCTCTGAATCTCCTGAGTAACGAGTTTTCTTTTTAGGCTTTTTGGTAAGGAAGATTGGCAACAGATGTTAGTGCAGGGCCAATCTTCCTCCTTTTTTTTCTTTCCCAAAGCCCAGTACATAGTTGTATATCCTAGTTGTAGCTCATTCTAGTTCTTCTACATGGGGTGCTGCCACAGCATGGCTTGGCAAGTGGTGTGGAGGTCCACACCCAGGATCTGAACCAGCGAACGGGGGTCCCGGAAGCAGAGCGTGCGAGCTTAACCACTCAGCCACGGGGTCAGCTCCCACGGGCCTTATTCTTAGCTAAAACTTAGAATGTGGAGCAGGGGTCCAAGAACAAGTGGGACATGCCTTGACCCAAGAAAGGTACTAGATCTGAACCTGGGCTGGGTCTAGCCCATGTGTGAGCACTTAGGATGAGCTGGGCCCTGTTCATCTCAAGAGACAGGGGATGAATGAGACCCGGCTCTGTCCTCGGGGAAGCTTCAGCCTCATCAGTGGATGCCCTCCGGATGCTGACTTCTGTGTATCCACTTCAGTTGCCCTTTAGATGCAGAGCTTTTTCCCTTGTGCAGTAAATTCCATGTGTGTGTGTGTGTGTGTGTGTGTGTGTGTGTGTGTGTGTGTGTGTAATCCAGACAACTAATTTATGATTAAATGAAGATGATCACTAGAGTTTGTACCAAGCAATGGACAAAAAAAAAAAAAAAAAAAAGGGATGATTTGGCTGAAGTGCTTAAAGTAACTTACTTTGTTCAGATGGAGCCTTCCTCCCTGGGGACAGGGTGTTGCTAGGGAATCAGACTGAGAAGTTTTATGTAAGTGGAGCCCTTGGCACAGATCGGACGCCAGATGGCGACAGCAGTGCTGAGAGGACACTGTGGCCAGGTTGAGGTTGTTGGTGTGAATAACGTGGAGGGCACTTTGGAGGGTGATATATAAGTTGAAGATCCAGTAACAGCAAATGGTGGGGACACAGCACACATCAACAGGAGCTGGAACCCAAAGCCAACTGTCTTTCCTGCCAAAACTGAAGGCACTCACAGCTGCCTTTCACAGATGGACACCCTTAGCTCTGTTTAGAGAAACAGCACCCTTATCTTTAGTCTTGGTTTCCTTTGAAAACATTTTCAAAAGGAAAAATACCCCACAAATCTGGCTTTATTAGTGTTTGGTTGTTTCCATACTTTAAGAGTAAATTTAATGTTGGTTTGTCTGATGAGGTCTGACCTTGGCTCATTTCCAGCTTCCTTCCAAGTTCAGCATGTGTGTAATCAATCATGTAGATTACATTCTTTATTTTCAAAATAAGGACACATTTTGGAATCCCATTCTACTGATTTATCCCGCAGACACATTTGCACATACACTTTTTTGTAGCAATAAAGTTGTGAAACCAATTAAGTGTTTCTAAATAGAGGATTGCTTAAGTAAATTATATAGTTCATGCGTGTGGGGGAACGGCATAGAGCTGGACCAATATGGATGGAGAAATGGGCAAGAAAACTCTAAAATAGTGTTATAATTCACATTTGTAAAAAGAAATGGCTGGAGACTTCAACATGATTGAAAATGCCTACGTCAGACTGGCCTCACCGAGCTTACGGGATAACCATCAGAAGAGCCCCCGCTAAAGCAGAGACAGGAGGCCCAGCACCGCCATGGCGCAGCCCTCTTCTCATGCTCCTGGGCGAGGGCAAGGCAAGAGGACTCCCCAGCAAAACACCGGGAAAGAAAAAAGAAGCACTATTTTCATGAGAAACTTCAAAAGAATCAAAAAAGCTTTTCATAGAAATCAACAGGCTTCATATATTCAAACTACCAGCTAGGAACAAGAGGAAAAAACTAGATCTGATTTAAAATAGTAACCAAAAGTTTAGTCCTAAGTATTTAAATTAGTACTAATCTAAAAAAATTAGAGGACGTTTTTTATTTCTCAATTGAGGATGGCATTTTAAGATACAAAAGCCAAAAAAGCCATTTAAAATTTTATGATGAGTACAAAGCAAACTTTAAAAAGTTTCTTCATGGCAACAGAAATCTTAAGAATTCAAGAGACAGGGGCCAGCCCGGTGGCACAGCGGTTAAGTGAGCACGTTCCACTTTGGCGCCCCGGGGTTCGCTGGTTCGGATCCCGGGTGCGGACATGGCACCACATGGCAAGCCATGCTGTGGTAGGCGTCCCACATATAAAGTAGAGGAAGATGGGCACGGATCTTAGCTCAGGGCCAGTCTTCCTCAGCAAAAAGAGGAGGATTGGCAACAGTCAGCTCAGGGCTAATCTTCCTAAAAAAAAAAAAAAAGAATCCCAAGAGACAGATGACAAATTGGGACAAATATTTGTGCCTCATAAACAAAGGGCTCCTACAAGTTAACCTGAAAAGGAACAATCAAAATGAAATGTGGACAAAAGATAGAGTTCACATAAAAGGCGAAAACACATAGCTCTTGAATATATTTGGCCTAATCCAGAAGAGGCTGCAAATAAAGACTGCAAGGAGCTGCCATTTTTCACCTGCAGAGTGGCAGGGGGCAGGCCTGACCTGTCCGGTGGGTGGAGCTTGGGCAGCAGAGACGGTGGAGACGGTGGTACAGGCTGGCACGGCCCCGATGCGGGCTCTGTGCAAATATTGATACAGAATTTTAAGTGCACTCACCTTTGACTCAGCATTTCCACTTCTGGGAATTTACACTACAGATACATCATCTAACCAAATATTATAGCCAGATACAAGAAAGAGACCACTCTATGTGTAGTTACATTCTCCGCTATACGTTAAGTGAAAAAAAGCAGAATTATGCTAGTTGTATGAAAAATATAAAATATAGAAATATGCATGGAATCATTTTTGGAAAGATTTAGAAGGGTTTGGGTCATGGTTGCCTCTGGAATGGGGAACCTGGGGGCTGGGAATGAAGGTAGGAAGCAATTCACTCTGTATTCCTGAATCTCACATTTGTTTCCATCATAATGGAAGGAAAGGGGGGAGGCGCAGAGGCAGGAAGTTCAGTTCAGTTTATAGTTTTGAAGCTACAGGACCCTTCTAGCTTTATAAGTCAATAAATGCTAAGTTGCTGCTATAATTTTAGAGATAATTAATGATTTATACAGTTTATAAGACTATTTGCAACATCTGAGATATTCCTCTGAATGGTACTTTTAAAATAAAAGCAGCTTCAGATTTCTACCTGTAATATTTCCCATGGGTGGCAATGAAGGACAGGTGTAATAACAGGCCGGCAAATTTTATTCATAAAAACTTGCAGTCAGTCCCTTGGATATATTTGGGAAATTTTTATTTATTTCACACAAATATAAACCCTCAAGTTTGGGAAAAAACCTGTCGTGAACTTTTTCGGCTTAAAGTGAACTGGTCAGTGTTTAAAAAGGGATTTTGGAGAATGTCCACATGCAAGTTCTTCTCACGAATGCCGCTGTCCCTGCACCAGCCCAGGCGCCCCGCCACGGCGGGGCCTCACTGAGTTGCATATTCCATTGAAATATTTTTAACAACTAAGTCACATGGATATGTTTTGCAGATTTTATTTATAACAAACATTTACACAAACAATGAATGTGGAACCGTCAAGGTTCAAGGTCAGCAGGCCAACATTTGTAAAGTGATCTTTAGGGAGTGGCCATATTTTATTTTCGAGAACGCTTGCATTCCAAGAGCAGGACAATTAGCCTATTACGTAGAGTCTTAATCTTGTTCGTATAGTGTTCCTGAAATACATTCTTCAGCTTTTGCCTTAACAAATCCAAAGACGGAAGATGATGACAGTCTGGTATATTCAACATGATGTGAAAAAATTCATTCCACACATCCAAATGAGGGAGCCTGGAGAGACAAAGCGTAAACGGGAGAGAAAATGCAGCAGCCAGCATGCGGGCACCCACCCCACGGCCGGCTTCCACAGGCCTGGGCAGCCGGATATGACAACTTTCACCTAAAGGCAGCTTAAGGCAGCAAGAATCGAAATGTGGAATCTATTATAAATAAGGGAAATTAAAGATCCAATTAAATGTCTATACAGACCTTGTTCTAAAAAAGTGATTTAGGTAGTCTTAATTTAATAACAGCTCTTCAGTGTAAAAACTTTCTCAATTTTTTTTAAAGATTTTATTTTTCCTTCTTCTCCCCAAAGGCCCCCAGTACATAGTTGTATATTTTAGTTGTGGGTCCTTCTAGTTGTAGTATGTGGGATGCCGCCTCAGCATGGCTTGATGAGTGGTGCCATGTCCGTGCCCAGGATTCGAACCGGTAAAACCATGGGCCGCTGAAGCAGAGCGCGTGAACTTAACCACTCGGCCACGGGGCCGGCCCCTTAATTTTTTTTTTTTTTAATAAAGAAAATTGATCTGCTTTTGGCTAGTGGTATATACCATACTCTGATAATCTGGCCTCATGGTTCTGACGAGCCCAAGTGTGTAAGTGCCAGGACCAGGTGGACAGGCTGGACGACCCAGAATAGAGCTGAGGTTCGGAGTTCCGACTACGGTAATTGTTAAAGTTAACTGCAAAAACTCCAGAACATGGAGATGAGGTGTTGGGAAAAAAGGCAGAACATAACTAAATTTGCGTTCCAGACAGAAAATTCAGCCTATTACGATGAGGCTGCTGAGGGTTAACGTAACACTCTTGTTCTACACTGGCGGTCAGAGATGGAAGCCTGAAGAACTCTCGTCCTTTGATGATGACAAGAGAAGGAATAAAGTATTGGCTAAATTTGATGACTCATTACGCAGAACAAACCACAGCTGGTGTAGGTTTTCTGCTAGGATCCGAATCTAACCTTATGCACAGACACTACATTTTATAAATTACTGCCAATTGTTCTTTTTTGTTGTGGGGGTGCATGGGTGTGTATGTAAGCGTGAGGGGAGTCCCAGCTTAAATGTTTTCAAGAAGGTATAAACAAGTAAAAACCCATTAAGCTGTACACTTAAGATGAGTGCTTTTCTGCATGTCTGTATACCTCAAGAAAAGAAAAGAAAGTCTAAGTGATAGCAGGGACATGCGCATACCACATGCTCAGCTTAAACATTCCCAATTGTTTATTCACACGACATTGTATCAAGAAAGCCATCTGTGTTGACAGCAAGAGTTCTAATCTCGTCATTAATTTTCACTATGATTTTATAGATGAGAAAACAGTCTTAGAAAATCCAAGGTTACACAGCGATGGGACTTCGAACCCTATCCTGCGATGGATAGCTGCCGCCTCAAATCACTTCATCATTACCCAGCCCCTCACACACGTTGTTTCCTTTGCTTTTTATAAGAAGCATCTGAGGAATGGAGAATCAGTATTATGGCCATTTACACAGGCAGGAGAACAAACCCGCGGCTCAAGGACGCCAGGTCCTTTGTCTAGAGGGTAAAGAGAAACCTCTGAGCGTGTACAGGCCGCCAGCCGCTCGGCCAGGAGCTGTCGCTGGTTCTAGGAGGGTGTGGCCGCCCCACCCATACGGGGACACACAGGTCGTGCAGCTCTGTGACTTGCTCTCTGCGCCCCGCGTCCAGGACTGTGCTATTCCACCATCCTTCCCAAGGCACGGCCTTCCACACAGCGGCACAGATCCATTTTCCACCAGACGGAACCAACATTTCACTATATTCTCTCTTCACCGTAGCACTAATGCTAACACTCACCTTCTAAAAAGACCTTCGGGCTTCCAGACTCCTCCTTCATTTTTCACTTTCATGTAAGTGCCGAAAAGCATGCAGTACACTGTTGCAGCAACTCCAAAGTAATCAATCTATAAAGAAAATATAGGTCTACAGAACTCAAATAGTAAGTTACACACGAGTGTATCGAAATGTCTGACTTACGCAGCAGGCTACATAATTGCAGGATTTTACTTTTTAAGAATTTTGGAAGCCGTCTGTTCAACGTCCCACTGATCTGCCACACTGAGTGCCCGTCTAGGCTTTGCTGGAGGCTTCCACGGACCGCAGGTCACCCCCGCCTCCTGAGACAGCCCCTTGGAAAGCTCTGTTCTCCTCGGGCTCCTGTGTCCTTCTCAAGTCCTTCGCTGTCACACAGGGGCAGACAGGACACTCTAATCCCTCCTGCACGTGGAGAGCCTGGAAGTCCCCCTGACTCCTCCCCCTGGGACCCTGCCTGCTGTTCCCTAACCGTACGCTGAAGCCCCTTGCTGTGCGACGTGCTCGTCACTGAAGACGACACGTGAGCAGGGTCTGAATCCACAGACAGAAGCCCAGACCGCTCGAACGAACTAGGTCCCCAAATTCACTCTGAAGATGCAGTAAGTATGAGAGAGGAAAATATTTCCAAACTCTCCCTCTAGTTCCATACCTGGTAGTTCCACGGTCTGTTGCTCAGCATCTCAGTACACTGAAAACCAGATGTTTCACACTTTCCTGTAAATACAGTTCCTTTTGGAAAAAGTTTCATATCTATACTCTGACCCAGGTCAATCAGTGTCAAGCCAGCGAATAAATCATCATCTTCGCTGTCCTGTTCCAGAAATCTAAACACAAACAAGGGCCAGGCTGCATGAGCACAGATAAGACAAGGCGGCTGGGGAAACGGGAAGAAAAGAGCCCCATTGAAAGCGCAACACTTGCCTGCTTCCAAGTATGAAGTTGTCTGGTTTGATGTCTCCGTGAACGATTTCGCAGCTGTGGACTTGCTCGATCATGTGGAGCATGGTGATGGCAAAAGAGAGGACGAGCGCTGGAGGCATCACTTTCTCAGGGGTATTTTTATAGAGATTAATGGCATTCTAGAAACAACAGAAAGCGGACTCCTGAGGTGGCTGCACAGGATGAATGAAATTTCAAGTCAAGAGCTTTGCCCCCGCCGACCACTCCAATAAAAGCTCCGACTATAAAAGGCCTGTGCGAGGCACAAGCCAAAACAGACTTCAGACTCATGTTCACAACGTCAAAGTGAATACACTTACTAATAATGTTCCATAGCTGTAGAGATCTCCCACCAATACACTGCCATTCTGGAAAAAGTGGGCAGAATAGAATTTGATGAACATATGTTGCACACTCGGCTCTAGTCTCTCCATCAGCTGGGTCCCGATGTAGAACTCCCAGGGATTGGCGGGCTTCTGGACCTGGAATCATACGTGACATTCATATCCAGTCTCACAGTCTGGAAAATGACAGCAAGAGAGAAGCTTCCATCCCAATAAAGGACGTGGGGCAGAAAGCGATGACAAGCCGTGAGCTGTTGCTGAAGTATGGGATTGGCAAGGTAATTTCAGTGGCAAGGCAATCCTGAACCCTTGCAGGATAGTTTTGTTTCTCAAATGCTGACTATAATAATAAATGAAACCACCACTGTCTTGAAAAAGAAAAAAAGAGGCCGACAAATTCAAGTTCTTAACATTCATTTCCATATTATACAAAAACTTGCTTAGATCATTTACCTTTAAAACAAATTTCTGTTTCTTTTTGGTATCATTCACATCTCCATGAGTAACTTCATAGACTTGGGCAAAAGCCCCTTCTCCAAGAAGGTGATCAACGTAGACCAGCAAAGAACCTTAGAAGAGAGAGACATCAAAGTGAAAAAAAGGCTCAAAACATTATACACTTTATCAAAATGAAATGAAGGATCTGTCAAATTGTCTTGGTGCTTGAATTGCTTTAATAAATAAAAATGGACAGAGCTCCCTTAGGAAATGGTTTCCAGTCTTAGACATAAAAGTTAAACACCTGCCATAAAATAGCTTCCTTTTAAATGATGTGATGGAGGAGCAAAAGCCACCCTGCTGGGCGCCACCTGGTGGCAGGACCTTGGGCAGTGGTCCCCTTCTCACCAGTGTCCTCATATTTGAAGGGGTAATACCTGTGCTGCCTACTTGGCGAGACTGTTCTGATGTTAGAAAGAACAAGTAAAACTCCTCTGTACAGGGCTACACAAAGCTCAAACATGCATTTGAAAAATGCAAGTGTTGGAGGCTGGCCAGTGGCATGGTGGTTAAGTTCACACACTCTGCTTTGGTGGCCTGCAGTTCACAGGTTCGGATCCTGGGCGTGGACCTAGCACCACTCACCAAGCCACACTGTGGTGGGACCCCACATAAAATAGAGGAAGACTGGCACAGATGTTAGCTCAGGGCCAATCTTCCTCACCAAAAACAAAGAAAGAAAGAAAGAAAAATGCAAGTGTTTTACACCAGAATAAAAAGGGCAAGTATAATTGTACCAATATTTCTGATAAAAAATTTTTATTGAAGTAAATCTTTTATTTTAGAGTTTTCAATTTACAGAAAAGTTGCAAAGATAGTACAGTTTCTGTATGCTCTAAACCCAGTTTCCCCTATTGTTAACTTTTACATGACCTTGGTGCCCTTATCACAAGTACAGATCCAACATTGGCACGTTACTATTAACGCCACTTTTCCCCCCCTTTTTCTCCCCAAAGCCCCCTGGTACACAGTTGTGTATTTTTAGTTGTAGGTCCTTCTAGCTGTGGCATGTGGGACGCCGCCTCAGCATGGTTTGATGAGCAGTGCCATGTCTGTGCCCAGGATCCGAACCAGAGAAACCCTGAGCCACTGCAGCAGAGCGCATGAACTTAACCACTCAGCCACGGGGCCGGGCCCTCAACCCCACATTTTATTCAGATTTCACTAGTTTCCCCCTACTGTTCCAGGACACACTCATCAAGTCTCATTAGCCTCCACTAGGCTGTGACAGTCTCTAACTTTTTGTTTTGGATGACCATGACAGTTCCAAGGCGAACTCGTCAGGTAAGTTTGAGAATGGCCCTCAAACGGAATTTGTTTTGATAGTTTTCAATAACACTGGGGTTATTGGTTTTGGGAGAAAGACCACGGAGGGGAAGTTGTAATAAATTTTTAAATTAATTTTTTAAAAAAGACTTCACATGTTCAAAATCAAATATAAAAAAGTAGACTTCTGGTTTCTAGTCTGGCATCTAAGGAGCTCCGAAGTCATCACTCCACCCTCTCAATAAGAAAAAGCTGAACAAACTGAAAACCAACAACTCTTCTTAGATCCATTAGAGAACTGAGGTCACAGGGCAAACTGCTGCCCCCAAAATTGCGGAGACAGACAGGTGGCTACAGAGATTAAGAGCCTGCCAGAGCAGAGGCCCAGGAGCAGAAACCACTGCTGGAGACAGTACTGGGCAGACTGCAACAGAATGAACTGACGTCTCAGACTTATTTAAGAACAAGTCTCTAGGGAAACCCAAAGACAACAGGGGAGACAGAAATAAGGACACAAAGGGAAATTTTAGCCTCTGATAACCACAGTGACAGTAAACAGTAAACAGCCTAATTTCCAGCCAGATAAGCATAAATCTTACACTAAAAGCCTATTCATCTCAGTTCCTTTTACCTGGTATAGCGGGTCTGGCTTCTAACAAAAATTAGACAAAAACACAGTTAGAAGAGACAGAGCAAGCATCAGAACCAGACACAGATAGGGCAAAGATTTTGGGATTATGAAACCAGGAATTTTAAAAAAGTATAATTAATATGCTAAGGGCTCTAATGGAAAAAACAGACAACATGCAAGAATAGAGCAGTAATGTAAGCAGACAAATGGAAACTCTGAGAAACAATCAGAAGGAAATGCTAGGAATAAAAGGCGCTATGACAGAAACGAGGAGCGTCTCTGACGGCCTCATCAACAGGTGGCATGTGGCCAGGAAAGCAGTCAGTGAGTTTGAAGACAAGCCAATAGAAACTTCCAAAACTGAAATGCAAAGAGAAAAAGAAAATGAAAAAGGACAGAATATTCAAGAACTTGGGACAATTACAAATGGTGTAACATATGTGTAATGGGAATAATAGAAGGAATAAGAAAGAGAAAGGACCAGAAAAAATATTTGGAGTAATAATGGCTGAGAATTTTCCAAAATTAATTACAGACACTAAATCATAGATCCAGCTCAGAGAGCACCAAGCAAGATAAATACCAAAAAATCTACACCTACGTATGCATATTCAAACTGCAGAAAATCAGACAAGAAGAAAATATTGAAAGAAGCCAGAGGAATAAAACCACCACACTTATAGAGAAGAAAGGACAAGAATTACATTGACTTCTTTTCAGAAATGGTACAAGAAGAGAGTAGAGTATAACAAAGTGTTGAAAGAAAAAACTACCAACCAAAAATTCTGTATCTGGCAAAATTACCCCTTCAAAAGTGAAGGAGAAAGAAACTATCTTAGACAAACAAGAATCAAGGGACTCTGTCAACAGAAGACCTGCCTTGCAAGAAATGCTAAAAGTTCTTCAGAGAGAAGGAAGATGATATAGGTCAGAACTCAGATCAGAAGAATGTAGGAAAAGGAATAAATGAAGATAATAAAATCTCTTACTTTTCTTATTCATAATTGATCTAACAGATAGTAGTTTGTTCAAAATTAATAATAGCAACAATGTATTCAGTGAGTATAGCTTATGGAAAAGTGAAATGAGTGACGGTGATGTTAGGAGGCAGAAGGGAGAAACTCGTAATACTCTGCTCTAAGGTCCGTGTGCTACCTGTGAAGTGGTGCCGTGTTGTCTGAAGGTGGACTTGGATTAGTTGTCAACGTATATTGCAAACTCTAGAGCAACCACTAAAGAAAGAAGTATAACTAATATGCTGAGAGAAGAGAGAAAAGGGAAATCATATAAATACTCAATTAAAACAAGAGAAGACAAGATGTGGTATATATATACAATGGAATACTACTCAGCCGTAAAAAAGAACAAAATCGTCCCATTTGCAACAACGTGGATGGACCTTGAGGGAATTATATTAAGTGAAATAAGCCAGATAGAAAAGGTCAATCTCTGTATGACTCCACTCATATGAGGAATTTAAACATGTGGACAAAGAGAACAGATTAGTGGCTACCAGGGGAAAGGTGGGGGGGTTGGGGGTGGGCACAAAGGGTGAAGGGGTGCACCTACAACACGACTGACAGACAATAATGTACAACTGAAATTTCACAAGATTGCAACCTATCATTAACTCAATAAAAAATTTTAAAAAAAACAAGAGAAGACAGAACAAAAAAGGAAAGAACTAGGGCGATGAATAGAAAACAGCAATAAATATAGTAAACATTAATCCAACTACATCAGCAATCCTTTTAAATATCAATAGACTAAATATACAAATGAAAACAGAGACTGTCACAGTAGATAAAAATACAAAAGCCAATTATATGTTGCCTACAAGAAATACCCCTTAGATATAAAGACATAGATTAAAAGTAAAGGGATGGAGGCAGACATGCCATGCTAACATTAATCAATAGAAAGCCGGAGTACGCCTAGCAATTTTAGACAGAGCAGGCTTCAGAGCAAGAGCGAGGAAAACGGGGATAAAAATGGGCGTTATATGATGATGATAAAGGGGTCAGTTCTCCAAGAAGACATAACAATCCTTAATGTGCATGTGCCTAACAGCAGAGCATCAAAACAGTGAGGCAAAAATTGACAGAACTGCAAGGAAGGAAAATAGAAGAATTCACTGTCATAGTTGGAGATTTCTACATCCCTCTATCAGTGATTGAGATCCAAAAGGCAGAGAATTGGTAAGGGCACGGTTGACACGAACAGCACCATCAATCAACTGGATCTAACTGACATTTATAGCATACTTCATCTAACACTAGCAGAATATACATTCTTTTCAAGCTGAAACAGAACACTCACCAAGACAGACCACATTCTGGGCCATAAAACAAACCTTCACCAAAAAAAAAAGAAAAAAAAAACTTCATACAAAGCATGCTCTCAGATCACAATGGAATTAAACTAGTAATCAATAACAGAAAGATAACTGTTAAGTCCCAAAACACTTGGAGATTAAACACACTTCTAAATAACCCAAGTCAAAGAAGAAATCTTAAGAGAAACTGAAAATATTTTGAACTAAATGAAAATGAAAACACAATTTATCGAAATTGTGGGACGTAGTGAAGAAGTGCTTGGAGGGAAACAGAGCATATTCCAGCATACTAAATGCATGTGTTAGAAAAGAAAGATCCAAAGTCAATCTTAGTTTCCACATTAGGAAACCAGAAAAAGAAGAGCAAATTAAGTGGAAAGTAAGCACAAGAAAAGAAATAGTAACAATCAAAGCACAAATCAATGAAATTGAAAACAGGAAATCAACAGAGAAAAATCAACAAAACCAAAAGATGGTTCTTTGAAAAAATCAATAAAATTGATAACCCTGGGCCAGGCTAACTAAGAAGAGAGAGCGGATACAAATTACTAATATCAGAAATGAAAGAGGGAACATCACTACAGAGCCCAAGGAAATTAAAAGGATAATAAAGGAATACTATGAACAACACTATGCCCACAAATTTGATAAATTAGATGAAATGAACCAATTCCTTGAAAGCCACAATCTGCCAAAACTCACACAGGAAGAAACAAACAATTTGAACAGGCTCATATCTAATAAAGAAAATTGTATCAATAATTAATAGCCTTCCCAAACGGAAAGCATCAGGCCCAGATGGGCTCACTGGTGAATTTTACCAAACATTTAAGGAAGAAATTATACCAGTTCTCTATAATCTTTTTCAGAGAATAGAAGCAGAAGGAATACTTCCTAACCCATTTTATGAGGCCAGCATTACCCTAACACCAAAACCAGATGGAGAAATTACAAGAAAACTACAGAGCAACATCTCTCATGAACATAGATGCAAAAATCCTCAAAATATTAGCAATTCAAATCCAAAAAGGTACAAAAGAAGTATATACTACAACCTAGTAGGATTAATCCAGGCATGCAAGGCTGGTTCAACATTTAAAAATCAATTAGGGTTTACACATGACATAAATCACATCTTACACCCATAACAAAATTTACTAGCTTGATTATCCTCTAATTACTGTTGTAGCAAAAAAAGGGAATAACGGAGGGAAGGAATTAACACTACTAAGTGCTTTTCTACATGGCAGGGACTATGCTAGGCTCTTCCATGTACATTAGCTGATTACTACGTTCACTGTAGAACTGAGGAATCTGAGGTTCAGAGAGGTAATAAATCACTTGCCTGTGGATGGCTAATAAACGGAGGAACTGAGATTTTAATACAATGTTATATGTCAATTATATCTCAAATAAAAAAAAATATTTTAACCCGAACCTTGCTGATACTCCAATCTGAGAAAACCAATACTGTAAAAGAATCTCTATTTTGGCCACCAGTCTCAATATCTAATCAGTGAGAGTCAATAATCACACCATGTACTGGATGCCAAAGGCTAGTGGGCTATATGGACAGATCAAAGGAAAAGACAAGAAACACAGGGAACCTAATGAACATCTCAGAATTAACATGTCCGAAACAAACTTCTAGATGTGCAAAGGCAAGTCCACTGCTTGGTTTAGAATATAAGATAGAGGCTAATCTGCTATAAGGAAAAAGTCTAGACAAAGAGGAGAAAAGCCAGGCTCAGGGAAATGATCTAGAGAAATTCCCCATGATGATGAATGGCTGATAGATTTTGAGCACAGTGGTGTCTAATCATAAGTCTTATGTTGGTGTTCACCTGTGCTGGGCTAGCCTGGAATCTCTTTCCCTCAGTCTCCAAACCTTTAGTAACAATCTCCTACAAAAAAAAAAAAAAAAATGAAAAAGATAAAGAAATCAATTAATGTAATCCATCACATCAACACACTAAAAAGAAAAACCACATGATCATATCAATAAATGCAGAAAAAGTATTTGACAAAATCCAACACCCATTCATGATAACAACCCTCCAAATGAGGAATAGAGGGAAACTTGCACAACTTGATAAAGAACAGCTATAAAAAACCTACAGCTAACATCATACTTAATGGTGAGAAACTAGGTAACTGTTTTCCTGCTGCCAGCAGGAACAAGGTGAGGCTCTCCCCTCTCACCCCGCCTATTCAACATCATACTGGAAGTCCTAGCTAATGCAATAAGACAGGAAAAGGAAATAAAAGGTATACAGATGGGGAAGGAAGAAATAAAAGTCTTTGTACAGAGGACTGTCTACATAGGAAAACCAAAAAAATTAAAACAATCTCCTGTAACTAATAAGCGATTATAGCAAGGTTGCAGGATACAAGGTTAATATACAAAAGTCATTTGCTTTCCTCTGTACCATAAATGAACAAGTGGAATTTGAAATTAGGAATACAATACCATTTACATTAGCACCCCCCAAAATGAAATACTTAGGTATAAATCTAACAAAATATGTATAAGATCTAAATGAGGAAAACTTCAAAACTCTGATGAAAGAAATAAAAAAAGACCTAAATAAATGGAGAGGTATTCCACGTACGTGGATAGGAAGACACAATATCGTCAAGATGTCAGTTCTTCCAAACTTGATCTACAGATTTCAATGCAATCCCGGTCAAAATCTCAGCAAGGAACTTTGTGGATATTGCCAACTTATCCTGGAGTTTGGAAATGCAAAGGCAAAAGACCCAGACAGCCAACACAATGCTGAAGAAGAACAAAGTTGCAGAAATGACACTGCCTGACATCAAGACTTACTATAAAAGTTACCACAATTAGGACAGTGTGATAGTGACGAAAGAATACAGCAATAGATCATTGGAACAGGACAGAGAGCCCAGAAATAGACCCAAACAAACAGAGTCAACTGATCACTGACAAAGAAGCCAAGACAATTCAATGGAGAAAGGAAAGTCTTTTCAACAAATGGTGATACAACTGGACGTCAACAAGCAAAAAGTGAATCCAGACACACACCTTATACCTTTCACAAATGTTAACTCAAAATGGATCAGAGACCTAAATGTAAAATACAAAATGGTAAGATTCCTAGAAGATAACATAGGAGATATCTAGGCGACCTTGGGTTTGCCAATGACCTCTTAGGTACAACACCAAAAGCTGATCCACGAAAGAAAAAAACTTGATAAACTGGACTTCATTAAAATAAAAAACTTCTGCTCTGTAAAAGACACAGTTAGCAGAATGAAAAGCCACGCCAGGGACTGGGAGAAAAATCTTTGCGAAATACTTATCTGATAAAGGACTGTTATCTAAAATATACAATGAACTTTTCTTTGAGGAAGATTAGCCCTGAGCTAACATCTGCCACCAATCCTCCTCTTTTTGCTGAGGAAGACTGGCCCTGGGCTAACATCTGTGCCCATCTTCCTCTACTTTATATGTGGGACGCCTAACACAGCATGGCTTGACTAGTGGTGCCATGTCCGCACCCGGGATCCGAACCAGTGAACCCCGGGCCGCTGAAGCAGAATGTGCAAGCTTCCATGGGGCCAGCCCCTACAATGAACTTTTAAAACTCAACAATAAGAAAACAAGAAACCTGATTAAAAATTGGGCAAAAGATCTGAACATATACCTCCCCAAAGAAGATATAAGTGGGCAAATAAACACATGAAAAGTTGTTCAACATCATATGTAATTAGGGAATTGAAAATTAAAAACAATAATGAAATACCACTACTATAACGGATAAAACCTAAAATACTGACCATACCAAATGCCGGTAAGGATGTGGAACAATAGAACTCTCATTATTGCTGGTGGGAATGCAAAACGGTACAAACCCCTTTGGAAAACAGCTTGGCAGTTTCTTACAGAAGTAAACATACTCTTACCATACAATCCAGCAATTACACTCCTTGCCATTTACCCCAATGAACTGAAAACTTATGTCTACACAAAAACTGCACAGGAATGTTTACAGCAGCTTTATTCATAATTGCCAAAACTTGGAAGCAACCAAGACGTCCTTCAATAGGCAAATGGATAAATAAACCATGGTACATTCATACAATGCAATATTACTCACGGATTAAAAAGAGCGAGCTATCAAGTCACAGAAAGACACTGAGGAACCTTAAATGCACATTGCTAAGCAAAAGAAGCCAATCTGAAAAGTCTACATACTATATGATTACAACTATACGACACTCTGGAAAAGGCAAAACTACGGAGACAGTAGGAAAAAGATTAGTGCTTGCCAGGGTTTCAGGGAGAGGGAGCGAGGGAAGAAGAGATGGAGCGCAGGGTATTTTTAGGGCAGTGAAACTGTTCTGTATGACACCATAATGATGGATACACGCTGTTATACCTTTGTCAAACCCCATAGAATTGACAGCACAAAGAATGAATTCTAATGTCAACTACTGACTTTAATTAACAATAATGTGTCAATATTGGCTTATCAACTTTAACAAATGCACCACACTAATGCAGGATGTTAGTAAGAGGGGCATCTGTGTGTGGAGGGGGGTGCGGGCGGAGGTGGGTATATGGGAACTCTCTGTAACATTTCCCCTCAATTTCTCTGTAAGCCTAAAGCTGCTCTACAAAATACAGTTGATTAATTAAACAAAAAAGTGTATTGTGAGAAGTCTTGCTCCCATTGTTAGCCACATCCCCCCCATTTCCCACTACCACTAACAGTTAACCATTTTTATTGGTTTTGAGAATCCTTCAAGAGTTCTCTGGAAATACTATCAAACATGACTATATATTATCTTCTTCCTTTTTAGGAAACAGAAAGCAGCACATGATGCGAGCCTGCCTTTCCACTTACAGCATGTTTTGGAGCTTGCTCCCTCTCGGCACGGAGTGAGCTGGATCTGCTGTGGAGGTGTCCCGTAATTTATGGAAGCGGTCCCCACAGACACCTATATTGTTCCAATCTGCTGCGTTTAGACACACACATCATTTTGAATTTACGCAAGTATATCTGCAGGAAACTCTTAAAAGTGGATGTCTGGGTCTAAGAGCATACGCAGTTTTTATTGTGATAGATATTGCCAAATAGCCCTCTATGAGTTATAGTCCCAATAGCAATCAAAATCCTGCAGTCAGGGCTTAACAAAACGTTCTCAGCTTAATACTATAGATAAAACTATCGGAGGTCAGGGGGTAGGGGTGGTGGTGGTGTCAGGAGGAGAATCACACACACACACACGAGTTACCATCATTTTCCCATAGAGAAACAAGAGCTTCAAGTCATAGTACTCACACGGTCCTTACCCAATTGAAACTCAGTCTTGGGCTTGATGGCTGGAAGTTTACACTGCCATTCAAATGTATTTGGATAGGAACTCACTGGTTTAGAAAGCCCAGATAAGAGCTTGAGAATCAGCTTATCATCCCACGGGTTCTCAACAGTGACTTCTTCAAGGAATGGGAACAAAAGATGAAAATGAATTCAGTACCCAAGAATTTTACCAAAGAACTGATAGATAAAGCAAGTGAAGACATCCATTAAATAAGCCTTCAAAAGCTTTATCTTTAAAGAGCACTGATTCACATAAGAACCATTTTCAAAAGTCAAAATGAGTAGTTCTGCGCAGTTCATTATTTGTCATTTTAGATCTACAAATTTAGATCAAAATTCAGTTGTGACAAAGGAAATCAACAGCAAGGGCATCAGTTCCACTCACCTGGAACTGCCAGATTCTGCCTCGAACACAGTTATGAGTGCATGTCTTAAAGGCAGGCTTGGATACCAGTTACTTCTAACGTGCTCAGGTATTTATTCTTTAAGTTGCTTTTCCACTTACACCCACAAAACACATCGCCTTTTAACACCTACACTACCTATGGGTGATTTGTATGCATGAAATGTACTTTGGGTCCACAAAATGGAAATCACTTCTAAAGGTAATAAAAAAAACTTCTAATTTAGAATGCTATAAAAAATTCTATTAATAGCAGCTATCAAAGACAAATTCAGCATGAGTAATACTTACTTAACACTCAGTACTTGTAGGACACTGTTCTGAGTACTTTCCATTTAGTAACTCACTTGGTCCTTATAATAAGACTCTCAAGCAGGCACTACCACCACCTCCACTTTACAGAAAAGGAGAGGGCCACCAAGAATTGAAAGGATATTGGTGAAGATCACATGACTGCCTAAGAGGGGGAGCCAGGATTAGAACCCGGGCAGCCCATATCCAGAGTCTGTGCTCTTAGCCACTGTGCAAGAACATTTCTGTGCAACCTGGGGGTGAAGGGTATTTCTTTAACCGAGCCTCAGTTTACTTTTCTGTAAAAAGGAGATAACAGTATTAGATTAAATGCCTGGCACATAGTAGGCCCTCAAATTCCAACTCCGTCTTCCAGCAGTAGTTACTCTGATACTTTCTAAAATTAACATGGATCATGTGCCCTCCAGGCTGCTACAGCATTCACTGCGATGCAGTCACGCAAGTTTTGTCTGAACCTGTGTCTACACATCAAGTCCGTGCTCTTTGAGCTGCTTTCATGGAACAGCTTTTACTGGGCCATTGTCCTTATTCAGGGGCACAATTAACATTTAGCGTCTGTTCATACTTGGAGCACTGACGTCCCCAAGTGAACCAGTCTGCATCTGTTCTGCTTGGAGCCCGGCGCTGGCGTCTGGCGGATCCTCTGCAACGGCAAGGTCAGCGTCGGTGAGTTTACAGGCCTGCAGGCCCCGCTCCGCCTCGCTGGTCAGCACACTGCTTGCAGCAGCCTGGCCCAAATGGAGCAAGGATGCCGAAGATACGGCTGTGGGGAACGCTGGTTCTCGGCTTTTCTCCTGAATTGGGCTGGATCTCCTAAAGGGAAAGAGGAGAAGAAACAAAACACTACATGATTACAAGCGTATTGGACTTGATCACACCAAAGTCCCACAAAACAGTTTCCTTTTCATTCTAGGAATGACATTTCAAAATCGTCTCACCAAGAGTTGATCAAGGTATTTTTGTCAGACCAATAAACATATGCAAACACACGGCTAGTACAATAGGAATAGAAATAAAGTCAAAGACGTGGTACTATCTTAGACAGGTGAGGGGTGCGCTGGGCATTCTTTAGTAGGAAATGTTAGGAGGAACGGCTTTATCCTCAAGCTGCCATCCAAGCATCACTACTGAAATCAAGACAATATTTACTTTATTCCAAAAATGGCTTCTTTTATAACATCAAGACAAACAGAAAACGTCAACCGCAATCCAACAAGCTAACACCAGTCAGCACATCTCCACACACACGTACCGACAGCTGAAACTCACTATTCACAGACTCTCTATTTGTAAATTCACCTACATGCTGAAATTTATTTGTACCCCAATCAATACTCAGGGTGCTTTTGCAGTCATCTGCAGACACGCAGAAAAGTGATAAATTTGAGTCACCCAACGTACACGTTCCCAGGTGAGGTCGAGAAGGCGATACTCTCCCTTGTGGTTTCAGCTCTCATACTGTAAACGTGTCCCTTCGCAGTCTACTTAGCAACATGGGTTTTGCATTTAAAATGGTCTTCAAGTGCAGTGCTGCAGTGCTGTGTGTGTTCCTACGCTCAAGAAGGCATGAGTTATAGTGCTGTCGGCCGTGAGTTCAATGTTAATAAATTAACAATATATATCAATTAAGGTGTCTTTAAACAGAATGCTGTGAGCAGAGGCTCACAGGAACCTGCCTGTGTGTCTCCCCCAGGAGCAACCGTTCAGTGTTTGCTGTCTGAGTGTCTGAAGTAACTTTACAGAAGAGAACCACTGCAAACAATGACTTGACTGTACATGCATCTCCAGCTTTATAGCCACATACACACAAACAACAAGTATAAATAGAAACTTTCATACAAATGAATTTATACATGCAACTTCATGTTGCATTTCCACTTCCTGACACAACAGTGACACTACAGTGAACTTTTTAAAAATAAACTAATTTTGGAATAATTTTAGATTTAAAGAAATGTTGCAAAGGTAAGAGAGAACTTCCACATCCTCCACCCAATTCCCTCTAAGGTTATCATCTCATGTTCTAGTGGTACCTCTGTCAAAACTAACAAACCAACACTCGTTACATTACTGCTAACCATCCTCCAGACTTCATTTGGATTCCAGTTTTTCCACAATGCCCTTTACGCGCTCCAGGGTCCACTCCTGGAGACCATGCTGCATTTCCTCATCAGTCTCCGTCCCCCTCCTCATGTGTGACAGTTTCTCAGTGTCTCCTACTTCCCCAACACCGTGTCCATTTTGAGGAGCACTGGCCGAGTATTCTGCAGTAGGTCCCTCAGTAGAGGTTTCTCTCATGTTTTCCTCATGACTAGAGTGTGATTATTGGTTTTGGGGAAGAACATCAGAGAGGTGAAGTGTCCTTCTCCTCGCGTGCGATCACCAAGAATTACCCCTGGTGATGTCGCCTTAATCACTGGGTGAAGGCACTGTCTGCCGGGTTCCCCTAAGGTCCTACCCTGGATTGTCATAACTGTATACCATTCGACCCAGCGCACGTATGCCAGCATACAACAATTCCTTGGTTCTTAGATATTGAAAATATTTCCAATGTTTTATATTACAACTAAACAGGCATTAAGGATATCCATACACACTGACAAGGTTGTTTCCAAACCCATGTACAATGCTATTAGCAACCTGGGCGCCCAAATTACTGTGAGTGCATAAATGATTAACAAAACCCTTTTCCCTTCTCCACGAGAATTTGAGTTTTGGTGAACTTTCTAGCTCCTCTCCCCTGAAAACTGAAAAGACTATCACTGTCACCATTGCTTACAATAAAAAGTAACCCTCACTAGTAACCGTATCTAAGCAGGGAGAACTACACATATGTGCTGGGAATCTGTGGCTTCAGGCGCGATGACTCTCGTAACGGGCCCGTCCCTCGTGGGGACCCTGGAAGCTAAATCTATGAGTGGTGCCAGAGCCACTGGCTTTTGGGGAAATAAATCTTCTAAGCCGGGAAGCTTCTGCGCCTTGTCCCAAGTGAGTCTCGTTCCCCTGCACTGAACTGTCACGGGGCGCTCGGGGGCGGGAGGCCTCAAAGACGACAGTTTCTCGCACAGTTATGCACGCTGCTGGCACCTGTGATTTTTGCCTTATTACTTCTAAGTGAATCTTATGCCAAGTGTGTCTCATGGTAGTCTTGTGAGCCAAAAGTTTAGCTGCCTGAAGGAAGATTCCTTGTGGGCGGTACAGACTATGCCCATTGGGTAGAATTTTATTTATTTATTTTTTTCTGCTTTGTCTCCCCAAACCCCCGCTGTACACAGTTGTATATCTTAGTTGCAGGTCCTTCTAGTTGTGGGATGTGGGACACCGCCTCAACGTGGCCTGACAAGTGGTGCCATGTCTGCGCCCAGGATCCGAACCCTGGGCCACTGCAGCGGAGCGCGCAAACTTAACCACTCGGCCACAGAGCCAGCCCCTAGAATTTTAAATTAAAAGACAAAATCTGTTTAATCTGCATTCATTTTACTATTAGTGAGTTAACCATGTTCTAAATGGTTACTCATTATTTTCTTCTTCTGTAAATTCTGCTCATGTCCTTTATCCAATCATTTATTTACTAGGGTCTTTGTTCAAGAAGAGGTTTTTGATAACAAGAGGCAGTACAGCATAGAGGCGAGAGCGAGGGTTCTGAAATCAGAGATATGAGCTCAAATTCCAGTGCTGTAAATTAGAAGCTACACGCCTTTAGATCAATTATTTAGCCCGGTAGACCTGGTTTCCTCATCCACGTGGTGGAAAAGAATAGTTCCTACAACTAAAGTTATTGTAAGAATTAAAGGATACAGGACATGAAAAGCATAGCGCTGTGCTGAAATATAATAAATATTCAAAAGATAGTAGCGACTTTTAGCCTCCATTACATACACCAGCCTATTCCAGTACGCTGGAATTTTATCTCTGCAAAGCATTAATGTAGGGCAGGTCTGCATTTTGGACCAATCCCTAAGAGGCTTAAACATTCGATCTTCCTCCTCCTAACAGAGAGTTATTGATTTCCTCAATTATAATGGGTATAAAGAAGCAATCATGTGTTTGCTCAGTTCTGCAATAGTCTTTATATGTCAGGGTCTTTGGTAAGAGTATGTGCAGTTTTGCTCCCAATAATGAGTGGAAGTCAGCCGCAGACACCTTCCCCACTGGGACTCTCTGCCACTCCAGTGCTTCGCTCACTGCCCTGACGGATCCAGTGTTTAGGTTAATCATCATATTTATATCCACAGAGTACCTTCTGACTCACAGCTGCGAGTCAATACAAAGTCTATTAGCCCTTAAGGGTTGGCATTAGGGATTCCATTACAGCTTAAAACGCAAAGCAAGAATGAAAATGATGAGTGACAGAACCACGTACGCCCTCACAGTACCTGAACTTTCTGTCTTTTAAGGGTTCCACCATGTTTTCTTCACAAGCGTCCAAAGTCACACGGGTGCATTGTTTGGCTACCACATTTTCTGAAATATACAGAAAATTAGAGACATAATCTATGTGCATAGGTGCACACATACAATTTTATATGATTATAAAGTCCAGGATTCCTTTTCACGCTGACTTTTGTTATAATTTCAAAATAGTGTTCCATAGTAAAATGTGCCACATTTTAAAAACGGAAAAAGACATCACTTAAAAACTTCCACTACTAACACATGTGAGCATTTCAACTTTACACATCTAATCCAAACAATCCTTCAGGAGAAAAGGATGCAGAGAGGAGCAGGTCCGCTGGCGTGGGCGGCGGGCACACCCTGCTGCAGGGGGCCCGTCCACAAGGGCGTGAGAGTGAGAGGCTGCCGTGCGCCCGGCGGGCGGAGATCTCGGTGTCTTTCAGTCTCACCTGCTTTATTCAGCGGGCTGGCAATCAGTTAAGCGAACTGATTTATTGTGTTTGTACCAGGAAGCTACCTGTCAATACTTAGCTTCACACTCTTCAACTTACAAAAAGAAAAAACCCTCTCTAAGAACAGACGACCTGGCTGGGGCAGAAGCAGCCTTCCCTTCCACCAGGCGGGGCTCATACCGTGCAGCCCAGTGTGGCCCCAGACTACATCTTACCAGAGACTGCCTCACCCAACAGGTGCTAACACTTTTCAGTACCAGAGCACCGGCTTCTGTTTATACAACCAAAGTGGCAAATTCTCGAAGAACAGCCAATACTGACTTTTTGAAAGACTCCTAACTGATTAAACTAGTTTCCTGAATGGAAAAATCTTTACATTTTTTTTTTTTTATTATGATGGCACTTGGCAATTGTTTGTTTCAACTGAACTCTCCTTTAAAATTCAGAAAAAAGTATAACATATTGGGTTAGTCCTCTAAGAAAAAATTTTTACTCCTCAGTAAAAAATGTTTAGGCCCACAGGCTCGGGCTCCAGACGACAACATGCCCCCGTCCCGGGGAAGGGAAATCTTCAGCAGCTCCTTCATTGGTGCTCTGAACAACTGCTATTTAGAAAACAGTGCCAGCAGTGGGAGTTTGGCTAATCAATTAGTAGTCATCAAAACAGTAAAGTGGCCCCAGACCTCATACATTTTATACTTTGGTACTTAATAGGTAATAATTATCTGTATGCAATAACTATGTCATTTATTAAAGTTCAGTTCAGACATAAAGATCTTTGATATGGGAGTGTTACGTTTGGGAAAATAAGGACCATTTGTGAGTTTTATCATTACTCTCTTGAAGTCAGATCACTGAAAAAAAAATAAGAAAAAATGATTTTGAGTATAGTTCTTGGCTACAACTCTAACATCATAAAATTTGTAGATACATATCAAGTACTAAAAATTTGCTATTTGATACTCAACAAAGTAGAAAATATAAATGTTCATTATTTTTAGCATTCAAATAACTTAATCTGTCCATAGCGGCCATCTGGTTTGTTGTAAAACATGAAATAAACCTAAACCCTATACAAACGAGTTGTCCTTTGTCTATTTGCCTTTAAATGCCTCTGTAGGTTTTTCTCCTGTTCTTCCTATAATCTAAGTTACTAAATTTGAAAATGCACAGACTTTATGAAGACGGTTCGCCAAAAGAAAAATCCATAGAGATAATAAAGCGATGAACGCATTTTTAAGTTTCCTCTTTAGGATTTTCAAACTTCCCACTTAGAATTTTCAAGACGAAAACTAATACTGAAAGAACTGAAGGTGGCAGAAGACGAGACTCAGAGTGTAGGGCACACCTTTATCTTCTAGAGCGTGCACTAAGTCCCCCGCAAGCTTGTGGAAGGGGGTGGACGCCAGTTGTGCCGCAGACGTGAAGTCCCCAGGGCCCTTCGGACTGGGCGCCAGGGCTCTGCTGCAGCGGACGCCCCAGACGGTCGAGTCGTCCAAGAACTCCTCGGTGTGCGGTGCTTCCTGCAACAAAAGGTGAACTGGAAAAAGCAGCAACCTCCCCGTCTCGTCCATGAAATCAACACATTAATACTTTAAGATTTGGAGAAATGAGGAATTAAAGAAGAAACAGATGTAACCCCTGGCTAACACATGAGGACATCGTGGTTCTGTTCTTTTCCCAGAACTGGGACTGTTCCTCTTTAACGTGCCCCAGTGGGGTCGTACGGCACACAGGGGCCACGTTTTTGTTTTTCAATTTTTACAGTTTTTTTAAATTTGTAAAGTCTAGGTTTACAGAGGAATTAGAAACATAGGACAGAGTTCCCATATATCCTTCATCAAACTTCTAATGTTAACATTTTATGGAACCTGGTACATTTGTAAAAATTAAACCATACTATTAACTAGAGATGTTACTTGGATTTCATCCTTTTCCTGCTAAAGTCCCTTTATCTGCTCCGGGATCCAAGCCAGGATACCACGTTGTATTTAGCCATCATGTCTCCTTCGTCTCCACCAATCTACGCCCTAACCCTA
Source organism: Equus przewalskii (assembly GCF_037783145.1). Lineage (NCBI taxonomy): Eukaryota > Metazoa > Chordata > Mammalia > Perissodactyla > Equidae > Equus > Equus przewalskii. Next base: position 13,290,285 of record NC_091844.1, read on the forward strand.
CACACAGCCTGGCACATAATAGATACTCAGATAATTACAGAATAATGTTTCCCAAAAACCCTCTCTTCCTATAACATTGTATTTTTCAGCACAGTTTTATATACACCATCTCATTTAATTGGCTCAATCATTTGTAAAATGAAGAGGAAAGGGTTGTAAGACCCATTTCATGGATGAAGCAGAGATTTACCGACCTTCGGTTTTGAAGGAAATCCGCTTACAGAGCGTTCCCCAAAGGTCCTGGCTCCTGTGGGTTTACTCTTAGGCTGTGGTAACCTAAGGGAAGATTTACAAAATTATAAGTAGTAAAATGTGCTAAGGACATAAATGCTACCATTAAGTGTGAGTGTTAGAAACATTCTGCACTTATCCTATTTAACTAGTTAATATTTATACACAGATTCCTTCCTTTCACAGCAGTTGTAGCAAAACTGAGCACAAATTGAATTAACATAACTGCGTATATAAAAGTAGTTCTACAGTTACTTAAGTGAGGGTAGAAAATACAGAAATTTCTATCACACTGAGTTGTAAGTTTTAGGAACAAAAAAGAAGTCAGGGCCACGGCCCACAGAAGGTCATGGATGCCATCCATCTTATTTATTTCCAGCGCTTGGTCTAGCTGTGGAATTTCTCTCTGAGAGCTGGTCAGGCCCTTTCTCCTTTCTACCTCAGTATGAATCTCTTCTACACCGTGACACCTTTAATTCACGCTGACACCTCTCTTCCTACAGTTTACACCATTCATTGTGAAAATTCCTGGAGCTACCCACTCCACCCCCAGATAGGGCTCGCTAACGTACCCTCCCTCTGCAGCATGACCCAATATAAGCCACTCCCTTCCTATTTTATCAACCCTGCAGATATAAACAGAGCAAGCATGGATATCTGTACTGGTGAATTCATTCACATCTAATACAACTTCAAACCTAGAGAACCCCTCAATTCTCTGTTTATAACCATGCTGTTTTCCTTTTTAACACATGCTTTTGCTACGGGAGGTCTGCTTTCTCGTAACTCCTGAATAGCACTGAGGATCTGGAGAACTTTAGCCACAACCTCCTGGTCATGTGGTCAAAGGCTCATCAGTGGCGGCACTGGCACTGGGACCCAGAGCATCTGATGCGCAGGCCACGTTCTCCCACCACCTCGAGTCCCAGAGGAACCTGTGCAGCCTCCTGTGTCCATGTGACAACATGCATCTCCCTCAATGCTATTTTAACTAGATTTTTTTTACCCGTAATTTTCTTTGTTTCCATCATCAAACACAGGAAAAGCAGATGACAAAGAAGAGATAATCTTGTTGACTCCCCAAGCCCCAGAAGACCTTGCATTTTCTGCAACAGAGAAAAAACAGCATTTAATATTGCATTAGGGAAAATATACTATCCTTTATGCTAAACTTCAATTATAAATAAGAAAACGGAATAACAGCTTACAGAAAAGAACTGTTACCAGTTTTTCAAATACTAGATAACAAGATAAGTCACTTTGTATTAAAAGGAAGTGACTTAACCATGGTCACAGGGGTTACTACTCAAACTTCCAGGTCCCAAGTTCCTACCACATACAAAGCCTGTGTCCATCATTCGCCTAAAACACTGCTGCTGTCGCCTGACTCACTGACTAAAGCTCCCAGGGGCTTTGTTTTCCATTTCCTGTAAGGAAGAATTAATCTCCTGGCTTTACATTTCAGGTCCTCCTGAGTCTAAGTGGATCCTACTTATCTTGATCATGATCTCTCTCCGGCATCCAGCACGAATCCCCTGACTTTAGACCCCGCCTCAGCCCTTCCTCCACCAGGCAAGCTCTGGTCGCGCCTCAAGTACGCAGTCTTTCCTGACCATTCCCACCCACGGGGATTGTGTTCTCCTTTTACTTACTATTATTGTTTAAGGAGCAAAACAAATCTGTGACACACATTGAGCACCTTGTCAAACAGTCCCATGGTTCTCATTTCATGTATTCCCTACCCTTATGTGACAAGCTAACCAAGGGCAGGGCCACTTCTTGTAGAACCCTTGACATTTCCAGTGGCAACCACCCACAAGGCCGTGCACTTAGTAGCTTTTAAACAAATTGTTATTACTTTGAAACTGGGCTTCAAACGCATCTTCATTTTGATCAAGAGATGGCCATTCATCTTTGTCATCGGAAATATCAGGAAGTGTGGGAGCTTGAAACATATTCATGATGAAACCTTAAAATAGAAAGAGCAACTGTAAAGAGGGTTGCAACAGAGCTTTCATCAATTTGTTGTCAGATGCCACACATTCCAACAAAAGGCCTTACCTAACGCCTCCTTCGTGTGCACGGTGGGTGACGGCTGCACTCTGGAAGGTGTTGCCTGAACCGTTCCCAGTGATGTGTTGGGAGTTGTGTGAAACGAACTTGTGTTAACAGCCTTATGTGTTTCACACCCTATTAAAGGAAGGGGGACAAAACGCAGTATCAGCAGGAGAATCAGAACAATTGAGAAGGCACACAATTTAACAAACTTATCACAATGAAAACATTGTATTATTGTTGATAATTATCACTGAAGGCTGCCATTATTATACGCTTTCATATCTTTTGTTTTTATGTTTATAATAGTCCTAGGAAGTAGATAAGGCAAGAATGATCCTTTTGTAGAAAGGTAAATGAAAGCTCACAGAGATTAAGTGACTTGTTGTAAGATCATATCCCCAAGAAACACACGTTAATGGTCACATTGTAAATCTGAAGATGGGCTTTCCATCTCATCCGCTGGAGTGCAGGCAATGGCGTACACAGCGGCATACAGGCCCTGCACAACCTCGGCCCTGGTCACCCTGACCTCACCTTTCTCCTTCTTGCCCTGCTCACTCCAGCCACTTCGGCCTCTCTGCTGTGCCTAGAACACACCAGGGGCATTCCCACCTGAGGGCTTGGCACCTGCTGTTCCCTCTGCCTGAAACAGGTTCTCCAAGCTGGCCGCATGGCAGCTCCCTCCTTCAGGCCTTTATCTTAATGTTACTTTCCTTGTGGGTGTCTTTCCCGGTCACCTTGGAAGTGTCAAGTGCCCTCCCTAACAGCAACACTGGTGATTTTTGTCCTTTTTGTTCGTGACTACATCCCTAACTACCTAGAATGGGGTCTGGCACTTAGCGAGTGCTCAGTAAGCCTTGCTTATATGTAGGTGCCTCCAGCTATTTCGAGTAGCTCTGCTCCCCACTGAAGTGTCACTGGAAAGGATGTGACAGTAACATCGGGGGAAGAGTGAATGCCCAATCTGTGTCTTATTTACAAAATTCACCTTTTATGCAAATGCCTCTAACAAAGTACTACTACATAGAAGTATAACTCTCCCAGTTAAACTTTCAATCACCTTGCCTACATCACAACATATGAAAGATAACTCTTGCTGTGGATTAATCTGCTGAGAAATTTAATAGGAAAGTTTTCACAAATCAAGTTTCGAAGGATTCCAACTAATAAGATGTGACTGACAAATGGATTTCTCCCTTCCTCGGAAACGATCTGGGGCTTATCCAACCGCTACATCTAAGAATAGGAAAGCTAAACTCGGGCTCAGGTCCGAAGCCTTCATGAACCACAGCCACCACACAGACCTCTGAGCGACCGGAGGGGCCTGCAACAAATTCGTTATAACTAAACATTACCTTCTTTGATCTCTGCTCCGCTCTGTGGCTTAAGTTCGTGAGTATTTTTATTCACACATCTGGAAGAGAAAACTCGAGACACTCACTCAAGAAAGAACAGTAAAAAACGTCAGCAATTACAAGCCTGTTGTTAAAATACAGATGGAACTGCTGAGGTCTATAGTGTAAGTAAATAAAACGCTTGTTTCATTTTCTCTCACTTCCTTTTGAGGAAAAGAATTCTTACAGATAAAGGCCAGGTACTAAACATTTGCTTGACACAGTGATCCTGTATCTTGACACCATGATGATCATTCCTACATGTGGTCGGGCAGCACAACACCTCCCCTAATTCAAATGATCCCATTTATTACACTGGCTAGGGGCGAATCCCCGGCTCGAGGCCTGGTGCCCAGAGCAGCCATGCAGAGCCACGGAATGGAAAGCCCCGTGTGCCCCAGCTGCACAGGCCGCCTCTCTTGTGACAAGCCAGAAGCCACAGTGCATTGTTCTCCAGACTTTCACAGTTACCAAGAAAGAAAAAACGTCACCTAAGACATATCACAGCTTGTTTTAAGTACAGTCTGGACCGTGGACAGTCCTGAGTGCAGTGGACTTCACCTGTCTACTGAGCATTGCTAGAATTGCCTTAGCGGGCCCCGTTAAGATAGAAAGTAAAAAGCGCAAAACACTTAATTTTACAAATCGCCACTAAACTGTCAGGAAAACATGAGTTTTCACATAAGATTCCAGAGAAAGGCACCCTTACTCTGCCACGGTCAGCTGTCTAGGCTACTGAGAGCGCAGTGGGGCGGGGGGTGTCCATTCAGTCCCTCACCTGGGCCAGGCCAATCGGAAGTGCTTCTGACTGAGATCTAAATGCTCACTAGGTTAAAGACTCTCACAATTTTATAAGGGACAGCTGTCTCGGGCGCCCACAACCTCAGACTCCATCTCCCTATGGGGCCTGTCACCGCTGCTGTTTTTACCACTGTATAATTGATAAATTAACTATGAACTAATGGAGTCGCAGCCCCCACACAACAGTCCTCGTCTTACATCCATGGTAAGATACAGGACACGGGTCTGAACTATTATCCTAATGTGAGTGAAAAAGCATGACGATCTTAAATCTTATTTCCAGGAGAAATCACTGACAAAAGTTAATCTTGGGCCTTGAGGAGAAGCAGTAACAAGAACTGCAATCTGTGCTAAGGGGTTTAGCCCAAGGGGAGAATGTGAATTATACTGTAGCTTTTATTTTTTTTTAATCAATAAAATTGTATGCTTAAAAAAGAGAGAGAGCGTGCCAAAGTGAATGAAGATAAAAATTTAAACAAGCCACGTGACATCAATTGTAATCTCTGAAATCTAGGAGAATCCCTCAAAATTGGGGAAGAACCTGCACAGCAGTGTATAGATAGACTCGGGAATATTGTGCAACGGATATTAACCCCAAACTGCTTCCGGTGGGAAGACAGAGGGAACATGAGAAGAACACATGTCAAGAAGTGTGTGGATAATAATAACCCCTACAAGCCAGTAAGCAAAGGCAATTTCAGTTTAACAGCTGTATATTCTTCAGTTACAAAAAAACTACTGAGTTTCAGGGTATTAAAAATTTTTAGTTCAAGAGAGAAGTATGAAGTAGAATAAACACTCTAAAAGAAGCATGGAATAAGTAACTGAAAGATTTGGGGCTAATGTTTTGGTAACTTGCTTTTTCAACAGGGTGCCCATCTAAAAATTGTTTTAGAAAACAGGAATCATCCATGGCTCACAGACTGCTCTTGATGCTGCAGTCTGGAAGGAAGCCGACAGACGGCACTCCATCACTCCCATCTCTGGGACTACCTTCAGCTTACCTGGCATCTTTTCCTGCTGCTGCAAACGCGGCGTCTGTCACTGGCTGGGCCGTCAGAGGCCCAGGAGGAGCTGCGCTCTGGCTGACGGCTGGGGACACCAAAGGAACAACAGGAGGTGCCTGTCTGGGTGTCTCTCCCACGTTCTCTGAGGTCTGCTGGCTGCTGGCTAGAAGAGCTGGAGCTCTCAGCTCCTTCTGGGAGCCTACGCTTGGCACCACAGGCGCCAGATGAACCTTCATGTTACGCAAACAAACAAAAAAGCCATGAAGTCCAGAATATTACTAATTAGGTATTGCAACTTTCCAACTGGCATCTGTCTTCGGTAGATGCCTTTCCCCTTGAGGTAGCCCCTTGCCCCGTCAGGAGTCCTGAAATGAACAGTCAACAACAGAGGTCAGGCCACACAATGGATGCGTTTGTAGCATCTTAACCACAGACACAATCGGCAGCTCTCTCTCCTAGCACTGAAATAACCAGCCCCTATTGTTCTATCATTATTTAAGAACTGTCTTATTCCTCTTTACTTAATTTTGGGAAAAGACCAACAAATCAATGCTATCAAATGCTCATAATGGTGTTCCTTCCATTAAAATAATAATTGCCACAAAAGCATGGCTCACAATGGGAAGGATAACAAGCTCTTGACTGAAAACCTTTGCTTTTCTAACCACAGGTACTTGGACTGAACTTGGCCACTCTATGTTACCAAGTTAAAAGACAGAAGAGTTAATTCCCCACCATTTCAAAGTATTCTCACACATTGTTAAGAACAGCACCAAATGTCTAGGGCAAGAATAGTTACTTCATAGACAAATGGGAAAAATATAAAAAGTCCATTCTCATTAATCACCAAAAAAGAAATTTAAAAATGACCTATACCATTTTCTCACCTATCAAACTAGTAAAGATTGAAAATAATCGTAATATTCAATTCTGAAGAAGTATTTTTCAAAAAGAATAATCAGACTTTCTTTACCAAATATCAAAACACACAACTAAACTGTGGTAAATACACAATATAGAATGATCAAGAAGAAACCAATTGACCAAAACAAAGGTACAGATATTTCAGAAATGGATCTTGTATATAAAAATTTACTATGTGATAAAGACATTTTTTTTTTTGAGGAAGATTAGCCCTAACTACTGCCAGTCCTCTTTTTTGCTGAGGAAGCCTAGCCCTGAGCTAACATCCATGCCCATCTTCCTCTACTTTATATGTGGGACGCCTACCACAGCATAGCATGCCAAGTGGTGCCATGTTGCACCCAGGATTCGAACCGGCGGACACCGGGCTGCCGAAGCGGAATGGGCAAACTTAACTGCTGCGCCACCAGGCCGGCCCCTGATAAAGACATTCTAAATCAATGAGGAAAGGCTGAGCTGGTCAATAAACGATTTAGAGACAATTGGCAATCTACCTTGAAAATATGTCCTTATGTCATCCAAACACAAAAGTTAAGTCCGTAAAAGGAGGATTCCAGTTAAAGACAATGGCTTGAACATGCGCTTTATCATTTGTTCCCTCCCAAAACCTCACCAAAATGACACAGAAGAATTCTTATACCTAAAACAGCAATTGGAGGAGGCTGATCTCTGGAGAAGTTCAGAAATTTATTTATTTATTTTTCTGCTGAGGAAGACTGGCCCTGAGCTAACATCCATGCCTATCTTCTTCTACTTTATATGTGGGACGCCTGCCACAGTGTGGCTTGACAAGTGGTGTGTAGGTCTGCATCTGGGATCTGAACCAGTGAACCCCAGGCCACCGAGGCAGAATGTGCAAACTTAACTTAACTGCTGCGCCACCAGGCCTGCCCCCAGAAATTTAGATTTCAGAATGGAAGTGCAGGTGGAGCTGAAAACAGGAACATGGTAATAGTAAGTCTGTCTCAAAAGCAGAGCCTGAGTCCCATTCTTGCAGGTGCATGCAGGGGCTTAGTCCCCTTGCCCCACCTGGCAGCAGACTGGAGCTTTCCTTCCTGGAGAAACTGAATCAAATGGCCTCTGGACTAGGGCAGAAAGGTGGTGGTAACAGAGACCACACTAGAAACAAAAGGACCGAGTCAGTTTACTTCCACAACAGTGGGACCTCTAGCCCCTGCCCTTGGCTCCCCAAATGCTAGCAGCTGAGTTTATACTCTCAAATCAAAATTAAAGATGGCTCTTCGGAATATGTCTGCGGAAGAAAAGAGACACCTCCCAGTGAGGCTGAGCAGTCAACTAGCCCCTCACCACCCAGGGCTTCCGATCAGCCTTCTCAGGCCTGCTTTTGGATGAGCTGACAGTAAAGATCATCAGAGATATGATAAGCTTTCAATACGAAGCACAAAGACCAAAACAAATAAATGACATTTACAATAAAGGAATTTATAAATAAAATAAATAAAAGGAAATAAAGGACTCTGAGATAGGGGAAAAAAACGTTAACGTCTTTAGCCTGACAGATAAGCTACTACATTCACAGAAGAATAAGCAGCTATGAAAATGAACATTCAAAATAAAAAAGCTGTTTGATCCTTAAAATGTGATCAGAAATAAAAGAATTTAATAAGATGGCCATAAAAAGTTAGGGAAATCTCCCAGAAAGTTAGGAGGAAAAGGCACAAAGACAGAAAACTGGAGAACAAAGTTAAGAAAATCAGAGGATCAGTCTGGGATAGTCTACTTTTAAATATGAGTTACAGAAAACAAGAACGTGCGTGGGCAAGAATCACTAAACAAGAAAAAAAAGAAAAATCAATAAAACCCCCCAGAACTGCAGGACTACAGTGCTCAACTACTGAGTGTAACGGAGGGAAAGATCAACACCTGGCACATCACCATCATGTCACAGCACGGGAAGAGGCAATCTGAGGCACATCTGGAGAACAGCAGAGGTCACATTCGAAGAAGCAAGTTTCAGAATGACGGTGGGCTTCTCAGCACCAACATGGGAGCAAAAGCCTAGAGCACTGCCTTCAAAACTTCTGAGGGAACATTTCCCCCCGAGAATGTCATGCCCAGCCAACCAACCACCCCAGGGAAAGGGTAGAATGAAGACGCTTATAGATGTGCGAGAGACCTCATATATACTTTTTTAAAGAAAGCTCTTAGAGATTGTGCGCCACCAAAACAGGGATCCACCCCAGGAGAGGAGAGAGGGAAGGACGGCTGCTCCAAAGCCCGCGTGGAGGAGGAGGACAGAAGGCTCGGGGAGGCATGCGGCCAAGAAAAGTGAAACTGAGAGCGTCTCTGATGCATTTGAACAAAATGAAAGGATATTTCTAGTTTTTTCAGAGAGTTTGGGGATAAATGTCTGCTGCACCAAAAAAAATATAGCAAAAGCAAAAATGGGACAATCATTTTAACAATTTCTTGGAACTCTCCAGGGACAACATAAATTATACAAGAATGGAAATCCAAATAAATAAGAACAAACAATCCAATAGAAAAATGGACAAAGTCTATCAAAGTCAATTTAAAGGAAAAAAGGACAAACAGCCACTAGCTGTATTTTAAAGAGTCCAAATTCACCGGTAATTAAAAAAACACACATCAAGTGGTTGAAAATATTTAGGACAGCTAACATTAGCCAAGCGTATAGAAGAAACAGGGCTTTTATTCACTATTATTGGAGTGTTAACACAGTAAATTTTTGGAGGGCAGACGGACAGTATTTTAGGTGCCCAAACTTCAAAGGCAGCAATTCCACTTCTCTGCATCTTTTCTAGAGAAATAATCTCATTTGTACAAGAACGCTCACTGTAGCACAACTGGCAACAGTTGCCACACAGCACGTGCCCTCCTTCAGGGTATGACAGAGACTGTGCTGCAAGCAGAATGAGTTAACTCTCCATGTCATAACAGTGAAAGATCCGTAAAAAGCGATAGCAGGAAAAGCAGAAAATATTTACATAGAAACTTCAACTGTATTCATATTTATGTGTGTTCACACACAGTAAAGGTCTGGAAAAATACAAACTACAGTAGCTAGCAATGAAGGAGAGCATCATTTATATATACTATACATACATGCACATATACATATATACAACACATATTAAGTTTTTTAAAATCATCATATAGTCATGTATTTTTATAATTTTTAAAATATGTAAGAAAATAAGGTGTTTTATCTTCATTGTATCCTATATCGCAGACATACACTATGTGAAAACTTAAGCAACCCATTATATAGATAAAATTCATTTATTCTCAATCTACTCCATTCATTTAATAATTTTAAGAAAATATATGTGGCTCTAAAGCTTTCGCCACCTCTCCCCTCTTTCAACGTGAAACAGTGGCAAACAGGAAAGAGATGACAATTAATTTGTCTAGAGGACAAATTAATGAAATTATATTCAAATCTCATTATATAATAGTTATTGTACCAAAAAAATCAGAAAAAGGACTATATAAATTAATACATAAATAAATAAAAATGTACACATATACAAAAACATACTATAAATTCTGTTCAGTAACTTCCTTTTCTCATTCTACATTTTGAACGTCTTTCTGTGTCAAATTATTTTAAAACTCAGAAAGCTAGTGGCTAAATTATCATCAAAATTAACTCTAAAGACAGGGCATAGAAAGGAGGAAGTAAACGTGGGAAGGAGTTTCACGGGGCGTGGCAGCGTCAGCGAGGAGCACGCGTACCTCAGGCCCCTCCTGGACGGCGGCCGGGTTCTCTGCCATTCGACCCAGCTGCTTATGCAGTTCGTCTATCTTCTGCTTTAACAGCTGCTCTTCAAAGGCGCTTGCTTCTTTCCTCTTCATATAATGTCTGTCTTCATTTACTTTAGGAAAGATCAAAACTGGTTTGCATCAAAGTTTAAATTCAGGCCATCAGAGGAATATACACAAAATGAGTGAAAGGTTATTTTTAGGATGTTTCTTGTTTTTACTAGACTTTTCCATGTGTCTTGGGTTATTAGAACTGAAAAGTGTATTACGTTTTAATTATAATTTTTACCTGCCCTCAGCATGGTTACTGAAGTTCAGGGCATGTAAGTTACAAAAATTTCCATGCTGATCAACAATAATATTTGGTAATAATACAGTACAATACTACGCACTTTTGTAAAACAATCATGACCGTGGAAATTATCCGAAAATGGAACAGCTTTTAAAAGATATAAATCTCTAGGTGCTTTCTAAGAAGAAATAAAAGTAAAGTGCACTGAAATTATATTGTGGGTCATCCCACTTCCATGACGGGTTAACACAACCATCTCATGTACAAATCAAATCGCCCAGCTAAGTCTTTAGGTCACGGTATGTGAAAGAAAAAGGTACCTGTGCCCCGCACAGAATGGGCTCCTCCATGAGCGTGAACAGCATTAACTGTTCTCTCAGTCACCGACTAAATGAGAAAGTGAACAAACAAGGCGGGCCAGCAGAGTGGCCGCAGTACAAACAACTAGATGGTGTGAAAGCCCCGAGTGGAACAGGGTTCACTTTCCTCTCTAAGGTCCACGTTGTTACAGCAACGGCGAGTGCAGACATTGGTATCAGCACTACGGTTTTCCCCGTGAGGAACAAATCTGATGCAGCCCGTGGTGTAAATAACATGGCCCTCAACAGAGGACTCCTTCTGAATGTCTCATTGGAGCAGCTGCACATCTCAGAAAAGCTCTTCAACTCCAGTTCCTAACTTAATCTTTTCACAGTGCAGACAACTGATTAGCGATCTAGAATTGCTATCCACAGAAGTTCAAATCCAGACAATATAAATATCTAGTTCACCAAGAGCTAAGGCAACACTGTATGGATATCTACGTTAGTGCTGCTTTAACTCTGGGATTTGCTGTCAGGACAACTTAGTTGTCAAGTTAGTTCTTGAACAAACATAGCTGCTACTCTAGTATCTAACAAAGATTTCCAGCCCTCTGATAGGATGAGCTGGAGACCTTCTCGCAGATTCTTTCAGCATAGTCAATTATCTGTTAAAAAATGTAATTACTCCAGAAATGAGGATTATTTTAAGTGACATAAGAATATCCCAAATAATAGGAGTGCAAGTACCCCACTGTTCATGCTTTCTCCGTTGATTATATTTCTGGGCTCTCAGTTCTTCAAAGGAAAATTCTGAATCTCCACGAATAAGCTTCTCTTTGCAATACATAACAACCTGCTGAACATCAGCGTTGGCTGCCAAAGACGGCGGTACAGAATAGCCTGATTTAGAAATCATGATCACCCTTTGTTCCCTATAATGGGGAAAAATATATTATTTACAACGTATACTGAGGCAGCTCTTGAAGGAAACTATGTAAAAGATTAACGCACTGACTGTACTTACGTATTTGAGTCTTTATCACAAGCTGAAGAATTCACTCCATAAAGTTCTGAACCCTAAAAAGACAAAAAAGAAACACTCACTTATCTGAAAAGAAACCATGACTCAAATTATTTCACAAAACAATATGAAATGCTTAAGGGTCCTCTTAATCATCAAGTAGATTTACGTGTGTGCTTCAAAATGATGATTAATATCTGAAGCTTTAGTTTGCAATCTTAATATTATGAGAACTTTTGAAACTAGAGTCCAGTAAGAAAGCAACTTAAAAAAATTTCTACTTGGTAGTAGAGAAGGGCACTTATTTTCTTTTGAGCCATAGTCTAGGAGCTGGGCCACTGTCCCTAACTCTTACGGGATTAACATTCCAAATAGATACATTTAAAAAAACCATTAAGATTTTCTTCTGGTACTATTCTACCTTCAGGAGTTCCCAGTGCTAGCATTCATCTGCTAAACAAATATTTAATGAACACCTCAGGGGCCAGCCCTGTGGCCAAGTGGTTAAGTTCGCGTGCTCTGCTTCGGAGGCCCAGGGGTTCACCACTTCGGATCCTGGGTGCGGACATGGCATTGCTCATCAGGCCATGCTGAGGCAGCCTCCCACATAGCACAACCAGAAGGACCTACAACTAGAATATACAACTATGTACAGGGGTCGGGGGGGAGGCTTTGGGGAGAAGAAGAAAGAAGGAGACTGGCAACAGATGTTAACTCAGGTGCCAACCTTAAAAAAAGAAGAACACCTCACACATTTCATGTGCTGAGCCAGGTGCTCAGGTGCTGGGACTATGACAGTAAACAAAGACCCCTCTCTGCTGTCTGGACACTCACAGATGGGGCAACAGGAAGTAATGAGGCTGGCAAGCATGTGTAGGACGTAAATTGGGATAGTTTGACTATCTATCACAGTTAGAAATGAACATCCTACTTCTAGGAAAACGTTATATTAATACAACTTGCACATGTGCACTAAGAACAGAGGCATTTCCATTGGATTTAGCTTAAAGCAGCTCCCGGCAAACTCTGAAAGAGCAACTGTACTGTGAAGAAGAAAGATGCTGAGAAACAAGGCTGAGGGAAGAGGGACCTGAGCATTTTTACACGTTGATAGGTCATCAGGGCAGAAGAGATTCCCACAGGGCAAAAATCCCAAGGGAGATGGAAGACAAGCACGGTGGAAGGCCGCCTCCCACACTGCAAGAGCAGGGCAGGGCAGTCACATTTACTGGTTTGTGCGGGAAAACTGACAAACGTTGTCTGATTCTGCTGTCTCACTGAAATAGTATTTTGTCTGCTCATAAGGAAGAGGTTAGAGGTAGCCAGGTCCCACATCTGAGGAGAGGGAAGAGAAGTTTAAAATCGCTCTAATTTGGCATTAAAGGGCGAAATGGGAAACATAAGAGATACATAAAACATAAATGAGCTGGGAAAATGGAAACGTAATTGCTGGAAGGAAGGAAAGCCCTGGCTGGGGTTACAGGCACCACGTGTGAAGCTCTGCGATTCTCAGCCAGGGCTCAGGAGCTCCGGGTGGGTGTGATCCACAGGAGGGATCCTGGCCCCATGCGAGGGAGGCCAGCAGAACAAAGGAGAGAAGCTGTGGGGAGGAAGTGAACACAGGAGGGTGTGTAGTGGGGGTCCCCAGGTCAGATCAACGCAGGAAGTTATGGTCAGATAATAAGTTCTTTAAGTCTAATATTTGAGATCAACAGTGGTAGATGACAACAGGCCAGCAAGCTGCCACAGGTGCAGGTGGCTGACATGGAGGATGGAGGTTAGAGTCACGCGAGACAAGTCAAAGAAATGAGATGCCGAAGTGGACACGCAAGGCAGCAGGCTGACTGTTCAATACCCTGTCCAGCTTCCACACAACCCGCAAATGTTATTATTACCTGATTCTTAGAAACGCTGGCTGAGTTATTTCCTGGATTTGATTTTGATGTCATCATTTGGTTTAAAACCTGATCATTATGTAGAGGTTCTGAGGTTCTAGCTATGGGGGGGGAAGGATGAAAGGTAAAGGGGAAAGGTAAAACCATATTAAATAAAATCACAAATACATCCCCCTAATCTTTCAATAAGCAGCATAAGAAATACATCAACTCATTCACACCATCTCAGAAAATGTAACTAAAACAGTTTTTAGATGAGAAATATTATAGAGACAATTTTCTGATCAATTCAAAATGCACAAAGAACCTGAAAGAAATGTAAACTCTAACTAGTTATTTTAAACAACAGGAGAGGATAGTAAATGATTATTGCTGAAACGTAATCTTCATTTCTAGGGGAAAAAAATGACTATATTTCTTTGAAAGTTGAACTAAACACATTTGCTTCAATTCAGAACAGATGGACTCCAGAGTAAGCAATGTCCTCTATTTTGAGCAATCTTGATTTTTTTTTAACCCTAAAAACACAATTAAATCACCAAGTTATTCTGTGGGTGCGCTCTTTCAATGTGCTGAGACAGAACTCCTGCTCTCCAGAGCTGGGTAACGGGCATTATTATTACCAGAGTACCTTCCCTGTTACCTAAGACAATACAGTCAATCAATGCTGAATGGATTTGTTTTTTAAGGAAAAAAAAAAAGCAGTGCAAATCAGAGACTAAATTATCAACAATTGAGACATTTTAGAAAGCATTGCTTTACCTTGAGCTGGCAAATGGGTTTTGGTGAGGCGTGTTTGAAACAACCTAAATGACAGAAGAAAGGCGTTGATATAGATTATAGACTTCAGTTTAATACATATTTGTATTAAAGCAAAAAGTATATATAATAGCTTATTATAAACTAGTAAAGACTGATGTCAAGAGAGAATGTAAAGCTGAATTTTAGAGTTGCTTCAAAATTTAAAAAAAAATTTTGGGATTATTTTCATATCCAATACACTTATATTAGAGAAATTCCTCCTTTGGCCTGAGCAAGGGGTACGGTCAGATAAGCTGGTTCACAGGCTGCTCGAGAAGGGGAGGGCAAAATCTAGTTGACTCTTTGAGTACATAATTTGGTTACATGTATCACAAGCCTTAAAACTCTTCCTCCAGCCTCGGACTCAACAGTTTGAATTCTGAGAACCTATCAGAAGGAATTTGAGAAAAATAGGAAATAGATTAGGAAATACTCTTATGAAGAAGGAAAGAGACCTGACACAAAGCTGGATACGTATGTAGAGCATGCTTGCAATTCTATGACAAGGAGAGAAACAAATGTCTGCTAAAATAAATGCCAGGTTTCCTCTGCTTCTTTAGTTTTCTGTATTTTCTGAATACCCTAAATGATAAATGAGTATTTAATCACAGCAAAAGTAAAAAATTGTGAAAAACAAAGTTATTCATTAAGATATTCATTATGTTGTTCCTTGTAAAGACCAAAATGTTGGAAACAACTTAAATGTTCAGTTGGAGAACAGTTAAATTCTGACAACTCTGGGACAGATTTCCTAACTACTTTTTAAGTACAGAAAGTTCCTAATTTCTTAAGAGCAGTATGAAGCTCAGTATATATAACCACACATACAGTATGACTTACTGTTAAAACACACAAACACAAAGGCACACACACAGGCCTAGGAAGAGATATTGGAAGGAAATGCACGAAAATGTT
Organism: Equus przewalskii; assembly: GCF_037783145.1. NCBI lineage: Eukaryota > Metazoa > Chordata > Mammalia > Perissodactyla > Equidae > Equus > Equus przewalskii. The sequence continues at coordinate 13,305,673 of NC_091844.1, forward strand.
AACAGTAATATTTGTGAGCAGTTGGTTTTCCTTTACGCTACTCTGTATTATCCACATTTTCCACAATGAGAAGGATTTTCCTGTATAAACAGGTAATAAAACGTTTTAAGCGCAAACCGTACATCTCAGAGCAGGAAATGCCATGTGGAGTCTTATTTTCAAACTACCTGTACTGCTGTTGCAGCAGCTCGCTAGGTTCAGCCTGGTTTTGAATTCCTCTCCGAAAAACAGCGCTGGCGTGCTGTAGATTTCCTTGGCCTTCCAGATGCCCAGCCCAGGCTACGTACAGCGGAGAGGACAGGGTCCCGATCCCATGGTTGTACAGAAACTCAAAAAACTGATGACGGTCACTGTTGCATTCAGCCTAGAAAACCCCAAAGCAGACAGACATCAGGACACAGGACTGCGAGTCCAGATGGGCGGAGCGCAGGCTGGCCCCAGTGTCCAGTCTTCACGGCGGCTTCAGGATGCACCGCGGAGGGCGAGCCCTGGGTGGCTCTCTGATGGCGAACCTAAAAGTTAAGCTCACTCCTTTCCTTGACATTCAATGCCCCCATAATTACCCACGCTATTTCCCAAGACAGCAGGCTCTATAATGACTATACAAGTATTCTTTCTGTCTTAACCTGAGCTTGCCCAAGTTCCACTGGGTGCCTCTAACCTTAGTATCTAGTAATTCAGTGAACAAGCCCATGCTTACTCTAGCCATGCCATTCATGATTTTATTACTCGTGTCCCCAGGCCTTTATTCCAAGATGAAAGAGACCCAACCTTTAAGGTCTAACCTGAGGCAGCCTTCTCTTTTTAGTACTAAATTAGTTTCTGAGAGCTCATATTTTCTTAATTATTCATGATGAATTTAATTTATTCCCAGGAACTCTTAGTACCTGGGAGTGCCCGCCTACCTCCCTTCCCCTAAGCACACTTCTCATCCAACAATCCTTCTTATAATTTAATAGTTTCTATCTCGTGTTGTAACATTTAATGACTTGATACACAGAGAAAGAGGGTTTTAAAATTAAATCCCTAAGTCCATAATATAGAAGCTAAAAAGTTCTAAAATACACATCTCTGGCCACATAACTTTTAAAAATTTATGATTGGAAACATAAGGAATTAAAGAAAAGACAGTCATTTTGGAAAAAAGCAAAAGTACAATATGATTATAGATTTTACTATACATCTGAAAGCATACTTACAAATTTCAAACAATAATTGATGAATCTTGAGTCATTGTGGTATCTCTTCTTATCTAAAAATTCCTTCATTAAATGTTCTAATAAAGTTGTCAAGTAGTCCTTATTTTCAGGAAAGTTATTTTCTACCCACCGAATGTAACTAGAAAGATAGAGGTAACATTAATTTTCAGGACAGCATACAGCTTGTTATAGGAAAAAAAAATAAACTCAATGCTCACCTTTCCCATTCACCAAGTGGATCATGGCCCTTGTAGCTCTGCATATGGGCTTCAAACATTCTAGAACCAGAAAAATATGCACATGGGATATTAGCGATAATTCTTAAAAGCAAAAGATTTTATATTTATCATTCATACACCTTAAAATGGAAATCTTAAATATCAATTTGTATGCTATATTAAAATCAAAAGAGCATTCACTCAGAGGTGGTCAGAAAACTCAGACGCAGTCAGTGTTTTTCCAGAAGAAGATAAGACTCAAGGCCCCTGAGCTGAGCCCTAGAGAGAGGCAGCTGGAGGAGTCCCCAGCTCTGGCCCCAGGGTCTCCTCCTCTCACTGAGTCCCAGCGTCACTCCCACCATGAGAGGCAGCACCCAAAAGTCTGCTGCTTCTCATCCCAACGGCGGGACCCAGGCGTGGCACCGCCTCGGACCCCTCTGTGCTGCTCAGGAGTGTGGCTGAGACATTGCTGGAACGAGATTTGAAGAGCGCTTGTGAATGGCTGCCAGCAGCCCTGGGTACCACTAATCGGGGTTTCCAGATAGTCTGCTTTCCGGGCCTCAGTGGAACACAGCGTCCCTAAGGAAGAACACGCGGTGGCAACACTCGCAGATCAGCCACCACAGTTCCCAGAGAACCCAGCTAGCCCCTATTCCACACACCCAACCACGGCTTAAAAACCAACCGGGCCGGGTATAGCTCTCCACCGCAGCTCAGGGGCTAGTGGGGTAAACGAACACAAAGAAACAGGTAAAAGAATGCCAGGTGACACTAAGCACTTAGGGAAGAAACGAAATAACTGGAGAAGGGTAAAAATGGGATATGCTTTATAATTTTTAGATAGAGTGGTCAAGGAAGGCCTGCCTTTCTGAGGGGGTGACATCTGATCAGAGGCAGAGAGCCACGCCACTATGTAAGAGTGCTGAGCTAGGAGACGGTGGGGTTGACAGGAGCTAATTTGCATTTTCAAACAACCATTCTGTCTCTCCAAGTGAGGAAGGGGGTGGGGGAGGAGAACAGAAGAGGGAAACCAGCTGGAAAGCTACAGCGCAGTCACGGTCCCAGCTCCCAGCGACAGGGCAGTGAGATGGACCAGTGTGGGAACAGTTACAAGGGTGGAATCTGGGGTGTTTTGGAGAAAAAGACAATGGGACTTGCTGATGGCACTGCATACTGGGTGTGAGAGAGTCAAGCTAAAGAAGACCTCCAGGTTTTCTATCAGAGAAATCACATGAATTTTGGAAAAAAAGATTTAAAAGTAGTACTTTCTTCTAGCTATCATATCAGAATACAAACGAAATCAATGTTTCTTACAACTCAAAATCCAGAAGCCACAAAAGAAAAGCTAGATAAAGTCAACTATAAATAAATAAAAGGCTTCTACATGTCAAATAAACAAAACAAACGCCAAGCAGAGTCAAAAGAGAAATGATAAACTGGGATAACAAACAGAACTTCCAGAAATTGGGGGGGGGGGGGGGAACCAAAATTTAAAAAGTGAACAAAAGGCATTCCACAGAAAAATACTCAATCTCTCTAAGAGAAATTCACCTCACTGAGATACAATTTCTCAATCACCAGACGGGCAAAAATGTGACAACAGTGTCCAAGAGAGGCAGTGGAAACGGGCACTCTTCTCCTGCTTGCAGGTGGGAGTGCCCTCAATCTCTGCCACAGGAATGGGTAACAGCTATCAAAATTATGAGGGATTTACTTTTGATCTAGCAAACCCACTTCTGGGAATCTAGAAGACAGATAATCGGTGTATGTGCAAAAGGCCACGTGAACAAGCTTTTTCACTGTGGCTCTATTTGTAACAGCAAAAGATTGTCAACAACCCAGGTGTTCATCAATGAGGGACTTTTTAGATCAATTATTGTATATGAAATATTATGCCAGCGTAAAAAAGAATAAGAAAGAGCTCTGTGTACGGACAGAAATCTCCAAGGATAGTGTTAAGCAAAAAAAACAACAAAAAAGCAGTGTATACAGTCTGCTATGTTTTATGTGAGATAAAGACAGGAATTGTACACACACACGTACACATAAATATATAGCTATATTAATATATTATTATAATATAATCATTTACATTTACAAAAAGAAACTCTTGAGAAATAAACTAGAAAAATGGTTAAATATGAGGGGATGTGAGAGTAGACAGGTGCCAGTCTTCCTCTGTTTTGTATGTGGGTCCCTGCCACAGCATGGCCACTGACAGTGGTGTGGGTCTGCGCTGAGGAACCAATCAAACCTGGGCCACTGAAGTGGAGTGCACCTAACAACCACTAGGCCACTGGGGCTGGCACCTCTAAATCTTTTTTTAACCATATAAATGTATTACTTATTTTTAAAAAATAAAATTATTTTTACATTTTGAATCACCCTCTCATACCTCGTAACGGATAAATTGCTACAACGTCAGAACCTTTCTCCCCAAATACATGCAATAATAGGCTGCCCCACAAAAACATTTCACCTTCTGATACCAAGCACATTTTCCTAGTAAAATGGCCTAAATCCACGGTAAGTTACCACTAAAACACCCAGTTCATTAAAGCAAATTAGTGTTTAGTAAGTCAAAACAAGGTCAGAAATTCCCAATTTCTCTTTTAAAATGAGGGAAAACAAATTTCTAAAAGTGAAATCCTTTGCTGGCTAGATTGAAGGCTAAAGAAAAAGTCTTAAAGCAAATGGACTTTTGTTTTGACTGTACTTAACGACCTCAGCCTTCTGTCCCAAAGAGAGATTACCCGGGTGCTGATAAAACTAACCAGTTTTACTTGCTATCACATAAGATTTAACTGCTTTTGAAACAGTCTGGATAAATCACCTAAGTCATCAAGCAAAAGCATGGAAATTTAAAAAATTGTTAGTACGCTGACATAAATGACAATAAGCATAGTTGTTCTTAAAGTGCACGTATTCAAACACTTTTTAAAACTGACTGTGGGATTATGGGTAAGAGCAGTTTTAAGTTCTTTCCCTGTAGGAGGCTTTGAAAGTTTCTCATGAAACCTACACATGAAGTTTAGGTTCTTTCGTTGGGTTCCATTTTTGTCTCCAGGGCGGCGATCTGCCCAGAGGGGGGTTCCTTACAAAGAATAAATGTGAGCTCCGAGGGTCTCGCGAATTGCACGAATCCCCCCAAACTGGTCTCAACAGAGAGCATCTGCTACGTGGCCCAGAGTCCCATCAACGACTCACAAGTGGCCCACAGCCTAGCTGGGGTGGGGTGGGGATGCAGTGGGGTGGGGACAAACTGCAGAGCCGGGGTGGGGGGGGGGGGGCCGGGAGGGGCTTCAGGGAGGCAGGTCTGGGGCGGGCCGGGCCGAGGACCCGCAGACCGCCAGGCCCGAATCCGCGGTCGCCAGGCCCCTCGGCGCCCGCAGCCGGGGGTCGCGCCCCCGTCCCCCCGCCCCTACCCCCACCCCCGAGACCGACACTTACCGAATGGCATTCTCCAGGTTATCACCCATGGTGAGAGGACGCCGGCCAGCAGCAGCCCCGCCGGCACCGCGAGCGAGCAGCCGCCGATTTGAATCTCCCGCGCAGCCGCAGTCGCCGCGACGGGCGTTTGCAGGGCGCCTGCTCTCGGCCTCGGCCGCCGACCGGCTGGCCAATCGCCGGCGCCGTTGCCAGGAGACCAAGTCCCGCCTCCGTCCCCCGCGCCCGCTGCTCTTTCCGCTTCCCCGCCGCCGCCCGCCCGCTAGCCCGAGAGCTCGCCGCCGGCGGGGAGAGGGCTGGTGTCGCTGGTGCGGCGCGTGGAGGGCACGGAGCCTTCAGATCCGTGCAGTGAAGCCTGGAGGTCTCCAAGGGTCCCAGCCTGTCGCTTTCATTTGCTATCGCGGTGTGGTCACTCGGCCAACCCCGCCTAGGGTTTCCCCTGGGTCTTTGATGAATTCAAGCTGGATTGACTCACGTGTAGACAATGGGTTTTTTCCTCAGCCATCCAAGTTGCACCTGGCTTACATAATTCACGATTAAGCTCTCGTCACAGGGAAGGCATCATAGGAGAAAAATATCTAACTTGAGGTCCCCGAGGCGGAAAAAATTGTGCCTCGGCCCTTGGGTCCTGAGAGTCGCGCTTCTTCGACCCCTTTGCTTAAACAGATAAACCAGAATCATGATGCCTGGTTTATGGAAAGAAGAAAAATAATACCATTTGTAGAGTCGAGACTTGTTTAAGGCTTCAGAGCCCAGGGGGATATTCCGACTGGGCGCCCCTCCCCATTTCCCGCAGGTCTCTCTGCTCAGCCTCCTCGCTGTGAGAAAAGGAGTCAGATGCTGGAGCCCAGGAAATTTTAGTCCCAGACCCTAAAACGCTGTCGCAAAGAACTAGGGAGTGGTTCATCAAAAACCCAGGGAAAAACCTAAGTGGTGGCATATGAAAGTGGTGGGCTGGTACCCTTGGAGACCTCTAGGCTTGATTTAGCTGATGTGAAAGGCTCCGTGGTTGCCCTGGAGCAAATGAGGGCTCAAGGACTGGGGGCTTCCTACATCCAACTGGTAATTAAGATAAGAACAGAAGAGTTTGGGGAGATTATAGAATGCCAGCTAGAAGGCTTTTGACATCTGTGGGACTAGGAGCTCTGGAGACCAAATTCTCAGGAATTATGAAACGTAAAGAGAGCTCTTTGTAAAGGAGTCCAGATGTTTAAGAAGAAATATGTAATATGCTGGTACTTCCTACTTAAGAGTGAGTTGGAAAAGAGTCAGCGTAACCTTCTCTGCCCCTTGGTCTTTAATAACTTCCCATTCTACCTCTCAAGGTTGTTTCAAGAGCCACTTGACAATGCAAGTAAAATATAAAGAGCTATTCATGTGTTCCTTTTAGAGAGGCTGTGTGGATGTTTCGCTCTCTTAGGACCCTTAAGTTTTGTTGCTAATGCTGACCAGTCAATTCCTACTCCTAGCGACCCTGTGTGCAGCAGAGCGGAACCCTACCCAGTCTTTCTGCGCCATCTTCTCACCTTCTGGCGCTATATCACACAATGCTCCACTGCTTTTCATAGGGTTTTCATGGAAATTTTTTTCAGAAGTGGGTGGCCAGGACTTTCTTCCTAGTCTGTCTTAGTCTGGAAGCTCCATTGAAACCAGTCCACCACGGGTGACCCTGCTGGTATTTGAAATATGATGGCATAGCTATCAGCATCAAAGCAACACGCAGCTGCCAGAGTATGACAACCAGCAGATGGATAGTGAGGTTCTGTGGCTGGAAATGACCCTGGTTGTGGCAGTAAGAATGCCAAATCTTGACCACTAGACCACCAGGGCTGGCTGCCCTTAAGTTAAACACCTAAAAACAAAAATTAGCAGCTTCTGGAAATCCTGATGCTCTCAGAGTCTAGACTTTCTTTCAGGATGTTGTTCAATTTGAATCTAGACAAGTATCCAATTTGTAGGGCTTATTATTCAGAGGATGCTCACTCTGGGGTCATTACGCAGGTGTTAAGTTATGCTAACCATCACAGGAATTAACATTTTTGGTCTCACTAATTCAAGTTTTCAACTTGTGTCTGATAGCAGCTCAATCAGTCATCAGTCAGGAAGTGTTGACGGATCACCCGTCGTGTACTAGGTGCTAATGGATTTATACTTAACTACGACATCGTCTACCTCGAGCAGATCCTGTCCTTAAGAAACTAGTGGTTTTGTCTGGGAGATGAAGATACATTCATAGAAAACTGTTTCAAGGTGGTATATAGGTGTATTAAGTGCTAAAGTGTTCAGACTATCTGCTCAGGGAGTCCAGAGAAGGGAGGGGGAATGGGGCCTGTCTGTGAGATGAAGCTCCCTGGGGAAGGTGAGGCTTGAATGGGGCCTTGAAGTGGGGGCAGGTCTTCGTGGGGGAGGTCATTTCTGGCATAAATCAGGATTACTGAAGGAGATCACTCTTGAGGACTCCTATTAATGAGTAGTGGAGATTCTTTTTGAAAGGCTGGTTCCATAATTTGATGTCAAATCTTGAATGGTAGACCAAGGAGTTTGTACTTGATCATGAGAGTACCTGGGGCTTTTGGGAACAAACACTATTGTGGTCATAGGACCTCATGGTGGTTATGCTTAGCCCTACTCTGTTTTCTAAAAGCCACAGAGATTGTCTGCCCTGCTTCACTTCTGCCACCAGGAGTTTCTCTCCCAGAGACTTGTTTATGGAGGAAGGTAAAGTATTCTGGATGCCTCTGCCACACTGCCCCTTAAAAATGGCACAGTGACCCCTTATAAAGCCCTGTCACTGTGGGCATTTCTAGGAGCAATAGAAATAAGTACTAGGGCTGTCACCAGTTATTAGAAATTGACATGTTTCTAGGAATAATTTCCTGCCTTACTCAATGACTTCCCTTTGTCCTTACTTATGGAGTCCCTCTCTGCCATTATTCTTATTCTGAGGGAGAATTACATGGACCCTCCCACATAATGTGTTCATCTTAATGTCCCTATTAGGTTAATTGACTTGGTGGTATTTGAGATTTATTGGGAACAGTGGGAGGGGTGGGCAGTAGAGGCACTGAACAGTAATTTGGAGACTTGAAACTGGCATTGGAGGCAGAGGGAATGGAAGGTAAAGCTGGGAATCAGAACTCATGGAGGGAGAGTTCTCAGAACCCAATGATGTTTTCAACATGTAAAGAAAGGAAAAGAGGGATAATTTGGGGGCCTAGGAAAGCTGACAGAAGCAGGCCTTTGAAGCTGAGGAAGGCTGCTCCTTTCTATTTAGATATGTTAAGTTGGAGGGATTACCAGGCATTTGTCCTTCTACAGAACACGACTAGGCACAGTGGAAGGAAAACAGAGGCAGACCTTGTTCAAAGGCTCCAGCAGCTTATTGAAGGATGTTTCATGGGCTGTTTCCTAAGCTTAGAATGATCTTTTTTTTATCTCTACATGTCAGGGATCAATGAAGAACTTCTAAATAGTTTGATGAAGAAATAGTTTGATACTTTGATGAAGAAAATCTGTAAACCCCAAGGTGCTGTCAATTTATGTAAGTCAATATAAGCAGAAAATATCAAAGGGCTGGCAAATATGTTATTCATTTTTAAAAAAAATTTGCTAATTGGGAGCTTGTACCATTGACAACATTCCAAATTCTGTTTCCCTTGGGAGAATGGTACTCTCTCAAATTTTGCAGATGGGATTGAGAATTATTATAGCTGTTTTGGAAAGTAATATCAATATCTGTTGACAAAAAACAAACAAAACCAAGCCAAGCCGTTACTCCCAGGAAGAGAATGCATGGAGTAGAGCACGCCAGGAGGGTGAGGGGGTGAGTCCAGGGTGTGTGCCACTCCCAGGGCAGTGGCCCAACGCTGAACACAAAGTGTGTGCTCAGACATCAGGGACGGGTGTGCCAGTTGTGGATCACTCTCATCATGGAATATTTTACACCCATTAAAAAAACTGAGTCAGGTCTATAGCAATGACTTGGAGGCATTTGCCTTATGTTCAATCACATATGAAGAGCAAGAGGCAGAGGTGAAAATTTAATCCCAGTATTGTGAAACAAAGGTGAAAAATTCATGTTGCTATATGATTACATAAACAAGGAGAAATAATGTGAAAGGGCTATTTATATATTTATTTTCAATATGAATAAATAAATATTTATTTATTTGCAGGTTTGATTGCTGGGTTGCTTCAGAGAGAGCAGAGATGGGTAAAGGAGGAAGTAGAAAGAAGAGGGGAAGTGAAAAATTTCAATAGTTATTAAACTTTTTGAGCAAATGCAGCATTGAAAAGAAGGAAGAGGAGGGAGTGACATCAGCATAGTGACAGAGTCAGCTCTTCCCTTAGACTCTCATCAGTAAGATACAATGAAAAGGACACTCATAAGTGAACAGAGGATATTCACACAATATAATAGACATCTGAGAGAGACACGCAGCCATATGTCTGAAGGTGGAGGTGCTGGACCCTCTGAGAGGCAGTGGAAGGAGGCAAGGGGGTCTTCTCTCCCTCCCCAAACAGCAGCAACCTAGGGCATGAGACTGGACACAGCTCTGAGAGGAGAGGAGGGAGGAGGCATTCCTCTGCTGGAATGCCTTTGTTCTTGAGTTGCCTCCCAGCCCATGGGAAATCTCCACACCACGGAGGCGAAGCAATCATGGGGGCGTCTTCACCAAACTGAGCAGCCCAGGAGGACAGACAGCAAGTGCACCTGGGATCATGCACATGAAAGAAAGTGCCCCTCTCCCTGCCTGGTTCACCAGCTTGGCCATTCAGCCAGAGCAAGGGAAGCCTGCCATAGTGCCTGTGCATAGCATTTGTAAAGCAGCGGCAGTGAACAGGCAAATGCAGATGGGCTCTGTAAGCATAGCTTCTAAATGACAGGCACAGCTGCCAGGAATTACATTGGGCTCAGAATACACAGCTCCTGCTCCCCCCGCCAATGGCAGCAGGAGGAATCTGCAACCAGATACTACCACTATGCAAAGGCACAAATTCACCCCCTCAAATAATATGAAGAGGTGTATTAATACTCTAGGCCAGAAGGAAAACTACATGCACCCAGAAATCAATCCTGAAAGAAAAGGAATTTACAATCTAAATGACGGAGAATTCAAAATAGCTATTATAAGAAAACTCAATGAGTTACAAGAGAACTCAGAAAGACAGTTCAATGAAATAAGGAATAAAATTAATGAACAGAGAGAATGCTTCACAAAAGAGATTGAAACTATAAAGAAAAACCAGTCAGAAATATTGGAGATGAAAAACACAATGAATGAGATAAAGAAAAATCTGAAGTCCTTAAAAAACAGAGCTGATATTGTGGAAGACAGAATGAGCAATTTAGAGGACAGAAATATAGACATGCTTCAGATGGAGGAGGAGAGAAAACTAAGACTAAAAAGTAATAAAGAGATTCTCCAAGAAATATCCAACTCAATTAGGAAATGCAACATAAGGATTATAGGTAGTCCAGAGGGAGTATGGACGCAGAAAGGAGCAGAGAGCTTGTTCAAAGAAATAATGGCTGAGAACTTCCCAAACCTGAGGAAGGGGCCAGAATTACAAGTAAAAGAAGCTAGTAGAACGCCTAACTACATCAATGTAAAAAGACCTCCAAGGCATATATTAGTAAAACTGGCAAAAGTCAATGACAAAGAAAAAATATTAAGAGCAGCAAGGCAGAGAGACTCACCTACAAAGGAACCCCTATCAGGCTTGCAGTGAATTTCTCAGCAAAAACCTCACAGGCCAGGAGAGAGTGAAATGATATATTCAAAATTCTGAAACACAAAACTTTCAGAATACTCTATAGCCAAGAATACTCTATCCAGTGAAAATATCCTTCAGATATGATGGGGAAATAAAAACTTTCCCAAATAAAAGAAAGCTGAGGGAGTTCACCGCCATAAGACCTCCCCTACAAGAAACGATAAAGAAGGCCCTCATACCTGAAAAAAAGGAGAAAGGGTTTACAAAGCCTCGAGCAAGGAGATAAATAGGAGACAAAATCAGAAAATTGCAGCTATCAGAACAGCTTAGCAAACACTTATTCATAACGTTGAAGATAAAGGGAAGGAAAACATCAAAAATAACTATAATCACTTCATTTTAACCACAGACTCACAACACAAAGTGGAATAAGTTTTGACAACAATAACTTAGATGGGGAAGAGGAAAGGGATGGAATCTGATTAGACTAAGGAAATAAGAGGCTATCAGAAAATGGACTGTCTCCTCTATTAGATCTTTTACACAAATCTCACAGTAACCACTAAACAAAAAATCAGAAGAGAGACACAAATGATAAATAAAGAGAAAACTGAGAAAACTGTCATAGAGAACTACCAAACTGAATTGGCAGTTGGAAATACACGGGACAAGAAACAAGGGAAGTACAAAACAACCATTAAGCCCTCATATATCAATAATCACTCTAAATTTAAGTGGATTGAGTTCTCCAATCAAAAGACACATGAGACTCTAAGCTAACAGCAAACAAAAGAAAGCAGTTGTTGCTATACTTATGTCAGACAAAGCAGACTTCAAGATAAAAAGGCAATGAGAGACAAAGAGGGGCAGTGTACAGTTGATAAAAGGGACATCCCACCAAGAGGACATAACACTTATAAATACATATGTACCTAACACAGGAACACCGTAGTACATAAAGCAACTATTAACAGACCTAAAAGGAGAAATTAACAGCAACACAATAATAGTAGGAGACCTCAAACCCCACTTACATCAATGGATATATCCTCCAGGCAGAAAGTCAACAAAGAAATAGTGGAATTACATGAAAAACTAGACCAGATGGTCTTAATAGATATATATAGAACACTCAATCCAAAATCAGAAGAATACACATTCTTCTCAAGTTCACATGGAAGATTCTCAAGGATAGATCATATGTTTGGAACCAGGCAAGCCTCAATAAATTTAAGAAGATTGAATTCATGTCAAGCATCTTTTCCAACCATAGTGCTATGAAACTAGAAATTAACTACAAGAAAAATGCTAGGAGAGGGAGAAAGATGTGGAGACAAAACAACATGCTGCTGAACAAACAATGGATCACTGGAGAAATTAAAGGAGCAATCAAAAAATATCTGGAGACAAATGAAAATGAAAATAACCATACCAACTCATATGGGGTGCAGTAAAAGCAGTCCTAAGAGGGAAATTCATAGCAATACAGGCCCACCTTAACAAACAAGAAAAATCTCAAATAAGTGATCTTAAACTACACCTAACAGAACTAGAAAAAGAAGAACAAACAAAACCCAAAGTCAGTAGAAGGAGGGAAATGATAAAATTTAGAGCAGAAATAAATGAAATAGAAGCCAAAAAAAAACAAAAACAAAACAAAACAGTAGAAAGGATCAATGAAACTAAGAGCTGGTTCTTCGAGAAGGTAAACAAAATTTACAAACCCTTAGCCAGACTCACTAAGTAAAAAAGGGAGAAGGCTCAAATAAATAAAATTAAAAATGAAAGAGGAGAAATTACAACAGATACCACAGAAAGACAAAGGATTATAAGAGAATGCTATGAAAAACTGTATGCCAACAAATTGGACAATCTAGAAGAAATAGATAAATTCTTAGACTCACACAACCTCCCAAAACTGAATCAAGAAGAAATTGACAATCTGAGTATACCACAAGCAAGTAAAGAGATTGAAAGAGTAATCAAAAACCTCCCCAAAAATAAAAGTCCAAGATGAGTTCACTTCTCTGGAGAATTCTACCGAACATTCAAAGAAGATTTAATACCTATCCTTCTCAAACTATTCCAAAAAATTGAAGAAGATGGGAAGCTTCCTAACATATTTAACAAGGCCAACATCACCCTGATCCCAAAGCCAGAGAAGGACATCATAAAGAAAGAAAATTATGGATCAATATCACTGATGAACTTAGATGCAAAAATCCTCAACACAATATTGGCAAACTGAATATAGCAATACGTTAAAAGTATTGTACACCATGATCAAGTGGGATTTATACCAGGTACACAGGGATGGTTCAACATCTACAAATCAATGAATGTGATACACCACATTGACAAAATGAGGAATAAAAACCACGTGATCATGTCAATAAATGCAGAGAAAGCATTTGACAAGATCTAACATCTATTTATGATAAAAACTCTCAATAAAATGAGTGTAGAAGGAAAGTACCTCAATATAATAAAGTCCATATATGACAAACCTACAGCCAACATCATACTCAATGGGGTAAAACTAAAAGCCATCCGTCTGAGAACAGGAACAAGACAAGGGTGTCCACTGTCAACACTCTTACTCAACATAGTACTGGAAGTTTTGGCCAGAGCAATTAGGCGAGAAAAAGAAATAAAAGGTATCCAAATTGGCAATGAAGAAGGGTTGGGGAGCATCCTACTCCTTTATCAGCTTCAATTCCACTCCCCGATCCCCTCCCCAACTCCCACACTTCTTTTTCTTTTTTCTTTTTTTTTTTTTTAAAGATTGGCCCTGAGCTAACATCTGTTGGCAATCTTTTTCTTTTTCTTCTTCTTCTCCCCAAAGCCCACCATAGTTGTATTTTCTAGTTGCAGGTCCTTCTAGTTCTGCTATGTGGGACACTGCCTCAGCATGGCTTGAGGACTGGCACTAGGTCTGTGCCCCGGACCTGAACCGACAAAACCCTGGACCACTGAAGCGGAGTGCGTGAACCTAACCAGTCGGCCACTGGGCAGCCTCACTCCCACGTTTCTGATGAGATGTTTGGAGATTGATGTCAGCTTTGGACAAACGTATGTTACCTGTTAGTCCGAGGTTCTGACATCAGCCCCAGAGTGGGGTTGCTTTCTGGGAGTAGACTTGATGCTAGGGCCCAGCTTTGCCTTCCTGTTTCAACATCCTGCTGGGCTCCCAGTGTGCTTTCAGCCAACCCTCTACAAGCCATAACATGGTACAGCAGGTGTGTGACTGGTTCTGGGAGCAGTAAAGAGGGAGAGGAGGTCTCTCTGGATGGGTGAGTTGAGGCAAGTCACTAGACCTGACCCCTTAAAGCAGGACTTCTTTAGAAGATTACAATTTCTACAAGTGGTGGTTGTATTTTAAAGGGCCCTTTTTCTTTCATTCTCTATCAATTTTGTTTTAAAGCAAAAATAGAGCATTTGTTGACTCATGTAGCTAGACTTTCCAAAGGAACAGTTGGCTTTCAACCCAGTTGGATCCCAGAACTCAAACACCACCACCAGGATTGTGTCTCACCCCAGCCCCCAGCTCTTTGTGGCTTCAATGAGATCACAGCAACTCACCGTTCACATGGGCCTTTGAGCACAGGAGTCCAGAGAGAGGGAAAGAGAAGCTCTTTCTAATGTTTATTTTGAAAAGACATGCTGATTAGACAGCCTGCCAGGGGCAGAGACACTGAGAGACAGACTGGGAGAAAATATCTGCAGAAGACGTATCTGATAAAGGACTATTATCCAAAACATACAATAATGAACTCTTAAAACTCAGCAATAAGAAAACAACCCGATGAAAAAATGGGCCAAAGACTTTAACAGACACGTCACCAAAGAAGAGAGACAGATGGCAAAAAAGCATATGAAAAGATACTCCACATCCTACGTCATCAGGGAAATGCAAGTTACAACAAGGAGATGGCACTGCGCATGTTTTAGAGTGGCTGAAATCCAGAACAATAACAACACCAAATGCTGGAAGGAGGTGGAGTAACAGGAACTTTCATTCCTTCATTGCTGATGGAAATGGAAAATGCTATAGCTACTTTGGAAGACACTTGGCCCATTTTTTAATAGGGTTGTTTGTCTTTTCATTGTTGAATTGCATGAGTATTTTATACATTTTGGATACTAGACCTTTATCAGATGTATTATTTGCAAATATTTTCTGCCATTCTGTGGATCGTCTTTCACTTTCTTGATAGTCCTTTGATGCATAAAAGGTTTACATTTTGATGAAGGATACCTTATGTATTTTTTTCTTTTGTTGCTCATGCTTTTGGTGTCATATCTAAGAATCCATTCAAGGTATAAATCCAAGTTCATGAAGATTTAGAACTATGTTTTCTTCTAGGAGTTTTATAACTTTAGTGATTTTTTTTTTGTGCTGAGGAAGACTTGCCCTGGGCTAACATCTGTTGCCAGTCTTCCTCTTTTTTGTACATGAGCTGCCGTGACAGCATGGCCACTGGCAGATAAGTGGTATAGGTCCACATCCGGGAACTGAACCCGGGCCCCTGAAATGGAGCATGCCAAAATTAACCACTGGGCTGCTGGGTATGGTCCTAATTTTAGCTCTCAATATTTGGGTCTTTGATTCCTCTCAAGTTAATTTTTGTATATGGTTGAGTTAAGCTTCCAAGTTCCTTCTTTATTATGTGGTTATTCAGTTTTTCCAGTATCATTTGTTGAAAGACTATTGTTTCCCCAATCAATGGTCTTTCCCTTGTTGAAAATCAATTTGCTAGAAATTTCTGGGTTTATTTTGGACTCTTGAGTCTACTCCGTTGATACATATGTCTATCCTTATGCCAGCATCACACTATTTTGATTGCTGTATCTTTACAGTAACTTTTGAAATCGGGAAGTTTGAGTCTTTCTACTTTGTCTTTTTCAAGATTGTTTTAGCTCTTCTGGTTCCTTTGCAATTCCATATGAAATTTGGATCAGTTTGTCCACTTCTGAAAAAAACTTGCTGTTGTAATTTTGATAGTGATTGCATTGTCTGTACATCAATTTAAGGAGTGTGGCCATCTTGACAATATTAAGTCTTCCAACCAACAACATGGGCTATCTTTTCATTTATTAGGTTTTCTTTAATTTCTTTCAACAATGTTTTGCAGTTTTCAGTGTGCAAGTCTTGCGCCTCCCTGATTAACTTTATTACTAAGTGTGTTATTGTTTTTGCTGCTACTGTAAATGGAATTTTTCCCTTAATTTTCTTTTTTGATTGGTCATCGCTAGTATGTAAAAATATGACTGATATGTGTACACTGATCTTCTATCTTGCAACTGTGCTAAATTTGTTTATCAGCTCTAATGGTTTTATGGTGGATTCTTTTCTATTTCCTTTATATAAAATCACGTCATCTGCAAAAGTGATAATTTTATTTCTTCTTTCCAATTTGGATGCCTTTTATTTCTTTTATTGTGTAGTTGCCCTGGCTAGAACTTCCAACCCAGTGTTGAATAGAAGTATTGAAAGCAGATGTCTTTGTCTTGCTCCTAATCTTAGTGGGAAAGCTTTCAGCGCTTCACATTAAGTCTGATGTTAGCTGTGGATTTTTCACAGCCGCCCTGTATCAGGTTGAGAAAGTTCCCTTCTATTCCTAGTTTGTCGAGTGTTTTTTTCTTTTTTTACCATGAAAAGGTGTTGGATTTTGTCAGATGCTTTTTCCACATCCAATGAGATGATTGTGTGGTTTTTCATTTTATTAAAATGGTGTATCACATTGATTTATTTTCATATGTTGAATCACTTGTACGTTCTTGGGATAAATTCCTCTTGATCTTGGTATATAATCCTTTTAACATGCAGCTGGATTCAGTTTTGCTGGCATTTTTTTGAGTATCTTTGCATCTATATTCATAAGGGATATTGGTTGGTAGTTTTCATTTTTGTGATGTCTTGTTTGGCTTTCGTATCAGGATAATACTCGTCTCAGAATGAATTGGGAAGTGTTCTCTCCTATTTTTTGAAAGAGTTTGAGAAGAATTGTTAATTCCTCTTTAAACATTTGGTTGAATTGTACTGTGAAGCCATCTGGTCCTGGGCTTTTCTTTTTTGGGAGGTTTTCGATTACTGGTTTCAATCACTTCACTTGTTAGAGGTCTATTCAGATGGCCTATTTTTTCTAGAGTCAATTTTGGAGTTTTTTGTGTCCATAGGAATGTTTTCACTTCTTTTATGTTGTCTGATTTGTTATACAATTGCTCATTTGTATGAATATGCAATATAATTCTTTTTATCTCTGTAAGGATGGGACTAATGTCTCCACGTTATTTCTGATCATAGTAATTTGAGTCTCTTCTCTCTTTTTCATCAGTCTAGCTAAAATTTGTCAATTTTATTGATCTTTTAAAAGAACCAACTTTCGCTTTGATGATGCTCTATTATTTCTCTATCCTGTATTTCATTTATCTCCACTTAGATCTTTATTATTTATTTCCTTCTGTTTTCTTTGGGTTTAGTGCTTTTCTTTTTCTGGTTCCGTAAGGTAGAAGGTTAGGTTATTGATTTGAGATCTTTCTTCTTTTTAATGTAGGCACTCACAACTATACATTTCCCTTTGCACACTGCTTTTGCTGCATCTCATAGGTTTTGGTATGCTGTGTTTTTCTTAAAGTATTTTCTAATTTTCCTGGTTATTTCTTTTTGACTCATTAGTTGTTTGAGTATATTATTTAATTTCCACAAGTTTGTAAGTTTTCCAGATTTCCATCTATTATTGATTCTAATTTCATTCTATTGTGTTGGAGAAGATACTTCGTATGATTTCATTTGTTTTTTATTGATAGAGTCTTCTTTAGTGGAGTAAACTACGGCCTATCATGGATAATGTTCCATCTTCTGTATATGTCTATTAGGTCTATTTGGTTTCCAGTGCTGTTCAAGTCTTTTATTTCCTAGTTTATCCTTTGTTTACCTGTTCTAGCCATTACTGAAAGTGGGATGTTGAATTTTCCAACTATTATTGTGGAACTGTCTATTTCTCCCTTCAATTTTGCCAGTTTTTGCTTTATGTATTTTGGGCCTCTGTTGCTAGGTGCGTATATGTTTATAATTGTTTGATATTCTTGATGGATCAAGTCTTTTATCATTATATAATGTCCTCATCTCATCTAACAATTTTTCTCTTAAAGTCTGTTTTGTCTGATATTAGTATAGCCACTTTAGCTTTCTTTGGGTTACTGTTTTCATGGAATATCTTTTTCCATCCTTTCACTCTCAATCTATTGACGGCTTTGAATCTAAAATGAGTCTGTTGTAGATAGTGCATACTTGAGTCATATTTATCCATTCTGCCAATCTCTACCTTTTAATTGGAGAGTTTAATCAGTTTACATTTCATGCAACTGGAGATAAGGAAGGACTTCTGTATTTTATTTTTGTTTTCTATATGTCATATCTTTTTGTTTCTCAATTCTTTCATTACTCCTTTCTTTTGTGTTACATAGATATTTTCTAGGGTACCACTTTGATCCCCTTCTCATTTGTTTTACTATATATTTTTAGTCATTTTCTTAACATTTGCCCTAGGGATTACAATGAACATAATTTAAGACAATCTAGTTAAAATTAATACCAATTTATTCTCAATAGTATATAAACACTTTGTACCTATATATCTCTGCCCCACTCCCCTTTATTTTGTTATTATGGAGGGATGGGTGGATTGGATTGGTTTTAATTTGTGAATGCCTTTAAATAATTGGTGATAACTATCACTACATATGTGATTGTGATTAAGAGGCATGGAGGTGGTAAAGGAAAATAATGGACTCTGGGGTTTAAAAGTTTTTGTGATTACTTACTGTAAAAGCGGCAAAGCTGTGATGATATATTTGAGGTTGCTGTTCAATGACTTATATCTAGGATAGAGCTTAATTCCAAGTAATTAAAATTTTAAAAAATTAAGTGTGTTCTGGGGGTCCCATGACTACCCACTAGTTCAGTAATTCAAAAACTCACAGGACTCAGCATCAAATTATACTCACAGCGAAGGTTTATTACAGCAAAGAACAGTGCCATGACAGCAGACAAAGGTATGTATAGGTGAAGGCTAGAGAGCTCAGCTGAAGGCTTTCAAGTTCTCCCTCTGTATAGGTTACATGGATATACTTTTCTCTCCACCTTCAAACTGCAGAGACACACGCAAGATGTCTCTATCCAGAGAAGCCTGCTTGAGTCTTGGAGTTTAGAGTCCTTAAAGAGAGCTGATCGCTTAGGCACATCCCTTGTACCTGCTGTGTGGGTATCTGCTATGTGACCAGTCATGGTGTGAACCTCAAACCGGACTCCAGGTCTCACCATAAAGGTTCATGTTTACTTTAAATAATGCTGATGGTCTAGTACATCCTGCCCCAGTGCTCTGAGTGCACAGAGTGACATCATTTGTGAGCATTCCAAGGCTTAGTTCTTAGACCTTGTCTCCAGATATCTTCAGAGATAATCTAGAATTGAGTAAAACAGACCTACTGCATTAACTTTCCTTGCAAAGTTTGACCATAAAAATGGAATGCTGAATGCCTGTTCATGGTTGTACAGTGTTCTACGTGTGTATTAAAGGACAAGTGAACAAATATAACTATAAAAAACATCCTCTGAAACTAAGAAAACTAAAAACTGAAGTTAATCGTGTACATATATCCGTTTATAAAATGAATTTTCCAAGCATCAGACAACTGACTTCAGCTGTCCATGACCAGAGAAATTGCAAAATCCCTATTTCCCCGTGTCACAGTGAAGCTGGGCTTTCAACCAACTTCCGGCCCTGTGGGTGGACATCCCTGAATGAGTGGGAAGGGAGGGAAGAGCCTGAGCTCTAAAGGCCTCTCCTGCGATTGTCTGAGTGGAGTCCTGCCTGAGCTTTCCAGAGATGGCTCAGGGCCACAGTGGGCGGCCAGGACAGTGATGGTGGGAAGCCAACAGTCTTAGATCCATTCTGAAGCTCTCTTTGGCCCTTCCATGGACTCTCCAGGTTGGACTTGGTGCAGCTGTCCTCATACTCAGGGAGCTGGGCAGTGTCCTTAGAGACATGCACACCTGAGGCCAGAGAGGCACAGTTTCACGCTCCAGGCAGACGTCACCTCTGCCTCCCTGTCAGTAATGCTGCTCCTAGTGCCCTGGGCCAGTTGCCTCACCCCAGGGGAGAGCTAACTCTCTCTGTTCTGCAGGAGCAGCATTGCTGTGACCGTTCTCCCATTTGTGCTAGAGGCTGGACTGGACATATCTGTCACAGGGTTCCTGCCTCTGGCCTCTGTTGGAACACAAGGGCAAAGTCAAAGCTCTCCATCTTTCACGTGTGGTTCTGTCACCATCACTTTCCTCCTTTCTCTCCAAGAGGCAGGCAGGATCCAGGGCAGGTTTATGTTCCCTCTTCTCCTGCCCAGGGAGCACTGTGCTTGTGGGGTCCCCGCACTGGTTCTCCTCCTCCCTTAGACCCCTGTGCTGGTAGCCAGCTTCCAAGATGGTCTCAATGATCCTGCCTCCTGGTGTTCATGCCCATATGTCGTCCCCTCCCACACTAAATCATGGCTGGCCAGTGTGACCAACAGAATCCCGCAAAAGTGACAATGGGTGACTTCTCAGGTTGGATTGTACAAGATGTTGGGGCTTCTGTCTTGCTCCCTTGGACCACTGACTCTAGGGGAAGCCAGCTGCCATGTCATGAGGGTATTCAAATGTCAACAAAGGTACATTCAAATGTAAATAAAAAAGATATGTATATCTCCCCTAGTGGGGGAATACTGTGACACAAAGAGACCTATGGCATTGTCTAGTTGATCATGATGTTCCTAGATGTGAAATAGATGGGAAGCCTACTAAATCCTCACTTCATGTGAATAAGTGGAAGAGTTCTACGTCAAGTGAACAAAAGCCTAACTTGAATCAGAAAAACAGGGAGTCAGGCCCCTCAGTCAATTCCTAGACTCTTTGAAAGCCCCAGAACAGGGGGTAATGGAGGTGTGGGGTGATGTGGGTATGATGAACCATTTTGTGGCTTTGCTGGTCCACTTTTTACTGAACCTGGTTGTTTTTGCCCATCACCCAGAAAGCCAATCATCGAGATGACAAGATGGCAGCAGAGAAACGATTTTAATCACATGGTAGCCAAATGAGGAAGTGGGAGAACAAGTCTCAAATCCACCTCCTTGAAAATGGGAGCTCAGGGATATTTATGGGGTGGGGGGCAAGGTGGTCTGAAATGTGGAGATAGATGATTGGAGGTGAGGAGAAGTGAGGTAGCTGATGATCTGTGCAAGCATAGTCAGACTTCACGCCTCTTCATAGGACGTATGTTCACAAAATGGCGGCATTAGCATGATCCGAGGGTGGAGTTTTTAGCCTCTTAATGTCAAAAAGGTCACTTGTTGAGCATTTGCATAGGCCCAGTTGATGGGTTGGTAGTCTCAACCAGCCTGAACTGGACAAGGGGTCTTAATTCTTGAAAAACAGTTCAAACACCCAATAGCTTGGTGACCCGGGTGCCAGGAAGATGTTATCTATAGGAACCTAGTGGGAGTTGGATAGCATAGTGCCTAAACAGCGCAGTTAACAATGGGCAGTTGAACAACTGAACACTATAATTAGTAAGTGCAGAAAAAAATTTAGTTACTAGCTGCCTAATTATCAATGGGTTACTGTTTACCGGTTTCACACTCTGCTTCAGTCCTCAAAAAAATGTCACCTGCCAAAGAAAGAAGAGAGAATCTGTATTTGGGATAGAACAAAAACCAATGTTACAGTGTATTTTAAAACAAATGAAAATTTCAATAGTAAAAGAAAATGACATTAGATAGTTCTAATCACTGGTGCCTAAGTATCTTAAAGTTTGACAATTGCACCAGAAATTTTAAACTATTTTCACCATAAAAACTGTTTGTTCATGCTTTAAGAAAATGGTCTGTAACAAGAACTTTCTGTGAATAAATTAAAATGCAATTACAGATTAAAAAAATGTCAACCTTTAGGGCTGAGCTAGACCCTAATTCCTCTTCCCTTAGGTTTTCAGAAGCTTTCTTTCCTTTTTGAGCACATTGCTATATTCAGGGTTCCTACACATGTGGGGGAAATGTGTCTGGCAAGGGATAGTTGGGAAAGGGATCATGTTGGCCTAAAACATCTTCTCAGCAATGCAGAGTGGCTGTGCAATGTGGCTCCTGTGTGCCAGTATAACTTCTGGAGATTTTGTTTTCACTTTAGTGTCCCTGTGAGTTTCCTTCTTCCCATTCCAAGAAAGTAGCCCCTTTGTGTTAACTGGCCTGCCGGGCTCAAAGGAGAAGTTGCTTTGCAGGATTTAGTTTTCAGGAGTGAAGCCTGTGTTCCTTGAAGGTATTAGGCATGGAGGAGGTTAGGGAAAAGTAGCAGGAGCCTGTGGAGATGTCAGGGAAGCCTGGAGAGTGGAAGGGAGCCCAGTGGGTCCTGAGAACATGGAAAAACATGGACTGATACCTGTTAAGACTACTCCTAGAGGCGGCGATACCTTGAGGGGTGTGCTGCAGCCAGGCATTCCACTCACAGACACTCGGGCCTCTGTGTGCCTGGATACAACGCAGCCACGATCCTTTCTGAGGCCACAACGATCCCAGCAGTAAACTATATGACTATGACCCAAAGTTTGGATGAAGCCTCGCTGGTGGTTTGCTCCATATAATATCTTATCCCTTGGGGCAGACCTAGGTACCAGGGTACCAGGATACCTAGAGA
This sequence comes from Equus przewalskii, assembly GCF_037783145.1. NCBI lineage: Eukaryota > Metazoa > Chordata > Mammalia > Perissodactyla > Equidae > Equus > Equus przewalskii. Next base: position 13,327,977 of record NC_091844.1, read on the forward strand.
GGGTAGAGGAGGGAGCTCCTATGATGCCCAAGATTGAATTTCCCACCCACCCCAGGGGCCTGGGGGCTGTGAGCTGTAAACTGCCGTCTATTGCACACAGGAGTTTGTGGATGCACATTCACACCTGCTCTATTTGTCTTGAAGAGCAGTGTAGTATTTGGTCTGAAAGTGTTCATGGACCCACAAGATGAGGGTTTTTGTCTTTTCCCTTCTTGTTAGCTATATAGCTTTGGTTTGGGGGTGCAAGTCCATTCTTTGTGTGTTTACTTTTGGAATCCTATGCATTATCTAGCCTGAAGATAGCCCTGAGGTCAAAATATGGGGATTTTTGCCGTGGCTTCAGGTCTTACTGGCTGTGTGGCTTTGGTTCAGTCAGTTTCAGTGAAACAGCCTCCTCATCTATGGCCAAGACAATGAAAAAGGCTAAACTTGTAGAATTGTTGCAACAGAAAAATTGAGCAGTCAACTGTAAAATATGAACACACAACAATATAACTGTTGCTAACTTATAATATTAAAGTAACTTGGGATATCTTGCATTAGAGTGCTCATTAGAGGCATGTAGGTACTAACACTTTCGCGTGCTAAAGACGTTTGTAAAATGCAGAAGATAAAGATGTAAGCTGAAGGCAGGACTTCTGGAATGGCAGTGTGAGGAGTTCTCTCGACCCTCCCTTCAGAAAAACAACCACTAATTGGGGAAAATTAAATATAAAAAAACCAACCATTTAAAGCTTCCAGAAATTGCTGTAAGGGCATACAGCAAGCGGAGAAACCTTTATTTAAGAAAATCGGCTAAATCTCGGTAAGAACTGTGATTCTGGGGCTTCTGATCCATGGCCTGTTCCCACCCCCAGGCACTGAGTTCTGGAGGTTCTATTCCAGGCAGGGGTGGCAAGGAGATGGGAGCCCCCTCTCTCTCCAGTTCCTCATCTAGGCTTACGGTTTCACTCTGGGAGAGGCACACTGCCCACATCTCTCATCCTCCCCAGCCTCATGCTGCACAAGTACTATTCTGGGTAGGTGCAGCTGAAAGAACTGGGGCTCCCTTCCCTCAGCCAGATCCTACTCATAGGGTGAGGGCTCTGCTCCAGGCATGACAGGCAGAGAATGCTGGGGCCTGATTGCCTCTGTCCCAGCTCACTCTGAAGGCAGAGATTCCATGCTGGGAGAGCAAGCTGGAAGACTAGGGGCTGCCATCTCCCCTGCCAGTGCCTGCTTGTAGAACAGAGGTGTCACCCCTGGAGAAGCAGCCAGTGTTCCTGCCTCCAGCTCCAGTGCAGTGGCATTGAGGTTCTAACCTGAGGGAGAGGCAGGCTATAAGGATACGGAGCTCTGAGGCTTTGCCTGAGTCTTTGACTTTATTTGGAACAGAGCATGGAGAAGTTTATACCCAAGGGCATTGTTGAAAACCATGAAGATCTTGGTGGCAAGCAATTAAGAGAGCAGATCAGCCAAAACTTGAGAGAGAACCAGAGAACGAGAGAGTAAAGAAAATTCCTGAGATTACACTTATTCCTGGAAGGCTGTGTACGTGCACCAGGCTGCATCTGCTCCGGAGCAGGACATGGGGCAGACTGGAAAGCATTCCCCAAGCCACAGACAGATCTACCAACAAAAGGCAGATGCCTTACTGGCTCGAGGGGATTAAGCACGACCTCTGACCAAACACGGGCTGAATAATAATATACTCTGATTCACAGCTAAATCCCAGGAAGCCACACTTTAAAATAAAATCACACTCATCTACAGTGGTCTAGAAGATTCTGCACATGCTTAAGGTCGTGTGCTCTAAGGAGCCACTGGAGAGGGAATTTTGTAGCTACTCATTCCCAGATAAACATGGGATAATTCTATGGACTTTCTGAACCGGGAAAGCAGTCTCAAAGTCACACGCACATCCCAAGGTCAAAGGTGAAAATCTAACTGATTGAGGAAGCTTAAGCACAGCCTTTGACCAGGAAGTGGTTTATGTGGATCCAGGGGGTGATCCTTAGCTAAGAAGCTAAGATAAAAGGTAAAAACAAGGGACTCAACAGGCAGCACACTTCAGGGGAAATAGACCTCATAGAGTTAGTCCATTCAAGATACTAAACCAACGGCTAAACAACCATGAAAAGACTCAGAAGGGAGGATTAGCATCCAGAATTGCTACAATATATTATGTGAAGTGTCCAAATTTTAATGCAAAAATTATGAGACATCAATGAAACAGGAATATGTTACCCATCTACTGGGAAAAAAAACCATAACAAGGAAGAGAAACTGGCTTTCAGGGGGCCCAGATGTCGGACTTAGTAAAGACTTCAAAGCAGGGATTATAAAAATGTTTAGAGAATTAAAGGAAACTATTAAAGGATGGCATGATAATGATGACTCATCAAATAGAGAATATCAATCAAGAGGGAGAAATTGGGAAGAAGGACAAAATAGAAATTCTGAAGTTGAAAAGTCTAGTAACTAAAATGAAGGATTCATTGGAGGGGCTCAAAAGTTAAGTTGGCAGATGAAGGGATCAGTGAACTTAAAGACAGAGCAATAGAGAGATTGCTGTGGAAGCCGAAGGACAGAAATGACGAAGAAGGAAGAAAATGAATAGAGCCTCAGAGAAATGTGGACCATCACTGATGCACCAACACACACATAGTGGGAGTGTCAGAAGGACAGGAGGAAGAGGAAGGGACAGAAAAAATATTCCAAGAAGTAATGGCAAAGAAAGCTCGCAGGAGACTGCCTCAGCAGGGACTCCACAGTAGCCGAAGGGCAGCCTCCCAATATTGTCCAATTGGCAGTAACTGGGGGAAGGAGGGGGCGACCAAGCGTCCTTGCTTGCTCAGGGCTGAGGAATTTCCTGGGATGGGGGACATTCAGTGCTAAAACTGGGACAGTCCCAGGCAACCTGGGATGTTTAGTCACCCTAGGGAGCTGGCAGGCCTAAGGGAGGAGAGAATCCACAGCTGTGGCCGTGCAAAAAGATTCACTGTGGCAAGGACCCAACCCACAACGGGGCCTGTGACTGTGGCCCTTGGTCTGGGGAGGGTGCTGGTGGCATTGTGCTGGGCAATGCCGACGGCCACTTGGTTGAGTGTGTGCCATGCACTGGGCACTGTGCCAGCCCTTTACTTGACACAGAGGACACCTGCTGTGTGCCCTTCTAGTTTCCACTCTCCTATTTTCTGGCAACAATGTTCAAGGCCTTTAGCAGAGCGCCCCCTCTCCAATTCTCAGTCCCTAAGTTCTGTGCAAACACACCCATGTGTACACACACACACACACACACACACCCTCTCTTACCACACTTCACCTGTCTGCCACCCACTCTCAGAGGAGATGACTGTGTCAGGGTTAGCGTATAACAGGGGCTGGAAATTGATCTCTAATCATGGCAAATGAGGGAGAAAAATGAACTCAGGACAGCCCCAGCTCAGTCAGCACAGGATGCACCTGAGTGCCCATGTGTCTCATTGAGCATGTGTGTGCTCTCCTACTGTGTGCATGCCATGGTTGACAGTATGGGTTTATATGGGGGAGTGGGGTGGGAGGTCCAGGATCTCATAACCCACCTGTGCTTTTCCTTATAAATGACTGTAGTATGTCCTGGATGTGGTGCCCTTGTGCAGCGTATAACCTAAACGATGGTATGTGGTGGCCCTGCCCTCTCTCCTCCTGGCCTTTGATTCTGCTAATCCTACTGCTGGGAACACTCTCCTGCCCACGTTTTTAGTTCTCAGCCTTCATGTCTGTGTCCCCAAGTTGGGATTAGGGGGCCCAACTCTCATGCATTCATATTCAGACTGGTTTCCACTCCATATAGGAAAGACACCCCAGAAACAGAAGTTAAATGAACCATGAAGTCATACTATTTCCAATTCACACTTAAGACAAGTTAAGAATTTAAGTTACAGATTTTGCCCTGATTTCCTTGATTTTGTTTTTGTTACTTCTTTATACTCACAATCCTGGATTCTAATGCCATTTATCTAGGTATTTATTTGCTGTCGATTTCAGCGTACACAAAATAGTTTCAAAATAGCACCACTATTCCTCCTACTCATAAGACTACTGAATATACTAGGAAATTTCTTTGTGGTTCTTTCTGCCTTTCCCAGGCTATATTCCTGGTGAGCTCTACAAAGTAATGAATTTCAAGTCCATTGAAGTAATTTTTCTCTTGTAGTTATAGAATTGAGTAACTTTGTTTCAGTTTGTTTTGATTTTTAGGAATTGCTTTCTTGCCTGTTGGATTTAATTTTTTTAAGTTATATAAAACAGGTACCTAGTTCCCAAAGTAAAAATTATAAGACCGGGTGTATTCAGAGGTTTACCCTCCATCTTCACTCCCTCCCTCCTCTTATAGGTAATGGTTTTTATTAGCTTTTGGTTTATCCTGGGTTTTTTTTGAAAATCTAAGTGAATGCGCACATACACATCTTCCTCCTGTTACACGAGAGGTGGCAGAGTTTACACACTGTTCTTCGCTTGCTTTTTCGACAAGAGTCCCTCCCCGGAGGTCTCTGCATGGCAGCAAATGGAGATGATCCTCTGTGTGCCGTTGGTCCACAGACATCGCATTGGCGAGCCCCGCGTTGGACCAGGAACTTGTCTCTTGGAGGAGGGATATGAAAACAGAGCTGGCCTCAAAACTAGCTGCCCTTGCTGTGGGGAGCCAGGGAAAGGCACCATCACGATTCACAGTCTGATTGATTCTAAGAATGGGAGTCTGTGGAGTGCCCCTGGAAGCCCCTGATGGCAGACCGCCCGCTGTGGGCTCTCCCAGCATGGGTTACTTATGCCTGCTGGGCCTGGAGTGCGCCCATCGGAGTCCATTTGCAAAAGACTTGATCCCAGGGAGAAAAGGGGGCAGGCGCATCAGGGGTGACCCTGTAATGAAGCCCTGGTGGTTTGGAGGGGAGGGCATTCCTGAGGACCGTGTGGTGGTTGTTTCTGGAACCTGTCCCTTCCTTATCCCTGGACACGTGTCTCTCTCCTGGGCTAAGAGAGGCAGTAAGCAAAAACTGCTGGAGCTTTCCCATTGCAAACCATGCCTGAGGGCCCTGTTCATAAAGTGACAACATAAAGGGTAGCCATGTCTCTGGCTTCCTTCTCCACACACTATCTTTTGGTCCCAGGGCTCCACGTGGGGTCAGACAGTGCCCAGTGCGGGAGACAGTGCAGCTGCTCATGACCACGTGGGAGAGACCTCTCAGGGCTGCTGGAAACGTTGGCATGATAGGAAGGAGGAGCTTATCAGAAGCAAAGGCTCTGCATGGACAGAGGAGGCAAGGGCCAGGATCTGAGCTGTTACCTTCACTGAGACTGCCGGAGTATGCAGACTGGGGAGTGCTGGGAAGCACGAGGGACACTGTAAATCAGTTTCCCAAATTCCCTCATTTGCCTCCTCAAACCCCAGCACAGTGGCTAGACTACTCCAGCGGAGGCCAGGCCTTGCAGCAGCCTTATCTGATAAGAAGGGCCTGACTGGACAAGCTCCAGGGGGCTCCCGGCTCTGCCATTTTATGGTTCCAGGATTTCTGAAAACGCGCTGAAGTCCCCTGAGAACACTCTGTGCCTCTCCACAGAGCCCTGAGCTCTGGATTGTCACGTTCTGCCCCAGGGCTCCATAAAAGCACATCCGTAAAGCTCGCCGAGGCCCCTGGGTCAGTCCTGTCTGGGCAGTGTGATGGACGGTGGGACCGAGAGTGAGCCCTGGGTCCTCTGCTTGGAGAGCCGTGTGCCCTCGGGCAAGTCAGTTAATACTGCTGCTCACTCAGCTGCAGAAGCAGCTTACAGGAAACTTGCCCTCCTGATGCCCATGGCTGCGTGAAGATGCACAGAGCCCCGGCGTGCAGGAATGCTCTCCAAATGTTCTAGCTGAGGGCCACATCTCGAACAAGGGCCAAGGGCAGCACGGAGTGAAGCCAGCTGCAGTTAATGGCCTCCCTCTTGTATGGAGGGCCTAGGACTACAGGATGGCCCCTGGGCACAAGTCTAGATGCCATCCCCAGTCCACTGTGATCAGTACATCCTTCTCAGAGGCCGTGACCGCCGGGTTCCTTCATCTCCCTTCTGAGGCCCAGCTTCAGGGACCCTGGTTCTTACCCCAGCCTTTCTCTCCGTGTCTTCCTTCTGGTATCTCCTTGGGGAGGGATTTCTGAGCCTGGCCCAGAGGACACTGGCATATCTCCCCTGGGTCCTTTGACCTCTCATATCCTATTGACGGCCTTGAGAGGAATATCCCAGCAGAATGCCTTCTTGGGTATTCCTGTGTAGGGCAGCCTAGAGGTCCCTCATGGGTTCTGGAGGGCATGGAGGTCCTGGTTCTTTTATGCTGCCTGTCTGGGGTGAAGCCTTTAGGGCAAAGGGCTGGGGAAGGATTTCAGGAAGCGGGAGAGGAGTGTGTCAAAAACAAGCCCAGGAGGCAGCTAGATGGGGTGGTGTAGTGGGCGCCACGTCCTGCCAGATCTGCTTGGCCTCAGAGGCGTTGCTGTGTTCTCATAATTTCCTGTGCCCCCCAACCCCTGGCTGATTGGTCAGATGTGGGCACCTGACCCACACTAAGCCAATCAAAGTCCTTTCCTACAACTATTGGAACGGGAAAGGAGGGAAAAAGTAAGGCCCATTTGGTGGCTGAAGATGAGGAACACGAGGCTTGGGAACTGTCAGCCTCTGTATTTTCTGCATGGTAGAGGAGCCGGGTCTGCCCTGAGAGCCAGATGCTGTGGAGAGAGGAGGAGGAGGGGAGGAGGATGGGGAGGAGGGGAAGAAGAGACCACGGGTGGACCTGGGGCAGCTGGTCCTAGGTGTGCTTTGGCCAATGGCTTGTGAATGGAAGTCACATGTGTCCCTTCCAGCTGGAAGCTTTAAGAGCCTGTGTGGCCACACAATGATGGCTGCTCTGTTCGCCAGGACCTGCAGTGAGGGGACATGGAGAGAATCCCCATGTGGCAGGGATGAGAAATAAACTCTTGTCTTTATAAACCCTAAGGTTTGGATTTGTGACCGCAGCACCCCTGGACTTGTTTTGGGGTTGTCTCTTACTACCATCCTAACTTGACTGATATAGAAGGAAACACCTTCTGTCTGCTTGGCACCATGCGATGCTTGGAGCTGCAGCATCCATTTTATGACTGAGAGGAGACAAGCAGAAAAACAAAAAGGATAAAGATAAGTCACTGAGAGAGGATGGTGGAGCAGAAAGATGGAAGGAAAAGCTGGGTCCCTGGGGTAGAGCCACTGAACTAGCCCTTGGGACTCTCCCATTTCCAGGCTTCCCATTATGTGAGAAAACAAAGCTGTTACTAATCGCGTTCGGTTCAATATTGTTACCTGGCATCTGCACGGATAGCGTGGTAGACAGAATAATGTCCGGCCAAAGATGTTCATGTCCCCATCCTCAGAATCTGTGTGTTATCTCACATGGCAAAAGGGATGTTGCTGGTCTGATTAAGTTCCGGATTTTGAGCCGATGAGATTCTCCTGGGTTATCTGGGTGGGCCCAACGTAATCACCAGGGTCTTTATAAGAGGGAGGCGGGAAAGTCAAAGTCAGAAGGAGACGGGACAATGAAGACAGAGGAAGGGGCCAGGACCCAACCTTCTAGAGGTGGCTTCTAGAAGCTGGAAAAGATGAGGAAAAGGATTTTTCCCCGGAGCTTCCAGAAGGAATCCTGCTATGCCAACACCTTGATTTGAGTCCTGCAAGATCCATTTTGGACTTCTGACCTCCAGAACTGTACGAGGAGAAATTTGTGGTGACTTCAGCCACTCTGTGGTAATTTGTTACACAGACACAGGAAACTGATACAGATGAGGTCCATGAACCTAATGACAGCAGACAGCATCTCAAATGCTCCCCCACACCCTTACAGGCATGTCTCCAGCAGAGTGGTCTTTGGAAGGGAACAGCTAACACTTCTGTGTGTTTAAAAGGAGAATCAATGAAGTATATGAGAGAGGAAGAAAGAACATTTCCACTTAGGCTATAACACCACCACAACAAAAGGGGGTCCTGGGAGACCAGTCTAGCGTTCATTGCCTTGTTCTGCCTGCTTCTCCCAGCTACCCTGGACTGTGGTGGCTGCAGGCCTGGGCCACCCCCAGATCCCAGTGATATTAAAGTTCACTGTCATGCCCAGCCAGAGGTGGCAGGGATTTGAGCAGAGCTGCAGCCGAGCTGGGGCCAGAGCATGGCCCAGGAGTCTTGGATCCTGGGCGCCAGGCAAAGGGCTGGCACGTGAGGTCGCTGAGCAGGATGTCTCAGCTCCCGGCCGCCAGGACTCCCGTGCCCACGTCCTCCTGACCAGCTCCCCTCTAGGGTTCTAATACTTGCTTCCTGTGGGCCCACAGACTGGAGGGACAACTGAGGAGAGGGGCACGGGTGGCAGAAACTGAAGTCCCAGGCAAGGCGGTGGAGTTTGAGGTTTCCCGGGAGGGGAAGAGGACACCCCTACAGGAGCCCAGGGAGCGGGGTCGGGGCAGGGCGGGCGCCAGGAGGGAGGGGACAAAGGAGAGGAGGGAGGACACCAGGCGGAGGGCGGGGATAAAGAGGGCGTGCGCTCCTGGCCCGCGGGCGGGCAGCTTGGAGGAGGCGCGGAGGGAAGCGGCCCCGAGGACCAGCCAGAGGCCGGGCCGCGCGATGGAGCCGGGATCCGACCTGGGCCTCGGGGACTCGCCCCTGCACCGCTACCTGGACGGCGAGTTCTGGAGTCTCAAGAACGAGCTGCGCAGGGTCCTGGGCGGCTGCCCGCTCTTCCGGCACAGGTACCGCGGCCGCCCCTCCCCGCGCCCCTGGCCGGCTGGTCGTGTCCCCTCGGTCTCCGCGCGTCCCTGCGGGCACCACCCATCTGCGCTGCGCCCGAGGCAGGGCTCTCATAACCTGTGCAGATGCTGGACTCTCCGCCCTACATATGCGGGCACAGCAAACCGCCGCCGACTTCATCGGCGCCCCGGGAGAGCGTCCCCTGCCAGCCCGGCCCTCCGACGCCAAGAGCCGTGAATGGGTGGCTGCGTGGGCCCCGCAGCGGCAGGCGTGGTGCTCGGCTCCGAGCCGTGGTTGGAAGGTTCGGCTTTGCTTCTAAACCTCAGTTGCTTGAGTCCCCGTCCCTCGATGTCCCAACCCTGGTGGGAAGATGGGGCAGAAAAACCGGGCAGGGGTGGGGCTGGACTGCGCTCGGGGCCCCTGCGCAAAGGTGTCCGCAACAGGTGCGCGTAAACAGGGCAGGAAAGCGGCAGCCCCGGTCGTGCCGGGGGGAAGAGAGGGCATTTTCCTGGCACAGGGATGGACTGGCCCTGCACGGGGACTGTCCGGGCTTCGGGGATGGGCAGACTCCCAGGGCCCCTCGGAGTGCAGCGGTGCAGAGCGGGCTTTGGTTGTCCTCCGGTTTGGGCTCAGGTCCACGAGGTCATTTGATGCCACGACAGCCCCGAGAAGTGGGCAGAGGGGTTCGTGCAGCCCAAGTTTACAGATGGAGAAAATGACAGTGACCGGCCGGTCAGGTCCAGAACTCAGAGCTTGTGTCTCACTGTGGGCGGCTCCTATGCTCTGCTGGGCAGCTGACCCCTCTCAGACGGTCTGAAAAGCCCACTCTTAGAACCATGCTTTGGAGTTGTAGCTTAAGAAAGCCCCCCTTAAAAACACCAGAATGTTCTGAAGGAGAGTTAACTAGTTTAGCCCCTGCCCAGTTAGCTCTCCTTTAGTTTCTCTCTCAAGAATGAACTGCGCGGAGAAGGAAGGAGATGCCTTGAGTAAAGGTAGGGAGTTTTTGGAGAATCTGGGGTTCCTGCACTGGAGGTACCTGGTGTGCGGGGAGGTTTGGGGGGCGCTTAGGGAAGGTGAAAGGTGGGAAGGTGGGATGTGTAGGATGGTGGGTGTCTCCCCCCTCCTCTTTCTCACACACTGTTCTTTATGTCACAGTTCTCAAACTGGGGCCCAGGGCCTCCTGGGGGCACCTAAAAGACAGTTTCAGGAGATTCAAAGCTAAAAACTAGTCTTAATTCCTTTCATTAAAGAGATTTGTAAAAATGCGGAACAATGTCATTCTTATTATTAATCTTTTTGTTTTGGAAATACAGTTATTTTCATTTAAAAATTTAATGAGTTTATTACTATTATTTTCAAATAATTTAATATATATTTAAACAATTTTTCTGTTGTAATTTCTAATATGGTAAATATAAATCAACACTTGGGGACCTCAATAATTTTATTCAGAGTTTATTTTCTTAAGAGCAGTTTTAGGTATACAACAAAATCGAGAGGGAGGTACAGAGATTTCCCATATGCCCTCTGCCCCCGCCTGTGCTCAGCCCCCCCATTATGAACGTCAGAATGGTATTCTGATTACCAGAATGATACGTTTTTTACCAAGGATGAACCTACATTGACACAGCATCATCACCCAAAGTCCATAGGTTACATTAGCGTTCACCCCTGGTGGTGTACGTTCTATGGGTTTGGACAAGTGTGTAAATCGTTACAGTCTCATACAGAGTGTTTTCACTGCCATAAAAATCCTCTGTGCCCTGCCTATTCATCTCTCTCCCTTTATACAGCCCTGGCAACCACTGATCTTTTTATTGCCCCCATAGTTTTGCCTTTTCCAGAATGTCATATAGTTGGAATCATACAGTATGTGGCCTTTTCAGATTGGCTTCTGTCACTTCATAACATGCATTTAAGTTTCCTCCATGTCTCTTCATGGCTTCATAGTTCATTTATTTTCAGTGCTGAATAATAGTCCATGGTCTGGATGTATCACGGGTTATTTTTCCATTCACCTACTAAAGGGCATCTTGGTTGCTTCCAAGTTTTGGCAATTATGAATAAAGCTGCTGTAAACATTCGTGTGCAGGTTTTTGTGGAGGCCTCAACAATTTTTCAGAGTGCAAAGACGTCTTGAGATGTTAAGTCATAATTCGTTCCTTCACATCCCTTTATACACATCTCAGTTCCTATATTCCTCAGTCTTTTCAGTTTAGTTCCCAGGCTGTTGTCTCTTGGCCTTTTCAATTTAGATAAGTGCAGTTTAAAATATGGAACAGAATTCTAATATCCAAACTACTGATTTGGGCCTGGTAGAAGGTACTTCCTTGTGAATTACACATCCTACCTGGGGACGGAGGGAGAGGCTTGGAAAGCCAGCAGGCAGCTGAATTCCTGTGTGATGGTCACCAAGTGATTTTAGCTTCCTGAGCTTGCTTTTGTTCGTCCACAGGATGGGGATAGTCTCTGTGCTGCTGGGTCGTTGTGACCCTTAAATGAGGAACCGTTGAGTAGGTATTCAGTAATGCTGGCTGTGCTGTGACACCAGAAAACACCAAACAAACCAACAAAAGATAAAAATCCTATTGCCCTAAAAAACACTCTTCCGTTCTTTCCAGTTCTTGTTTATTGGCTTCATAATTTCAAAGTTGTAATATGAGCATAGACAAAATTTCATATTTTTTCTCCCAAGTGATTAAGGATTCTATCTATTTGAAAGTTCACGTTGTACTATCAGATTTGATCTGATCACATCTTGGAAGACAGTGATCCTCATTTCTTGATGTTTTGACATTCTGCCAAAGTTAAGTGCGCCATAGGAGACCGGAAATAAAGTTTCTCCATCCACCGATTCACTGAGGCAATGTTGACCTCCTGTGGCAGGTGCCCCCTCCCCAGGCCTTTGAAGTTCAGGTAGGTGTTGGGGGGCAGGGGGCGCGGCAGACAGTTCTGCGAGTGCTGTGTGTGTCTAGTGGGAAGTTTGCATAGGGTTGGGCACTCCCAGGAAGTGAGAGCCCAGGAGACAGTTTTCCTTTAAAAGAAAAGAGGCTGTGCGATTTCCTGTGCACGTAGTAGCTGCCGTCCACAGAGTTGGGGTTCACCCTCCAGACCCCTGCTCCAGGTGTGGTGTGGGCACAGCCAGGTTCCCCTCCTAGGGGATGGCTCGCCCTCTCTCCCAGAGACTAGCTTGCCTGGCTGAGTCCTCCCGGCCCCACTCTGTTAGAGTCCCCTAGACTCTGGGAATGCTGAGGGTGCATATGACAGCATGCCGTTTATGGTGACAGCAGGAGGATTCTGGGAGACTTGAGGCTCCTCACAGGGGTTTGCCAGGAATATTTAAAAGCAACATCTGAAATCAGATAAGTTAAAAAAATTTTTTTTGAGTCTGTTTCTTGGCAAACTGAAGGTCTCTCCTGAGGGCCTGGCTCGTGAGTCGACGTGACATGCATGGGCATGGAACACGTCCCTCAGCAAAACGACTTTGAAGCCCACTGGATTCTTCTGTCGCCCAAGACCTTCTCACATCCTACCACAAGGCGCCCGTCCCTGGCCTCGCTGGGCTGCGCCGGGCTGGTTCCCCTCTCCTCCTTCTTTCTCTTCCCTCCCTAGAGCAATGCACACTTCTCGTCCTCACTTTTTTGTAGGTTTAGTTTTTCTCCTCAGTCTTATTTATACGTGTAAGTATTTCCTGAAGGCATTCTCATTGTCAAGAGTCAACTAATATGGAAAATTTGAAAGTTTCCTATACTGTCTTCTCCCCAACCACTGTTTTTTATTGTAAAACTCACATAAAATAAAATTTACCATTTAACCATTTTTGAGTGTACAGTTCAGGGGCATTAAGTACATTCCCATTGCTGTGCAACCATCACCACCATCCATCTCTCTTCATTATCCCAAATTGAAACTCTATACACATTAAACGTAACTCCTCATTCCCCTCTCCCCCAGCCCCTGGCAACCACCATGCTCTTTTCTGTCTCTTGACTATTCTAGGAACCTCATATAAGTGGAATTATACAACATTTGTCCTTTTGTGTCTGGCTTATTTCACTTAACGTAATGTCCTCAGGCTTCCTCCTTGTGGTGGCATGTGTCAGAATCTCCTTCCTTTTCAGGGGTGAATAATACTCCATTGCATGGACAGACTGCATTTGTTTATTCTGTAATCTGTCGATGGACATTTGGTCTCCCAAACACTTTTAATACTTTAGTGTGTTCTGGGGTTTTTTCTACTTATTTTTCTAAGAGTTCATATACACACGTGAACATTATGTTTGTATATAAACAGGATCATATTATGTGTTTTGTTCTACAGCTTGCTCTTTTATAATTTAATTCTTATTTTCATTGATATAATGTATGAACGTTCTCAATACAAATAATACAGCGAGATTTGTCATGAGAAACTGCCATCCGTGTCCCCACTCCCCCAACCCTCATTCCCTTTCCTGGTTGACAACCACTTCCAATTCTTTCACTGGATTCTTATGTTGTTTACCTCAAAATTCCTAAATAATATGCTTAAATGGTCACTTCTTGATTATATAACGACTTACTACTATACGAAATGAAGATTCCACGATGGCACCACTTTCTTTCTCTAGTCTCTGAAAATCAATGTGTCACCATTTTTACTTAACTCAGTATCCAGTGTTCATGTCGTTATGATTATATAAATGTTACTCCCAGCCATCCTCCATGGTCTGCCAGATTTCCTTTCTTTCACAACTTTTTGTTTTCTCTGGAGGTAGCAATCGCCCCCTTTATTCATTTGCTTAGTTTTCTATAAACCCGTCCCTCACTGACCTCCACACTTTGGGGTAGAACAATTACACTTCTCTCCATTGGGTCAAACCTGTCAGGGCATTGGCAGTTCCACTCCTCCTGGCCCCCCACAGACACACCGGTCCTGGAGGCCCCCTTCCAGGCTTCAGTCTGGACTGGCTCTCTACACGTCTCTTCACCATTGTCCTGGGACTTTCCTTTGCCTCTCTTCTGTAGTCAAGTCATGTTCTCCCAGGCTTTCTCTTTCTTGGTTACCCTTTGTGGAGGAGTAGAGATGCCTCTTTAATGCCACTCCTGTTGAGAGATGTGGTTTGTGTCCCCTCCCCCTAAATCTGGGTGGCTTTATGACAGCTTTGACCAACAGGGTATGGCACAAGTGACAGTGTGCCAGTTTCCAGGCTCAGGTCTGAAGAGACTGGTACCTTCTACTTCCTGTCTCTTGAGGCCCTGAGCTGCTATGTAAAAAGTTCTACTATCTGGTGGCTGCCATGCTGTGAGGAAGCCCAAGCTGGTCCATGTAGAGAGCCTGCGGAGAGAGAGGTAAACATTTGCTAACCATTCCCAACTGCTTGAGCTCCCGGCAGTTCAAGTCATCTGAGCTGAGACCCCAGACACTGAAGCAGAGACAAACCATCCCTACTTGTTCCCGTGTGTCCAAATTCCTGACAGAAAGAGTAGTGAGATAGAATATTAATGCATTGCTGTTTTAAGCCACTACATTTTGGGGTACATTGTTACACAGCTGTAGATAACCAGAACGTTTCTCACCTACTAGCTTCCTGAGAAAGGATACCAGGGAATTAACTTTTTGAGATTTTCACGTCTGAAAATGTTTACCATTCAAGTGAATGGGTATAGAATTCTAGGCTGGAAATAAAATTTCCCCCGGAATTTTGAAGGCATCATGCCATTGCTTTCAATTATGCAACATTGTCGTTAACAAATCTGACCCCTTGTGCACCCTGACCCTTTATCAATGACTTGTTTTTCTCCCTCCTGGAAGTCACACCATCATGAACTTTCTTTTCAGTGTGGTGTTCTGGAATTTCTTGATGGTGTGGCTTGATGTGGGTCTGTTTTTCTTCCAGTGTGTTGGGCATGTAGTGAGTGGCCCCTTTAATCTGGGAACTCGTGTTCTTCAGTTATTTGCACTGTTCTTTCATCTGGAAATCCTTTTGCTCAGATGTTGGACCTCCTGGCCTTGTCCTCTAATTTTCTTATCCTTTCTTCCTTATATTCCATCTCTTTTAAGATTGTTCTACTCCCTGGGAGATTTTTTCTCTGCTTTATCTTCCAACTCTTCTTGAGTCCTTTGTGAATATCTGCTGTCATTTTTTTTTAATTTTCAAAATTTCCTTAAGTTCTTTGTTCCTTTTTAATAGCACTTGTTTTCTGGTTGCACAATCTCTTATTTTTGAGTATAGTTGATGCTAATTTTTGAGGTGTTCCTTTCTATTCTCTGCTTTGTCTCTTTTTTAAAAATTTTTTTTTTGTTTCTACTTTTTTTTTGAAGATTGGCCCTGTTTCCTGATCTGTTGCCAATCTTCCTCTATTTTGTTTTTCCTCCCCAAAGCCCCAGTACACAGCCGTATATCCTAGTTGTAAGTCATTCTAGTTCTATGTGACCACAGCATGTCTTGATGAGTGGTGTGTAGGTCTGTGCCTAGGATCCAAGCTGGCGAGCCCCAGGCCACCAGAGTGGAGCACGTGAACCAAATCACTCAGCCTCTGTTTATATTTTTGACCTTTGTCTTTTGTGTTTGAGGGTTTCATTAAATGTCTAGTCAACCTAGGGTATTTACTCACAATAGGAGCAAATGAGTAATAGGAGTAAAATGCTGATTGTCAACAGGCAGGGTTGTTGGCCACAGACTTTCCTGATCATGGAGTAACCTTCTTTTAACTGGCAGATCAGTATTAGTATTTTCTTTTGGACAGAGTTAATTTCTCTGGAGATGAATCTTTAGTCTCTTGAGAGATGGGTGAGTGGAGAATGAAGGACAGTCATAATCCCAGCTGCCTGAGTGATTGTGAGCAGGGATCCTCCCTGTGTGACTTTGGGCTGATTAGAAAACCAGGCTCCTTTCTCCAGGCATTTGACTCCCACTTGCTGGAAAATGCTTGTCAACTCTGATTTTGTTAGAACGAGTCACTTTGTGGCCATCTGCTGGGAAGTCATTGAAGCTGTCCACGACACGGAGGCCATCCCTCGTGGTGGGTTGTGCCTTGGATGTTGGTAAGTGGGGGCCCTGGCTGTGGGGTCCCCCACTGGCCCCAGTGTTTTCAGTTTGGGGGCTCCCTGCTGCCCTCTCACGTCTCCCTGTCCTGACAGTGACCCCCAGGCTTTGATGGGCTTGGGGAGGGGATGTGGGGATCCAGCTGCTGTCAGAGGTGCCTGGTGGCTCCAATTCCCAAGCCTTGGTGGGGTTCAGTGGCACAGCTGGTTGGCCCTCCCAGCCCTATAGATTTAGCATTCTCTGTTCTGCTACATCAGCTGCCACTGCCCGTTTACCTCCTAGCTGCCAATATGTTGCTGCCAGCTCTTGTTGCTGTCTGTTTCTCCAGTTCTTGGTGGATCCATATGGGCTTGTTTCTTATTCATTTCATTACTGTCATTTTTATGGGTTATGAATGCCTATGTTTAAATCTGTTCTGATATCCAGAAATCTGCCAGTCTATATTTATGTGTCAGTATGGATAGAACTGTCTCATTCTTTTTTTTAATTTTTATTTTTTTAAAGATTGGCACCTGAGCTAGCATCTGTTGCCAATCTTTCTTCTTCTTCTTCTTCTTCTCCTCCTCCTTCTCCTCCTCCTTCTCCTCCTTTCTTCCTCTTCCTCTTCTTCTTCTTCTCTTCCCCCTTCCCCTTCTCCTTCTCCTCCTCCTCCTCCTCCTCCCCCTCCCCCCTCCCCCTCCTCCTCCTCCTCTTCCTCCTTGTTGTTCTTCTTCTTCTCCCCAAAGCCCCCCAGTACCTAGCTGTATATTCTAGTGGGAGGCCCTTCTGGTTGTGCTCTGTGGGACGCCGCCTCAGCATGGCTTGCTGAGTGGTGCTAGGTCTGAGCCCAGGATCCTAACCAGTGAAACCCAGGGCTGCCAAAACAGAGCACGTGAACTTAACCACTTGGCCGTGGGGCTGGCCCCTGTCTCGTTCTTTTTAAAAGCTGCATGAATTATGGTTGCACCATAGTTTATTTACCCCATGCCTTACTGATGGACACTCAGTTTGTGTCCAGTCTTTGTTGTCCTAAACAATGCCACAGTGAGCATCCTGGTGTCTGGCAGAGGACATTTCTCTGCATGAGGTCCTAGAGGTGACATCAATGGGGCAAAGGGTATCCACACTGAAAGCACTGACAAATATTGCCAGATTATCTTGAAAAGGCTCCAGTCTTATCGCCACCAAGAGTATATGAAGCAATTTCAAGTCCAGTTTGATTGTGGATGTGTAGGATCTAAATTCTAGTGTTTCCCTATTCATTCTCTGAGATACTATATTGAGCTCCTGGAGACAGACTGATGAGTGTGCTAATTGGGTTCTGACTTCCAGGGGCTTTCTGCAACACATGTGACACGGCTGTCCTGTGGAATCAGCAGCCTGCAATCTTACAGTCAACTTTGTCATTCTGTTTTTTCTCATTAAAATATATAAGTATCCCAAACATTCTATTTTCTACAGTTCCCAGAGTTTTAAGTCCCTAAAGCAACACAAATGTATTTTGCCAAACCACGACTCCTGACTTGTGACACATAAGATGTGGCTTTTGTATTTGCAAAGTATAATGTCATGTTTTATGAATGTTTCTTGGGTCTAGGGTTCAGGCCTCCAGACAAGCAGTTCAGAGGGTTAAGGATGCTCCACGTTGAAGCCCAGGTCTGGGCCTCTGTCAGCCAGTGTTTAGTGACTTGATAGTGGGGGCATCCACTGGCCCCATGCTTAAGGAAGTTATAGCCTAATGTGGCTAAGTCTGGAGGGACATTGGGATTGTCAATGTGTTTGGATGCCGAACTTGGAAATTTTCCACAGTGAGAAGATCATCAGGTTGTGGCTGACATGAGCAGTTGTCCTTGGTCCAGTCCAGGAGCCATAGAGAGATGAGCCATTCATGCTGGAGAGGACATTGGGGACCAACTGTCTCCTTTACAAAGGAGGAAACCAAGGCTCAGGAAGGAGAAGCGACTTGCTCAGGGTCACTCAGCTGGGAGTGGCAAAGCAAAGAATAAGATCTCTGGTCTGCTGATTCCTAAAGCATTTATTTCCAGTGTATTTCTTTGGAGTATTATGGTGGTATACTGGTTTGCTAGGACTGCTGTAACGCAGTGCCCCTGACTGAGTGGCTTAAATAACAGAAACGTGTTGTCTCACAGTTCTGGAGGCTAGAAGATCAAATCAAGTTGTTGGCAGGGTTGATTCCTCTGAGGTGTCTGGGGGAAGGACCTGTTCTGGGCCTCTCTCCTTGGCTTGCAGGTGGCTGTCTTCTCCTTCTATCTTCACAAGGTCTTCCTCTGTAATCGCCTTTCTCCAAATATCCTCTTTTTATTTGTTTATTTATTTATTTGTATTGTTTTGGTGAGGAAGATTGGCCCTGAGCTACCATCTGTTGCCAGTCTTCCTCTTTTTGCTTGAGGAAGATTGTCACTGAGTTAACATCTGAGCCAATCTTTCTTCATTTTGCCTATGGGATGCCACCACAGCATGGCTTGATGAGTGGTGCATAGGTCCGTGCCCAGGATCCAAACCCGTGAACCCAGAGCTGCCAAAGTGGAGTGCGCAAACTTAACCACTATGCCACTAGGCCGGCCCCCAAATATCCCCTTCTTATAAAGACACCAGTCATATTGAATTAGAGCCCACCCTAATGACCTCATTTTAGTTTGATTATCTCTATAAAGACCCTATCTCCAAATAACGTCACCTTGTGAGGTAGTAGGGTTTGAGACTTCAACATATAACTTTCTGGAGTACACAATTCAAGCCATATTTGGTGGTGAGTGATACAGAGTAGGAACAAAAATTTGAATGTGTGTGTGTTTCAACAAAACAGAGATTTATAAATTTAAACAGAAATGCCCTACCCCTACCTTCAACTGGAAAGTCATTTCTTGAGAAACGCTGGACCCCCAAGCCTAGCCCGGGGCTGTTGTGGAGTAGCATCTCAGACTGTATCTGCTGAATAAAGGGGCAGGAATGAACAGACAGGAAGTCAAGACCCTTTGGGGCTGGAGGGGATGCCTAAGGAACTGAATCTAACTGACCTCTTGTGTGTGGCTTCCTTCTGTGCTGCTGCATCAAGGGCTCAAAAAAACTCAAAGGCAAGAATGGTGAGGGAGCGGTGGGGCTGGACCCAGCATTTTTCAAGTGTCAGCCACCAGCGGTGCGAGAGGAGAGAGACAGAGAGATTCTTCCATGTTTTCTTGCTTATCAGTCTCGTAAACCTGCAAGGGAAGGCGCTTTTTCGGGTCCTTGTCAGACTCTGTGCCTCCTGCCTGTGTAAAAGGGAGACAATGAGCAGGGCTTTTAGGCCTGGGAGGGAGCACAGTGTTGGGGGGGACTCTCCCAGGGTGGGGACAGCTGTTGCTGTCTTTTCTTTTGCGTATCCATTAGCCAAAATGATGACAGTATGTGGACTTTTACAAAGATCACACAAGAACAAAGTATGTTCTTGATATGGGCAATTCCATAGGGCAACTCTTCCCAGGTCCCGTCGTGGAGATAATTAGAGTGCTGCTTTGTGCTCTGCTTGTTACATGAGTTTATAACAGGGCATGTCAACCTCTTAGATAACTTTCTTCAACCTTCAAAAAATAATTACACACTCGAAAAAGTATTGTTGACTATGCATAACGTTACTTTCTTTTTTCCCTCTTCCCTTGGCAAGAAGTTCTGGGGTGATGCGCTATGACAACTTGGTTTGTTGGATGGGGGAAAAGGTTTTGGTGTCCCTCGATGCCTTGGGCCCCGATTCCCCTGAGTTGCAGAGCTCTTGGAGTCCCTTCCTCACTCAACCCACTCACCTGTGTGCCCCAACAACCGCTGCTAGAACAGGAGTGGTGAAAAGCATGGAACAGAGGTGGGTGAGTTTTGAGAATGCTCCCAGTTTTCCTTTGTAGCATGCTGAGGGGCTTTCCCTCGCTCTCAATAATAATGACACTGTTATAAATATTGAGCAGGTGCTCTGTGCCAGACTTTTTTTTTCAGTGTGTTGACTACTTTGTTCTTATAACACCCATAACAAGGTGGCATTATTATTTCCCCAGTTCTCCAGATGAAGAAATGGAGGCATACAGATGTTTAGTAACTTACCCAAAGTCACCAGTGGGTAGAGAGGAGAGACAGGATCCAAAGAGGGTGCTCCGGACTGAGAGCTTGTGGTGATCACTGGGCTGGCTGCCCCCAGGGGCAGTGCTGCTGCTAGGTCAGTGCTGGCTTCCAGGACAATAGGAAACTGAGTAGGGCATGTTTGGGTTGTCACCATGAATCAGGGTGCTGCCAGCATTTACTGCTACTTATGGGTGTGAGGTGGTCTCTCAGAGAAGATGATCCTGCCCCCACTGCCAGCAGGCCCACTGAGGACACCGGTGTGTCTCAGCCTGTTCAGATGGCTCGTGGGTGGGGGAGACCTCCATAATGACCTCCCTGCGATGAACGTTTAAGCTGATAGTTCCTTCTTCTCTCTCTTTCTCTGGCTCTCTCTTTCTCTCATTGAGGTAACATTCATGTAACCGTTTTAAAGTGCACAATGCAGTGGCATTGAGTATATTCACCATGGTGTGCAATCACCACTTATATCTAGTTCTAAAAATTTTTCATCACCCCAGAAAAACAAATTGTACTCACTGAGTAATCTTTCCCTACGGCCCCCTCACCTCGGCCTCTGGCAGCTGCCAGTCTGCTCTCCGTCTCTAGGGATTTCCCTGTTCCGGACGCTTCGTATAAATGGAATCATACAATATGTGACCTTTCGTGTCTGGCCTCTTCCACTTACCATAGTGTTTCTAAGGTTCATCCAAGTTGTAGCATTCATCAGAACTTCATTCCTTTGTTCCTTTTTGTGGTTGAATAATATTGCAGTGTATGGACATATCAGGCAAACAGTTTCCTGTTTTAAAAAGACGGGTATTTTCCCACCAGTCATACAGTGCTATCCAGTTTGTTTTGTCCCAGGCCATGTGGGGAAGTAGCAGTGGGGCTGGGCCTCTGGCTTCCAGACCTCTACTTTTTATTCTAGAACATACTGCTTTTTCTTAAACAGAAAGTCACAATGATTATTCTGATTTGTTTTCCAAAATTTTATTAATTTTCCATCGACATACATTATCAACTAAGAGTGCAAGGGGTTGACAAACCCCTGAATTCAGACTTAGAGAGGAGGCTGGAGGGTGGTCAGTGGGGTGCTGCCAGGCCTCTGGTCCGACACCGGAGTCCTCAGTTGACCAGGAGGGAGGCGGGGCTAAAGGACAAATGCCAGCCACTCAGAGCGCTTTGCACTTTTCTTTTTAGATCACCTGTGACTTCTGTGTCTCCACCCAGGCTTAAGGATTTTTCCTAGCCCTTCACTCCTCAGACGCAGCCTGTAGAACTTCCCCCCACCCTCCCGGATGTGGCTCTGCCACCTGCCATCCTGAGGCTGCTGTGTCACACTGGGGGTGCGTGGTATTCACTGAGTATTCAGTGGCCTGTGCAATGAGTCCGTGACATGCGCTAACACCTATGACTTCCGGTGTTCTGGATGTCCAATTAATTGAGAACAAGTAATGCCCAGACTTTGGATTTATTATTTTTTTCCTCCTGGCACTGTAACAGCAAAGTATGAGTGAGCAGGTACGACACCTCCCCTGAAAATTTGGGATAATTTGGCAACTGAGAATGACTTTTGGTCACATTAGCTGAAAAGGAAAAGAAATACCTGTTATTCTCCCAGTCGAGAGATATAAGGTCATTGTGTTTGGGATGCATATGGTCCTTTTGAACAAACATATGGAATAAATGTTAAAGCTGGAACGTTATAAAGCTTTGAAACACCGGGCTGGTGAGGGAGGCTGACGGTGAGATTGCAAGTAATACTGGGAGAATGTGCGACTGTCGTGTGGAAAAGAGGTCCTTGCAGTCAAGTTCTTCTGCTTTACTCTGAAAATCTAGAAGCTTCTGAGATGAGAAGAAAGTGTGAGTGTGCCATATTAATGGCAAGGAAAGCCCCTTCCCACCATTCCGCCGCCTCTGCTCATATCAGCGAGACCGCAGAGCTGAGTAGGGGCAGCAGGCGGATGTTTCCTGGCTTCCTCCCATAGCGTCCTCTTGGGGCTAGTAATGGCACAGTCCTTTTAGGGGACTCTCCATCCACTGGCTGCAGTTCCTGCGGGGCTGTGGGTTGGGGTGCTGTCTCTGGGGTCCCCTTAGGCTGCGTGCTGACCCTGCAGCGACCCTGCCACCCCCAGGCTCCTGGCCCTCCTGCCCCTGCCCAGGCTGCAGCCAAAGAACCTTGCCCAGTGCTGATGGGAGACATGGACATCTTCAAATTATCAGTTGAAATCTTAAAAATAATCACGTAGCTCAAAATTTTAGAAAATATAGAAAATGTGGTGAAGATCTCCCTTGTACCTATACTGGTCTCCCACCCTTCTGGAGACTTTTTTTAATGCTTCTATTAGCGAATATGAATATATGATCTTATTTTCCTCTCTTTTATACTCTAAAGGTAGCATACTATGTATGCACTCTGTTCTACATCTTGCTTTTTTTCACCTACCAATGTACCTTGCATAATGACTTTGCTCATTTTGCCTTTTCTCTTTTTGTGAGGAAGATTGCCCTGAGCTAACATCTGTGCCAATGTTCCTCTGTTTTGTATGTGGGATGCTGCCACAGCATGGCTTGATGAGTGATGTGTAGGTCCACGCCTGGGAACTGAACCAGTGAACCCCAGGCCACCAAAGCAGAGCATGTGAACTTAACCACTACCCCACGGGGCTGGCCCCTCATTTTGCCTTTTAAGCCATTATAACTCGCTCTGTTGTAAGGGTGTACCATCATTTAACCATTTCCTGACTGGTGAATTTTACTGCTCTGTCAGTGCTGCAATGACTAAGCTGGTGCCTGACTCATTTTGCATGTGTGTAAGCACTATAGGTGGTAGACATTCATTTTACTGGGGAGAGATATGTTTAATCATTCTGAAATAGAGGTGCTATCATAGACTATCTCACTTTTTGTTGCACATTTCTCATATTCTCTCAATTTCTTATTGTTGAACTTTTCAATTGGGTAATGATTACTGATAACAACTTAAAAACAATAAGAATTATTTGAACAGATTGAAAAACAAATGAATGAAGGATATGTTTTTTGAAAGACAAATTTTTAGGAAGAGCAGGCTGAAGATTGGGGGTATTAAAATGATTCTCGGACGTTGGGTGGCCTGGGTCACTCTGGTTAGGGTTAGAAGTGTTAAGCCTGTGTGTCTAGTTAATGCCTCTACTTTAAACAAGTGAACAAACAGTTGTCAGATCTGTTTTGACTTGTTGTAGGAAATGAATAATTATCACTTAAAAATCTCATTCAGACTTCTGGTTTCCATTTCCGCCTGTAAGGAGCTTGAAAGGCACCACTCCGTCTTAGCGTGTAAAAAACTGAACAGACTGAAAAATCAACAACTCTTCTAGGATCTGTAGGAGAGGGGAGGACACACGGCAAACTGCTGCTCCCAAGTTGGAGAGACAGACAGGCGAATACGAGAGCTACCAGAGCAGAGACTTGGGAGTGGAGACACCGTGGGAACCAGTGCTTGAGTGGGAAGTGCTGTGAGATTCACCTCCAAGAGCTTGACCAGGTTCCCACAGTAAATATCTGAGAAAAATCCTCTCATGCTTCCTGCAGGGAGTGGGGAAGAGGAACCATTTTGAAATACCCATGAGTGTTTTGTTCTTCTTAGCAAGGCCTGCCCTCAGGGAAAACTGGTAACCAGAGCCTAACCTGCTGGGTATTATCAGAGCCTAAATGACCTGTGGGAAGGGAAATACCCAACTCCAGCCCACTCTAGCCATCCTCTCCCACCTAAGGGGGCAGAAAAAACTGAGAAACACTTGTGAAGTTCAAGTCCAGAGGCACGCTATAAAACTGAAACCTAATCCTGAGACTATAGAATGCTCCCCCTCCCTCCACACTTCACCACCACATTTCTAAAGGCCTATTTACAGTGGTTCCTTTTACCTAGTACCTCATGTCTGGCTATCAAGAGAAAATGACAATGCATACCAAAAGGCAAAAACCCCCACAATTTGAAGAGACAGAGCAAGAGTCAGAACCAGACATGGCAGAGATGTTAGAATCATAAGACCAGGAATTTAAAACAACTCTGATTAAAATGCTAAGTTCTCTAATGGATAAAGTGCTCAGCATGCAAGAACAGATGGGTAATGTAAGCAGAGAGATGGAAATTCTAAGAAAGAACCAAAAGAAAAAAATGCTAGAGACCAAAAACCCTGTAACAGAAATGAAGGGTGACTTTGATGGGCTTATTAGTAAAGTAGATGTGGCTGAGGAAAGAATCTCTGAGCTGGAGGATATGTCAATAGAATCCCCAACAACTGGAAAGCAAAGAGAACACAGACTGAAAAAAAACCAGCGCAGAATATCCAAGGACTGTGAGACAACTACAAAAGGCATAACATACACCTTTTACATTCATAGTGTAACGGGAATATCTGGAGAAGAAAAAGAGAAAGGAACAGAAGAAATATATGAAATGATAATGATTGAGAATTTCCCCAAATTAATGTCAGACACCAAACTACAGATCAAGGAAACTCAGAGAACATCAAGCAGGATAAATGCCAGAAAAATTACATCTAAGCATATTATTTTCAAACTACAGAAAGTCAAAGATAAAAAATCTTGAAAGAAGCTAAAACACCTTAACCTATGGAGGAACAAAGGTAAGAATTACATCTGACGCCTCCTTAGAAACCATGCACGTAAGAATAGAATGGAATGAAACATTCCAAGTGTTGAGAGAAAAAACCCACCAATCTAGAATTTTATATCCTGTGAAATTATCCTTAGAAAGTAAAGGAGAAAAAAAGACTTTCTCAGGCACACAAAAATTGGAATTTGTTGCCAGTAGACTTGTCTTGCAAGAAATATTAAAAGAAATTTTTTAGAGACAAGAAAAATAACATAGGTCAGAAACTTGAATCTACATAAAGTAAAGAAGAGCATTGGAGTAGAAATAAATGAAGGTAAAATAAAAGCTTCTATTTTTTTTATTCTTAATTGATTTAAGAGATAACAGTCTGTTCAAAATAATAATACCAACAATATATTCAATTGTATATACTTATGTACATATCATATGTGCATATATATGGGAGAAGTTTAGACTTACTTTATTATTATAATGTACTCACACTACCTGTGAAGTGGTGTAGTGTTATTTAAAAGTGGGCTTGGATTAGCTGTAAATATATATTGCAACGGGGCAAGCACTAAAAAAAGTAAAAAAAAGTATAACTGATAGGTTAAGAAAGAAGAGAAAATGGAATCAGATAAAATGTTCAGTTAAAACCACAAAAAACAGAAAAAGAGTGGAAGACAAAAATAGGAACAAAAAACAAGGGCCACAAATAGAAAACAGTAGCAAATATGGTAGATATTGATCTGTTTGTATCAGTAATCATTTTAAACATCAGTGGTCTGAATGCACCAATTAAAAGACAGAGATTGTTAGAATGGATCAAAAAACAAGACCCAACTATATATTGTCTATAAGAAATGCACTTTAAATATAAAGATACATGCAGATTAAAAGTAAATGGGTGGAGGAAAATGTACCACACTAATGCTAATCAGAAGAAAGCAGGAGTATCTATATTAATTTCAGAAAGAGCAGACTTGAAAGTAAGGAAGAGTATCAGGGATAAATAAGGGCATTACATAATAATAAAGGGATAATTCTCAAAAAAGATGTACTAGTCCTTAACATGTATATGCCTAACAGCAGAGCATCAAACTTTGTGAGGCAAATACTAACAGAATTGAAGAGAGAAATAGATGAGTTCACTATCACAGCTGAAGACTTCAACACCCCTCTATCAGAAATGGACAGATCCAGTAGGTAGAATCAGTAAGAACATAGTTGAACTCAACAACAATCAATCAACTGGGTATATTAACATTATAAATTACTTCATCCAACAACAGAAGAAGAATGGATGCACAGTCTTCTCAAGCTCACATGGAGCATTCACCAAGGTAGATCATAAAACACACTTTAACAGGGGTTTATTTATTTATTTATTTAACAAGAGAATAGAAATCATACAATGTCTGCTCTCAGATCACATTGGAATTAAACTAGAAATCATTAACAGAAAGATAACTGGAAAATCCCCAAATATGTGGGGATTAAACAACACACTTCTAAATAACACATGTATCAGAGAAGAAATCTCAAGAGAAATTTAAAAATATTTTGAACTAAATGAAAATGAAAACACAACTTGTCAAAATTTATGGGATGCAGTGAAAACATTGTTTAGAAGAAAATTTATACCATTAAATGCATTTGCTGGAACAGAAGAAAGATCTCAAATCAATAATCTTAGTTTCTACCTAAGGAAACTAGTAAAAGGAGATAAAATTAGATACAAAGTAAGCAGAAGAAAAATAATAAGAATCAGAGCAGAAATCAGTGGAATCGTAAACAGGAAACCAATGGAAACAAAAGCTTTTTCTTTGAAAAGATCAATAATATTGATAAGCGCCTAGCAAGGCTAACTAAGAAAAAAATAGAACACATATTACTAATATCAGAAATGAAAGAGGGGGCATCACTATAGATCTTATGAACATTAAAAGCATAGTAAAAGAATACTATGAATGACTCTGTGCCCACACATTTGATGAAATGAAATGAAATTTCAACCTAGATGAAATGGACTAATTCCTTGAAAGATATGATCTGCCAGAACTCACACAAGAAGGAACAGATGATCTGAATAGGCCTATATCTAGTAAATAAATTGAATCAATTGTTAATAACCTTCCAGAATAGAAAGCACCAGCCCAGAGAGGTTTACTAGCGAATTCACATTGAAGGAAGAAATTATACCAATTCTCTACAATCTCCCTCAGAGGATGGAAGCAGAGGAAACACCTATTAAATCATTCTGTGAGGCCAGCATTACGTTAATACTGAAACCAAAGACATTACAAGAAAAGAAATCTGTAGACCAGTATCTTTCCTAAACAAAGATATAAAAATCTTTAACAGAATATTAGCAAATTGAATCCAACAATGTGTAAAAAAATTATACACCACAATAAAGTGGGATTTATCCCAGCTATGTAAGGCTGGTTCAACATTTGAAAATCAATTAGTGTAATCCATCACATCAACAGACTAAAAAAGAAAAGTCACATGATCATATCAATAGATACAGAAAAAACATTTGGCAAAATCCAGCACCCATTCATAACAACTCTCAGCAAACTAGGTGTAGAGGGATACCTCCTCAACTTGATAAAGAACATTTACAAAAAACCTACAACTAACATCATATGTAATGGTAAGAAACTCAAGGCTTTCCTGCTAAGATCAGGACCAAGGCAAGACTGTCTCCTCTCACCAATGCTTTTTGACATTGTACTGGAAGTTGTAGTAAATGCAATAAGAAAAGAAAAGGAAATTAAAGGTATACAGATTGGGAAGGAAGAAATAATACTGTCTTTGTTCACAGATGCCATGATTGTCTATGTAGAAAGTCTGAGAGAATCAACAAAAAAATCTCCTGGAACTCATAAACAATTATAGGAAGGTTGCAGGATGCAAGGTTAACATACAAAAGTCAATTGTTTTCCTATATTTCAGCAATGAGTAAGTGGAATTTGAAATTAAAAACACATTACCATTTACGTTAGCACCTTCCAAAAATGAAATACTTAAATTTAAATCTAACAGAATATGTACAAGATCTAGATGAGGAAAATGACAAACTTTGATGAACAAAATAAAGAACTAAATAAACAGATGTTCTGTGTTCATGGTGAGAAGACTCAATATTGTCAAGAGGTCAGTTCTTCCCAACTTGATCTACAGATTCAATGCAATACTGATCAGAATCTCAGCAAGTTATTTTGTGGCTATTGACAAAGTGGTTCTAAAGTTTATGTGGTGAGGCAAAAGACCCAGAGTAGTCAACACAATATGGAAGGAGAAGAACAAGGTTGTAGGACTGATGCTACCCGACTTCAA
Organism: Equus przewalskii; assembly: GCF_037783145.1. Lineage (NCBI taxonomy): Eukaryota > Metazoa > Chordata > Mammalia > Perissodactyla > Equidae > Equus > Equus przewalskii. The sequence continues at coordinate 13,355,772 of NC_091844.1, forward strand.
GACTTAGTATAAAGCTGTAGTAATTCAGAGAGTATGGTATTGGTGAAAGAACAGACAGATCAATGCAACAGAATAGAGACCCCAAAGCAGACTCACAGAAACACAGTCAACAGATCTTTGACAAAGGAGCAAAGGCAATTCAGTGGAGAAAGGATAGTCTTTTTAACCCATGGTGCTGGAGAAAACTGGACATCCACCTACAAAAAAAAATGAATCTAGACACAGATCTTACACTCTTCACAAAAATTAACTCAAAATGGATCACAGACCTAAATGTAAAATACAAAACTATAAACCCCTAGAAAATAACGTGTAACATACGAGAAAGCCTAGATGACTTTTGGTATGGTGATGACTTTTTAGATAAAACACCAAAGGTACAATTGATGAAAGAAAGAAAGAATTGATAAACTGGGCTTTATTCAAATTAAAATCTTCTCTTCTGTGGAAGACAATGTCAAGAGAATGAGAAGACAAGTCACAGATTCGGGGAAAATATTTGCAAAGGACTCATCTGATAAAGGACTGTTATGCAAAATATATAAAGAACTCTTAAAACTCAACAATAAGAAAACAAGTAACCTGATTAAAAAATAGGCCAAAGATCTTAACAGACATCTCACCACAGAAGATGTATAGAAGGGAACTAAGCATATGAAAAGATGCTCTACATCATATGTCATAAGTGAAATGCAAATTAAAACAATAATGTGATACCACTACACACCTATAAACACGGCCAAAGTCCAGAACACTGATCACTCTCTACACTGGTGAGGATGTGGAGCATCAGGGACTCTCATTCCTTGCTGGTGGGAAGGCAACACAGTACAGCCACTTTGGAAGACAGTTTGGAGGTTTCTTACAAAACTAAACATACTCTTACTATATAATCCAGCAATCCTGCTCCTTGGTATTTACCCAAAAGAGTTGAAAACTTATGTCCACACAAAAGCCTGCACATGGATGTTTACAGCAGCTTTATTTATAATTGCCAAAACTTGGAAACAACCAAGATGTCCTTCCAAAGGTCAATGGGCAGATAAACTATGGTGCATCCAGACAATGGGATATTATTCAGTGCTAGAAAGAAATGGGCTATTAAGCCATGAAAAGACATGGAGAAAACTTAAATGCAGAAGCCAGTCTAGAAAGCCTACATACTGTGTGATTCCAACTATATGACATTCTGGAAAAGGCAAAGCTATGGAGACAGTAAAAAGACTAGTGGTTGCCAGGAGTTTGGGGTGGAGAGAGGAGGGATGAATGGGCAGAGCGCGGAGAATTTTTAGGGCAGTGAAAATACTCTGCGTGAGACCATAATGATGGATACATGTCGTTATGCATTTGTCCAAACCCATAGAATATTCAACACTGAGAGTGAACCCTAATGGAAATTATGGACTTTGGGTGACTGTGATGTGTCAATGCGGGTTCATCAGTTGTAACAAAGGTACCACTCTGGTGGGAGACGCTGATTATGGGGGGGCGGGGGGCTATGCATGTGTGAGGGCAGGGGATATATGGGAAATCTCCGTACCTTCCCCTCACTTTTGCTGTGAACCTAAAACTTCTCTAAAAAAATTAAAAGTCTTAAAAAAAACCCAAAACTCTCTCTCTCTCTATCCATCTTCTTTTTCTTTTTGGTTGGAGGAAAAAAATGTCACAGGGTGATGTCCACTCCAGGAACCGAAATGAGTCGAAAGTAAACTCTACAAAGAGTAGAAGCTGGTGATGAAATCTAAATAGAACCACCTGTTGACACTGACAGAGCCAGCTTTTCCTGAGCTGTGACGTAAGATAGTGGTCGCCAAGGTGTGGGCTTCGGAGCCAGGCCACTGTTTCTATTTTTTTTTTCTTTTTTTCCTTTTTCTCCCCGAAGCCCTCCTGTACATATTTGTATATTCTTCGTTGTGGGTCCTTCTAGTTGTGGCATGTGGGACGCTGCCTCAGCGAGGTTTGATGAGCAGTGCCATGTCCACGCCCAGGATTCGAACCAACGAAACACTGGGCCGCCTGCAGCGGAGTGCACGAACTTAACCACTCGGCCACGGGGCCAGCCCCCAGGCCGCTGTTTCAATCCTGCCCCACCACTGAGGACCTAGTGGCCTTGGATACGTTACGTAAGCATGCTGTGCTTCCTTTGACTCATCTGAGATTCCAGAGAGGCGTTCGGAGGATTCAGTGAGATGAAGCACACTAAGCGCTGAGAACCAAGTGTGTGGCACACAGCAAGCACGAGAGGGTTTAACGATGGTGATGATGATGCCGATGAGGATGTCTTACGGTACTGTTATTACTGTGTCACAGGTGCTGGTGCTGGTGCTGGTCAGTTATGCCCATTTCTCATCCTGGCAGCAGCCCTGTGATTTTGGTGCTATTAGCGTCCCCACTTCATGGATGGGAAAACTGAGGCCCCGAGAAGCCCAGTGGGGATTTGAATGCAGGCAGCTGACCTGTGGGCCTGGACTCTCAACACTACCGAGGACAACAGCAGCGTCCGCTCTCCCGGGGACCTTCTGGTGCCTACCTCTGCGCTGCCCACTGCTGTCTTTTTGTGATGGGAGGTGCCCCAACCTGGGCTAATCACGATCTGTGGTCATGACACTCCTGAGCAGATGGTGTCTTTGGTCCCAGAAGATCCTGTACGGCCATGTGAGAAAAACCTACAAAATGGAAGCAAAGGAATGCTAAACCAAGATTCCAGAGGGTTAGAGGGGGAAGGCGGGAGATGGACGGGAGCACATGGGTGTAGTTGTAAGTTACTGTCATTATTTGAGTTCTCCGGTGGTATGAGGGCGTTTATCATGGTTTTAAAATGATTACTTAGACCACGCTGCCTCCCAGTTGAGGTTTTAGAGAGCTCACTTATTTCTTGGTTGGATGAACAGTTGGGAGAAAAATAAAAGACTAACCAAGGGTCCCTCCTCAGGATATAGGGAAGGAGAGAGACAGACAGAAAGACAGAGAGAGAGAGAGGAAGAGAGAAAGACTGAGAGACTGAGAGAGAGTGGTCTAGAGAAAGGAACTAAATCCCCTGGCTGTCAAAGGCCAAGAGACTTTGGGGTCCCACTTTGCCCTCACAGGACCCTTCCCAAGGCATGCTGTTGGTTGCTTGCTTTCCATATTTTATAATTTATTGGACTATCAAAGATGACAATGAAGTTTAAAAAGGGGATGGTTCCCATGAAAAATGTAGAGAGGAGAGGGCAGAGATAGTTAAGAGGTGGAATCTGCAGGATTTGATAATTATAAATTATATTTACTAATTTAATTTGAGAAATTCCCAGAGAGAAGATCGTGGGCTAATAATAATTTCTTTGCTTCCGCATTTGCCACAGTATTAATGAAGTAAGCATTTCCCTTCACATCATGCCCCCTTCCCAACACCACCTAGGTTTTCATTTGGGCACATGCCCATCTCCCACAGGCTTTGTGGTTCAGGGAAAGCCGACCAGCCACTTCACCCCCTGGCACAGGGATTGGCTTGTAACCCCAAGGGAGCCACCAGTGCACAACAGCTTTTTGGTGACACGGTTGGTTTAGGAATAGTCATGTGACCTGATTTTGGCCAATGAAATCTGAAGGGAGGTTTCTGGGTGCTCCTGGGAAAGATGCTCCCTTGCTTATCTGAGAGATCTGCCAGAGAGGCACACCCTCTCATTTGGACAGGCTGGAGTTTGTATGTGAAGTCGGCTGTAGTGCAACTGTTTTGTCAACATGAGGGAAGCCAGCCCTAGGATAAAATGACCCATACAGGCAGAGTGGAGAGACATCAAGTTTTGAGGACATCACGGAGCCACAGTGTCAAATCTGCCCCGAAGCCTGCCCCATGTCCGGCCTCCCAAATTCCGTGAGGTAGTAAGTCCCCTTTGCTGTTCAGGCCACTGTGCATTGGGTTTCTGTTGCTTGCAACCCGAGGCACCCTAATTAGCCTGAGTAGCCACTCTTGTTTCAGTTGCAGAGACAGAAATGCAGCTCACATGGGCTTCAGGCATGGGGGCTGGAATTCAGGTGCTCGGGTGACACTGTCAGGAATCTCCAGCTCTGCTCTCCTCATGTCCACACAGGCCCTGTCCACCTCGTGGCCTTTGGACCTTTGGGCGCAGCTCTGACAGCTCAGCAACCAGGCTGGAAGAGAAAGACTCTTCTTGGCTCCCAGCCTGGCCCAAGCCTCCCTCTCTGGCCCAGCTGGCCATCGCCATTGGCTTTCCTTGAAGTGGCCGCCGGTGTGGGGTCACAAATCAGAACCATGTGGTTGGGGGAGGGGGTGGGTGGCTGCTGAAGAAAAATTGGGGTGATGGGGCTCAGAAAAGGGGAAATGGATGCCGGGCAGACAAAAGCACTCGGCCCCCACCGTCAGCTTCTCCCTTGGTCTCTAGGTCGTTGCAGTGATTGCAGTATGTCATGGAAGAGCCCAGCACAGGCATGGCTGCCTTAGACTGGAGGTTGGGTCCTGCCTGTGAGGCTCCCTCCACCTTCCTCTTGCCGTGACCCTGATCTGAAGATTGGCAGCACAATGGCTCTTTTGGGTGGAGACTTGCTGAGTGATTCCAAAGGAAGGTGTTATACATGCAAGGACCAACCTCTGTGTAGACGTTAGGGGTCATGAGCGCGCATTCCTCCTGCTGCTTCGGGAGGTGCTGCAATTTCCTAGGAAATCTGGGTCTGTTCTCTAACCAAAGCCGTTCTTACAGTGTTGTGAGGATGCAGAACTGAGAGCTGTTCTCGGGTACGTCCTGCAGTGGGGAGTGCAGCTGCCTCTGCCCGCTTCTCTCCCTGCAAGGGAGGGAGACTCCCCTGTGACCTCCTGCTAGTGTGTCCCCGTGTTATTTTTATTTACCTTGTGGCACTGAGTTTCAATAGCCTCTCGTCTTTCTAAGTTCACCTCTCTCCATCCTCCACCTTACGACGTCAAAGCCGACAGAGGTTATACTCCGTTCTCCCTCCGTAAATAAGGCTTTGCCAGTGGTTCGATTCTAGGAGCTGAGAATGGTTCTTACATGGTTATGACCATAGCCGAATGATGATGGTGGAGCCGAGCCGTGGGCTCTGATTGTCCATCCTTCTCTTCACGGCGATGGCCTAATGGAACGTGTGCAAACCTGTGTTTCTTTTGACACTATCTATGGACCTATTGTGATTGCTGCAGACAGCACGGGAGACTCCGCTCCTGCACCCCCTGAGTATCTCCCCATCCCTCCTGGTAGCCTTGGGAGAGTTCAGACTCAACCTCTTCTTGGCCCTTCAGGGATCTCAGGCCTTGAAGTCCAGGTTGTAATTGGCCCTTGAGGGACTCTCCATGTCCATCTTCCCAGTCCCCATTTACTTATAAATGGACAGGTCGGTGGACAGGTGGCTCTCAGGGTCCTGTAGGGGCCGCTGGCTCCTGTGTGTGTTGTTTGACTCTTTGAGGGTACTTCTGACACAGTTGTTGAATGCATTTGTCATTGAAGATGATGGATTTCCAGTCTAGATGCCTGCAGAATTTGGGTACAGTAATGTTCCACCAAAAACGTCTTTTGGGTGACCGATAGTGTCACATTGATACTAAAGCTGGAAACAAGGAGCCCCAGACTCCACCAACCTGTGGGCAGAGCGTGGCCACAGCGGGGAGTCGAGGCCTGGTTATCCCCCTAGACCACAGGACTAGGCGGCGTCCCATACACTTCTCTGTTGCTGCTGCACACCCATTTCTCTTTTCTCAGCTAACCTCTCGTGTGCCATTGCAGCCTCAGCACCTCTCAAATGCACCCTAAAAAATAACCCTCCTTGCTTGAAGCATCAAGTCTCATTTCTAAGCCAATCACAGTCCGGGAGGCTGGGATCACTGTGATAGTCTGGACCAATCAGGAGCCGCCCCTCCGGCTGGGCTGGTGTAGCACCTAGAATCCTGGCCGGGGAGGAAGAGCCAGCAGTGTCTGCCACACACACCTCTGCCTAGGGAAGAAGCATTTCTGAGTCTGTCGACAGTTTGTGTTTTTGTCTTGGGAGATTCTATCTGTTCCTATCCTCTGCTCATTTGGCCATATTTCCACTTCACTTCCTCATCACCCCCTTCCAACCCTTTCCTCCTTGCCTCCCCTCCCCGCTTCCTCCCTCCTGGGGACTTCCTCTCTCTCTGCCCACAGACACCCCACTTCTCGGCGAATTGTGCAGAGCGATTGGGTTCTCACTCCTCTGCCTTCTCACCGGCCCTGCAGCTGCTCCGGACAGGACCAAGTAAAGGTAATTGCTAAACCAGAAGCTTTCCGCTCCAGAAAACAACGTGCCCTCTTCCCGGGAGGTGGTGACAGCCCTGGCCACTGGAGGTCTAAGGCCACTGTGTAAAATTTGTCCTGTGCCACACTGTGTGGGGACCCTCCTTCTACTCCTCTGTCTTCCATGCTGGAGTCTGAGCTCTTTGAGGTAGGAACGGACCTGACTTGCTGTGGATTTGTAGTGTTTAGCACGGTGCAGGTGCTTCATGAAAGCTCAAGGAAGGAAGGAGAACAGGAAGGATGGAGAGGGAACGTGCCTTCGCCCACAGTCAATCCCCTGGCGAGCCCAGGATGCAGGGCTGTGGACTGGAAGTGCCTCTTGTCAGGGATTCCTGGCAGGTTTCTGTCGCTGCTGAAGGGGATCTTGTCTTCCTCTTTCTCCCTTTTCTCTCTCTTCCTAAGTCTTTCTTCCAGCTACCTTTATAGACTTTGAGAATTAGCAAATATGCATCTGCTCAGTTGGGTGAACTTCCCAGCTAAGATGAAATTACAGTCCTTAGAAAGCCCTCTCTCAGCGTTTTCTCAGGCGCCCACGTTGGCTCAGGGCCTGTAGACTTTGACAGTTACCACGAGATGATTCAACAGTTTCTGTTTCCATTCACGGTCCGTTCATCAGGCGCTGCGTGCGGCTCAGGGGTGGCGCTGCGGCTTCGCGGGTGGAGGGCGCGTTGTGATGCTGGCCGCGGTGTTTCCTAGAAGGAGGCTCGTTTCTCTGCTCCCCGCCTCTGGGGTCTGTTCTTCACAGCCCCCTTTCCTCTGTGTGTGTGCTCAGCAGTGGGTTGTACCTCACTTTTCAATGGAGATGGAGCACTTCTGATTCTTGCTATTTTCCACGAGAGGAGATAGACAGACAGAGTTTCTCCTGGGCTGAGCTGGAGGTGTCTCCCGAGCAAAATTACAGCAGGGACCAGGCACGGTTTCCTGAAGCAGAGCTGTGCTTCAAAACCACGGCTGATTTTCAAGTTCTTATTAGCATCTTGTTCCAGAATGTCATGCCTGGAATCACGTGGAGGTCAAGGGAGAGGCGCCGAGTCACAGGGCATTCAAATTTGGTATCCGGAGATGTGCTTTCCTTTGGACTAAAACTGATTTTTGATTTATATTTTGAGAAAAGTCATACAACCACTTTTTAAAAGTGATTTTTAGTTTGTTGTGTCTTTTTAAAGTTTTTTTTCCTTAAGACACAAAAGTCTTTTTTGTTTTTGTTGTTCCCTTGGGTATCTCTTTTTAAAATGGAGTTTTATTTTGGAATAATTTTCAGTTTATAGAAAAGTTGCAAAGATAATAGAGAGTTCTCATCCAACCCTCACCAAGCTTCCCCGTAGTTGACATCTTTCATAGCCACAGGACATTTGTCTAAGCTAAGAAAGCAGTATTGGGTATTATTATTAATGAAGCTCCAGACTGTCCTTGGATCTCCTTAGTTTTGCCCCAGTGTCCTCTTTCTGTTGCAGCATCCTGTCCAAGAGGCCACATTGTGTTTTGTTGTCACATCTTTTTAGTCTCCTCTGGTCTGTGACAGTTCCTCAGTCTTTCCACGTTTTTCATGACCTTGACACTTTGGAAGAGTCTTGGTCAGGTATTTTGTTGAACGTCCCTCAGTTTGGGTTTGTCTGATCTTTTTCTCACATTTGGACTGAGGTTATGGATGTGAGGGAGAATATCACAGAGGAAGAGTGTCCTTCTCGTCCCCTCATATCAGGAGCTACATGCTATCAACATGGCTTGTGGCCATGACGTCCACCTTGATCCCACGGGCAGGGGAGAGGTTATCAAGTTTCGCCATGTAAAATTACTTTTTCCCCTTTGGGAGCGAGTCACTGAGTGCAGCCGACACTCAGGGCATAGTATCGATGTGTGGAGAGGGTTAATCTCCCCCTTCTGGAGGGGAGAGTAGCTACACAAATTGTTTATTACAGGAGATTTGCCTCTTTTCCCTCATGTATTTATTTATTTAAACTCTTTATTTATATCAGCATGGACTCCTGTGTGTTTATTTTATGCTTCAGGTTATAATCCAATAGTCCGTTATTTATTTTGTTGCTTAAATTGCTCTGGCTTTGGCCATTGGGAGCCTTTTCAGCTGTCTCCCGGATCCCTTTGCCATGCCCCATCCTCTTGTGTTTTTTGAGCACTTCCTTACTTTCTGACACTATAAGATGCTGCAGGCTCATGTTATGTTTTTCCTGCCTGTCCTAGAAGCAGCCATTTCTCCAAGGAGCCCTCGTTCCTTTGATTTGAGAATAGTTTTTAGAAACCAAGACCTGTGCATGAAGGTCTCATTTTTAGATAAGAAAACATTGGCGCTACTGTAACTCCCTTTCTGGTCATCTACTTTCTTCCAACATTTTATATTTAAAAATTGTAGGGCCGGCCCCATGGCCAAGTGGTTAAGTTTGTGTGCTCTGCTTCAGCGGCCCAGGGTTTCGCTGGTTCGGATCCTGAGTGTGGACATGGCACCATTCATCAGGCCATGCTGAGGCGGCGTCCCGCATAGCAGAGCCAGAAAGACCTACAGCCAGAATATACAGCTATGTACTGGGGGAATTGGGCAGAAGAAGAAAAAAAAAAAGATTTGCAACAGATGTTAGCTCAGGTGCCAATCTTAAAAAAAAATTGGAAGCATGTAGCAAACTTGGAAGCCTTTAACATTGAGCACCCATTTATTCATGGCCTAGATTCTATCGTCAACATATTTCTGTGCTTGCTGTAGCCCAAATTTGTGCATTTATCCATCCCTCTATCCTTTTATTCTGTTAATTTGGATGCATTTCAAAGTTGCAGACATAAGTACACTTCCTCCTAAATAATTCAGTATGAATATCATTAATAAGCCTTCAGTATGTGTTTAGGTCTTTTTCTTTTGCTGTAAAATACAATAAAATGCAAAAATTTAAGTTATACTCTCGGAGTTTTGACAAATGCATACACCTATGTAACCCAAACCCCCATCAAAATATAGAACATAACCATCACCCCAGAAAGTTCCCCGATGCCCTTAGCAGTCAGCCTTGCCCTTAGCCTCCCAGAGGTAACCACGGGTCTGTTTTTTTCTACCATATTTTAGTTTTATCTGTTTTAGATTTTAATATAAATAGAATCACATAATATGTTCACTCAGCATATTTTCGGGGTATATTAATTCGATTTAATCCTATACAGCAATGGAAATGAATGAACTAGAGCTACGATAGACACTGAAGATGAATCTTATTAGCCATGTTGAGTGAAAGAAGCCAGACACAAAAGAATACATAGTATCGAATCTCATTTCTTCAATATTCAAATACAGTCAAAAATAACTCATGGAGTTACCAGTCGGGAGAACAGCTAGCCTCGGGCAGAGGAGAGAGCAGTGATGCAGAGGGCGACTGAGGCGGAGGTGTGCGTGTGCTGTGTGCTGGTGACATAATGTGATTTTCCTTCCCTTGGGTAGGCATTATGCAGATGTGTTTTCTTTGTGATAATTCATTGGGCTATCCATTTATGACCCAAGCTTTGTTCTTGGTGTATTATATATTATTAAAGTATTTTAAAAATAAGATACTAGTTCACGCCCATCAATTTTGTGTGTGTCTATGTGTCTGTGTGACAGTACCGTGTCTACTAATTATCAATTGATATATGAAAAATTGCCTCTAAACTAGCAACCCACAGTAGTAATACGTATTATGTCGCACAGATTCTGTGGGTCAGAAATTTCAGAGCATCTTAGCTGAATGGCGCTGGGTCTCTCATGTGGTTGGATGCAGGATGTTGGTCGGGGCTGAAGCCATATAAAGGCTTGACTGGGGCTGGAAGATCCACTCCCAAGACGGTCCACTCACGTGACTATTGGCAGGAGGCTTCAGTTCTTCCCCACGTGGCCTCTTCACAAGGCTGCCTGAGTGTCCTCACATCACGGCAGCCGGCTTCCTCCAGGGCACATGATCCAAATGGGTTCAGAATAAAGTTTTCTAGATTAACATATGTCATTTATGAGTATCAGTGGTACGTTCGTTTTTATTGCTAAGCAATATTCTATTCTATGACTAGACTAGTTTAATTTATCTGTTCTCTTAGTGATGGATGCCGGGGCTGTTTCCAGTTTGGGGCTATTATGAATTGACCTGATATGATCACTCTTCTACAAGAATTTTTGTGAACATTTTGTTTCTCTTGGGTAAATACCTAGGAGTATAATTTTTAGGTCATAGAGTAGGTATATGTTTAGTTTTATGAGAAATTGACGGACTTTTCCCAAAGTGATAGTATCGTTTTACATTTTCACAACAAAATATGAGTGTCAGTTGCTCCACATCCTTGTTAACGTTTGGTTTTGTCATTAAAAAATCTTTTTAGCCATTCGGGTGGGTGTGTAGTGGTATCTCATTGTGGTTTCCATTTGCATTTCCGTGCTGACTAATGATGTCGAGTACTTTCTCATGCTTATTGGCCATTCGTATTTCTTCTTTTGTGAAACATCTTTTTGAATCTTTTCGCATCTATTTGTGTGTGTGTGTATGGTTCACTTGTGTAGTTTGTGTAAACACCATCACAATCAGGAAACAGGGAGAAACTTCATGTTTTTCCTGTAGAGTCGGATTCTCCCTGAACCCCAACCCCTAGGAGCCCCTCATCTGTTCTTCGTTACTATAACTTTACCATTTTGAGAATGTTATAAAGTTGAAATCATGTAGTGTGTAACCTTTTGATATTGGCTTTTTTTTCCCACTCAGCATAGTACCTTTGAGGTCCATCCAAGTTGTTGTGTGTGTGGGTATTTCCCTCCTTTTTATTGCTGAGGAGTATTCCATTGTGTGGACGTGTCACACTTTGTTTATCTATTCCCCAGTTGAGGGACATTTGAATTGTTTCTAGTTTTTGGCGATTGCAAATAAAGTTGCTATGAGCATTCATGTAAAAGCGTTTGGGTAAACAAAGGGTTTCATTTCTCTTGGGTAAGTATCTAGAAGTGGGATTGCTGAGTTGTATGATAAGTGTGTGCTTAACTCCATAAGACACTGTCAAACTTTTCCTGAGTGGCTGTACCATTTTACATCCCTACCACCAGTGAATGAGAGATCTAGCTACTCTGCATCCTCCTTAACACTTGGTATGGTCAGTATTTTTTATTTTAGCCATTCTAATAGGTGTTTATGATTTGATTTTTCTTTATTAGTAGCTTGTAGTTTGGCCCTGACTCATGTGTGAGACTTTCTGGAGGGGTGTCTTACTCATGCTGGATGCCCACACCCTGCACCTCTCTGAGGGGATGTGAAATTACTATCTTTTCTTTTACTTCCTGTGTGTAGCATATCTTGGCTCAGAGGTTTTCAAGCTTCTTCTTAGTAATGGAACCGTTCTTTTCAAGCTAAATCCTACACAGAACACCAGTAGATAAGTCAGGTGATGCTGGCGCTGCTGAGGGTAGAGCTGGACCCTCTCTGTGCCCGCACAGCTGTCCCCGAGGTGTCCTCAGCATACGAGGCCCAGCTCCTAATCTTGCCACTAACGCCATCCACTGCAGCATCTGCCAAGTCATTTAATTCCGTAGGGCCTCTGTCTGCAATCCAGGGCATAGAGAATAGTATTCTCCATATCTTCATATCCTACAGACCCAGGAAGACAGAAAAGAGAAATATCTGTTAAAATACCAAAAAATGATTGTTTATGATTTATACCCCACTGTTACACAAATAGTATTTGAAGCGGCCTACTAAGATTGTCAAATGTGGAGGTTGATATTTAAAGACAGAAAATCTGTGTGCAAATATGCATGTTGTGTGGGAACTTGGAGAGCTTGGGCCTTCCTAAAACCCCGATTTTTCCATTGCAGAGATGGTCACCTTTTTGCTTGAAAAGTCTTAGGAATTTAGATATTCTTATTAAGATAATCAGATGTTCAAGCTTTCAGGCAGACAGTTTTGAAGATTTTTTTTCATCCAGCTTTAATTTCTTTGTTAAATATGAATTTCTCGTGGTGACAGTTCAAATGAAGGACAAGCGCCATCTAGTGGTTGTTTTTAAGTGTACAATTTAAAATAATTTTTAAACATCTTTTTTTTGAATGGGTATTATTTTAACACTGTCCAAACGTCAGAACACATAACACATAAAAAGGTAGAGCATTGTTCCCCGTCTGTCCAGTTTCCCCCACCTCTACCCAAGTACACAAGTCAACACTGTTATTAGTTTCTAGTGTGTTCTTTAAGAGATTTTTAAAACAACATATGAGCAAACAAATACAGTCACGTGCCACTTAAAGGTAGAGATACATCCTCAGAAATGTATCGTTAGGCGATTTCATTTTTCTATTAACACCGTAGCGTACTGAAGGGGAACAAAATTGCCCGCCCCAAAATGTCTCTTTAACATGAAGATTTATTTTAGGCTGATGATTTTTAAGAAACAAAAGACTCAGAAAGTTTTTCTTTTTACCTTCCCCTTAACTGCCTAAAAGAATTCAGATTAAAAAAACTGCAAGGAAGCAAGCTACTCCCCTAGCATATCATGACCTAAGGGGCAGACAGGGAGGAACTTAGAAAAGCGTGTTTGTTGGGCTCCCCTCTGAGTTCTTCTGTTTCTATGTGGCCAAACAAACACTTGTTTTCCAAACCTTTGCTTCTTTTCACCTGCCTGTGAATTGTCTTCCTTCCCTTTGAAGTCCCTGACTCTCCCCACCCACAGCATTTCCTCTTGTCTTTGGCGGAGGACAGTATTTAAGCTGAGGGCTTCAGCCATTTTGGCAAGTTACTTGGTTTTCCTGGGTTTCTTTCATGTGCACGTTATTAAACTTTTGTTTGTTTTTCTCCTGTTAATCTGTCTTATGTCAATTTAACTCCTAGACCAGCCAGAAGAACCTAGAATGGTAGAGGAAAATTTCGTTCTCCCCTGCAGTGCTAACACAAACCTAGATGGTACAGCCTGCTATACATCTAGGCTCTATGGTACTAATTTTATGGGAGCACAGCATGCACTCGGTCTGTCATTGACCCAAACGTTGTTATGTGGTGCATGACTATATATAATCTTCTCCAACATTTTTTTTCAACCTATAGAGCAGCAGTAGAAGTAATATATTCACTTGTTTGCACCTTGCTTTTTTCATTTAAAACATCCTGGCAGTTTCCCCGTATCAGCATATAAAGAGATTTTTCTTTTTATGTAATACCCTGTTGTATGGCTGTACCGAATTTTACTCAATCACTCTTCTGTTGATGGCCTTTTAGAAGTTTGAGGTGTCGTGCTGTTACAACGCTGTCGTGAATAGTTATTTCTGCCCATGTAACGTTGTGCTCATCCCTCACAGTGCATTTTGGGGTGAGGGTGGGAGGGGAACAGGAAACACAGACCTGTAATTAAAGTGTCTAACTCGTCTCTGTTGAGGAATTTCTTTAATGTAGGGAACTTGGCTGTTAACAGTTGAGAACTGTTTAGTTGTAACCCAGTTTTCGTGAGATCTGTTTATCTTACAGTTTTTAATAATTTCTCAGTTCCTTTGGCCAGCGTGTGTATTATCTGTGCATTAACAGTCCCCACCTGGTCTTGCATTCTGTCTTACTTTTCTGCATAGATTGACATACAATCATTACTAGAAGTTGACTCCTATGAGATGCTTGGTCTCAGTATGAGCAGGAAGCTTAATTTAATGTGAAAATAGATGTGAATTACGGATTTAAAAATAGGTGACTTGCAACCATTTTATTGAAAAGTTACTAGAATGGAAACATAAAGAAAATAGCTAATAACTATGTTTTAGAATCTTGTCTATATAGCACACGTCACGGTGTTCCCCTAGGCTTGACTGTCCGGCCTAGTGTGAGGTTTCTCTGGAACCACATTAATCTTTTTTGATGGCAGAATTCATAATTAATAAATATGACTGTTTATATTAAAAAAAATCCATAGCTTCTATTATTCCGTAACTTATACATACTCCTCATATCGGTGAGGATGTCCAAAGGGTAAGTTTCTAGAAGCATGATTATTGAGTCAGAAGGTAGGTTCATTCGTGGTTTTGATAGATACCACCTACTTGCTGTACGTATAGATTGTACCAGTTTATACTGCCCCCTCCCCAGGCTATGCATGAGGGTATCTGCTCCTCACAACCTTGCTAACATAGCGTGTTATCAGACTGTCTCGATTTTGTTCATGTGATAAGTAAAAATTAGTGTTTCAGTGTAGTTTGAATTTGTGCTTCTCTTATTGCATATGAGAGCAGAGATTTCAAAATGGATCCAAGTGCCATCTGTAGTCCTTATTCTGTGGGCTATTTGTTCAAATCCTTTGCCCACTTGTTGATCTTTTTAATGAATTATAGGAGCTCTTTACTTAGGGAGATGGGCTCCTTTGCAATATCAGTAACAAAGACTTTGTTCCGGTTTGTCATTTGTCTTTTGATTATTCTTATGGTGTTTTGGTCATGCAGAAATCTTCGTTTTAAAGTAGTCAAATTTATCCATGTTTTCTTTATGTCTTCTAAATGTTATATTATATTTAGAAAGGTTTTTTTTTGGCATTAAGATTGTGCAAGAATTCTTCATGTTTTATTTTAATCCTTGTGGTTTTGTTTTCCTCCATGTAAATCACTGGTCTATTTGGAATTTATTCTGGTATATGGTGGGAGATAGGGACCCACCCTTATTTTTTTCCAGTTGGCGACCCAACTGGAAAGTCTCAATGTTTTGTTTATCCCAATGATTTGATATCCCAGCTTTGTCTTACATTTATTAAATTTTTTCATGTATTTACTTCTGTTTCTGTACGTTCTCTTTTATTCCATTGGTCTATCTGCCTATTTTGCACGGTTGAATTACTGAGGCTGTGTCATACATCTTATTATCTGATAGAGATCATAGCTTCTCATTTTTAGAGTTTTCCCAGCTGCTTTTGTTTGTTTCCTTTTATATGTGAACTTTAAAATCCCTTGTTGGCATTTTTATTTAGATCATATTGAATGTATAACTTAGGGAGAACTGAGTTCTTTATGATATTATCTTCCTATGAAAACACATGGTATGTATTTCTATTTGTTCAAGTCTTTTCTTGAGTCCTTCGAGAGTGTTTTAAAGTTTTCTTCGTATAAGTTCCGTACATTTAAAAAATTTATTCTTAAGTATATTTTTCTTTTGTTTTATGATTTTTGCAAGTGAGATCTTTTCTTTCAGGTATTTTCTAACTGGTTGTTTATGTTTCTATAGGAAAGCTGTTTACTTCTATTAATTGTGTATCCTGCCAACTCATCGTTTGTAGTAATTTTAGTTGGTTGTCTTCGGGACTTCCAGGTACACAGTTACTTATGATGCAAAACTTAGTGGTTCAAAACAACAAACTTTTAATACAGATCATGAGTTCGTGGGTGACTGAAGTTCTTCTGGCTCGACTGGGCTCGTGCCTGAATCTCCAGTCATGCATATCCAGCCGTGAGTTGGATAGGCAGCTCTTCTGATCTTGACTCTTGCACGTATTTGGGGGTTGCTTGGAGGGAGGCTGGTCTGAGATGGCCTTGGCTGAGACAACTGGGGTCTCCTCACTTGTCTCTTACTTTCTACCCCCAAGCGAGCTAGCCAAGGTGTGTGCTTCGATTAGCTCCAGCATATTCCCATGGGGAATGCAGAGCAGCAAGAGAGGAAGGGCAATGCACAGCACTTTTTCAAGCTTTTGCCTCTTGCAAGTCCACCAGTATCTTAATGGCCAAAGCAAGTCCATGACTGGGCCCCAGATAAAAAGGGTGGGGAAACAGACTCTGCCTCCTTCTGAGAACTGCAGGGTCAAAGGGCAGGGGTCAAGGAGAGGTGAAGCACAGAGGCCATCAATACAATCAATCTAACACTTGCATCATCTGTAAATAGTGACAGTTCTACCTGTTTCTTTCCAGTTTTGAGTTCTCCAATTTCTTTCTCTTGACTAATTGCATCGGCTAACACTCCCAGAACAATGTTTAACAGCAACCTCTTGTGGTGGTTGTTTTCAAAAAGCCAGCTTTTGGGTTTATTAGTTATACTTTTTCTGTTTTCTAACTGATTACTTTTCTGCCTTTCTTTTAATAATTTATTTTTCTCTTTTGCTTTAGTTTAATTTGTGGGTTTTTTTTCTAACTTCTTTAGTCGGCTGCTATAGCAGTTGCTGTTGATGCCCCGCCCTTATCCCTCCACCAGGCCTGTACAGCATCTCCCAGCTGCTGTCGATGCTGACTGGAATCAGCTCACAGCTGAACCTCCTTGGAATTGTCCTAGCTTGGTGGGAGTCACTCTCCCAGGAAATGCCTGAGGTTATGCTTTCTCCGGGGAATGCCCGCAGCCAATGACTGACTGACAGAGTTGGACAACTCCATGGTCCATTTATACCCCAGAGCTCCCCACTGAATCAGGCTGGGGCTGAGCCCACATCTTTGCCAGCTCCCCAGGGCCCATGTGCCCTGAAGGCCTCCTGTCCCTGCTAATGCCCAGAATCCTACTGCATGCCCACACTGCCAGTTGCCCATGGCCTGCTCCCCGCATGGCCTCACACAGTTTATTGTTTGCCCAGCAACCCCAGACCCTTTTCACATACTGTAGCTAGGGAGAACAGGCTTTTCTTGGAGTGTTTTTTGTCTGTGCCTGCTGGAGATGCTGGGTTGGAAGATTCTGCGGCGTCTTGTCCTGCATATATGGGAGGCAATAAGGAAACCCAGGGGCTTTGCTGCCATGTCATTCCTCAAGTCGTGGGTTCCCCTAGGCGGGCTGCCTTCTTGCACTTTTCGGAGTCCTCCTCTGCTTGTTCATTGTGTAGCCTCCAGGGTTGTTAGCTGTAAGAGGGAGGATCTGGGAAGAACAGGCCTACTGCATCTTGGCTGACCCAGAAGTCCTCAGTTATACGGTATCTCCACCAAGAGACGTAAATAATGACGAGCATAGATAACAGTAAAATATAATAAAATAATTAGGAAGTGGTGAGCTTTAAGTATTATTACCTTTTTAAAAACATAATTTATTTAACTGTAACTCCATATAAATTAATTTTTGATAATGGCTAGTGTTTAACAACCAGTTCACAAAAATTCTTTAACATTTAACAATTGCATCTCATGAACTGATATAAGCTGGCTCTAACACACCGCTGGTTTTATTTAATATACAGTTAATATTTGGTCACAACATTTTATTTGCTACAAGATTACTTTTTTTCTTTCTGGTGACTGTTTTTGGTTTATTAATAGATTTGCTGCTCTTTTTCTCTGTTTTTCTTATAGAATCATTGTACCAATTCTATGCTAGTTTCTTTTCATTACTTAAGTTGAATGACTTGAATGATTTGAATGAAATTGAATGATTTCCAGGGCAGTTTTTCTAAGAGGTTTCAGGGTTGGGGATCTGTTGGGGACCCAGGAGAAGTTTGGACAGTGGTCCAGGGTAACCCCTTTTCTTCTCTGCTGCCACAGAGCTAGGCTGCTTCTTTCCAACACAGCTTGTCTGTGTGATTCTTCGTGTTGCCCTGACGCTAATCCAAGCTCAGGGACTGGTGAGCGTCCTGCCCCCTGCTGGCTCCCTGCCATGCCTGTCCTGCTCTTCCAGGTGGGAGCTGTAGGTCTTACACCTCGGTGTGTACATCTTACATTTAGGAAGTGAATTTTTACCAGCATTTTCTGAGAGCTACCACCATTTGGCCCCTGTGCTCTGAGATCTCTTTCTGTGGTTCTTTCCACTTCCTCCTGCCCAAGTCCTGCATCAGCTCAGATGCTTTAGGCAGGCCTTACTCATGTATTAGAATCCAGAGAATTTTCCTGACCCCTAGTTTCACTGAAAATGAGTTTTTGTTTTCTGTTCTCCTTAGGGAAAATGCTGACTTCACGCAGAAATGTTTATGCTGAAATCCCCACCAGTGGTCCTGAGATCAGGTCTACTAGCTGACTCAAAAAAAGAAAAATGCGAGAATGGGCCTGTCTTGTCTCAAGATTTTCCTGATGGGCAGTTTCTGTGTCCATTTGGCATTTTTGGGAGGTTCTCTTTTGCATTCAGGAATGATTTCCCTTTGATTTTTCAGTTACCTGCTGACTGGGTGGAGGAGAGAAAGCCAAGACGGTTGAGCTGGTTCTTGTTTGGGCAATTGGCCAGCAGGCATTTAGGGGAAATGTTTAAATGTGAGATGCTGTGCTGCTCCTGAGGGCTATGCAGATGTTTAATCCCTGGACCCTACGCCCATGCAGTTTGTATTCTGGTTTGGAAGGAACTTGACATAGGGACCGTATGGGTAGTGGGCATGTCTTTTGGGACATACATGGGAACATTATCACCAGGATCTGGTTGTGAAACTATAGGACCAAAATAAGTTTAAGTTCAACCACCATTTAATGGGGTCTTCTATGGACCAGGCCTTGTGTTGGGTGCTGGGACTGTAAATGTGGATCTAACACAGTTCCTGCCCTTGGGAAGGAGGGAGTAGGATAAATAAGAACATAGATGGCAGTTAATTTTATTCCATATACAGCAAGCACTGGTATAAGCATTTGAAACGACAATCCTGAGTTATGTGCAATTATCTTCCCATCTTACAGATGAGAGGGCAGAGGCACTGGGAGGCCTGGTCACTTGATGTTGGTCACGCAGTTAGTGACAGAGTCAGGAATCAAACCTGAGTGAGGTTTCTTCCCGGCTCAGGCTGTGCTTTGCATTTAAACACTTTACATGGCAGAGTGGAACCTCCACTGCGGTGTCTGTTTAGGCTGATTGAGAAGCGGACACCAAGATGGGACTAGATGTGTGAGTGATGTATCAGGGAAAACATCTGTGAAGGTGACAGGGAGGGAGCTGGAGGGGGCAGGGAGAGCCTTCAGAATGTGTGCAGTGGGACTGACACCGGGAAATGAGAGAGAAGGAGGGGCACAGTGCAGTTATGAGAAAGTCTCAGTGGGCCCTGGGGGTCCCTGGGCAAAAGTTGCCCTTTGGGCAGGAATGGCCTGACTCCAGAACCTTGCCATGCTCAGTCGCCAGCTGGAAGCAGTCCGAGAGAAAAGCAGCCTCCAGGTGAACTCTGCAGTTGATTCCAAGGGATGGCAGCTGGAGGCTGTTGGTAAACTCTGCTCCTACGATGGGTTCTGTTGAAGGAAGTTCTAAGCCACACTCCATGTGGCCAACACAGTCCACCCCTTGTACCACACAGGTCACTCCCTTCTCCCCCGTCTCCCTAAAGGCTGCTCTTGGGTCAACTCAGACCCGTGAAAATGTCTTTACACTTGCAGAGGAGGCGATGTTGGAGTCTTGTTTTAAGGTCATCTTGTCAGGAAATCCTTTTTTCCTTCCATTTTGATGCCACAATGAACACTTAGTCTGTGTGACACACGGTGGGCCTACTTTGATACACAGTGTCAAACAAGACATCCAAAGGGACACAACAAAGACATCTGTGCTCTCAGGTCCCTTGGTCCGAAGACTCTACTCAGAGTCACCTGTAATTCAATGCCTTGACACCCGTTTTGTATCTGTTCCTCACAGGTATGATTTAAGTCTGGATGAAATGAGAGCTTTGACATTTCAGAGAGTGACGTTTACCATGGGTCTACCTCTGTTAAAACGTGCAATTCAGGAACAGGTAAGTTTCACTGTTATTTTGGTGTAATGTCTGTGTGAGAGAGAGAGATGGAGAAAGAGAGAGACAGAGACAGAGACAGAGAGAGATTTTGGACTGTTTTGTTTGCTTTTGTGACTTGTCGTAAGCGCATCTGTTTTGTCCTGGGGGAAACTGATGATGTTGTGGTCAGTTGGTGTGGGGAGTGCCTTCTTCAGCCCTTTTTCTGCCCGCTCCCCGTTAATTGGCCCCCTGCTCGTGGCCCACACATTCGCTTCTCCCGAGCTCACAGGCTGGGGAATAGGGGAATCAGCAGATGTGGCGAAATACGTTTGTTCTCAATGAAATTGTTTTGTTCACAAAACAAATGTAATTTGGGGTATAAAATTCAAATATCTGAAAAATGTAATTAACTCATTTTACAGGTTTTTAAAGCATTTTAGACTGGTCCAAAATGTATGAGTCTTATTGGTCTAAAAATTGCCACTCTAAATTTCAATTAAATTATTTTAGTCAATTTAGCCTCATTAAAGAGAAAGAAGGAAAAAAAGGAAGAGTATGTGATTAGAGAATTCCTTTGTGCTGTGAGCATTAGGAGCTATGTAGTTTAGCCAAGTCTAAATCCGTTTCCATTTCATTCAGCTTCACGGCTTCCTTAACCTAACACTTTCATAGGAAAAAATACCTCCTGGCGAGGTCCTAGGGGCGGGTCGGTAACCGGGGATCAGCTTCAGTTTGTAGAAGGCTGAGGAGCTGAACCTGTCCTGCAGGGAGCCGGCCCTCTTCCTGCCCAGCGTGGTCTGTGGAGGGAGAGTCTAAGGATTGAGGGGGTGGGTCTTCCCCCGCCGGGAGACCTGGGGGATCCTCTCTGTGGAGTGTGGATCAGAGCTGGTGGGGGGCCTGAGGTCCACCCTCCCACGCCCCTTTGAGTGGCTGTCCTGAGGACGCAAAGACAGAACTCAGCATCTTCTTGTCGGGAAGGAATCCTGGCAGAGTTTCGGCCCTCTTGCTGAGGTACGTAGCCACCTCCCAGGTGACAAGGGCACGGCCTTGTCACACTTAGATGGAGAGCGTGTGGAAGGAAAACCCCCACATCACAGAGTGAAGTGTGCTTGCGAAGCCTGAAGAATCATCTACCAAGAGTCAGGCAAAGTAGATTTTCAAGCTAGTAACCTGCCTGTTCGTGGAACATACATTCAGAGCTGTGAATACAACCAATAAAGAAAAACAACCACACCCAAACCCTCTTTGCCTTCAGCTGCTTTCTCTAGCAGAGCCGGGCTTCCACATGCATCTGGCGTGGGGCTGGTTGGAAGGTGAAATCCTGACGTGTGGCTGGTCTCCTGCTCCCTTAATCAGCCCAACGTGTCTGTGGCTTAACTTAGTGTCAATACTCAAGACCCGGACGTGAGGGCTGATCCTTTAAAGAGGTTTCCTAATGCTGCTGGACCCCCTGAGTCTGAAGGATTAGCCTGAGTAATCTTGCTCCTGATGAAGCGTGTTGAGCCCTGGAACCAATTATCTTCCTGTTTTCGTGGCTCCCTTCATGGTCTTTGGTAGCCCGGGTGACTCTGTGCTGGATGATTAGGTCTAATTCCTCCAGGAGGCACAGGATTGGCCCTAGATGATGCCCCCTGTCCATTTCTGTTAGTTCTTTCAGCCTATTTGGCTCTTCTCTGTGTGAATTCACAAAAGCCAATGAACCTGAAGGGAATCGAACTAGCCGGTCATCAGTGCAGCCGGCTCATCTCATCGGGCGGATGTCACGAGACTCAGTAAGCAGCATATCTGGGTTTGAAGGCTCTCAAATTCCATCTTGTGCACAGCTGGACGAGCTGTCCACATCCAGTAATTCTAGAAGAAGTGTTACGTGATTCATCCTGCCTCTTAATAAAAATATTGAATCATGGCTGTATTGCCTGTTTGGAGAGCGTTGCAGGTCCGTCCATCTTTCCCTGGCCCCCATTCTGAGTTGCTGTTGACTTTCGTGGATGATCCAATGAACTCCAAGGCAGAAGGCAGTGTGAAATGTGTAATGATGATGTTCTCGAGGACAAATGAGGAGTGAGCCTCATTCATTCCAGGTCTCAGTGGACAGTCCACAGGCCAAGAATAAGCCACTAAAATATTTCCACTCTGTGTTTTCCCCTCTGCCATCTGCAATAGATTTGAGATGTTTCAATAATTTTAAAAGTAAAGTATGGTCTCTGAGTCTGACTGCAGACTCAGATCAGTACACACACACGTATGAGCACACACACAGTGTGAACACCACCGTTGCACCCTGTCAATGTCTCCTGCACCTGTTTCCAGTGACATCACCGTTGTGCCCCTCAGCCAGCTGTTCTCTTCTCCCCCTGAGGATTCCAGGACTGGATCCTGGGCGTGGGAAGTCACTGACTCCCTGTATTTCCAGATGAGGAGACAGAGGACGCAGGTGGGACTTCTACTTTGTGACAGTGCTGGGACTAGAGCCCTGGCCCCTCCCTTGGGTGCCTTGTCCTGTCTGTGTGGCAGCTTCCTCAGAGACACTCGTCCCTGGAAGCTGACAGAGGCTGATGGCCTGCACAAAAATCACCATAACCAATAGTAATCACCATAACCAGTGTGCTTACTGTGCACATAGTTTATGCCAGTCACAGAGCTAAGAACTTTAAATGAATGATCTCATTTACTATTCACAACATCAGTAATGATATTCCCGTTTTACAGATGAGTAAACTGAAGCTGAGTAAATGGCCTGAGGTTATATAACTAGTGAGTTGTAAATATAACTAATGGAGCGCTAGTGGATTCAAACCCAGGTGGTCTGCTTCTTGATCCCACTTAAATCTGGTGGTTCTCACCCCTGGCCGTGCATGAGGATCGCTGGGGGTGCTTTCCAAACTCCTGCTGTCGGGGCTTTTGCGCAGGCCAGTCACGTCAGCATTTAAATCTCCCAGGCGATCCAGTGTGCGTCCTGGCTTGAGTGCTGCTCCCCGTCCTTCTTTCTCAGTACCCTGTACTGTATCCCCCACATTGTTCCCATTCAGCATTTGGTCCCTGCCAATCATGGTTCAGGGCTGACTCAGGATCGCGCCATCCCAATATTTCCTTTCCTGAAGAGGGAGCCGGTTGGGGTCAGGCTGTTCCTGGCCAAGTGTAGTGAGGAGTGGGGACAGATGGCCGGGTAATGAAGCACCCACTCTGTGATTACCCCCTCCTCCCCTCCCTTCCCCCCACCATCTTCTGTCCCATCCTGAGCTCTGCACGTCCTCATCCCCATGATCCACATGAGTGGTGGGCATGGTAGCACCATCATTATGTAAACCAGTGGTTCTCAAAGTATGGTCTGAGGACTCCTGGGGGTACCAAGACCCTTTCAGGTATTACATGAAAAGTAGATGTGCAGCTACCTGTGTGCGTGACACCAAATTTTCATCATAAACTTCAACCAAAACAACATATGACAACAGACTAAATGCGGAAGCACCTGTGAGAGGCCAGCTGTCTTCTATGAAGCCAGATGGAAACAATTTGTAAAAATGTAAATGCAGTTCTTTTCACTAATTTTGTTTTTTTGGTTTGGAAATTATGGTTATCTTTCATGAGGATTATGTCATTTACATTAACATGTAGTGGGTTTATTACTGTTATTTATTTATTTTTAAAGATTTTATTTTTTCCTTTTTCTCCCCAAAGCCCCTCAGTACATAGTTGTATGTTCTTTGTTGTGGGTCCTTCGAGTTGTGGCATGTGGGACGCTGCCTCAGCGTGGTTTGATGAGCAGTGCCATGTCTGCGCCCAGGATTCGAACCAACGAAACAGTGGGCCGCCTGCGGCGGAGTGCGCAAACTTAACCACTAGGCCACGGGGCCAGCCCCTATTACTGTTATTTTTAAATGAATATATGTTTTTAAAATTCCCAGTTTTGATTACTAGTATGGTAAGTTGATAAATGTAACCCACATAAACAAAAGCTCTTCGGATGCCTCGATAATTTTTAAGAGTGTAAAGGGGTCCAGAGAACACAAAGTTGGAGAACTGCTGACCTAAGTCATCCGTCGTTTTCTCAGGAAGCCCCCTCTCAGATCCGCTGAGAGGGAATTGGCAGGAGACGGTAGCTTTATATTGCATTTATTATACCATAATTATCTATTATTTCGATTAGAATTTTAGATAGTCTCAGTTTGGGATGGTTTTTGTTTTTATATTTAGAGAAACATCAGGTGGGCGATCAGATCTAAAATGGAATAAGATTCTAAGGTCAGCTCACCATCGAAGGGAATGGGGAAAAGGTTTGCTTTCCTCGTTAACCCCTGAGAAAAGGAGCAGCTTTTCCTAGGAAGCAGTTACATTGAAGCTGTGGGTGTGTTGTGGAGAAGGAGCTGAGCAGGGAATATGCCAAGAGGTGAGGATGTCCACCCTGCCGCTGGTCCTTTACGCCAGCCCATCCCGCCTAGGCCGGCCCTGTTGCCCACAGCCAGTACCGTGACTAGGTGCACCCCCTCTGCCCCATCTGTGTGTTGGTTCCTGACCTACTTAGAGCTCTCGGCTCTGACATCCTGGCCGTGGCTCTGCACTTGGCCCTCTGGCTTCTGTCTGTCCTGGAACCCAGGCTTTTCCTAGTGGGCTGTGACAGGCTGCCCCTGGCTCTCAGTCTTGTGTGCTGACTTTGGCAGGAATCCCTGTCCCAGCTCCAGCTCCACAGACTTGGACACTGGCCACTTGGCCAGCCCTCTGGCCAGGCCAGTCTTGGCTCCATGGGATGCTGTGGAGGATTTGAGTAGAGACAACAGGATAGAGTGCCTGTTTACAGAAGTTCCTCTGTGTAGATTGGCGCCTGAACGGAGTTGTCATCTGTGATGGTCACAGGGGTTGCTTGAAAGGGTGTGCCAGGGCATGAGTTGGGACTCACCCAGGGACTCCACTGCAGCTGGAATCCTGGTGCTATTTATTTACTGCACTGTAAGCCATTCTCCCTAATGAAAACTTCTCACTTTAAGGCTTGATTATAACTCTTGTACTGAAATATTATGTTAAAAATGACAATAATTATTACCTGCTATCATTTGCTAAGTCCCTTCTATGTGCCAGGCGATTCATTCATTTTACAATTATTTATTGAACACCTACTATAAGCCAGGTACTGTTCAAGAGGCAGAGAACAAGCAGGTAAAAAATACCTGTCTTTATGGAACTTACATTTTAGTCTGGGAGGAGGCAGACAATAAACTAATAAACAAGTAAATTTACAGTATGTCACATGGTTGTAGGTGCTGAGGATAAAAATCAAACATAGTAGGGGCTGGCCCTGTGGCGTAGTGGTTAAATTTGGCATGTTCCACTTCAGTGTCCTGGGTTCGCGGGTTCAGATCCTGGGTGTGGACCTACACCATTCATCAGCCATGCTGTGGCGGTGACCCACATATAAAGTGGAGGAAGACTGGCACAGATGTTAGCTCAGGGCTAGTCTTTCTAAAAAAATGAAACATAGTAAATTGGAAAAGAGGAAGTAAAACGATCTCTGTTCACAAATGACACCATCTTAAATGTAGAAAACCCTAAGGATTCCACCAAAACCTGTTAGAACTTATAAACAAATTTGGCAAAGTTGCAGGATGCAAAGTCAGCCGCTATTTTCCATTAAAATTAATGTAAAATAATACACTTTCCATTAACAGAAAAGTGAGCTTATGCACCAAGCTAGTAATGTCAACACAATACATTCATTATTATATGCTGTCAATATTGATAAATTATGTGATTACACTAATAATCAGAAGAATTGCCAAAGCAGCTAGGAATTTGGTAGGAAGCATGTGCTGCCAGGAGAAGAGGTATTAAATTTAAGGAAAGAATTTGGAAAATCCTGAACTGTCAGAATACTACAATAATGTTGTGAAAGGAGAAAAATATCCTTAGACAGAGCCATGGGAATGTCGCCCTACATCATTCCTGTGTTGGTCTGTCCTGGCATAGTCAAGGCCCCTGGGAGAGCAGAAGCACAATACCCAGCTCTCTGCTCAGGCACCCTGCTGTGGCCCCAGGAACCAGCAGGGAACAAGAAGGGCCAGATGTGGAGGCCCCGGTGAGAAGTCTGGATTTTCCTACAAAGGTAATTGGAGTCATTGGAGATTTTCCACCATGGTGGGGGGCGGGGGAGAAGGGAGGGAGGAAAGCACAGCATGATGCTTATTTTAAAAATGTTGCAGTGCAATAATCAAAATTTACAAGTTGATTCAAAAAATATACATGGAAATGCAAAAGTCCTACAATCGTTAAAGCAATCCTGAAAAAGGACAAATTTGGAGGACTCTCACTACTTGGCTTCAAGACTTATTGTGAAACTACTCAGGATTATGTGGTATTGGCATAAGGATAGACACACAGATTAATGGGACGGAGTGGAGAATCCTGAAATAAACCCATACATATATGATCGATTGAGTTTTTGACAGTGTTGCCAAGGCAAGTCAATGGGAAAAGTCTTTTCAATAAATGGTGCTGAAACAACTAGATAAACGTATAGAAAAAAATATTTAACCTTAAACCCTACCTCATACTGCATACAAAATAATTTGAGATGAATTATACACCTAAACATAAGTTATAAAATTACGAAGTTTACAGAAGAACAAAGACAATGTCCCTTTGGCCCCCCAAAAAACATTAAATGTGTAAAAGAAAAAACTAACTTGGTCTTTTTCAAAATTAAAAACTGTTGTTCATCAAAAGATATCATTGAGAGGATAAAAAGGCAACCTATGAACTAGGAAAAAATATCTGGAGTGCATGTATCTGACAAAAACTTAGGTCCAGATACAAACGATTCGTACTCAGAATACAGAAAGGATTCCTAGAGCTCAGTGATAAGACAAGCAACCCAATTTAAAAATGGGTAAAAGACTTTAATATACACTTTATGAAAGTATACGAGTGGCCCATGAGCATATAAAAATGTGCTCAGCGTCTTTAGTCATCTGAGAAATGCATATTTAAACCATAATGAGATGACACTCCCTCCAGGATAGCCAAAAATGGAAAAGAGCGACAATACTGTTGAGGAAGTGGAGAAACTAGAACTCTCATATATTGTTGGTGGGAGTGTAAAATGGAACAACCATTGTGAAAAACTGTTTGACGGTTCCTTGCAATATTAAACATAAATCTCCCCTTTAATCCAGCAATTGCATTCCTGGGGATTTACAAAAGAGAAACGGAAACATGTGTCCACAAAAAGACTTGTACGTGAATGTTTATGTCAGCTTTATGCATAATAACCCCAAACCAGAAACAACCCAAATGTTCACCAGTAAGAAATGAGAGGGGGTGGCTGGCCCGGTGGCGCAGCAGTTAAGTTTGCACATTCTGCTTCCGTGGCCCAGGGTTCACCAGTTCGGATCCCAGGTGCGGACATGGCATCGCTTGGCACGCCATGCTGTGGTAGGCATCCCACATATTAAGTGGAGGAGGATGGGCATGGATGTTAGCTCAGGGCCAGTTTTCTTCGGAAAAAAGAGGAGGATTGGCAGCAGATGTTAGCTCAGGGCTAATCTTCCTCAAAAAAAAAAAAAAAGAAAAGAAAAAAAGAAATGAGAGAGGGACCAGCCCCATGGCCGAGTGGTCAAGTTCATGCGCTCTGCTTTGGTGGCCCAGGGTTTCACTGGTTCAGATCCTGGGTGCGGACATGACACAGCTTGTCAGCCCACGCTGAGGCAGCGTCCCACATAGCACAACCAGAGGCGCTCACAACTAGAATATACAACTGTGTACTGGGGGGGCTTTGGGGAGAAGAAGAAAAAAAAGAAGATCGGCAACAGATGTTAGCTCAGGTGCCAATCTTTAAAAAAAAAAAAAGAAGAAAAAGAAATGAGACAAATTATGGAATATTCATAGATGGAAAACTATTCAGTCATAGAAAAGAATGAACTGTTGATATAGAAGACAACATAGGTGCCTTATTTACATGAAAGAAGGCAGATATAAAAGAGTACGTACTGTACGATTCTGTTCATATACGTTCAAGAACAGGCAAAGCTGGTGGGTGGTGATAAAAAGAGAACAGTGGCTGCCTGTGGGGGTGGGGACTCTGAAAAGGGGCATGTGGGCACTTTCTGGGGGGAATGGCAATGTTCTATAATCTTAATTGGTGTGATGGTTAGTTACACAGGTAGATAATTGACCACAGTTCATGCGCTAAAGGTCAGTGCATTTCACTGCATGTAAATTTTACCTTCATAATAAAAAACAATCATGATGCCTGATGCTAGGGGCAGAGTGGAAGCAGGGAGTCCCGCTGGGAAGCTGTTATGGAAGTCCAGGCACACGACGGTGGTGGGAGATGTCAGAAGTGGCCAGCCTTGGGATCTCTTTTGAGGGAGGGAGGGTCAGGACTGGTTCACCCCGTAGGCGAGAGTCTTGTTTAGAGAAGGCGCAGACAACTGAATCCTGGAAGCCCATTTATTTACTTTATGTGTATACTTTACTCTGACCCCTTCTGTTTCTAAAATAATTGGAGGCTAATTATAACAAAGGACATGTATTCAATTAGACAGAGAAGACTTAAATGAAATAGAAAATTGAAACCAGAAAATAGAAGGAGGAAATATGCAAGTTTGACAACGGATACCAGTAAACTAAGACCAGAAACTTCTTTCTGCCCAGTACCCTTGGCCGGGCACCTAACTGGGGCTGCTGAGGGGTTGTGCATGGTCTTTTAAAGTCAGAGGAAAGACAGCTCAGACTAACGACACCCAAGCAGTGCTGAATCAAGTTGATTTTAGTTGAAGAAGAATATATGCCTTTTAGAGACTCTGGGCTTATAAAATAAAAAATATACATTTTTGCAGAATTTGACTTGAAACAGAATATTACATCATAAAGTTCTGCTACGTCAAGTGCTCTACAAAGAAATAGGGGTATTTTAGGGAAAACTACCTTCCTTCTGGTTTAGACTGAATTTATTAAGCAGAAATGTGAATAGCAGGGGTATAATTTAGGATAAAATACAAGGTTGGGAATATTATCCACAGATTTATAGAATCATTATCATTCAAAATGACTACAAACTAACGTGCTGATATGGGAATTGAGTTTAGTTTGACTATATCAAGTCTAAATGAAGGCAGCTATTGATAGAGTAGAAACACTGTAAAAATTTATGCTGAAAACACATGTTGATTGTAGATTGATTGTTATCAGTACAGACAATGCAGTTATGTTGCCAAATGAATGAGAGGGGAAACGTCAATGTTAGACGTTCTTTAATTAGTAGCAATTAATGGATCAGAAATGAAAGAAGGATTGCAGAAGAGAGAGAATTTGTGTGTGGAGGAGATGTTAAAGATAGGTGCCAGGGAGGCATTCAATCAAATTAAGCCTAGTGTTAGTTCTGGAACTTTCACTTGACTTCTTGAAATGGGCCAGTCCAAATGAATGCTTAAGTCAACATCAGAGGATCCATGGCAAACTCCTAGTGGCATTTCCCGTCAGATCTAATAGCAAAGATGTGAGGAAGGAAAATAATCATCATAAACAGTTTATAATGCTCCAAGATGGCTAAATTTGGGGTCGATTCTTCAGCAAATGGGATTGCAATTTATTTCAAACTGTTGAGTAAAAATGACCACAGTCGAATACTTCTAATGGCAGTCATACTCCTGTGTTAACAGTATATGGAGAGAATGAAATAGGCAGAAAACGGTGACCAGTTGGAGATTCTGAGGGTTTTACTTACTCCCGATGGTTTAGGTTTGGCTAAAGCAGAGCAGGTGGTTTAAGGTGTGGAAGGGTCTCTGATGATGATTCCTGGGCATTGTGATGTGTTGATGTCAGGTGCTCTCTGGGGACAAGGCTGGTGGTGCAAAATAGGAGTGGACAGGTGATGCAGGCTGGGCCACCCAGGGTGCCGGGGCTTCCTCCGGTTTAGCAATGAGGGGCAGTGAGAGATGGGGGCATGATGTCCATATGAGGAGTCTGTAGACCTGGTTTCTGGTCCTTGCTCTGCCACTTGCTAGGTGACCCTGGTTGAACAAGTCACTTGACCTCCCTGAGTCTAGACTTTTCCGTTTGTTACATAGGGTCAGTACTTCCTGTCCTGCTTGGCCTCTCATGGAAGGTGGTTGTGAGGATCCGTGGGAGAGAGGACACATGGGCCTGAAAAAGTCTGCAAACATCTGCTACAGTTGTTTTTTATTATTTGCTGGTGACTAACTCTCCAGTGTGAGCTGGAGCTGGAACCGTGCAATGGTTTCTCCTCAAGCCTGGAGATATTTTAGGAAATAATCAATACAAGATGCGTTGGGTTGGAACCACAGTAAGAGTCATAAATCTTGACAGTCTGCTGTTTGATAAAATTAATAATGCTTGAGAGAAACACTGAAAACCTACAGGAGGGGGAACATAGAGTGTGTTTAGGGAGAAAGCATAAGCCAGTGTAGAAACTGGGAGTCATTGAGGTTGGTTATCATCCTGATGCCGGTGGGCAGTTTATACACACATACCACATGTACGCATAGGCACAGAGGCACCCATAGGCACACACACACGTATACACACACGTACACACGGCAACAAGCACCAGCTTTTATTGGCTGAGTCTCGGAAGAGACTGGAGAATAAGGAAGGCTAGCATTAATTCCAACAATGGATAATTGCAATCTGTGCACTCAGGGGCCCACCACCTTCTAGGGAAATGCCACCCGCCTCTGAATTTTTAAAAAAGGGACAGTGTTTTTGCCTTGTCTCATTTCTTGCTGATGGAGAAGAGTGGCCTCTGCAGCTCTGGGATTTGTGGCTGCTGTGTACAGGGAGTGAGAAGAGGGCAGTGAAGACGAACCAGGACCTCATGGTTTTTAAGTTATCAGACCCTGAGATGGTCTATGGTTAGAAAGGAAAGTGAAGAATATTGCTTTTCCTGTGTCCAAAATGTTTGGAAACCTCCCCAACCCTCTGTCTTCACATCAAGATTGTGGCTTGGACTTGAGCCAGGCGTTGCCCCTTGGTCGAGCATCAGTGCAGAGAGGCTGCACCGTGTTCTAGGCAGAACCGTGGGGGTGTCCGGCTCCAGTGACCTCGAGGGACCATCTTGGTGAAGACAACGCAAGACCTGAGCGGAGTGTTGGAGCCTGGCCTCCAGGCGAACCCAGTCTACTTTCTATCGTGTGAGAAAAGGCTTTAAACACTTTGTATGTGGCCAGAGACCAGAAGGCCCACGTTAAAAAAGGTTGAAAACATTTACTTCAGTAGAGTGATGATTATTTTTAGTTAAAAAATTGCTTTTATTGTGTTGAATTTATTGTTATAAAAGTAACATATGTTTGTTATAAAAATGTTAATTTGAAAGGTCAGAAACCATAAGCAAACCTTAACATTGGTCTGTCATGTTCTCAGGCAGAGAAAACAAAGAATTTTATCAGCCGAAGCCTTGTCATAGGAGAAGTCCTCTCCACAGCGGACATGGCCACCGGGGTAAAGGTGAGAGGCGCTGGGCACCCACCCTTCATGGCCTGGTACTGGGTTTTGAGTGGCAAGGAGTGAAAAATAGAGGCCTGGAGGTACCAGTCTGTTTACTGGAATAGATGGTAAGATGGTACACCTTACAACCCATCCCTCCGACTTCCTCTTTAACCATTCTATCCAATCCTGTATTTGTTTTTCCTTTGCTTTTCTGTTTGTTTAGTGTTATTGCATTTGTGTCAATTACCTTTGTTTGTTTCAAATTTTATAAAAACAGTATCAAAATCACTTGCGATTTACTTTCATCACTTAAATGTCATCGCTAAGATTAATCCATATTGTTGCATGCCACTGTATTCGTTTATATTTACTTTTTAAAAAACCTTTTTATTTTGAAATAGAAATGCTCACAGGAAGTTACAAAAATAGTACACAGAGTCACATGAACTCTTTACCCAGTTTCCCTCAGTGGTGGCACGTTATACAGCTATAAAGTGATATAAAACTAGGAAATCAACATTGGTACAGTACTGTTAACTAGACTACAGACTTTGTTCAGATTTCACTAGTTTTTACATGGCATTCATTGTGTGTTTGTGTGTGTGTGAGTGTGTGTGTGGTTCTACGCAGTTTGGTCCCATTTATGGTTTCACGCAACCACTACCACAATCAAGATAGAAGTCTGTTTTATCACAAAGAAACTTATGGTGCTACTCATTTGCAGTTGCAGCCAGACCTCCCACCCATCGCTGTCCTTTGGCAACCACTAATCTCCATTTCCATGGTTTTGCCATTTTGAGGATGATATATGAATGGAAGTTCATTCATTTTTGACTCCTGTGTAATGTTTGACGACTGTGAAATATTACTGTGTAATGTTTCCACATCACTTGGCGTTCCTAGACTTTTCCATTTTTGCTGATCAAGTGGGTATATAAAGGCATCATACTGTGGGCTTGCTTTGTGTGTCCCAGCTCTCCAAGGATGGTAAACAGAATAGTGTGGAGGGCATGATTGCCATGGCCTCTCGTGGTACCCTAGGTCTCCTAACAGAAGGTCATTCATATGGCCCTGTACATGCCCTCTCTTCCCTCCCTGGACACCACTTGGCCTTAAAGTAAGTTCCTGCATCCAAACATCCAGTCCTGATGTCCCCAGAGGGGAGAAATTATAATTAGAGCATGAAGAGAGAACTATCAGACAAGAAGCCAGGTCAATCGTTGGTGGGTCCAAGATGGTAGTTATTTCTGTCTGCAGTGTAGACATTTAAAAATGGGTAAAAATTAAAGAAAAAAATCTGTGAGTGCCATCCTGTGGTGAGGGTACCCACAGTTAGATCCTTCAGGGGAGAATGGCTTCTCTGTGACTTCAGCCAGGCAGGGTCTCTTGCCTCCTGGATGGGTTCGCTGTGGCTTCCAGAGAGAAGAAAGTCAACTGAGATGCATCAGATAACCCCCCTCTCAGAAACACGAGAGGATCCTGGGCTAGACTCATGATCCTCAGTTTGTGCTTTCACCATCTTGCCCCATGCCTGCCTTCTCTTCAGCAGGCCCCTGGTGGGGTGTGGCCATGGGGAAGTCTCCACCGGGGGTTCCAGCTCTCTGGAGCCCTCTGCTCTGCATCTCCGGAGTTTTGCACGGAGCCTAGTGCATAGAGCTGCACGGGGAATGTTTGAATGAATGAGGGACGGGCAGCCAGTGGTTTAAAGCAGACTTAGACACGTTTCAACCAATCACAATGTGTGGACCTTATTTAGATCCTGGTTCAAATGACAAACTAAAAAGAAAAATTGCCAGCTGGGGAAATCTGAACATTGGATATTTGACAATATTAAAGAATTGTTATATTTTTAGGTGGGATGTTTTAGGGTTGTGTTTTTAAAAAGAGCCTTTATCTTTTACAGATGTATAGGAGATATTTATGGGTGAAATGGTAGGATGTCTGGGATAAACTTCAAGATTACCTGAGGTGTAGAATGGGAAAGCGAATTGGGGCAAAGATGAAGCCCATGATGGCCGTCATAGAGTTCCTTATACTCTTCTATTTTGTTTGAAACTTTCCGCAATAAAAACATTTAAAAAAGTTTTACTCCTGAATATCTTAGCAGGAAATTTGAATAGATTTAAAGAAACAGATCTTTAAAAATTTTTCCCTGATCACATCACTCCTCTGCTTAAAGCCCCTTCCCATTATGCTTTAGAAAAACCCTCCAATTCTTCTTCTTCTTCTTCTTTTTTGCTGAGGAAGATTAGCCTTGAGCTAACGTCTGTGCCAGTCTTCCTCCACTTTCTATGTGGGATGCTGCTACAGCACAGCTGATGAGTGGTACAGGTCTGCACCCAGATCCAAACCCGTGAACCTGGGCTGCCAAAGCAGAGCACGCCGAACTTAACCACTATGCCACAGGGCCAGCCCCAAGAAAAACTCTCCAATTCTCGATGTGCCCACTGGTCCTGTGTGGTCTGGCCCTACTCACCTCTCTGGATCCCATCTATACCGCTTTGTCCTCCTCCCCAGGAGATCTGCCATATGGGCCTTCTTTCGGTTCCTCTCATCCACCTCTGGACCACTCCACAACAGGCCCCTCCCTCACCTGGCCGACACCTGCTCATTCTTCAAGTCCCAGCTCAAGTTTCCTCCCCTCGGGGAAGCCTCCCTCGGGCCTGCAATTTAAATCCCATCTGCGTGTTGTCATCTGCCTCTGTGCCTTACAGTTGTCTGTCCTAGTGTGTACCCCTTCTAAATTGATGTGTTTATTCATGCGTCTCATTACTGTGTGCGTCTCATTACCACTAGATGGCAAACTCCTTGGAGACTGTCACCCCCTACTTTCTTGGTATTTAGTAAGTGTCAGGACACGAGTGTTAAATGAAAGCATAGAATCAGAACAGTATGGAAGTTACTCAAAACGTTAGGTGCAGAATTTACCATATGACCCAGCAATTTCATTCCTAGGTATATACCCCAAAGAACTGAAAACAAGGACTCAAACATACTTGTAGGCCAACGTTCATTGCAGCATCATTCACAAAGCTAAAAGGAGCAAACAAACGAAGTGTCCATCAACAGATGGATGGATAAAGCAAATGTG
Organism: Equus przewalskii; assembly: GCF_037783145.1. NCBI lineage: Eukaryota > Metazoa > Chordata > Mammalia > Perissodactyla > Equidae > Equus > Equus przewalskii. Next base: position 13,390,089 of record NC_091844.1, read on the forward strand.
GTATATACATATGATGGAATATTATTCAGCTACAAAAGGGAGGAAATTATGGTACGTGTTACAAGATGGATAAACTCTGAAAACATGATGCTAAGTCAAATAAGCCAGACACAAAAAGACAATTATTGTATCCAGTTATTATTGAGTCCAGTTATATAAAATTTCTAGACTAGGCAAATTCATCGAGACAGAAAGTAGATTATGGGTTGCCAGAGGCTGGGAGAAGAGGCTAACGGGGAGTTACTGCTTAATGGATACGGAGTTTCTGTTTGGGGTGATAAAAAAGTTTTGGAAATGGATAGTGGTGATGGTTGCACAACACTGTGAATGTACTTAATGCCACTGAATTGAACACTTAAAAATGGCTAAGATGGCAAATAGGTAATTTGTATTGTACCACAATACAAAAAAAAAAACTTTGAAAATTTAACAAAAATTATTATTAACCCTGTTTGCTTTCCCACGCATCAGTCATTGCGGGGGATTTTTTTTCCTTGTGCTTGAATATCCTGGACTGTTAGAAGAATGTGTAGACTGTGCTCCTGAGGTCAGCCCAGGAGGGCGTGGCTGTCTCTCCTGTTGGCGGTGGAGGGAGAGGTCCAGGGAGGGGATGTGGTGCGCTGGGAACAGTTCCTATGAGCTCTGGCTGGTCAGGGCATCCCCAGATGTCACTGCCAGCCCAAGAGTAGCTAGTGACCTCTGTTGGCTCTCCTTTTGTACCTTCACATGGGCTGGCTGTCAACCTGAGGAGGGGGCGTCAACATCAATTCGTCAAAGTCCCCTGCACCCCGCAGACCTTGGGTCCCTTTTCTCTCTCCCTCCAGGTGTGTGTTTTCCAAAGGCTCTGGGTGTCCCTGGGCGCTTTGCACAAATGCAGTTGTACTCACACAGTGAAGTGCAGGCTGGGCGGGGACTGGCTCTGAGAGCGGCTCACCGCCAGGGGGCGGGAGAGTGAGAGAGGTGCAGGGGGAGAGACTTTCCTGAGGCCTTTGAGTCCCCATTCTAGCTTGGGAGCCAGCCCAAGGTCTTCTGCCCAAAACGCTGATGCAGTCTGGAGGGACTCTAAGGCCGGAAGAGATGTGACATGCTTCCTTTTCTTCTTCCCCATGGCTGTTCCCTTTTTTCCTTATTTGAACCATCTTACTATCTGTCTTAGTTTGCTTGGGCTGCATTAAACAACGGAAATTTATTTTCTCACAGTTCTGGAGGCTGGGAAATCCTAGATCAAGGTGCCAGCAGATTCAGTTCCTGTTGAGGACCCTCTTACTGTAGATGGCCCCACCCTCATGACCTCACCTAAACCTAATTACCTCCCAAGGCCACCCCCTCCAACTACCATCACAGTGGGGTTAGGGCTTCAGCATATAAATTTTGGGGAACACAATTCAGTCCATAGCACCGCCCCTTCTGGGCTCACCATTGTCTGAGAAAACACATCAGTGCCTCAGTGTATCCCATTTGCTCTTGGAATGAAAAGAACCTGAAAGCACTTGAAGCTTCTTTAGGAGACCCGCTGTCAGGATGTTGTGTAGGAAGGACCTGGCCTATCACAGCGGACGCATGAGAGATCTTGCTGGTCCAACTCGGCGGGGAGACAGTTAGAATGATGTGAGTTCACGTTCAGTATCTAGGATTCTTCAGTCACAGTTCTGGCATGTTCCTTTTACTCATCATGCTGAGTGACCTTAGGTTTCTCTTCATGAAGATGGCACTGCTAATGCCCATTCATAGGCTGTGATCAGATTTAAGTCAATGATGCCTGTGAGGAGCTCCATGCCATGCCTGGCATGCAGCAGGGGCTTGGTGAGTGGTGGGGGCTGTAACCACTAAGATGTGGCCCTGAGCCCTCCCCAGTGGTCTTCCAGGTAGTGGCTCAGTTGGTGGACTGAGGTGAAATCAACCTGGGTTCCACCAGCTTCCCTGGACACTGTGCGATGTCTGTCTTTCTAGTCACCATTTGGAAGTTAAGAGGCCCTGCCGGAGGCCCCAGCCTTAGGCCCCTTCAGCCTGTCCTGGCTGCAGTTCCCGGCCCCCAGGAAGCCCCGGCTGTGGCCTCTGGAGGCTGCCAGCCCTCCCTGGGCGTGTTGCGGTCATGACCTCAGGCGCCCGATGCTGTAGCTGTCCTTTTTCTCTTCTGGATTAGTGAGAAGGGAGAGAAAGAGCTTTCCCAAACTAACAGTTCGAGGTGTGCACATATTTAGAGTTTTCGTTAGGTATCCTCCCTGTTTGTGCTTCCTTGCCACTAACTTTCCCAGTCTCTCTCAGAACAGACAGACCTCTCTGTCCTGTGCCCTGAGGTGGGCCGGGGGCAGGGCGCTCCTTGGACAGAATGACAGCAGTGGACACAGCGCCCTCTCAGGAGGACACGTTGCGCTGCTCCCTTGTAATGGATTGATGCCCTTCTTCATTCAGTCTCAGCATCCCTGTCTTAGCGAATCCATCCGCTCCTCCCTGGCTCCTCCTGCAAGTTTCCCCCGTACAGATAATGGGCCTCCATCCATCTGGCACCCAGGCCCAAGACCCAGGTGTCACCTGGAGTCCTCTCTTGTCCTCGCTTCCCAAGTCCACCCATCAGCTCTGTCTCCAGAATCTACCCTGAATCCTTCTTCTTGTCGTCCGCTTCACTGCAGTCTGACTCACCTGCTCACCCTGGTGGTCGCTCGCTGGGTGCCTCCTTCCTACGCCTGGGCGAGGGAGGGTCCATGCTTCTCACAGGAGGCCTCCACTGAATGGCCAGGGAGTCAGCTGCTTAGAGCCATCCGGGTGCTCCTGTTTAGTCAACTTACCTGCTATTCAGGGGACGTGGCTTTGACAACACGCTGGCCAGCACATGGGGAAAGAGCCCACATTTTAACTGGCTGTGTGGGATGAGTCCTGCAGACTTCTGTTAACTGCTGAAGTTTTCTGCAAACCTACAGGTTTCACTCCCCCAGCCCAGTGCTCCTACTGAGAGCATTTAGTGAATGGAGCTTTCAAAATGTGCAGGAAACACTCTGATCCACTCCCCCCCCCCCCCATTCCAAAGAGGAGGAAAGGATTTAAAACCTAGAAAAGGACTATATTGTGAAGAACACATTAGCCACCAGTCAAAGAGATTTAGGGGTGGAAAATTCAATCTCTTTTAGTTTCAGAAAAATATTTTTCTTTAACTCGATTTCCAAGATGGTTTAGGGAAAAAATATCACTGTTTGGATGGATGCCATTTTCCCAGGTTGGCATTAGTACTGCAAGATGCAGGGTCCATGATGATTCTGTGGAGAGGGGTGCTGAGAAAGCAGGACATCAAGCATCTTCCGAGGATGCTTTATGATTCTCCAAACGAAAAGCACTGTGTCTATCAGATGTGACTAATGAAATCCATCAGTTACGATGGCAGAGCGTTTCAGCTGGTCAAGCGGTGGGGGTCGATGGAACGCCAGTCGATGAAGGCTCGGCAGTCAGCGCCAGGCTGGTCACACGCGTGTGGTGCCGGGACTCGTTCTTGCCAGGGGCTGATGACAGTTCTCAGATGGAAGGATGTGAAGATGCCTTTCCTGCCACTTCTCTGCCAGGTCTTCCTCGGGATCAGTGTGTCTGCTAGGGCTCATTCGATTGCAGTGATTCTGAAAAGAAGGGGCGTCTATTGGCTGCTGTAACTGAAGAGTCCAGGGGGTGGCAGGCTTCAAGTGTGAGTGTGTGGGACCCGAGTTCTCTTATCTCTCGTCTCTGTTTCCTTCTCCCCACCTTCACCCCTGTGTGTTGGCTTCACTCACCAGCTCTTGTGATGGCGAGAGCAGCCAGCAGCACCAGGCCCCCATTCCTCCAGGTTCTACTGCATCCAAAAAGACAGAGCTTCTTTTCCTCAGGAGCTTACCCACTCTGATTGTACCCACCCAGATCACAGATCCATCCATCCATCCGTCATCCCTATGGCGATGATACTATGCAGATCAGTCAGCCCTGGGCCCCAGGCTCATCCTAAAGCTGGGATGGAGGTTAACATCAGCCACAAACCACTTGGACTGATTCTGGAGGAGGAGGGCTTCCCAGAGGAAAACTGGGGCTGTGTGGCTCGGAGGGGGTGAAGGGGTGCTGACCTGCAGATGCAGCCAATGTCGTCCGCTTGATCTCTCTGTCTTTGCAATCAGTCTCCTGTTCCCTTCAAATGCCCCACTGAAGTCTGCCTTCTCCTCTTCCTTCTCTTTTTCCTGCTCTTCTTTCTCCTTGTCAGCAACACTTTTCCAGGGTTGATAAAAGACCAGACAAAGTGTTTGGCAGTTGGCCCTCACTGAGTCCTCGCAGCAACCTTATGAAGTGCTGTTAGGCATTAGGCAGCTTGAGATTGAACCCCAGCCCTGACCACTTTCTCAGGGTGAAACCTTGGACACGTCACTTTCCTCTCTGAACCTCGGTGTCCTCATCTGTCAAGTGGAGGGTGATGATGTCTTCTTCCCAGGGTTGTCGTGAGACTCAATGAGCTTGTGTGTATGGAGCTCAATGCTTAGAAGGCTTGAGTGCTCAGTAAGTGGGAGTGCTCATCATTCACTCGATTTCTCAGATGTGGAAACTGAGGCTACTATGTCATTTGCTCAAGGTTCCACAGCCAGTGGGTAGCTGAACTGGGATTTGAGCCCCGGCTGTCTCATCCCAAGCTGAGTGCCTGCTCGTTTTGCAGCATCACCTCTTCCGTCAGCCTTCGTGTGTGCTGTTTCTTATGACAGGACTCATCTCTGCAGACTGTGGCCGGCACCTGGATCAGGGCACAAACACTTTGTTGTACATCTACGTTTCAGGCCCTAAGCTAGATCCTGAGCAGACAAGGCGGAATGAAAGTTCGGAACAGTCATTTGATGGGGTGCACTGGGCAGCTCTGAGGATGGAGGACTGACTCCATCCAAGAGAGGGAACATGAGCCACGTGTGCAGAGAGGAACTGGAGCTTGACAGGCAGTGAAGGGGAAGGGCGCGGAAGCCTCGCCACTTGCAGGGCTTATGTAAAGCTCGAGCCGAGTAGATGCTCCTTGAACGGAGGTTGACCCGTGGGTTTAGTGGTCATTAAATTATTGACTCTTCCTAACAATGGCCTGTATTGTCCTTGTTTCCAGTGTGGAATAATTTATTGGCTATTTGGAGGTGCAATCAGGAACCTTGGAAGCCCAGGACATGTAACTAAGTGGCTTCAGCCTCTCCAGGTATGGCATGTACCTCAAAGATGTTCTTTTCCACACAGAGCCTTAAAAATTCACAGTAGCTAGATGTGTGTGTGTGTGTGTATGTGTGTGTGTGTGTGCGTGTGTTGGCAGAAAAAGAAGATAAAACAGAATTAGTGTCAGCAAGAATCTTGTTTGGAATAAGAATTTCAAGACTATCTTTTTAAAATTGCATCGAGACTGTCATATTGTTACCACATTGGCTGTCGCCAGGCTGAATGTTTATAATTATCTCTAACTCACCCCGCCTCTCTCACCAACATTCGTAATGATCTGAGAGGGTCTGCAATTTGAGCAGCCATCTGACTGGCTGATTCCCTTCTAATGTCTGGTAAACTCCAGGAGCAGAAATACAGCGGGATGTTCGCAATGACTGAGAGAGGCCACGGGAGCAATGTGAGAGGGATCCAGACCGAAGCCACCTTTGACCTCTCTGCCCAGGTGAGGATTCTGTCCATGGTTCTGTGGTTCAGCTCCAGCAGGACACCTGCACAGAACCAGACTCTCTTCCTTCCCGAATCCAGCTTCACACCCTCTGTGGGTGCTCTCTGACCCAAGGGGCTCAGAGTCAGAACGAACATCTAAGTGCGTTAGTGGATGTGGACGCAGGCTCAGCCTTCGTGAGTCTAATACCAGCCAACGCTCACACAGCACCTACTACGTGCCAGGCACTGCTCCAAGCACTTTATGTGACCTCGTTAATTGAATGCCCTGTGAGAACAGTATTGGAGACATTTTGTTGTCCTTCCCAACAATAGCAGGTGAGTGACCGGAAGAGGTCTTGTTGGCTCTCTCCATTGCACCATGGGGCAGGAGGGCACTGTCTGTGCTGCGGCTTCCTTACCAGGAGCCGAGTCCTCTGTCCTGGAGTGATGCAATGTTTTTAATTGTGACCTGCACGAAAATTCACATGGCAACTGAAACAAGATTTCACAAAGCAATCTTACCTTTACTGTGTGTGATGAACTCCAATAGTTTCCCTTCCATTCTCATTAATTTAAAGAAAGTTGCTCAAGGGGCTGGCCCCGTGGCCGAGTGGTTAAATTCGCGCGCTCCGCTGCAGGCGGCCCAGTGTTTCGTCGGTTCGAATCCTGGGCGCGGACGCGGCACTGCTCATCAGACCACGCTGAGGCAGCGTCCCACATGCCACAACTAGAAGGACCCACAACGAAGAATACACAACTATGTACCGGGGGGCTTTGGGGAGAAAAAGGAAAAAATAAAATCTTTAAAAAAAAAAAAAAAAAAGTTGGTCAAGATGCGCTAAATTGATATCTCTCCACTAACGTGAAAGTTCTTCTTTGTCAGTCCTTCTCCCATCTCCTTAGCTCCTCCTACCCCTGAATAAGGAAAGCAACTATTTCCTTAGTTCACTCTCCTTCATAGTTTCTTGTTTGATATTGGGTATGCCTAGGAACTACAAAGGAGTAAATAAGTTTGGAAGTTCTTGAGTTTGTGTAAATATATGCGTGCAAGCACGAGCACGAGTGTGGATGTGGCCATGTGCATGTGTGTGGCAACTCAGCCTATTCTTCATTTTTGCTGAGTTTGTTCTTTTAGAATCTGGTTTTCTGATAGCAGGTTTGCCTGACCCACGACTGATCACTGGAGGTGGTCAGAATTTAGAATGACAGATTCAGGTGTGGGGTTGTGTGGGAGGATGCCCTGCCTGCCCTCCTGCCCTGATGCTAGTTCTGCACGGCGGCCAGTGATGTCCGAGTGGGACGTCATTGATAAGCACAAGAAAAATGACTGCCCATAAAAAAAAAACTTATGGCAAGACATTGTTGCCCCTATTTTATAGGTGGAGAAACTGAGGCTCAGAGGTTTGGAAACTGACGACGGCTGTGCAGTTAATGAGCAAGTCTCAGGTTCAAGCGGGACTGCCCTGAACAGCTTAGCTTTCCTGCCAGCGATGGGAGCTGACTAAACAGCTTTTGGGTTTTGGCTGGCCAATTTTTTCTTCCCCTAAACCGCAGTATTAAGGTCACCTTGCTGTCATTAAAGGGGAAAAAAACCTCCCCGACAATTCTTATTTATTTGTTTCTTCTTACAATTATTTTTTTCCACAAAAATCATTTCCCTGTGTTGGTCCCATTTTCCCCGAACCGCATAAATGATTTAGCTACCTGGTGTGCTTCCGCAGCTGCTGCTTCCTGCAGGGGAGTCGCGGGGTTGAAATCATAACGATGAGGAGACCCTAGTGAACACTGCCTCCCGAGGGAGTGAGAGAGAGGACAGCCCAGCATCAACTCGGGCCGCTGAGGATTGACGCAGCGGGAAGGGATTTCTCCTTCATTGGGTTCTGTGTTTTCCCGTTGATTTCCCTTTTAAAATGTTAGAGCGTATCATATGCGCCCTCTCTCCCTCGAGGACTCTTTCAATCTCTTGCATTTTTCAGTTGTTCGTGCCTGTGGGCTGGTGGTTTTGTTTTCTTTTGGGCGGTGGATTGGGTAGTGGTATGGAGAGTTAGGCAGTGAGGGAGAGTTTCCTTTTTACACTTGATACTAAATAGCAAAAACAAATGAGGCTGAGAGCTCTCTAGCCAAAGCCATGTTCTTCAGTGCTTCCCACACTGGCCACTTTCTTGGCCTTCACCAACTAATTATGATAGGAACCGACACACATGGTGTGCATTATTTAGATCCAGGTGCCACGCCAACATTTTGGCTGATGCAGACTTTCCAAATCAAGTGTTTTTGCCAGAAGTGACAAACCTCCTTTCCCAGAGTGGATCAGATGTTTTCAGGGCGAATGGCCTCCTGTCTCTTCCCGGCGCCACCAGCTTCTTTTGTGCCAGGCCAATGCTTCTCTGCTGCTTCCCTTCCTACCCTCGAGATGTGAGCAGCTCCTCACTGCATGGATTTTGGTTGTTGGTGCTGTTACTGCACCGAGCCTCAAATAACTCTTTCCTTTGAGAAGTCCTGGCTGGCCTGATAAGACAAAGGCAGACTCCAGAGACTTCTGTTCAAAAGAATCAGCTTGTCCATTTATGTTTCTGAAAAAGCCCTTACACATGTTGAAAGTTTTTCTGTGCAAGCATATGTCGGAGAATGTTTCCTTAGGCTTCGAGACTGTATTTCTTGGCCAGAGGGAAAGTGTAGTCTATATACTTTAAAATCTGAAATCCGAGATAATCTTTATGTGATCAATAGCTTGTTGGTTTAGTTCAGCCACATCTGTGATATTGTCGGACTCGCCGGCCTGTCCCAGGAACCCTGTATTCAAAGTTAGCAGGTATAGTCAGGCCCTCCTTGACAAGAGGTTGAAGGGCATTCCCGGTGACAAGCAGAATTAGGGAGAACCAAGAAGTGAAGGGGAGAATTTCTAGTATGATCCTGTATTGGCTTCCGGAGAGGAGGAAAAAGAAGACCGAGTTTTGAGCAGAGACTTAAAACAAAAAAACCTGTGTTTGCTTCCTGCTTCTTCATGACCAGTCTTAATTTCACACTGTTTTGTGCTGGAATCCCTGATCATATTATGGAGACAAATTGGATGGCATTTTCTAAGGTTCCTTCCCCTATAGATAGAGAATTGTTTACAAATGCTTCGGTTTAAGAGCTTACACGTATGAAGCTTTTTTGGAAACCTTTTATTATTAATGCATTGATCAGGAAAATGGAGAGGCAAGTTCTGAAATAATCATCTAAAGGCTTAAATAAGCCTTTAAAACAAGAATCCAAATTGGATGGGCTAGGATTCTGAGCAGTGGTGGGGTTAGGTCATGGTTGCCTGTTAGTCATGCTTGCATCCAGGCACACAGTTTTGGTCTTTGGTTAGTAGTGGGTTTTTAAACAACAGGCCCCTATCATGGAGGCAGGGATGTTCAAGGCCCAGGCAACAGTGGAGGGCATGAAGAGCCAAGCGATTTATCCAGAAGGGGCAATGCCCAGCAGATAAAATGAAACATATAGACGAGGACTCATTCAACAGGGGGCCCCAGATCATTGGACGTTCCATCCTTTCCTGTGAAACTTGCAGGTGGGGTGTTTGGGAGTGAGGGGTTGTGGAGAGATGAATATATATCACCAGAGCTTTTGGTGTGGGATTATTTAAAAGTCAAAACCTCAGTCTAGAGAAGGTGGGCATTGATGAAAGACTTTAATAAAGCCAGGCAGGGTCAGCCAAGTAGCACATGTGTCAGCCCAACATTATAAAGAAGAGGGACCAGGAAAGAGTGGATGTGCACTTTTTGTCCATCGAAAATTGGCAACTCGCTTTCCTAATTGGATTAAGCATTGAAGAGGCACTTTAATTGCCAGCCGTTTTCAGAGGGGAGGTGGAGGTGAACTGTGTGACTGGAGGTGAGAGCACAGTGGCGTTGACCTCATGAGGCGGAGCCAGATGATTTTTGGTTGTTGCCCCTTCGCTGTGAAGTCACCTGAGTGCTCGTGCTACATGATGTGCACCTGCTTCACAGTATTTGTTGCCTTGAGCCGAGGGATCAAAATGAGCCATCAGAAAGGAAACTCTGTCCCTCTACTGTGTCTGTGCAGGAGTTTGTAATCAACACACCGTGTGAAAATGCTGAGAAGATGTACATCGGAAATGCCATGTACGGGAATTATGCAGCGGTCTTTGCCCAGCTCATCATAAATGGAAGATCTCAAGGTTTGTTACCGACCCAGAAGCCTAGAATAATTCTCTTTACTTTTACTATTTTCCAGCGAATACTTTAAACTGAAAACCCACTTGACAGGGCTGTTTTTATTCTGTAAAAATTTCAGTACTAACTTTATCTCCTAAACATACATGAGGATAAAATTTTTCATTACATTTTGACATTATACACTATTATGGGCTGTGCACAGTCATAGAATTGAATGAATTTCAGAATCAACATAATTTTATACTGTCCCAGGAAATGAATAAAGCTTGAATCATATCTTTAGAAAAGGGAGTTTAGTAACTGTCTCTTTGCCCTCCTTAGGGCCCCATTGTTTCATCGTTCCTGTCCGGGATGAAGACGGAAACTTGTACCCCGGAGTAACGGCTATTGATATGATGTACAAAGAAGGTGAGTCCCCAGGTGACCCTCTCCTACCTGCATTTGTACTTCCTGCCTGCTCCCCAACCCACCCAGGGAGAGTCTGACCTAACTCACCAAAACACTGAAAACAGGGAAGGCAGAGAAGACTGCTTTCGAAGCCTGATTAGAGTCTTTTATGTGGAACTGTTAGAGAATGTTGCAGATTGCCATTTACGAAGATGCATTGGTCTCATTTTCTCCCAGCCTCTTGTACTTCCTCGTAATGATGCAGCTTTGCCCTGAGTTTTTCTGTCTCCTCTCGCCTTCTTGGACTTGTGGCTCTCAGAGGGCAGGGTGAGGTTCTCTCTCTAGTGCCCCTGAGCCACCAGCCTGGTGTTGGTGCGCCTGAGGCCCTTGATGAGGCCTAAGGATTGACTCGGTATGCTAGTTTGCCAGAGTGGTTTTATCACACACTGAGTGCCTTGAACAACAGAAATGTGTTGTTTCATAGTTCTGGAGGCCTCAAGTTTGAGATCAAAGTGTTGGTGGGGTTGGTTCCTTCTGAGGGCTGTGAGGGAGAAGCTGTTCCAGGCCTCTCTCCTTGGCTCATAGGTGACCATCTTCATATTCACATGGCATTCTCCCCATGTGCCTGTCTGTGTTCAAACTTCCTCTTTTCATGAGGACACTAGTCATTTGGATGAAGGCCCACCCTAAAGACCTTATTTTAACTTGATTACCTCTGTAAAGACCCTACCTCCAAATAAGGTCACCTTCATGGGTACTGGGGTTTAGGACTCCAACATATGAATTTGAGGGGGACACAGTCCAGCCCATAACACTGGGTGAGAGCAGGCCTTGCCTGTGGGCTCCACTGGACATCACTAGTCAAGGCCAAGCCAAGCCAAAGAAGCAGGTTAGAGAAGAAGAAAAACAAGACAGAAGAAAGAGGAGGAGAGAGAAGGAAGAAGAAGATGATCCTTGGGTGGAGGGGGATAGCCTCCCCCAGCTCCTTAGGGTTTATGGACCACTGCCACGTCTGCAGGAATGGGCTGCAGGTGGTTTGTGAGCACTTTAAATGTATCTTCCAGGGGTGACTGAGGCCCTCGCTGGTCCTGGTCCCTTGAAAATGCCTCAGGTGTCAAGTGTTCTTGAGAGCAGAGGGCTTGGCCCAGCTCTTGTGAAATGGTGCCAGACATTTAGAATGCTGGCAACTTCAGAAAGTCTGCTTTGGTTTCCTTGTAAGCTCCTAAATGCAAGTGTGTCCTTGTCAAGGGGTGATGTTCTAAATAAATACGTGTGCTAAATAAAGATCTTTCCCCCAGATTAAATCTCCCTAAATGTGAGATGAACAAAAAGTAGACCCCAGACTCTGAGGTTAGAATAGTTCTGGAGATTTCAAGAACCTTCTGGAGAGTCAGGTCACCCCACCCACCCACTGCTGTCCTTGTGATCATTTCCCTTTGTCTTTTAGACATTTAGTTTCACAAATTGGCCCCCGTGTGCTGAGGAGGAAGCACCGGGAGGGAGGAGGAATGTGAGCTCTGCATCACTGAGGGGAATAACCAGCTTTCCTGCCTTCTCTGGGGTCAGTCTGATGTTCTCTCAGGTGCCTAGAACTCTCTCTCCCACTCACAGCAACTGCTCGGGCAGGCAGGTGTGTCCCCATCACATCTCCCACCTGAGCCCCGGAGCACACAGGCTACGCAGGAGGCACAGCTCTTCAAGGAAACAAACAAACAGCATCCCCACCCCACCCCAAATAAAAAAGCATCAACAATTCTGGAAGTGAAATAAAGGGCTTTGAATTTCAGTGGAGACAGGGCTGGAAAGTCACAGGGCCCATATTTCTGTTGCTAGCATATATTTGCCCTCTGTGGCTCCATTTCGTTTCTGCTCTCTCTAGGTCTGCATGGTGTGGATAATGGGATTTTAATTTTTGACAAGGTTCGGATACCAAGGGAGAACCTGCTGGATAAGTGAGTAGTTTTCTCCTTAACTTAGATTTGCTGTCTGAATGATCTCATTCCTCTCCCAACCCAGGCCTTGTTCTTGGGGCTCACTGTCGAGGCTATCTTCTCATAACCACTCCTGCAAGTTTACTGACAACTAACTGGAAATGTAGAGAAGCAAACTGAAAAAATTCAAATTATCCAAATGCTACTACCCAGGCGTAATGTTTGTTATACTTTAATGTACAACTTTTTAGACTTTTCTTCATGATGATGTATCTAAAGAGGGAGAGATGTTTGACTTTTACTGAATGAAGTCCACTTATAAATTCTACTTTTTATTAACTAACTTTTTTTATTAATTAACTTATATTTTTTTATTAATTAACTTGTAATTTCTACTTAACATTATATGTCACTTGTTTCTATGCAACAATAAACATACATATGCATTATCATTTTCAATATTGTCATAATAGACTTTTAAATAAATGATCTATAATTTATATAATCAATCCCTTACTGTTGGATATTTAGGTTGTTTCCTTGAAGAAATATTTTTTTCTTTGCTATCATAAAGCAATTAGCGTTATTGCCTCCTTTGTGGGTGGCAGGAAATAAGGCACCTCCTTTCAGCTTTGGAGGCTGTTATAACTTGGGTGGCATGGGTGGATAATGTGAAAGGTGCTCCGTGTCATTCCCCAGCATCCCTCAGTGAGGTCAAACAGGTGGGTTAAGGGTGGGCTGAACAACGAGGTGAAGGTTGCTTCTACCAGGTACGTTCCAGAGCTCCAGGGCTTCACAGTACTTTTTCAGAGGCTAAGAAATACCGATTACCTTTACTTTTTTCAGCAGCATTTCATGTGTCCAATAAGAATCCTTAACCAGAGTCATAGTTAAGTCTGTGAAAAAGTAAGCAACCAGGCTTGCTCCCTGCTTTCATGGAGATTTTCCTTTAACACTTGACTCTTTTGTTTGTTGCCTGCAAGTTCTTGCCAGCAGATAAATATCCTAGATGCCAAAAGTTTAAGACAAATGTGGCAGAAATAAAATAGTCCAAATTTTGTTAACTTTTTTCCCCCTGTGAATTGGTAGGAAACAAAATGGAAACAACAAAAGCATCTTTGCAGTTATTCTGGGGTTTGCTGAAGCCCTCAGGACCCCTCAGGAGCTACAAGCGCCCATGACAGTAGGTCTGAGGACCACCAGCCTCCCCCAGAGGTGCCTGCACATTTCCCGGTCACTTATCAGCATCGCTCCACTCTGGGAGATGGGGAAGAGGGAAGGAAAGCCACAGATGTGGAGCTCCCCATATCTCACCTGCTGTAATGGGATCTTAATGGCCTGGACTGTCCTCTGCCAGCAGGTAGACCCACTGGCTTAGCATTCATCCAATGCACTAGAGATTAAAAAGTCAGACTCAACCAGAAAGAAAAATGCTGGGGGGCTACAGGGACTGTGGAAGATGTGAGCATACGTAGAACATTCTTTGATAAGTAAGGTTTGATTTTAGTCCCATTCCATTGGCATTTAAGCTCCTCCCCTACCCCCAATACTACAGAAGAGCAGCAGCAACACAGATGCTTTGAGCGAAGACTCCCACTTTGGGGGTGTCGGTTCACCACTTGATCAAAAATGGGCCAGTAAATAGACATTCAGATTAAATGAAATTCCTATCAAAATCGCAACTGCCTTTTTTTTGCAGAAACTGAGAAACTGGTCCTAAAATTCATATGGAAATATAAGAGACTCAGAATATCCAAAACAATCTTGATAAAGAAGAAAAAAGTAAGAGGACTCACACTTCTGATTTGAAAACTTACCACAAATCTATAGTAATCAAGGCAGTGTGGTGCTGGCATAGGATATGTATAGACAATGGAATAGAATGGAGAGTCTTGAAATAAATCCTTACGTTCATGGTCAACTGATATTCAACAAGGGTGACAAGGCAATTTAATGGAGAAAGAATAGTTTTTCAACAAATGATGCTGGGACAACTGGATAGCCATATGCAAAAGTATGAAGTTGGACCTTTACCTCATACCATATACAAAAATTAACTCGAAGTTGATCATAGATCTAAATGTAAGTGCTAAAACTATAAAACACTTAGAAGAAAACGTAGGTGTGAATCTTTGTGACCTTGGTTTAAGCAATGTTTTATTATTAGATATGACACCAAAAGCACAAGCAACCAAAGAAAAAAATAGATAAATTGGACTTCATCAAAATTAAAAAAACTTGTACTTCAAAGGACACTATGAAGAAAGTGAAAAGATAATTCACAGAATCAGAGAAAATATTTGCAAGTCATATGCATCATAAGGGTCTATTATCCAGAATATAAAAGGAGCTATGACAGCTCAACAATAAAAAAACAAATGACCCAATTAAAACATGGGCAAAATTCTGAATAGACATTTTTCTGAAGAAAATATACAAATGGCTAATAAGCACATGAAAAGGTGTTCCCATCATTGTGATTATGGAAATGCCAATCAAAACCACATTGAGGGGCTGGCTCCGTGGCCGAGTAGTTAAGTTCGTGCGCTCTGCTGCGGCAGCCCAGGGTTCGGATCCTGGGCGCGGACATGGTACCGCTCGTCAGGCAACGTTGAGGTGGCGCCCCACATCCCACAACTAGAAGGACCTGCAACTAAGGTTTACAGCTATGTATGGGGGGGGGGGTGGAGAGATAAAGCAGAAGAAAAAAAAGATTGGCAACAGTTGTTAGCCCAGGTGCCAATCTAAAAAAAAAAAAAGCCACATTGGGATACCATTTAGCACCTACTTCAGTGGCTATAATAAAAGAGACAGACGATAACAAGTGTTGGTGAGGATGTGGAGAAACTGGAACCCTCGTACATTGCTGGTGGGGTTGTAAAATGGTGTTACCGATTTGGAAAAGAGTTTGGCATTTCTTCAAAAGTTTAAAGTTTTCATATGACCCTACAATTCTACTCTTAGACATGTATGAAAATTTTGTCCACAAGAGAATTGAAAACATGTTCACACAAAAACTTGTACATAAACGTTCATAGCATAATTATTCATAATAGCTGAAACAGTGGAAACAATCCAAATATCCAACCGATGAACAGATAAACAAACATGGTATAGTCATACAATGGAAAATCATTTGGCCATAAAAAGGAATGAGGTACTGACACATGCTACAACATGCACAAACCTTAAAAACAATGTGGTGAGTGAAAGAAGCCAGACGCAAAAGCCACATATTGTAAGATTCCATTATCTGAAATGTCTAGAATAGATAAATGGAGATAGAAAGTGGATTAATGGTTGCAGGGGCATGGAGGAGGGGTGCATGGTATGTGTTTCTTTTTGGGGTGATGAAATGTTTTGGAATTAGATAGCAGTGATGGCTGTGCCTTTGTGAACTTGGTGAGTATACTAAAAACCATTGAATTGTACTCTTTAAAAGGGGGAATTTCATGGTATGCAAATTATATCTCAACAACAGAAAAGTGGATTGATGTGCAGTCTTCAAGCTCAGGCTCCGGTGTTGGTTTAATGATGGCGGTCCTCATGCCCCTTTGTCTGGGTTCACTGCCCAGTGCAGGTCAGCAGCGGCAGGAAACCTGCTTTACTTTCCATGAGTGAGTCAAGCCTTTGTCAGCATCTCCTGGGAAGGCACTTCCCCCGCCCCTGACTCTTGCTGTCTCACGAGGGCAGTTCTAGGATGCGGAAGCCTGTAAGACTTCCCTGTGTGTGCCTGTGGGAGCCACCTGACTTCATTTCTAGTTGTGCTGTGTTCTTCTTTTTGGTTAACCTTTCCGCCCGCCTCTCCCTGACCACAGGTTCGGTTCCGTGACTCCAGAAGGGCAGTACCATTCCCGTATTAAGAACAAGAGCGCGAGATTCAACGCGATGCTGGCAGCACTGACCCCTTCGAGATTAGCTGTGACTTTTCAAGCAATGGGTGCCATGAAGGTAATTGACTCTGATTTTAATATCCTTCGCTGTTTATTCTCTGCATGTTCCAGGGGTGGGTAGCCATTTCAGGAGCTCAGCTTCCCAAGCCACAGTTGGTGTCATGTGGCCGGGGTTACTGGTTAGATGCTAGGGAGTGCCAGTTGGCCATGCACAGAGAACATTTCTGCACCCTTCTTACCACGGGATCCCATCCATCTGCAAGCCAGCTGTGTGCTGCTGGTTACGGAGGGTGGAACATAGGCTCTGTGGCAACAGAACCACAAAAGATGACCCTGGGCCAATGGGTCATTCAGAACAAACACATCTGCTGGAAAAGCAGCTAACAGCTGACTCACGTGAGTGAAGGCTGGCGTGTCTTGCCTGAGTTCACTGGGGACTGTTGATGCTCACATGGATGTTGAGGGTGTGGCATTCACATCACAGGTTGGAGTCCCTGAGACCAGACCTCCAGAAACCATCTCTGCCTCCTCCCTGCTGCCCACCTCTTCCCATATATGGGTGGAAGGAGCACAGATGAGAGAAAAGTTCTGGAAGGACCCCTCCTCCTCCTCAGGGCTCAGCAGTCTGTTCTCTGGGCCCTCTCCATCTCTTTGCACTAGAGAAAAGCCTGCTTTAAGCTCTGCTGAGCTTGGTGAAGCTGGAAGAAAAATTAAGATACCCATGAATATACATTTGTGGCTTGAATCCAGCTTTTCCATCAAGAAGGAATAAATTTCATTCACCTGACTCCAGGCCTGACATCAGTACCCAGTCGTCTGAACAGCAGGGAAATCCTTCTTTACTCACTTCTCCTGCGTCTGTCCCATTCACAGGAAGCCTGCCTAACAGGGGCTTCCCCCTGTGATGCCCTTCCTGCGAGTGGGCACAGCTGCGACACAGTAGACGCGGCACTTGGTTCTGAGCCAGGGGCCACATGCCCGCCCGTGGCACCGCTTCCTGTGCCTGCTTCTCGCTGGCTCTTTAAAGAGGGTGAGGTGGATGTTCAGTTCTGAAGTCCCAAGTCAGGAGAGGCTCAGCTGGTCCCCTTAGCTGAGCCCTCGGACTTCTGACGAATGCCTGAGGCCCCAGAAGAGCCCGCGATGCAAGCGCGGGGTGAGGCCGAGGCGCTAGCCCAGCGTCAGAGGGCAGTGGAGAAGGACGGCTTCTTCCAGTCAGCAGGAGACACCATGTCAGCCCCTTTCAGGACTCCAGAAAGAGGCAAAAGGAGAGAAGCCAGAGGAAGCTGGAAGTGCATCATAGGGAAGATGGGACAGAAATCGGATCTGGGCTCTCTGAAGCCTCTGTGGCAGAGTCTGCACTGTAGCCCCTCTCATCACAGTGGCCCCCAGGGATGCTCTGAGGAGAGTGTTGGGTAAATAGAAAAACAAACTCTGAGGTCCCAGCTGTAGAGGTGGTGCAGGCACCCAGTGCAACCGGTTAGGGTTCAGAATGGGTGATGGTGTGTGAAGGGTGTCCATGCGGCCAGCAGCCCTGTCAGCTCATCGAGCCTGGTGGTGGATCCTGTGGGGCAGGCATAGGGTGATGTAGATGGGGCAGTGGGAGGCCTTCTGGGGGACCCCTGATTTTAAATGTCACCCGATCTGGAGCAGAGGGGTAGGGGCAGAGGAGACAGAGTGGCTGATTTTCAAAGGTCCCTGTTCTCCATTCTACTGAATGTTATTGAGGTGCCAGCCCCTGCTGACTCTGGAGGAGATGGGGGGCCAAATTTGTGTCAATTCCTTGTTGGGCATCTGACACGTGTACTTCATTCCTGGCAATGTAGTGGCTTTATTGTAATCGCGGGCTCTGAACTCAGAACCCTGGGCTCAGATCTCAGCTGGACATGACCAGCAGTGGGGCCATGGGCAAATCAGTAGTCCTCTCTAAGCCTCAGGGTCTTCACCTGTAAAATGGGCCTTATGACAGTGTTGAGGCATGAGTGAGAGGACTGTGTGTGTAGCGCTGGCACAGAGCAAGTGCCTGGGAGCTCTGAGCTGTTACTGCTGTGATGGCTGCGGCTGCCGCTGCTGTTACTGGGCAGATAGGAGGTGGCTGTAGGAAAGCAATACATGGGCTTTTCCGTGAAACGAATGCCTGGCATCCTGGTCTCCAGGCAACAAGGTCTGACACAGTTTGCAGAGGCGCATGAGTCCCTTGGATTCCTGGGTACCTCGAGCAAAACACAGTGACTTCGAGTTGGCGCTGGCCATGCCTGGGAGGCGGGTTTGCCAGGTGACGGGGAGACCCCTCGCAGAGCCTGGGGGGCCCCAGACGGTGCGGGAAGGGGCCGGCCGCTGTGGTCGGCCCTGATGGACAGCGACCTTGGCCACGGTGATCTCATCTCCAGCGTCTTGGGCGAGGATGATCTCACCACCCCTCTTGGCAGCTCCCCCTCTCCTCGGGCTCAAACACAGGACAGATGTTTTCTCCGCTGAAACCTAAGACGATCTTGCTTGTTCTGCTCTGGCTGCTGAGTGGGAAAACGGATCCCTTTCTCCTGTGTGCATTCCTCATGCATGAGAAAACTGTCACCGCGGCTCCCCACGGTGACATTCGCTCAAGGCTGAGCATGCCTGGTCCTTTTAAACTTTGCCCAGATGTCTTATTTTTCATGGTTATCTCTCATTTCCATAGCATTTCTCAGTGTGTTCAGATTTTCTCTGAAAGTCTTGCCATAATAGCCGTCCTCTACTTTGTGTCCAAAACGCGAGGTCAGATTAAACGATTAGCAGGAACCAAAGGAGAAGGAAATTAAGACGTTTGGCAGGGGTTGGGGTGGGGCCTGCGAGACCTCAGCAGCCCCAGTGGGGAGGCTGGCAGCCTTTCCAGGAGGAGGAAGGAAGTTGGGGAAAGTAACGTGAGTTTGGAGGGAGGGAGCGGAGGGAGCTTGAAATGTAAATGAAATCTAGCCCATTGTTTTGGGTTGATTTTTCTGGAAGTAAAGACTTTAGCATAAGACAAGCTGGTCCCCACTTTCAAAAGAGTCTCCCTAATCTTTTAAAGTAGGTGTTGCTCAGTAGCTGGGTCCCACCCCTAGAGTTTCTGATTCAGCCGCTCTGGGTGGAGCCAGAGAATCCACATTTCTGACAAGTTCCCAGGTGATGCTGATGTTACTGGTCAATCCCTGCACAGAACAGGTGGATATGGTGGGAAGTTCCCGGCCCCATCCCCAGCCACCTTGTCACCCACTGTAGCCTCCCAGTGCCCCCAGGATCAAGGCCCAAGTTCTCTTCCAGTCTCCAGCGCCCCTCATAACCCCTCTCTGTCCCTTCTCACACCCTGCTGTGCTCCCCAGCAAGCCCACCCCCACTTTTCGCAGGTTAGTTTTCATGTCCATTTCAGAGCCAGGCAGATGTCCCTTCTTGGGAAAGGTCCCAGCCTGCATGTGGTCCCTCTGTCATGTTCCCAAGGCTCTGCGCTCCCCCACGCAGCATTTATTACCATTGTAACAGCTAATGGTGTGGTAGTCAGGTTCTGTCCCCTGCTAACCTAAGAGGTCAACACAGCCAGGGGCCCTGCTGCCTCGTTCACTGTTCACTGTTGTGTTCAGCTTCCCACACAGGGCACACACAGTAGGCGCACGGCAAATAGGAGTTGAAAGAATGAAGGGGAAATGAATCAGAATTCACCTTTAAAGCACCAGGCAGGGTTCTCAGCAGAGGTGAGTGCTCAGTACGTGTTGGTTCTTGTGTCCCCACAGCCCAACCCTCAGCCCCTTCCCAGGGAGACCGGGAGGAAGGATGTTGCTACCTCTTCCTTCTAACCCTCCGTCCAGAACAAGGAGCCTTCTTTCTTCCTTCCTTCCTCTCTAATTGTGCTGTCCAAGGCAGCGCCCTTCACATCTGCTTCATAGGGACGGGCTTGCTCAGGATGCTGTGGGAGTGAGGCCCCAGCGGTCAGGGAGTTGCCCGGGTGGGTGTGCTGGGAGTAGAGCACTCATTACCCTATTCTGGACCCAGGGATTGTGGAGACGACGCCCAGTCAGCAGGCTGCTGGGAAGCACTGTCTCTGTGGAGAAAGCTACTGCTTTTCTCGTTTCTTTGACATGATCAGCTGGCCCCTGTTCGTCTCATCTGCTCATGGCAACTCTGCTGCATGCCTGGTGAGGTCACAGTGGTGAGGAGAGGCTCAGATCCCTTCTGGGGTTGGACAGTCAACCAGGAGAGCATGGGGCACAGCAGGATGGGTCTCAGGCCTCTCTGGCCATGGGAACACCCTGCAGAGGACAGATCCTGGGGGAGCTGAGTGACTCTGTTCTGTCAGGGTGAGGCCACCACTCTGAACTGTGGGCAGGGAGGAGACCTTGCCATTGTGGCCCCCCAGGGACAGGCTCTGGGTCTGCTGCTGCCGTGAGTGGTGTGACACTGTGGTGGAGGGGACCTGGGGCTTAATTTCCATTTCTCTGTGCTTTAGTTTCCTCATTGCTAAAAACAAGGCCAAAAAACCAAAGCTATCTCATGGAAACATTTTGAAAATTAATGAGTTAATTGAATTACCTGTCTTCACCACCCCTACCACCACCACTACTGTTACAAGCAGATAACATTTATTGAGCCCTCACTACAAGCCATGCCCGTAATAAGTGCTTTATAGGTGTTCACTCATTTCTCCTCATAACAACTCTGAGAGGGTTCCATTGGTATATCCATTTTACACATGGGGAAACTGAGGCATGAGGAGGTAAAGGAATTGGCCTGAGGTAGGCACTAAATATGCATCACTTGACTCTGGTGGTCCTGTTAAGGGAGTAGATGGCCTCATGTTTGGAAGGATGGTCATAGCATGTTGTGTGGATAAGATCAACATGTAGGTGTTATTGAGAGAGATAGGAGAATTAAGTAGGAAGAGGGGCAGCCCAGCGCAGTGTATGAATACTTAGAAGCTAGAGGTGCTTGGGCATGTGCACGAGCTGCTGAATTAGCTGAGTTACAGCTCTGGGTCGTGGAAGGCCACAAGCTGGCCAGTGAGTCCTTGGGTTAGGAAGAGCCTTACCGTGGGTGTCAACCAGGACTGCAGCTGATGGGAGCCATGCTCCTCCTCATCACCTTGTCCCAGTGCCCAGCTCTGAAGCAGGCAAAGGGAGGACGCCCATATAAAGTTGTTCAGTTGAGATGAATAGGATCAGCATCAAGGAAACAGTTGGAATGTTGTGCCTGCTCTAGAGGCCACAGCGTATACTAAACTATCAATATGTGTAGGCTGTTATTATTATTACAAGGACTGTGGAAGCTTATACAATCAAGTTCAGGTATACTGATGACTAAAATGACATCTGAGTTGTGAGGATAACAGATAAGGTATATAACGCACATTTGTCCCTCAGTGGTAGTGGCTGCTTGGAGCCCAGGGTGGAGAATTATGAGGCTGAGTGTGGACGTGGCTGAAAAGTGGCCGTGGTCATGGTCAGCCATGTGTGTAGCATGGGGAGCAGTGGGGCCCATGCCATCTGGCTGTCCTCCTGGGGCTCAGTGACACATGGTCTTGAGAGAAGAGTAGAGAGACCAAAAGACCATCTTTGAGTCATCAAAGGTTGCCCTGTGTATGACAGCTGGCAGCTTTTCTTATCTGTTGGTGCTGAAGGGAGGGAGAGCAAAGGGAAGAAATTGGTTTCGGGTGGGACACTTGGAACTTGTGACAGACACACGACCTTTCCTGACAGTCAGCATTGTTGGACCTGAATAAAGGATCTGTGGAAGATGGTAGAGTCCACTTTTTCTAGAGACTCTCTCCTCACTATTGATGGGCGTTTGGGAATATTGTGTCCTTGAATGACCGTTCCAAGACCTTCTGGCTGTAAGGTTCATGGAGAACTAGAACAACAAAGAAGAGGAAGCCAGGGGCATCTGGGTCTCCTTCTGAGTCAGAGGTGGGCCTTTAAACCACAAGGGACGTGGTGGGTCAGTAACCTGGGTCTACGCTGCTTTGGGTGAACCCACAGCAGGGCAGCCTGCATGTTCCTACTGCTCTCTGGCTTTGTTTTGGGGCTTCCCCTTCACCCAGGCTCTGCCACCTCCCCAGAGAGGTCCCCAATATCGGTGTTCTCACCCTGGCATCTGGCTCCTGCACCTGGCTCTGCAGGGCCATGCCCACGTGCTTCAGTCACTGGCTGGGGCTGGGGCTGAGTAGCTACTGTCAGAGTGTGACTCTACCTGCTCTGAGGACTACAAACCGGATGCTATGACACTTTTCCCTGAGTTGAAGCTCACTCAGTCCTCTTAAATTAATAGCCTCAATTTCTGTGGCTACCACTATAAAACTATCAGGTTTTTGTCTGTTTCATTCTTATTATGAGATTACCTAATTCTATTTTCTTCTGGAATAACTTTATGTTCATCTCCTTTTATTGTCACTTTGATCTCATTTTTATCATTATTAACAGAACATTTAGTGGATAGAGATCATATCTTTTGGTTCAGTCTCAGTGCAGGGCCTTGTAGAGCACTAAACGTCATGGAAGTCTTTTTACTCTTTTCTCCTTCCTTCCTCCCCTCCTTTTTTCCTTCCTTCCTTCCATCCATTCACACACTTGTTTATCTACCTGTCCACTCACACACTCATCTACCCACCTGTCCATCCATCTGTCTGTCCATCCATCCACTCCTTCCACCCATACACCCCCTGACCTATCCATCCATCCATCCGCCCATTCACCTACCCATATATCTACCCATCCATCCATTCATCTACCCATCCACTTACCCATTCATCCTCCCAGTCAACCATCCATCCATTCATCCATCTATTCACTCATCCACCCACCTATCTATCCATCTATCTGTCCAACCACTCACCCACCCATCCATCCCACTACAAGGACTCTGAACACAAGGGTGGTTGGTTCATATATGATTTAGTAGTTAAGAGGCAGCTGTGGAATGTTCTAGAGAAAAGCAGTCACCTACCTGATAGACACCATAGTTTAGAAAAGCTCCCCAGGCAGGTGTGTGTAAGGACAGGCCGGAGGCATACACCATCCTTCAGAGCCTGGCCTTCTTCCAGCAGTAAGGGCTGAATAAGGAGCATCTCTGTAGGGCCTTGTTCACATGAGGGCTCGGTGCAGAGACTGAACTGAATGGGACTGGATCGAAGTGGAAGCACTCTCATAAGGAGCACAGTGAGACCTCTGCCCCCTTGGGGGCGCGAAATGGAGGGTGGAGTGAGGAGAGGATATGGGATCCCTGGAGTAACGTCTTGAACATATGTGGTACACACAGGTGTGTGTTTCATTGAAACTGGTGAGGCACGGTTGACTGATGTTTGTTCTGTTGACACTTTTGTAATATCGCCAGTCATCTGTTAGAAGGTTGAAAATGGCGCCTCATCCCGTGTCAGCTGTATGTCTTTAGAAGCCCTGTGTGTGCTTTGAGGAAGCAGATTCCCCCTGCTCATCTTGTTCCACTCAGGCCGACGTTGTTCTTTCCTTAGCGTCCTCACACACACATAGATGTGGGGAGCAGAGTATCAGAACTTGCTTGGATGCTGGCGACGTCCCGTGGCATGAAGGATTTGGCTTGGGTGATCTGGGGGCCAGCTGTGAAATGTGTACTCTGCTTTCGGTATATATACATCAGTTTTCTGGTGTAGAAACTTCCCAAGGTTGACCACCAGAGGGTGGCAGATACCCACAATGACTTGCAGATTATTTTTCCTTTTCCTTTATTTACTCTTGTATGTAGGAAGTGGCCGGGATCTTGCTGTTCTCATCAGTGTAGCTTCATATCAGCTACGAGTGTTGATTTTTACAGAGTGGTCCATATATGGAGAACGGGCATGCGTCAGCCGAGTAATTGTATAATTCAAGACCAAGACTGTAAATAGGAAGCAGAGTTATCTTGATGACTCTTCAGGATAAAATTAGACTGACTCAAATGTCTTAAAAAAAAATAAGTTTACAGTATTTTGGATGGGTGTGAAAGTGGTTAAATACTTTTTTGTGGTGTTTCCATGGCAGTTGTTTACATTTTTAACGACTGAAATTTAAGCATTTATTTTTTAAAAGATACATCAGCTGCCTTTTTCTCCAAAGACCAAAGAACTGAAGATCTGGTACAACCATAAATAAGGCGCACATGACATGAATATTTGAAATGAATCTTTGAAGGAATTGCCAGTTTGCATTTACTTCAATTCCATGAACACATGTTGAGTGCTTCCCTTGAACGGGATGCTGTGAGCAGAGATGAGGTGGAACAGATGTGTGCCCTCCAGGGGCTCATGGTGTTTCCAGGTAACAGACACTACACACTGTGAGGGTCCCCACTGTGAGGAAGCCTCCAGGGATTACGCTGTTAGGATGGGGAAGGTGGTAGTGGTGGTATTGAGAATAACACTTTGTAAAGAGACAGTGTGTGATTTTTATGCTTGGAAGGGACCTCAGAGATCAGAGTCCAATGCACATCTTTCATGGAAACATTTCTAAATGAGGCCTCTCTCTGGGTCTCTCTGGCACACAGACCTAGGAGCTGGCATCCAGCCTCTCCCCATCGAGCAGAGTATCCAGGTCACATTTGCAGATGGACAGCCTGAGAGCACACAGTGCTGGACGGATTTCTGTGCTGTAGGAGAGGAAAGTCTTGGGCATCCCTCCTCATTTGATGTGGCCCAAGAATGTTAGATGTTTATGACTGTGACAACGTCTCAAGGAACAGCGCTCCCTTCAACTAAGTCATCAGAGGCTGAGCAGGCCTTGTAGGAAACCCCCGTCTCCCCAACCCTGCATTGTGGTAGCCGGGAGGGACGTGGTGATGCTGTCGCCCTTGTAGACTGCTTCCAAGTTGCTCTCGACCTGGGTCCTGCTTGGGAGGGGCTTGCCTTCCTCGGCTCTAGCAGCCTGCTCACCTAAGACAGGTAGAAATTGTCTCCAGGCTGCAGCTGTGTGGAGCTTCAGCTCTCCACCGAAGCCCTGTTGCCCGCCTCTGGGGAGCATCATCCATGCTCCCCGGAGGCTCGGATATGGATGACTAATGGCTGGCGTACTGTCCTTAGGAGCTTTTCCACCTGAAACTTGATGTTCCATGTAGCACTCATGCTTGTACGGGTCACCGTCCCTTTTCCTCACTTCACATTTCATCACTCCTTTGTCCCTGTAGATGAATCCATCCTTTAGTGGGTTGTCATGGAGAAAGACAATGATAGCTGAAGGCACAGCCAAATAATAACTCACTTGTAGGGAGTGCTTCCTGTATGAGGACGAGTTCGGAGCATTTTATGCACAATCGCTCTTTTAATCGTCAGTCAGCACTGTGAGATGGGTGCTGTCATGATTCCCATTTTCTAGATGGAAAAACTGAGATGTAGGAAGAGGTAACAGCTTGCTTAGAGTTTCCTGGGCCTCACCCTGCCGCCATCTGGCGCTGGATTCGCGCCCTGACCCACACTGGGACAGCTTTCATAATCCTCCAGCGAGAGGTGCTTTGAGCCCGGCTTAGGTCTGCTCACTGGCATTCCTGGACCACTTTGGTGCACAGTTGTATTTGTTTTGGTTAACCAAACCAAACCAAAGATTTAAAAAAATTGTTGTCTACATTTAAAAATGTGGAGATTCCATCCCAACTGGGATTTGACAGATGCCAAATGGTTAGCCACTGGGCTAGAATCCAGGCTTCCTTCCCCACTAGGACCTGATTTATGTTTTATTGGCACTGCCGACTTCGCTTGATAGCTGTGTGTCACGTGGTCCTAAGCATCTGTGCTGGGAGCAGGAGGGGGAGGGGAGACAGGCTGGTCCAGCTTTTCTGCTGAATGTCCTTTTATGGGGAAAAGGTCTGTTTATAGCATTT
Organism: Equus przewalskii; assembly: GCF_037783145.1. Classification (NCBI taxonomy): domain Eukaryota; kingdom Metazoa; phylum Chordata; class Mammalia; order Perissodactyla; family Equidae; genus Equus; species Equus przewalskii. Next base: position 13,415,916 of record NC_091844.1, read on the forward strand.
ATTGAATGTGTTCAACTTGAAGCTTAGTCCAATGGAGTGATTTTGAATACCTCTGCCTACCACAAAATGAAATTTAATAAGCCCCCAAAATTCACACTTCCTTAGATAAATTTTAAAAAGTGAATGGGGTTATTTAAATTTGTCTCTAGAAACACCTGAGAAATGCTAAGAAGAGAAGCAAAATGATGGTTAGTGGAATATTTGTGTATTGTAATTCTCTTATTTGTCAAGTCTGTATATTTCTACATCTCTGCTATGAGAGATGAGAGTCTAATTCACTTACACAACACCCCACTCCTGTTCTCCTTTGAGTTTTTTATGCCTCACGATTTTTGATTTTTACATTACGATTTTTAATTCTCCTAAGGATTACCAAGGTATCTATAAATATTCTTAAACTCCCATTTCTTATCCGAGCAACCCTATCTCTTGATTCCTTTCCATCCGCTCCCACCTCTTTTGGCTGGACCATTGACTTTTATATTGTCAGGCTGAGGCATTTGCATTTTATTCTGTAACCATAATCTACCTTCTGGACTTTAAGGTACGTTATTATGGCCAGGGCTACGAAGTCGTGTTCACTGTGGAACCATGGGCTACATGAGGATTGTGTTTTCTCTCTATAGGTCCAATGTCACAACACCTTTACAATTTGAAGAACAGTATTCCTAGCATCAAGGGCCAATGCAATCACTTTCCTTGCGCTCTATAAATTACTAAAAATCATGTCACATTTTTGTGTGCTTGATATTTAGATCATTGTGTTTTTCTAAGGTTTTTGGTTTCTCCTGGAGTTTCCAATTACCTTTCTTTTTTCTTGTTGGGAGGAGAAATATATGTCTTTAGCACCGTATCACCATATCAGTAACAAATTCTAGCTTCTTGCTCCTTTTGTGTCTTGCATGGAATCCATCCCGTTATTCTCCTTGATGATCTTGTGGAGCCCACAGATTTCTGATTTTAATTTTGGTCTATTGCTTCTAAGCCTGATGTACAGCAATCATCATCTAAATATTTTCTTTTCATTGGATTTTTGAGAGTAGTTCAACTTTTTCTTATATCCTCTATTGTCTTTTTGCTTGGTTTTCCTCTCGTTTTATTGTAGTATATCCTCAAGGAATTTCCTCTGGAAGGTGTATGGCTGGTCATATTTTGAATCTTTCTATGTCTGAACTGGTTTGTATTTCGCCATCACATTTGATTGATAGCCTAGCTGAGACTTCAATGTTGACAATCATTTTCCCTCCAACTTTAAATGTGTTGCTGCATTCCTTCCAGCACAAAGTTTGCTAGTGGAAAGTCATATATCCCCCTGTATGAGACGTGCACTTCCTCTCTGGAAGCCGTTTGTCTTGGGTATGTGGAAATTTAACTCAGTACCGTGTCTAGGTCTACTTTTTTCATGTATCCTGCATGACACTTGGTAGCCTCTTTCTTTCTTTCTTTTTTTTTTTTTTAAAGATTTTATTTTTTTTTCCTTTTTCTCCCCAAAGCCCCCCGGTACATAGTTGTGTATTCTTCGTTGTGGGTTCCTCTAGTTGTGGCATGTGGGACGCTGCCTCAGCGTGGTCTGAGGAGCAGTGCCATGTCCGCGCCCAGGATTCGAACCGACGAAACACTGGGCCGCCTGCAGCGGAGCGCGCGAACTTAACCACTCGGCCACGGGGCCAGCCCCCTTGGTAGCCTCTTTCAGTGTGAAAACTGGTATCTCTTTTCATTCTGGGCAGTTTTCTTCTACTAGTTCTTTTGGTGATTCTTTTTTTTCCATTTTTCTCAGAACTCTAATTATTTGAAGGTTGGATTTTTGTCTTGATTGCCTTTCTCTTATTTTTTCCCTCATATTTCTCAGTACGATTTGCTCTATGTTCTGGACATTTTTCTGATTACGTATGTTTATTTGTACAATTATTTTTATTTTCAAGAGCTTTTTCTCTGATCTATTCCTTTCCTATAGGGATATGTTTTCGGTTTTTAGATGCAATTGCTCTGTGATCTCTCTATAGATATCAACTGGAGATTGTTTTTCAGAGTTCTGTTCCCTGAATTAACTTTTTTTTACTCTAGAGTCAGTTGGGGTCAATTAGAGAGGTAGTGAAGGTTAGGGGGCAGAGGGGCTGGAAACCAGCAGTTACAATCAATGTGAGGTTGGTGCTATAATGGAGTTATGAGCAGGACCAGACCAAGGGCCACCAGGCTTAGTTTAAGCCATTCAGTGAAGAGTCCCTCAAAGACCTTCCATTGAGTTTCAAAGGACCAGAAGAAGTTGATTGACAAACAAAGTTGGGGAAGGACCTTCCAGGCAGAAGGGAGACCACATATGAAGGCACAGAGGAGTGAACCAATGCAGCCCATTGTGGATGAACAGAGGGCTTGACATGGCCAGAGCTTCCATGGCCTGCTGGAGAGGTTATGGTGGTTATCCACCATGCTGACCAAGCAGACAGGTGAGCTGGGCCATAATGGAAAAGGGCTCACAAACTATGGAGAGCCCGTGAAGAAGGATTACCTGCAGGATAAGGACCTGACCAGAGATGCATTTTAGACAGACTGTCCTGGCAGTTAGGTAGAGGATGGAGAGAGTGAATGGTTGGCAGCTGGGACTGTCATAATGGTCCAAGTAAGACATGATACACAGTCACTGTGGAAGGGATGGGGGAAAGGATATGGCACATATGCAGGGGACAGAATGGGGAGGATATTAGGGCTGATTGGAAATGAGAGACCAAGGGTGACAACAGGTCTGACTTTGGAGACTGTTGAACTCATCCAGGAAGTTAAGAAGGGGGGCACCTCCTCAGCTTCCATCAATAGAGATTTTCCTTGAAATACACAACTGGCTTTCTCTGCCCTTTGCCCCATCTTTGCAGGGGCTATAGGGTGACCTACCTCATTGGCAAGTTTGAGAGCAAGACCTGGGGATTTTGTAGACCTGCTGTCCTTCTGCCTCCTTCCTCAGGGTGCAGGTACTGAGGGCTGGCCCCAGGGAAGGCTCCTTCTCACGGGAGGGCTCCCTGTCCAGCGCTGCCAAGACTGCATGGGCAAGTGTGTCTAAGGCTGGATTGCATTGTTAGCAGCCCTTGCATTGCTTCCCTCAGCTACTTCCTCCAGCCTAACTTGAATCAAGAAGAAAAGTATTATTTGGGCCTATGCTTGCTGTTCCCTGGTTTATTTCTCAGTCTGTACAAAAACCAGGTGGCAGTGCCTCATAAACTCCAATATAGGGCCCATAGGAGGAGGGGATGTTCGTATTTAAACTGTATGTGCTGCCGTGTCCCTGATTAGAAGCACAGTCCCCCCACTCCTGTGAGGATATGTCGCTTGAGGATGTGTTAAAAGGAACTGCCTCTGAGTCAGACTTGACCTGAGTTTGGAGAGGTGGTTAGAGCAGGAGAAGGTAAACTGAGGAACGGGCACTTCCTGCCTGCAAGGTTGGCCCTGGGGGCGGTGACTGAGGGCTTCTGTGTAACCACTTTTATTTGCTTCTCAGAAGACTCAGAGGCACATAGGTCTTGTCTAGGGTGCCCAGCCTTGGAGGCTGGTCATTGAGAATGTCAGCTTCAAGAGAGCAGGACCTACATCTTTTTGGTCACTGCTGTCCACTGTGGACTTAGAACAGGACCTGGCACTTAGTTAAGCATTTGATGAATGAATGAATGGATGGATAGTTGAATGACTATAGTGATGAAGGGAAGGCGTCTTTGGTAGAGAATAAATCAGTCCAGATCACAGCTCTATGGAGATCAGATGTCAGTCATTTGGTGGCATTTAAATGTATTAAGAGCACTGGAACCCTGATCTAATCTTTAAAAAAATAAAAGCAAACATTCCCCGTTTCTCATGTGTACCCAGACCTTTCTTTTATGAATTTGGAACTGGCCCGCTCCGGGGTATTTTCAGGCCAGGCAGGCGTGCATGTGGCAGAGACTGTTTTGTTTTTATTTCCTGCAGCGCTCACTCACTCCCTGGCTCACCCCGGCGGATTGCTCATGGCTGAGCCTCTTGGGTCTGATGACATTGTGGGTGTGACTGGAGCGCTATTCTGGGCAGATGACGTGCAGGTCCGGGGATGGTCTCTCATTCTCTGAGGATGGCCGGGTAATAGGATTAAAGCCTCAGAGAGCAGCCCAGGCCCCAAAGTGCAGAGTTGCTGGGTTTAGGTGCGTTCTTTCTGGGTGGGAGGAATCAATGTCATACTCCAGCAACACAGATCTGATTGCACTTCCTCAGACAGGCCACACCTTGCCACCTCCTGGCTCTGCACAAACCGTTCCTCGGCCCATGACCCTCCCTCTCTCTCTCTTCCCATTCCCATTCTTGCTGTGTCTTTCCAACACAGAGCTCTTGCAGCGCCTCGTTTAATCTCAGCCCCAGGTGTTAACTGTTGTCTGTGTCTCGGTTGCCCGGTAGCCTAGAGAGCAGGGGCTCGGCAGGTGCGCAGGAGGCCCTCAGTAAGTATCTGTGAACTGAGTCAGCCCTGTGGACTCCCCAGCCCATCACAGGCATCTTCATTCTAACGAGGTCCAGGAGAGGGGGCAGGGAGCCCACCGCGGGCCAGGCGTGCGATGCTCTGTGTGCATTTTCTCCCTCAGTGCTTACAGCAGCTCTGCTGTGATTGTCGTTTTACAAATGAGAAGACAGAGGATCTGGGAGATGAGGTAGCTGGACAAGGACACCTGACTTCCATGGGGCAATGTGATGTTGTGCCCACCCTGCCCCGCAGGGTCCCCACTGATCTCCTTTTGCCAAAGATCCTCCGTTTTGAGGCTGGGCTGGAGAAGGAGTGCTGGACATGGGGCCTCAAACTGCAGCATCTTAGATTTCTGGAAACTTCCATGCCTCTTGCTTGAGTAACCACTGACGTTTGAGCCCACCTGGCCCATGTGACATTCTGAGGTTTTGATCCTGTCTGTCTCCAGGGTTGTGGGGGTGGCCCTAGACTCAAACTTGATTTTTGTTCCCAGGGATGTCAAAGGTCAGGGAGTCAGGCTGATGGCTGCTAGCAGCAGAGCGACCCTACTGGGTTGTTTTTTCTTTATTAACTTTCGTCTGGTGAGAATGTTGTCGTGAGTAGACTTTTAAAAAATATTTGCATATCTCATTTCTTTGTCTAATGAGTGTTGTAAGAACGATGTCCCAGTTTCCATGCTTGAATAGATAACTATGATGGTGTAAGGCGCTGAGGGGCTGGTGTGCCACAGCGCTTTCTCTTTCTCGTGTTTGGCATCTCCTCCAACCTGTTTCAAACCACACTCCAGACGTCTCTTTTAAAAGAACTGATCTTGCGGGCCAAACGGTACCCTCTACTACCATGACATCTCCCTTAAATTTAGAAGACACCTTTGTCAGTGCTGCAGTGTGACTCTTAGCATCAGATCACCAGAGGTGCTTAATATAACAAGTATACTCTCTGCCTCTATTCCATTTTTAAAGTTAGTAGAATTTAAAAGAAGAGCAGGGGCCGGCCCGGTGGCACAGTGGTTAAGTTTGCACGTTCTGCTTTGGCGGCCCAGGGTTCGCCGGTTCGGATCCCGGGTGCGGACATGGCACCACTTGGCACGCCATGCTGTGGTAGGCGTCCCACGTATAAAGTAGAGGAAGATGGGCACGGATGTTAGCTCAGGGCCAGTTTTCCTCATTGAAAAGAGGATTGGCAGCAGACATTAGCTCAGGGCTAATCTTCCTCAAAACAAACAAACAAATAAAAGAGGAGGGAAGGAGTTAGTTTAAGTATGGCCTTTGTTCTGGCATAACCCCACCTTTACACATGACCTCACAAATCCTTGGCTTGTTCACTACAGATGGACTAAAGGCATAGAGTATTGCTGGTTTTGGAGTCTAGAACATAGATATAAGTCCCTGCCCTTAAGGGATTTTCAGTCCTGTTGGAAAGGCAGAGTGTAGACCTGAAAGGCTCCTGTGCCAGTGTTGGTGCCCTGGGAGCACACTGCAGCCCGTGACCAGCCAAGGCTGCTGCAGCTGCCGTGCTGCAGTTAGAAGCCGCCTGGCTTGGCCTGCTGGGCAGGCAGGAAGAGGATGCAGCGCACTAAGAGAAGCTTAATTTTCAGAACACTGGAGTGGATAGTTCCACTCAGTGTCTAGAGTGTTGTTGCTTTCTGGTCTCTTTCTTTAAACAGAGACCCAGACAAATGGAGCCAGTGTGGAGATGATACCCAGCACAGTAAAGGGGTTTGACGCAATGCCATGCAAGGAACTGCTGGATTGTCTGGGGATGCTTAGCTGGAAAAAGAGAAGCTCTTGGGGCAGAGAGGCATGAGAGCACCTTCCAGGAGACTGGGGCTGTTAGAGGCAGCTGGGACGCTGGTTGGGACCAGATGACGGAGGGCCTTTCTTGCCTTGCCAAAGATCCTGCATTTTATTCTGCAGGCAGTGAAGTCCTACTTATGGTTTCTAAGGGAGGAAACAACGAGATGTAGCTTATGGTTCACGGAACACCTTAGTTTGGAACGGAGAACACAAAGGAGGAACAGGTTTAGAGAGGGAAGTATGAGTTTGCAGAAGCATCAGGTGGGAGCGTGGAGGCTCTGGGAAGCATTGGCTGAAGCTGGGCGAGTAGGCGACATCGTGCAGGAAGAGGAAGCTATGAGGGACTCTGGGCAAAGTCTACATGTAAAGGATAAGCTGAAGGGCATGATGGGGAATGCAAGTGATGGGTCAGAGAAGCAAGAGGAAAACCAGAAGGTCATAGCTTCATGGAAGCCAAGAGGAGAGAATGTTAAGGCATGTTTGGTCAGTAATCCTACGGCAATCACCACCATTTGTTGAATGAGGCTCCTTTGTTGAGTGCTAGACATTATGCTAAGTGTTTTCCATACGTTGTTTCCTTTAATTCTTATAGGAATTCCACAAGGGAGGCACTGATATTGATATTCTATAAATAAAGGACTGAGGACCAGGGTTAAAATCTTCTTGGGAGACAGAACGTGGGCTTTGGCGTGAAATAGGCTGGGTTTGAGTTCCACCTCTGCCCTTATTAGCTGTGTGAACTTGTACAAACTACTTGGTTCCTCTTTTCTAAATGAAATATAATGCTCCAGTCTCCCGTGGATGTTGATGGGATTCCATGAGCTATTGTCTTATTGTAAGCAAAGCCCTTCACACGGTGCCAACACACAGGAGCCCCTCCAAACACTAGAACGTGGTCTTGGTTATTTCTCAGCATCACTGAGCTAGTAAGTGGTGGGGCTAAGATTTGAACCCAGATCTGTGTGGGACCATAGCCTGTGCTACGCTTTCAACCAAGGGAGGTGATGTGGGACCAGAGTTTTAATGCTTGTGGAGTGGAGGAATGGTGTTTTAGAGACAGGAGCGACCTGAGCACATCTGAGCCTAGAGGAGAAAGAGGAAGTAGAAAGAGAGAGATTAATGCTGCCAGAGACAAGGAGGTTGAGTGGTGGGAAGGTCACAGGGAGACTTATGACATGACATTAAAACACAGGTGGAGGGATGACCCTGAACCCAAAGCAGATGTTTCTTCCTCAGAGACAGGAGGGACAAAAGTCAGAAGGAGGAGAGGAATTTTTAAGAGAAGGAGACAGGAATTTTTAAGCAGGGGCAAGAAAATTGAGAGCATTCTAACAGATGATTTCTGTTTTCTCAGGAATGCAGAGGTGGGTCAAGATCCGAGGAGAGGCAGCAGGGGTGGGGGTGGAAGTTTCAGAAGAGGAGACTCTGGGGGCTGGCCCGGTGGCGCAGCGGTTAAGTTCACATGTTCCACATCTCAGCGGCCTGGGGTTCACCTGTTCAGATCCCGGGTGTGGACATGGCACCGCTTGGCACGCCATGCTGTGGTAGGCGTCCCACATATAAAGTAGAGGAAGATGGGCATGGATGTTAGCTCAGGGCCAGGCTTCCTCAGCAAAAAGAGGAGGATTGGCAGCAGATGTTAGCTCAGGGCTAATCTTCCCCCCAACCCCGGAAAAAAAAAGAGGAAGAGGAGACTCCGTCTCCACAGCCATCAAAGGTGATAGGGTGGGGAGGAGAGAGGTGGAGAAGAGGGCTTGTGGAGATCGTTGGAAACCCAGTCTTGAGTGGAGTGCCACGGTCGACTCTGTTTGTGGCAGTGCCAGGCAATGTGATGATGCAGTTTGTCCCCGGGGCAGTGATAGGGAAATGAGATGGTTAGGTTAGCCCAGATTTGGAAATTCACGAATTGGGTTACAGAAGGACAGAGTATAGCAGTGAGATGATGGCCGCTGGGAAGGTGTGAATCAAGGGAGCCCAAGAGATGCAGGTGGGAGGAAGGGACACCGTGCTCAGAGGGAAAATTTCCCTCCTTCCGCTGTTGCTGAATACCTGGAGTATGGTTAGGAACTTTTAATGAGCAACATATATAATCCATTTTCAGATCTCATTTCCAAGAAAAATAAGGCATCTGTATGGAAAACTTTATGGCAGGAATGACCGTCATCCCTTATAAGCTGGATTTTACCAAATTGTGACCTCAAGTGTAATTCATTAAAGCTGGGCTCTCAATACCTTTGGTCTCATGGTCATGTACCCCAGCCCTAGGATCAGTCATTTCCCCAAGGAACCCTGGTTCCTTTTATTGAAGAATGGTTTTAGAAACCAAGATTTGAGCGCTGTGTTTTGTTGCTACTGGAGTGTTGTTACTGCTCTGTCTTCTCAGTTGATAGAACAAGGAAATAGACCTTTGTATACTAACCTGTGTATACACAGATATCTATAAATATGCATCCATTTGTATCTATGTTAAGCTAAACTTGAGTTCATACTGATGTTTCATCTTTAATCCATTACCACATAGATCGTTCTAGACTTCTCCCCTTGCTTGTCTATAACGTCCTGCTCCAACAGTGAAAAACCTAGCTCCAACCATCTGCCATCAGTTTACTTAATTGTTCAATGCCAGTATACCTGTTAGTGGTTTCAGAATTGTTAACTCGTATCCCCAAGGGAAACAACTTTGTCTTCGAGGGCACCGTGCCTCTGTTCAGTTCGTTTTGCCTTTAGTCTTCCGGTCTACACTCAGCTCCAAAGTTACTTACGTCAGTCCTTTTATCCCTCCGCCACTTCAGGGAGGTTGTTTCATACATTCGTCCTTTTTAGTATTTAGATTCTTTTCTCACAGTCTGCCTTCCATTTGGGGATCTCCTCAACTTTTAAATGATTTTCTGAAAGATTGCATACGTTAAGTTTCACTCTTTGTGCTGTGAAGTTCTATGGGTCTTGACAAATATATAGTTTCACGTATCTGTCGTTACAGCATCATACAGAATGGTTTCGCCACCTCAAATAATACCCAGTGCTACACCCACTCAGTCCTCTTCTCTGCCCAAACATCTGGCAACCGCTAATCTGTTTACCAGCTCTATAGTTTTGCCCTTTCCAGAATGTCATATAAATAGAATTGTATGGTATGCACCTTTTCAGATGATCTTCTTTTACTTAACAGTGTGCATTTAAGATTCATCCATTTTTTCCACGGCTTGATAGCTCATTCCTTTTTATTGCTGAATAGTGTTCTACTATATAAATATACCACAGTTTGTTTATCCATTCATCCATTGAAGGACATCTTGGTTGCATCCCCTCTTTTGGTGATTATGAATAAAGCTGCTATAAACATTTGCGTGCAAGTTTTTGTGTGGATATAAGATTTCAGATCTTTTGGGTAAACACCTAGGAGCACTATTGTGGGACTAAATGGTAAGACTATGTTCAGCTTTGTAAAAAAACATCAAACTGTCTTCCAAAGTGACAATTCACATTCTCCCCAGCAATGAATGAGAGAGCTCCTGTTGCTCTGGATCCTCGCCAGCCATTGTCAGTGTTTTGGATTTTAAACATCCTAATGGGTGTGTAGTGGTATCTAATTGTTTTAATTTTCATTTCCCTGATGACATATGACCTTGAGCATCTTTTCATATGCCTATTTGCCCTCTGTATATTTTCTTTGGCGAAGTGTCTCATTAGATCTTTCGCCTATTTTCTAATTGAGTTGTTTGTTTTCTTATTATTGAGTTTTAAGAGTTCTTTGAACATTTTGGATATATGTCCTTTATCAGATATGTGTTTTGCAAAGATTTTTTTCCCAATTTGCGACTGTTCATTCTCTTAACAAAGTGTCTTTGACAGAACAGACTTTTTTAATTTTAACGAAGTTCAATTTATTTAGTTTTTCTTTCATGGATTGTGCTTTTGGTGATATATCTAAAACTCATCACAAACCCAAGTTCATGTAGATTTTCTCCTATGTTTTGTTCTAGTAGTTTTATGGTTTTGTATTTTACATTTGGGTTTATGACCCATTTTAAGTTAATTTTGTTTAAAGTGAGGTCTGAGTCTAGATCCCTTTTTTTTTGCATATGTGTGTTCCAGCACCATTTGTCAAAAAGACTGTCCTTTCTCGGTTGAATTGCCTTTGCAGCTTTGTCAAAACTGCGCTGACTATATTTGCCTGGGGCTATTTCTGGGCTCTCTATCTGGTTCCAATGACCTATGTGTCTATTTTTTCTCAATACTGTGCTGTCTTGATTACTGTAGTCTTGAAATCAAATAATGTGCGTCCTTCAACTTTGTTCTTCTTCATTGTTGTTTTGGCTGTTCTCGGTCCTTTGCCTTTTCATGTAAATTTTAGAATCACTTTGTCAATACCTATAAACTAATAGTAGGAACTTGATTGGGATTGTGTTGGGAACTCAGGAATTGACATATTAGCAATACTGAGTCTTCCAATATGTGAACGTGAATCTCTCTTTATTCATATCTTCTTTTATGTTCATTTTTTACGTCTTCCTTCTTCTCTCTTTTGCCTAATTTATACTGATCTATTTTCTCAAGTTCACTGCCTCTTTCCTTTGGCATCTCCTTTCTGCTATGAAGCCTGTTCAGTGAAATTCTATTTTCAGATATTGTATTTTTCCATACTAAAATTTTCATTTGTTTCTTGTTTTTATCTTCTGTTTCTCTGCTGACATTTCCTATCTTTTCATTAACTGGAAAATATTTTCCTTGACCTCAGGGAGTATGGTTATAATATCTACTTAAAAAGCCCTTATCTGATAATTCCAACATCTGGATATCCTAGGGTAGGCATTTATTGATAGTCTTTTCTGTTGGGAATGGGTCACATTTTCCTGGTTCTTTGTAAATCGAGTAATTTTGGATTATATCCTGGACATTGTGAATGTTATGTTTTGGGGGCTCTGAGTTATGTTATAGTCTTCTGAAGAAAGCTAATGGTTTATTTTAGCAGGCAATTAACCTGGTTAGACTCAAGGCCTAACCTTGAGCTTTGTCTTCTCTTGTGTGGGTTCAAGTCTCAGTTCAATTCTTTAAGCCTCTGCTGTACTGCTTTGTCCCATGCATTCTGGTTTCGAGGTCAGCCTGAGATTGATCCAGAGTTCCTGCACAGAATCAGGGGATCCCCTCCTTCTCCTCTTGCCTCTCTGGGATGCCTCCACACACTCCAGTGACCATAGTTGTCTTTGCTTCTTTTCCTAATTCCTTCAGCCAGCAAGACAGCAGGTTCCCTCTCAGAGTTTTAGCTCCCAGGCTCCCCTCCTCCACAACTGCGGCCCACTTTCAGGGCAAAAGTCAGGAAAACAACAACAAAAAGCCAGGAAATTCACCCTGGGCCAGTTGCTAGTTCAGATTTTATGACTCCCCTCTGTAATCTGTCTGCTTGCTTTTACTCTCCAGAATTCTCAGTAGTTGTTTTTGTATTTGTCCTAGAGTTTACAGCTGTTATCTATGGGAGGGTCAGTCTGGAGAGGGCTCACACTGCCATACTAGAAGTGAATTTCTGCCTCCTTTTGTCACCTAATGCTAATTCTTGGAGATCTTTCCAAGTTAGTATAGAAAACTTCCTCAATCTTTTTAGTAGTGCATAGGAGTCTGCTGTAACCAGACTCCTCCTGGTCGACATTTATGTTCTTTCCAAAGTTTTGCTTTTAGAGACAGTGCTGCATCAAATGTCCTCACGCCCCTATACATTGCTGTGAGGTCTTGGTGGAGAAATGTCTTGGGTCCCTAGCCATGGTAGAGGTTTTTCTTAGAATCCTGAAAAATTTGCATTTCCTTGATTTTGGCGTGATTTCTGCTTACTTCTGTGGTTCATGGAAGGCCTGGACCATGTTTCCAGGCATGTCCAGTGGCAGGAAGGTGTGAAAAATTGGAGAGATAATGAGGAGTGCTGAGTATCCTGATGTCTTAGAGATTGCTCCAGAGCACTGAGCTGGGAGGAGCTGGGGAAGTCTGATACAAAAGGACAAAGACAGCCCCCATGATCTCCACAAGACTGCATGTTTTATTTAATTGCCCGTTTCCAAATTGCTTATTTATCAACAAAGAATGAAAGGCATCTTTGGACAAAAATATAGCACGTTAAAAGAAAGCTTTCTCTCTTTGCCTCTGTCTCTCTCAAATTCCTCTTATGCAAAGGCCAAGATGAACCTTTCAGAAGCATCACAGAGTGTGTCCCTACCTTGCTCACACACCTGCAGCATCTCTAATTGTCTCCAGGGTCATGTTCCCAAGGTTTAGCATGATACTCAAGACCCTCAGTACTCTAGTCCAGATATCCCCAGGCATTCAATCACTTTCTAGCTGTGTGACCTTAGGCAAGGTAGCATACTCTCTAATCTCCATCTCCCCATCCAAAAGTGGGAATAGTCATGTTTCTGTCTCAGACTTGTTACCAGGGTTGGATGAAGTGACATTTCTGCAGCACTTGGCACCATATTTGACTTGCAGAAAGTTCTCAGTGGATACCACGCAGAGGTGTGTTATTGGCCAAACTCCCTGCCTGACTCAGAGTCCTCACTGCTAAGCCATTGCTGATGCTGAGGCCCACCCTTGTTCTCATATCTGTCTGAATCCTGCCAGTCCCTTGAGGCCCAGCTCAAGCCCCAGCTCATCTGTGAAGGCTTCTCAATTAACCCATCTCCCAGCAAGATCACCCTCCAGTGGACTCTTGGAGTCTGGCACTTAACATGGTGGGTAGTGAAGATACTTTCTTGGTTTATGTTGCATTCTCTGAGCTCGGGGACCATGCCATGTGCCCCTTTATGCCCTCCTGAGTGTCGTGTACACAACAGGCTTTTCACAAACTTTGATGATGTGGTTGGAACCCTGCATTTCACATGCATCAAATGAGTAGTTTCCACATAGACAGAAACATAACACTTACAACTTTGTCACTGGTGGCCATTGCACCATAGCAATGCAATGGTCATGCTGGTGTTAGAAACATGCCAGATTGAAGTTGGAAGACATCCAAGCTTTCTTCTGAGTTTTGGAGATGCTGTTTTGCTCTTTCTCTCTTGACTTTCTTTCTTTCTTTTTTTAAACAGCAATTAGGATCTTTGGTAATCTCATCCTGTAATCTCCTCTCAGGTTGTTGGAAAAACTTTCCCCGCAGTTGGGTGCTCTGTACAGTTGTGTCTCCATCACCAGGGTGAGGAGGCAGAGTGTTCTTGGCTGCTGTGTGGCTACACCAGAACATGGAGGCCACTGGGATAGCTCTTCTCTTGGCTGCTGAGTCAAGGGAGAAAATACCAACTTTATGCGACAATACACACAGACAACGCATAACACATTAAAGGAAAGAAGTGAAGGAAACGCAAAACCCTTAATTTCAACAACATTCATTGGGCTCCTGCTGTGCATCTGGCACTGGACTAGGCGTGGGATGGAAGATGGACAACCAGCCTCCAAGAGCTTGCAGGATGGTAGGAAGAGATCTGTGCACAGACAGCAGCCCCTGCATGCCGTGCAGAAGTAGGCAGAAGAGGGACTGATGAAAGCCACAGTGGGGCATGGAAGCCTCCCAGGAGTCATGGTGTCTGAGGGAGTTTATGGGATGAATAGGAGTTTGAAAGGTGAATGAGGAGAGAAGAGCATTGAGGGGGATGGGATGGGATGTGAAAGGGAGAAGAACAGTACACTGTGTTTGGGGGTCTGGGGGTGATTTGATGTGCTGGGTAGAGGTGATTTGATATGCTGGGAAGGAATGAAAGGGTGGAGTGGTTGGAAAGGGGGCTGCAAGGCAGCTGAGGTGGCCTTAGAGTCTTGGCTTTATCACACAGCCACTGGGGTCCAGGAAGGGTTTTCCACAAGACCTGGTGGTGTGATCAGCTCCAAGTTTTCAGCTGGAGAAAGGCAGCCCCTTAAGTACCGCCCCCTCTTGCTGTACTTCCTGTGAGGGAAGGTGAACTCTCAAGGAGGTGGCAACGGGTTTAACTGGGAGGAACAAGGTCCAGAGCAGCTTAACTGGAGACACCAACTGACCCTGGACAGTGGTTGGGCCGGAGAGCTGAGCATGAGAGGGAGTCACATGTTTTAACTTTTTATGTGGATGTAACCTCAGTGTGTGGAAATGCTTATTGCTTACGTTCTGCCTTTCCCATGTTATATCCTAAGCTTGTATTCCTTGCTTCCATATGCTCTTCTTAATTGTAAGTTTTAATGACAACACAATATTGAGTTCAAGTGTTATTACTGACAATTATTCTCTTAATTATTAACAGATATTTACATTATTTCAAATTTTTTACCTTTATACATAGGACTTTACTGCGTATCTTTGGATTTTTCCTTCTTTTGGATTATTCTTTTAGGGGTAATCTAAAGCTATCAATAATGTCACGACCCAATGTATTTTATCAAATTGTTTTCCAAAAGAGCTGTGCCGATTTGTAATGCCACCCACAGGTCCGAATGTGCTCCACCCACGTCTGGTGTTTATTATTACCAGACTGTTTCTTCTAGATCTAATTCCTGTGATCATCAACACTGACTAACAGTACTGAATGCTCATTTTGTGCTAACACGGTGTTGAGCACTTTGCTTGCATCATCTCATCCAGCCCTCTCAACAAGGCTGATGGGGGGATAACAATTGTTATCCCCAAGTTAGAGCAAGGAAACTGAGGCACAGAGAGATTGAGTCATTTGCCCAAGGTCACATGACCAAGGAGTGGTAGAGCTGGGGTTGGAATTCAGGTAGGTTCTTTGAGGAAACTTTACCATAGGGAATCACCAACTTGTACTGTCTTATTGTTTAAATTTCCATTTTGGGGGTTTTTGGTGAGGTTGAGTATCTTTGATACTTGTTATATTTCCTTATTTAGTGTCTTTTCCTTTTTTGTCCTATCTTATAATTTTTTACTTGCTAAACTCTTCGTGCTCCAACCCCACCCCAATTTTGAGCCAGCACAATACAGTCTAACTAGCATCCACTTCAGGTGGTGGATTTGTGTCCTTGGGTCTTTGTTGGGTCAAGGTGGCAGTTAGCACTGGTCTCACACCTCACTGATAGCTGTGGGGTGTGCTGGTCTCCCCTTAGCTGTGTCACTTGCCCTTGATTACTCTTTGGGGAGTTGGTTTTTCTCTCCGGAGGAAGAGAAGGCACCTTGGAGAATTGTCCTGGAAATATGAAGAAAACTTGGAATGTCTCTTCTATCACTTGATGAGGCAGTGATGGGTCATGGCAGTGCCTATAAACTAGTGAAGGTGTTTTTGCTCCAGTGTATTTGCTCCATTTCTTCTCTATGTCACGATGACCACACATTCACACTTAGGTGGACTCTCTTTGTCTAGTCGTGTCCTTCGTTGACCCTGGTCAGAGGCAGGGGAAGTAGGAGAAAGTTCTTTATCCCCCTCTGCTGGGTGCGTGCAGGCATTTCAGTCACTGCCTTTCTCACGTCCATCATTTTGGACAAATTCATTTCTCTCCCCTTAAAGTCCGAAGTCGCAACCTTTAGATTATACTGACCTAAAAATTTCAAATCATGAATTGGAACCCTTGCAAGAATTTGTTTGGTTGGGGGGGTGAAAGATATTTCCAAGAGATGTCTCCTCATTCTTTTACCCCCGTTCATGAGTCTTTGTTTCAAATGTTTGTCTTTTTCACTCAGTGCGAATATGAGTGGAGGTGGAACATAGTTTAATAATATCTGCCTGCCAAAGCATTCACATTTCAGGCTGACAAAGACAGCACCTGAAGACAGGAATTGAATTCAAGTGTGCAAAAATTATGTGGTTTACACATTTTGCAATGTAATTGTTTTCCATATTTTGTCTATATTAGACCTTTTAAAACTTGCCAATTTATACCTGCTTATGTTAAAGCATTCACATCACACGTTAAGGAAGAGTATAAAATGATAAAGAGTCAAAGTCCTTTTCTGCCCCTCTCATCCAACAATTTGGTATTTAGTCTTTCAGACTTCTCTCCTTATAATTATATAAGTAATCATCCAATGTCAGATATTGCCTCAATATGTGCTATGCACATCTACATTGTATCTGCAGTTGCTTTTTTTTTGGCTTAAAAATATGTTGTGTCTCTTTTCATAGAGGATCCACTGCACTCCTTTTTAAAGATTTTATCTTTTTCCTTTTTCTCCCCAAAGCCCCCTGGTACATAGTTGTATATTCTTCGTTGTGGGTCCTTCTAGTTGTGGCATGTGGGACGCTGCCTCAGCGTGGCTCGATGAGCAGTCCCATGTCTGCGCCCAGGATTCGAACCAACGAAACACTGGGCCGCCTGCAGCAGAGCGCGTGAACTTAACCACTAGGCTACGGGGCCAGCCCCTACTGCACTCCTTTTTACCAGCTGTGATTGTGTTTTATGGAAAGCCTCATCTCAGCCTGTGCTCTATATACCGGGACAGAGGGCTTGGTTTTTTGTTTTGTGTAATTTTTTTTGAAAGAACTAGACAGAAGAGAAGATAGAGGATAGTTAGAAGGAAGATAACTGTTTTTTTAGTAAGCATTTGGCAAAATTCAGTGCCATTCATGATAAAAACTGTGAGAAAAATAGGAATGAGGCGAACTTCCTTGACTTAAAAAAGAGTATCTACAAAAACATTATACTTAATTGGTAAATGACTAAATGGCTTGCCCCTAATATTGAGAACAAGGCGAGGATGTCTGCTTTCAGTACTCTTACTCGACATAGTGCTGGGAGTTCCAGCCAGTGCAATAAGGAAAGAAAAGGCACAAAGATCAGAAAAGAAGAAATAAAACTGACCTTCTTTGTAGATGACATGGTTATCTACATAGAAAGCCCAAGGAACCTACAAAAAAACTCCTAGAACTAATAAGTGAATTTAGCAAGGTTGAAGGATCCAAGATAAACATACAAAAATAAACTGTATTCCTCTATATTAATAATGAGCGTGTGGACACTGAAATTCTTTACAATTGCTCAAAAAAAAAAAAGAGAGAGAAATATTTAGGAGTAAATCTAACAAAACATGTATAGGAATTATGTGCTGAAAATTATACAACGTTGATGAAAGAAATCAAACATCTAAATAAATGGAGGCACATACTATGTTTATGGATTGGATAACTTTACGTGATAATGATGCCAATTTTCCCCCAAAATGGTTATATAGGTTTAATGTGATTCCTAACAAAATTACAGCAAGATTTAAAAACATATATGCACAAGATTATTCTGAAGTTTACATGGGAAGGCAAAGGAAGTAGGAGAGCTAAAACAATTTTGAAAAGGAATAAAGTAGGTGGAATCAGTGTACTCAATTTGAAGACTCCTTATATAGCTATAGTAATCAAGACTAGGTGGTACTGGCAGAAAGACAGACAAACAGATCAATGGAGCAGAATCAAGAGCCCAGAAATAGATCCGAATAAATATGTCCAACTAATTCTTTACAAAAGTGTGAAAGAAATTTAATGTAAGAAAGATGGCCTTTTTAACAAATGGGGCTGGAGCAATTGGATATCCATAGACCAAAAGAATAAATTTCAACCTACGTCTCATACCTTATACAAAAATTAACTCAAAATGGATTGTGGACATAAATGTAAAACATAAATTTATAAAACTTTCAGAAAAAATAGGAGAAAATTTTGGGGTCTAGGGGTAGACAAAGAATTTTTAGACTAGACACCAAGACATAATCCCTTAAAAAAAGTTCATACATTGCACTTCATCAGAACAAATAACTTTTACTCTGTAAAGATCTTGTTACACAGATGAGAAGACAAGCTACAGACTGGGGGGAAATATTTGCAAACCACACATCTCACAAAGGACCAGTATGTAGAAATATGAAGAGTTCTCAAAACTCAACAGTGAAAAACAGCCACTCTAATTAGAAAACGGTGAGATATTTTACTAAAGAGAATCTCCAGATGGCAAATAAGCACATGAAAAGACGTTCAACATCATTAGCCATTTAGGGAAATGTAAATTAAAACCACAAAGACTATGAGAATAATACCTATCAAAATGCCTCAAATTAAAAAAAAAAGTGATAACACCAAAAGCTGGTGAGTATGTAGAGAAAGAGTATCTCTCATACATTTCTGGTGGAATCTTAGTTCAACCACTTTAGAAAACAGTTTGGCAATTTTCTATAAAATTAAACATGCGACTACCATATGACCCAGCAATTTCACTCCTGGACATTTATTCCAGGGAAATGAAAACTTACGTTCATGCAAATGCCTGCACCTGAATGTTCATAGCAGCTTTATTTATAGAAGTCCTAAACTGCAAATAACCCAGATGTCCTTTAACAGATTAATAGACTGTGGTACGTCCATACCAGGGCATACTACTCAGCAATCAAAAGAAATGAGCCATTGGTACCTGTGACCACCTGGATGAATCTCCAGAGAAATATGCTGAATAAAAAGATCTAATCCCCAAAGCTTACGTACCATATGTTTCCACTTATGGAGTATTCTTGAAATGACAAAATTATGGGAATGGAGAACAGATTGATGGTTGCAAGGGGTTAAACACGGATGAGTGTGGGAGGGAAGTGGGTTCATTTCTAAAAGGGAAACACAGTCTGTAGCTTGACCGTATTGATGCCAATATTCTCACTGTGATATTGTAGGTTTTTTGTGGGTTTTTTTGTGCGAGATGTTACCATTGGAGGAAACTGGGTAAGGATACATGGGACCTCTCTGTGTTATATCTCTATATAATTTCTAATGCCTACATGTGAATCTACAATTATCTCCTAATAAACAGTTTAAGAATAGATTGTTTCTTTTTCAATAATGGATCTACCACACTCCTTTTAACGGAGTTAAAAATTAGAGGAGAAAGTAGGTAAAAGCTAGAAGGAAGAAAAGGGATTTTCTTTCCTTGAAACAAGTTCCTTAAAATTGTTTTTGTATTTTACATTAAAAAGAGATTTCCTTTCTTGGGAGTTTTGCTCTTGGCTCTTATGGCAGTCTGGGGGTCAGAGCGGGTCACAAGCTGTAGGGTCTTTAAGCTTCTGTGACAGGCTATGAAGAGCCTTTCATTTTTTTTTTCTATTTAACAGCCCCAACTCCATCTTAGAAATGCCCTAAAATGCTTTTGTTATTGATTGCATTTGAGGGCGTCACCTATTTTTTTCTCTTTAGTCTCTTGTCCATTTCCTTTTCTTCAGTCTCGTCCTCCTCCCCCAGCCAACTCTGACTTAACTGCTAAATTTTCGTTTAAGTAGTCTTCACTTAGGTAGTATTAAGTAGTAGTATTCAGTATTTAACTCAAAGTTCCAGAGTTTTCCAGGTTGCAGGCTGCACACAGAATCCACATCCATTGTCCTGCTGATTTCTTTTAAATGGATGTCAGACTTTCTAGGAAAAGAGTGTGTGGTTTATTCATATTATCGAATACCCAGCATTCCTATCAAGAGAAAGCAAAATCACCCAAATCCACAATTATTTTATTTGAAACCTGAAACCTAAAAACATACATTCGTCGACAGGATAAATGCACCAGGGCAACCACTTGGAGTGAACCCAGTGGTTCATGAAGCTGACTGCTTGGCAGCCCTGTTGTACCCTTTGGGTACCGGGCACACAAAGATGAGTAACCAGGCCCAGCTGTGTGCTCGCTGTGCTGCGACACAGGTGCACAGACCGTGGCCACTAATGACAATGACAAAGATGACAGCTGGCGTCCTGAAGCCCTTACATCGCCGGGCTCTGAGAGCTTCCTGCCCTGCTGGCCCTGGGCGCTGCATTACTGTCCTCTCTCTGCAGAGGAGGGTACCAAGGTCGGGAGCAGGGGGTCCCTTGACCGGCCAGAGCCCCTTAGCTCCTGGGCTCGGTCCCTGGAAAATGCCTAGCAGAAGGGGGTCCCAGGTGCTGTAGCTGTGGCGGCAGCAGCCCAAGACTCAAATGTTTTCAGTGTGAGTGAATAGGGTGACAAAGTGAGTCCTTGTGAAAACCCATCTCCGTCCTTTTCAAGCAGTGCTGTGACGTTTAGTCCAAAAAGTTGGAGCCTGGCTCAGGCTCTTGGGGACAGCGGGAGGAACAGCAGCATAGTCGGTCTTACCTTTCCAGTCACTGGGGCTTAGAGACTTCAAAACAACCTGTTTTCTTAGGTTGGTTCAACAACCACCGCCTACGTTTCAATGTTAGTTCAATGTTAATTTCCATTGATTTAGCAACTTGTCTTTTACATCATCTTTTGAAAGTTTCAGATCTGAATTACTAGGTTTCTGACAAATCTGGAAAGAGCCTGCATTATACATGTCCCCTTCTTTTCCTGAACTTGTGTGAATTTTTCTTTAGTTTTGTTTTTTAATTTAATTTTAATGGACCAAGGAGAGAGAACATCATAAAATAAACTCAGTAATGAAAAATAGGTGGCTGTTTTTCTTCCTCCCGTCTGTCTTGCTGTCCTTTCCCTCTTTTGATGGGAGTGACAGAGAGGAGCACAGTGGGGAGGGGAGGCTGCCGCCTGTGGAGGCTCACCCTTGGGCTCCATGAGCCGGCCCTGTTCTTGTTTGTCAATAGGACAGGGTAGATCCCAGCAGGATGCGGACTCCTGTGAGCACTCGGAGGACCATCTCCCAAAACCTCACCCCAGGCCTGCCCGTGCGCCTGAGCTCACAATGACTATGATCCCTGAAGTTGCGTGTAGGACACTGAAATGACATTAAGAGGACGTAAAATGAAAATAGCTTTACTATGAGCTGTAACATCATCGTCGTCATTACCATCATCATCATCATGGCAACTAATGAGTTCATCTGTGCCAAACGTGTTGCTGAGTTCTTTGCAGGCATCATCTCATCCAGTGCTTCCTAAACTGACCCCTGGAGAACCGGCTAAAACACCCCCAGAGTTCGTGGCCGGCCCAGTGGCATAGCGGTTAAGTTCACATGTTCTGCTTCAGCTGCCCGGGGTTCATGGATTCAGTTCCCAGGTGTGGACCTACGCACCGCTTGTCAAGCTATGCTGTGTCCCACATCTAGAGTAGAGGAAGATGGGCACAGATGTTAGCTCAGGGCTAATCTTCCTCAAAAAATAAAACCCCAAAAAGCCACCCCCAGAGTTCCTGATTCAGGTCTGGGGTAGGGCCCCAGAATTTGTATTTCCCACAAGCGCCCAGGAGACACTGATATTGCTGGGCCTCATTGCGGAGGTTGAAGTTAATCTGTCTAAGACGACCCCATGGAATAGGTGATGTTACCCCTGTTTTACAGTGAGGAAACAGGCAAGAAAAGTCAGGGGGCTTGACCAGAGCTCATTGCCGCTGACCATTAGCGCCTGTTAGTTCAATGCAGTTACTTTTTCAGAGGACGTAGCAAGTGCCTAAGAAAGGCCTAGACACAGCTCCACGGCCGAGGACTAGTGAGCTGTGGGGTGTGCGGCAGGGGTTCGAGAGTCAGGCATGGAGGATCAGGAAGATCTGGGGTGATGTCTGAGAAGACCAGCCCTGGAGGCTGCTGTGGGAGGAACATGGGGGTCCTGGTTATTACCAAGAGAGAACAGTGCTGGAAGGAGAGCCAGCGAAGAGGTTAAAGGGCTCCATTCAGTGGGTCACTTTCTCCCATCCTTGGTACCAGCACAACATGGTTCTGTTCATGTGGGATTCCATCCACACTGTGGCTCTCCATGGGGTTCTGTCTGCACTGTGGCTCTCTGTGGGGTTCCATCCACATTGTGGCTCTCCGTGGGGTTCCATCCACACTGTGGCTCTCTGGGGGGTTCCATCCATGCTGTGCTCTCTGTAGGATTCCGTCCATGCTGTGACTCTCTGTGGGGTTCCGTCCACACCATGACTCTCTGTGGGATTCCGTCCATGCCGTGACTCTCTGTGGGATTCTGTCCATGCCGTGAGTCTCTGTGGGATTCCGTCCATGCCGTGACTCTCTGTGGGATTCTGTCCTGGCCATGGCTCTTCTTCTCCCATTCATGTTCATTTTCCATATATTTCCCATGAAAGAGGAAGGAATAGTGGAAAAAAAAATAGTGCAGGAGGAAAAGAAGCAAGCTTTTCTTTCTGAGTTTATTTTGTAATGTTATAAATCTTTGGACTCCTGCAATTTTTTTAAAAAGTAAACTAAAGAAAAACCTCCACGTAAGTATAGGAAAGGGAGGGAAGATTCAGGAATAACATGAAGGGTGTTTCCAGATGGGTCACAAGCTCATTAGTTCAGATCGGAAGCTGTGAAAGCCCGAGGAGAGGCTTGGCGGCACGCAGAGGCGTAAAGCGAGGTTGCAGACTGGTGGCCTCCTGGCCAAATTCCACTGACATGTTTTGTTTGGCTCCCATAATATTTGAAAAATATTCAAATCAGTTTAAAATGTAGGAGTTTTCATAATAGAACCTTTGGTTTCCAGCTTTTCTTAAGGAATGGGGAGCCCTAGTGTCAGGGCTGTGACTGGTTGGGGGCTGACCTGTGAAAGGGGCACGGTTCCTGTTCACACCCCTGCCTAGGAAGTTCTGGACTTGCTATTGCAAGAACACTTCCCAACTGGGTGACTCTGGGATGGCACTGGCCAGACTCTTTGTCCTCAGCTGCCCTGGCAGCGTGTGTGAGAGAGCACGTCGTAAACATGAAGCCCAGCGGGCCTGTGAGGAAGGAATTCCCAACAACGCAGACGCCACTGGCCAAGGGGGCGTTAGGGAGGAGATGCTCGTGACAATTGTGGACATGTCAAGGGAGGTCCCTGCAGCCTGCTAAGACATGCCAACCATTTCCTTCCTTTAAAATATATTTTTAAAATGTGTTTTAAGAATCTGTTTGCTAAGATTAGTATGATTATTTTACGAGATCCATGCAGTCTACATGGTGCTTTATAGGGCGTATCCAGCCACAGCTGGCGCACTTCTGGGTGTTTTATGGCAAATTATTCTCAGATTACCCTTTAATGCAGGAAGGTCTGCCTGTTGTCTGAGCTCCCTGGGTCATATAGAAAACCCTCGGACTTGATACAAAACAGCTGCCTCAGTCAGCTCTTCCAAAAAAGGAGCATTTTTAGGCTGAAGCAGCAGGAAAAAGGTTTTTGGAGCTGCTGGAGGTTTTGAAAAATGTTAAATTACTCTTTCCTTGCCATTAAAATGTGATTTAATTTGGCGATTAACAAATTGTGTAAATCTAAAAAGAAGTAGTCCAAATGGGAGTTTGTTAAGTGCTTTCTGGCAATACTTACAGTATGTCCTGGGGGGCTATTCTCCAGGGAGGGCGGCAGCGCAAAACTCCCGCTGACCTCCACATCCCCGGGCCGCAGCCTGGCTGGGCCGGGGTCAGGGGGCCAGCCCCTTGGCCTCCCTCCTGTCTCTCCCCTGGGTCCCTGCTGAGACCAGCAACAAAAGGGTCAATTGTCTGAGGCCTCCCTTTGTCTCAGGGGCTCTATGGGCCTCTCTGAATGCCACAGTGTCTCCTTGCACGTGGGCAAGGGCGTGTGTGCACATCTGTAGGAATGTGTATATGTGCGCATATGTGCATATGTACTGGTGCATGATACACATGCATGGGAGTGTTGTGTAAGCATGTGCACATGTGAACACGTACTTAGCCATATGTACACACACAGCATGCATCCAAGTGCATGTGTACACATGTGCATGCACACATGTATGGATGTGTGAGTGTGTGCCTGCACCCACATGAATATGCACGTGTCTGTGCGAGTTGGGTGTGAGTGTGTGCACATGTGCATGTATGTGCACACACAGGCAGTGGTGAGACTTGTTCGAAGCATTTCTGAGTTGCTGATGCTTCTTAGCAAGGTGAGTGCTCAGTGAGGGCTGGCTGGCTCATGGCGGTTCCTAAGGCCAGGAGAGAAAAGTGTCTTTGGGCCGTCTCTCAGCAGATCACACAGTTCCCTTTATCTGGTATTTACTGTGGTACAGAGACCTCAGAGAATTTTCTACCTCCCCTGCCCTCTCCAGGGCCAGGTAGCATGTAGGAGTGAGGAGGAGCAGGCATAGGGAGGCTCCTGACACAGCTCATTGGCCTCATTTGCCTGTTCTAACCTGGGGTTTCACAGCAAGGCCCACAATAACTTTTCTACACTGTTCCAGCATCTTCTCAGGGCTGCCTAATTGGATCCTGCATTCTGTCTGGCGTTTAAGCCACATTTCCAGAGTGACTGTGCAATGCCCCCTTCCCACGCACCCTATACGTTGGCTGCCACGTAGCTCCAGGGCCTTTGCGTCACTTCCAGTCACCTTGTTCCCAGCACGTCTTTACCTGGCCTGTTCACACTGAGCCTGCAGGATGCTGCGGCTGGTCTGTGTGATTCCACGATTCACAATTTCTTCCCTAACAAGGATGTCCTTTTAAAAATGGCAATAAAACATATTTGATTCAGAAGCCAGGAGAAAACTAATAAAAATGCTTTATTGAAATTCACCTCTGTGAAGGATTTATCTCCTGTCCCCTTTCAACCAGCACAGCTACCATTTAACAACGTTTTCTGCTTTTTTCTTATTCTTGTCCCTCCCACGCCCATTTCCTTTCCCTACTCCAGCAAAGGCTTATCTTTCAACAGTGGAAAAGCCACCAATTAAACAGTACTCCAAAGCTTATCAAAATATTCAGTCAGTAAAATTATCTTCTAATTAAGCCTAACTGTAAGCCAGAACCTTTTAACCCCAGGAAATGTAAAGTTACCCGGCAAGTGAAATCTGTAAATTGCTTGTTCTGACCTTTCGGCTGCAGTTTCTGTTTTTATTTGATTCCCCAAATAATTTCCTCCTTGTTCTTTAACTCCTTGATTGTCCCTGAGGCATCTTCTTCTTCTATTTGCTTAAGTCTCAAAGAAAATATACTCCTGGCTTTGTTGAGAAAGATAATTGAATAAACTCAGGTGAGTGGGATGTGACCCCAGCTTGATGGTATATATATTTCATGCCTTCACTTCTAGATATGCTTTTTGTAAAATTAAGCCTGTTCTCCCTGATTCCTGGTGGCTCATTGTTGTTGGTTCTGTATTTCGGGTGTATACAGTGGTAACACCCAGACGGATTATTCTGGAGGCGAGTTATTCAAACACTAGCTGGGGGATTCTGCAGTATGTCGAGCTGGACAGAGACGTTGTGCTTTCTTATCTCAACGATTTTACTTCTAACTCTCCTATCCCTCGGGTCTTCCCCACCCCTCCGCCCTCCCACTGCCCAGGGACCCTCACGTCGTCTTGCAGCACCCAGGATAGCGCCGCAAAAGTCACCTCCCACCCCCACCTGCGTGGGGGCCGACATCAAGGGAACAGGCAATGATGTCTTAGGGATAAGTGCAAGTTAGGTAGACTTTTTGCCCAGATGTGATATTATAGATGATGCTTTGGTTTTTAACTGCCATGAGTTTCTTGAAGGAGTAATGCCATGGTTCAGGCACAACTGAGTTAATGAGACTTACATAGGCCTGGTTGTGACCGATCATTGTTTTTCACATGAAATACTTTCAAAGTTCTGAAAACTAAATTAAAAATTAATTTTAGAATGTGACAACCTTTTCATAAATGGGGTATTGCCTTTATATAGTGGTAGTCATGGTAGATATTATTTATAGTTTTTCCTATCTGTCAGGCAGTATGCACCACACGCAGGCACAGACACAGATATAAACACAAATATAGAAAAATTGCTTAATTTTTACATGAATGCTGTGAGAAAATAACTATTTTGTCCCTTTTACGTTTGTGAACACTGAGGCTCTGAGTTTAAATAACTTGCTGATGCCTGTAAGTTAGCAGTGAGCGTGTTTGGCGTGACTCTTCTGTAATCCACTACTGACCTTGCATGAACTAGGCGAGGCCCATGCTGCATGATTTGACCTCTAATTACGCTTGAGAAGTTTCCACGACACCCCCGCAGAGTAAAGAGGAAATCACAGTGTCACCTGGGCCTCCAATGTCTGGGCCCAGCAATTGTGTACACTTTCTCTTGGTGCCACACATGTATCGCAGGCTGGATTTCTTTTCTGTCCTTGAGCTTATGGGATCAGCGTGACATCTGTGCTCATCTCCACAGGAGGCTCTGGCCCTCCAGCTGGTCAGTGCCCTGGGGTAGAGGGGAGAGAGGGGACCACTCCCAGGACCTGGGCGTGGCAGTGATCTTCTGCTGTGAGCCTCACAATCAGCTGCTCTCGGCAATCCCATCCTTTCACGGCTTTGTCTCAGAGCTCGAAAAGCCTTGTTTTGTTCATGGAAACAGAGAGTAGGATGGTGGTTGCCAGGGGCTGGAGGGTGGGGATGAGTGGGGAGATGTTGGTCAAAGGCTACAAATTTCCAGTTATAAAACAAATAAGTTCTGGGATCTGATGTACAGAGGGTGACTATAGTTAACAATACTGTATTGCATATTTGCAACTTACTAAGAGAGTAGATCTTTAGTGTTCTCACCAAAAAAGAAAAAAAAAGGTAACTGACAGGTGATTGATGTGCTAGTAAATGTGATAATGTGTGGTAATCATTTCACAATGTATACGTATGTTGAATCGTCACATTGTACACGTTATATATACACAATTTTATTTGTCAATTATACCTCAGTAAAAAGTAAAAATTTAAAAAGCGAAAAATAAACAGCCCAGTTTTGGAAGTCTTTTCTGATGAGAGACAGCTTCTGTCTAATCCACGATGAAATATTGTGGGTCTCTTTAAGACTCTTTCAAATACAATTATCCTTTACGAGCTAAGTTGAAACTAAAAATCTATCAATGTAGATGACAATGTATTATTTATGAAGCATTAGCAATAGAGCATTTTAGCAAATGTTTAACAAATAATCAACAGTGTTAATTTTCTTGTGATTTCAGCATATTCTTGATATTACTTAATATGTATTTCTCTCTCTTTTTGATTACAGCTTGGGTTGACGATAGCCATTCGCTATAGCCACAGGTAAAGTTCATTTTTTTTTTTCTTTTATAGCTTTTGGTCAGCTGGAATCTACAGGTCTTTTGAGCTTAATTTTGCTGGCTGCTCTACCCATGGTGTCAGTGTCACAGCAATTAGATGAGATTGTTCTAGTGGCTTGATTGGCGAGAGTTAAGCACTATCTGGAGGAATAAGATTTTTATGTAAAGTGGTGGCAGGTAGCTCATTTGTTTTAAAACAAGAAATGTAATGCTCTAGGGCCAGCCCCATTGGCCTAGTGGCTAGGTTCTGCCTCAGCAGCTTGGGTTCAGTTCCAGGGTGCTGACCTACATCACTCGTCTATCAGTGGCCATGCTGTGATGGCGATTCACATACAAAATAGATTAAGATTGGCAGCAGATGTTAGCTCAGAGCATATCTTCCTCAGAAGAAAAAAAAAAATATATGTATATATATATGTATAATGCTCTAGAGCAGGGACACAGAAGTGATTTCTGGGTAATGTACTCTGGCTAAGGGTGAGAACGGAAAACAAGGTGGTCCTGCATGAGCGGCAGGGCCAGGCCAACAGAGGGCCAGGTGAGCCCTGCCCCCTCTATGCGGGGCCTCCACCTCCTGTCTTAGATGCACCTGAGAATGACTAAAAGCCCCTGTTTTTGCCTTGCCTCATGATTTCTGCCTTTGTTTCAATTGCATCATATTTATGAAAAATGTTTGTTTCTTGTACTGGTATCAAACCTGCCCCTTTGCATGCATCAAAATGTACTAAAGTGTTGAATTAATTAAAGTAAGTTCCAGCCCCAGTGGAGGGGTGCTAAGCAGTATGCTCCTGTCCTCACACAAACTGTGTGCACAGCCTCCCCAAAGTGCCACCCGCTGGTGACGGGCTTCAGCTCACCTTCCTGGGGTACAACGGATGGCTCTGGACACCTGGCCAGCTCTCCACAAACAAGTCATGGTTACCTGATTTCAAAATGAGTGTGCCTTCTAAAAATGCTTGTAACAAGTTATCTGCAGGCTTACAGTGAAATGTGAATTGGGCAATAAAGTGGGCGGTCACCAAGACTTGGAAAGCTGCTGGGGAGCTGGGGAGGTTAGAGCGGGAGGTGGCCAGGAGAGGATGGACCCGGGGCAGTAGAAGTGAGTGTGTGGGAAGAAAGGTGTTCCTGTGGGGCATTTCTGGGTACCCTTGGAGGAAAGCTGCTCCCGAGAAGCCCTTGATGGCTTTTACGTTTTGGAGTCATAAGTGTGCCTGGTGCTTGCACATGGCGAGGCATAGTGGCCTGCAGAGCACGCTCTTCCCTTGTGCTGAGAGGCACGTGGGCTCCGCACATAGGAAGTGTGGTGTGGACTGTGGGCCCTGGACTCCGTGCTGGCTGGATGCTGGGGTGTGTGTGTGTGTGTGTATGTATGGCAGGCGGCTTGGAAATGCTCTCCCTGGAACTTGCAAGAGCCTCTTCTGGAGTGTCCTAAATGTGATCTGCTCTTCTGCTCTAGAATGGGGGGTGTGTGTGTATGAGAGAGAGAGAGACAGAGCGAGAGATTTTACCATTTCCTTTCTTTTCCTTCGGTGGGATTTCCCTCCTCTGTGAGTCTTGTGCCTCAGAAAAACTGCTGCCTGTCCCTCTGTGAGCTGAAGGTGCCTCTTCCCCGGGACAGCCGAGCTCCTGCTCTCCTTCGGGGAACAGACTGTGCTCTCTCCCACGATGGGGAGGGCTCCTCTGCTGTGGCACGTTCTAACGTGGGCAGACACTCAGAGTTTGTACAGAGCTTGAGAAGAAAGCTCTCTTTTTAACGCTTCGTCAGGCTGAGGGACTTCCGCCCACCCGTGGACCTTCTCGAATCATGGAGTCAGGTGAGAGTGGAGCGGGATAGATGGAAGGGGTCCTGGCTGGATGGGCCTTTGCCCTGCGCTTGACTGTGGCCCAGGCCTGTGTCTGTGCAGAGAGTCCTGCTCCCCCACCGTGCCCGGGGTGGGTGCTGGCACCGTTCTGTATTGTCACCGACACCACCCCAGGTTGGTGGAGAGTCTCCTCTGGGCTGCACACGTTCTTCGCTGGGGAAGGAAAAATGTACTCTTACCCTTGACTGGGCGGCGATTCAGATCCGCGTCCCCATGGGGTGGGGGGCAGCGGGGGTGCTCTGGAGGGAAGCGCTTTGCTCGGAGTGTAGAGCACTTTTCCTCTGGTTCCCCGCTCCCCAGAGCAGACCAGCCTCGCTGAGGAAATGTGGTGGGTAGACATGGTTACGACGCTGAGTCGAAAGGTGGGCCCCTGAGCTGAGAACAGGAGCTCCATTGTGATGAAGGCTGTTGGGGGCAGTTAACAAAACTTGATTCTAGAGAGGGTAGAGGTTTGGAATTGCTCATCCTGTGGTCACATTTATGGAAACTGCCCCAGTTCCCATGGCCACCTAATGTCACTGAGCTCCCATTTATCGTGCTCGCGCATGGGTCAAGGATTTGAAAAGGGCAGCGAAGATGGCTTGTCTCTGCCTCCCAGTCTGGGGCCTGAGCTGGAAGACGGAAGGGCTGGGGACAGAGTCACGTGGAGGCTCATTCACTCGTGTGTCTGGTGGATGATGCTGGCTGATGGCTGGGGGCCTCTGGTCCTCTCTGTGTGGATCTCCACATGGGCTAGTTTGGGCTTCCTCACAGCATGGTGCTCGCCTTTCTCTGAGTGAGTGTCCCGGAAAGAGAGAGCTGGTGGAGGCTGTCTCCTTTCTGTGACCCAGCCTGGGAAGTCACAGAGCATCCCTTCCACCTTGCTCTACGGGTTGGAGCAGTCCCAAGCCCCTGCTTGCATTCACAGGGAGGGAGCAGAAACCTCACCTCTCAGCAGGAGCATCGGTCAGAGTGTTACAAGAGCGTGTCAGGTGGGAGATCTTCACGTGGTCATCTTTGGAGAATGCAATCTGCCAAAGAACCCGACTGAATGTTTGAGTACTACTTATTTAGAGCACTTGTGAAAAGAAATTTAAGAGGCTGTCTGTGCTACAAGGCACTTACTAGTTGGAGATGTACAATAGGGATGTGCGAAGAATACTTAAGGATAGCCACAAGTCCTAGAGGAGGAGGTAAACCAATCAAAGGAGGCTTCTTAGAGGAAGCAAATCTGAAACCATTCTCCTTCTGCTAAAGTGGGAGAGTGAGAGGCAGGCCCAGCTGGCACAGGCAGATGCCCCTGGCAGGCTGATAATGCTGGTCCCTGAGAAGACATAGTCTTTAAGTTACTGTTGGACATTTATCTGGAGGAGACGCAGAGTGTGGAGGGATGGGCTGGATCCTGGCTGCCTCAGCCTACCTTCTGTAGCCCTGGTACTTCAGCCTCAACCCGAAACTTAGAACCCACTCCTCAGAACAAAGGGCCTGCGCAGAGCTGGACAGAATGCTGGCGGAAGTTCAGCCGCTGTCTGTCCTACACGAGATCTCTCTTCAGAGGCCGGGCCCCACCTCAGCAGCATGGCAGTATGCCCCTGCACTCCTCCCGGCCAGGCCACCTTCTGGGCTCTCATGGGAGATGTCCTGGCGAACGTGGCTGCCCCTGTGCTGTGTTTCCAGGGGTGTTTGCCTCCAGGCTGTCCTGTCCTCTGTTCTGGCTCTGGGGTGTCAAGTTCAGAGCAGGGAGTCATGGATATTTACATAAATGCAGCGAAAAACAGACAAAACTCGAAATAAGTCACCACGGAAAGTAATGAGATTGAGGAGGAGGAAAGAGAAGAGATCTACAGAGACTCTCTTGCAAGCTCCAAGGTCCTTCACCATCTACCTCGGGGTCTGGGGACCCCGGAGCCAGTGGTGGCCCAGTGAGGGCAGTATTCACAAAAGGCTGCCGGCAGCAGCTGTGTGTCCCCGCACAGGAGTCTGAAGACTTTAGGAGCAGAGAGAAGGATTAGACAGTGATTGCGGTAACTCAGTGATGATGTGTAGATGTTCTTGGCTTGGCTGGGCCTGTACCAAAGTGTAAATGTCCCATTTACAGAAGCCAAGATGAGGAGAGTTACTGAGGAGCATTTGGCCTGTCGGGTACCAACATCTTAAAGACAGTGGAAATGGAGAGGGTGTTGTCAGAGGTTGTGTTTTTCAAAAATTGTTTCTGAAATACAAGGAATTCTTATTTAAAAATTCCAGGAAGTGCAACAGCATCTGTCAATTTGTGGTGGGGAGAAACCATCTTTGGGGAAATCCCAAGTCTGCAGGAATTGATGACATTTAGGGTGTCACCGAAGAGCCATTTGTAGATCAGGCTGGCACCACCTGCCCCTCATCTCGTGTTCTTTGTCTTGTCTTTGGGGTCAGCAGGCACAGGAGGAATCGGCCTTTCCTCTCAGAGGTCCCCAGGTCACTGTGTTGCCTCCTGCTGCCTGGCCCTGTTACTCACCTCTGTCCTCACAGAGGAGGAGGAAGATAAAAGGTGTGAGTTTCTGGTTGTGTCCCATCTTTAAAGATCCTGCTAGCCTATTTAGACTAGCTGAAACTTCCATCCTGTTGTGGATTACATTTTTTTTGGTAAAATATACCTAATGTACAATTTACCATTTTAACCCTTAAAAAGTATACTGTTCAGTGATGTTAAGTACACTCACATGGTCGTGCAACTATCACCCCACCCATCTCCAGAACTTTAGCATCCTCCCAAACTGTCACTCTGTTCCCATTGAACACTAACACCCCACCCCTCCCCCAGGCCCGGTAGCTCCCATTCTACTTTTTGTCTCTGAATTTGGCTATTCTAGGAACCTCATTTGAGTGAATACATACAGGATCTGTCCTTTTGTGTCTGGCTTATTTCACTTAGCATGAAGTCCTCAAGGTTCATCCATGTTGTGGCATGTGTCAGAATTTCCTTCTTTTTAAGGCTGAATAATATTCCACTGCATACATATATATATATATATATCACCTTTTGTTTATCCATTCATTTGTCAATGGACACTTTTGTCTATTGCTAACAATGCTGGCTACGAACATGCGTATATGAATATCTTGTTGAAACTTTGCTTTCAATTCTTTTGGGTATATACAGAAGTGGAATTGCTGAGTCATATGGTAATTCTATTTTTAGGTTTTTGAGGAACAGCCATATGGTTTTCCTGTCGATTACTTTTTTAAAAGGCGTTTGATCTTATGTCTGTGTAGTTCTGGGTCACTTCAGAGGCTCAGGTTGATATTGAGAAGGGATTTCCAATTCTCCTGTCACGTGTCCTCGTAACCCAGATGCCAGGATCGAGGGCTTCCTGGGTCCCCTTTGTGTGGGTGGGGATGCTTTTGGAAGCAAAGTTTGGGACTTTAGGTTCTAATCATCAGGTCTGTCTCCAAAATTCTGACAGGAGGGCCAGGGCCAGGAGAGATGGCGGAGAAAACCAGCCGACCCCCTCCCGTAGCAGATGGGGGTGGGATGAAGGGAAAGGAGGCGGCAAACGTGGTTCTGAGATGGCGGGGTTGGGAGGATGGGCTCACCTATGAGGAGGAACAGATTGGAGGACTTAAAGGACATGAGTGTGGCAGGAAGGAAAGAAGTCGCCGAAATCCTATAACCTTGGCGAGCAGGCGGCACTCTCAGAGCAGCCCGGAGCAAGAGGGGCCCACGTGTGGCAAAAAAGAGGCTCAAGGCCAGAAGGATGCCTGGGGTTGTTTTCAGGCGTATGCGTCAGTGCTTCCACTATCAGATCTCCTTTGTTAAATTCACATGTTCAGGGTTAAGAACACCCTCCCCCCTCCACTAACACAGACACGCCACAACCACTCCCACCCCTGCCCCGAGACAGGGCGCTTCACCCTCCAACTCCTGCCAGACCAGTTACTCCAGACCTGTCTGTTTGGGATATGAGTGTGTGTGTATGTGTGTGTGAGAGAGACATCGTGTGCGGTAAGATGCTGAAGGGTCGGGAAGCGGAGAATGACATCATCACATTCTGATGGTATAGATGTACCCAGCAAGGGAGAGCATCTGCTGTAACCGACGGTGCCTTTAACAACAGGTCCTGCACACATTTTGCTTATTATTTTGGCATTTGAATTTATTTTTGTAAAGTCAAGTCATTTTCACAGAGTGGAAAATTGTCTCTTGATATTCATTCTCCACTGTTTGGCTTGAGGTTTTCGGTGGAATCCACACAGTGGTGACAGCTGGGTAACCCCCAGAAGTGCCCTTTGCAGATAACAGCTCTCGGGGCCCCACCACCCACACAGTGGGGAAATTGTTCCCCACTGTGTGGGTGTTTTGTTTTTTCTTTTTCTACAAGATTGAAAGAGAGTTGAGATGGTCTTCCTGCCTGTCACACTGCAGCAGCCCGAAGAAGTCTACTCCCTCCTGGTGGGAAGCCCTGGGCCAAGAGGAACTGGGCCCAGAGTGATCATCTTGCCCTTGAGCTCTCGCTTCTCTGGGACAATGGAGAGGCCACGTGAACAACGGTGTGGAATTTTTGCATGTGACCCCTATGCCCGCATCTCCAAGAAAAGTTCCTGAAAGCAGAGTGAGAGAGCAGCAACCTCATCCCCAAGAGAATTATTTTGTTTTTTGTTTTTTGTTTTTACTGATTGTCTTTCTTTAATAAATGAGGAAGGGAGCAAATTTTCCACTTGGCACTGTTATGGCTAAATGGAAGTCTACAGAGGTTTAAGTTTTAGATGAAGCCTAAAGGTGTCTCTTTTCCACAACAGCCTTCTTCCCATAGGTTCCTCGTAGACCCTAAGAAAGGCCAGGTTTGGTACCCCGTTCAGGCCTGTGCCCTAAACCTAATATTGGAGTTATGGGTACCAAGCCCCTGGGGGCTGGTGAGGAGAAGGGAGAATTGGGGAACCTGCATGTGATCGGTCTAAAAGAAGTGGGCAGGGTGGCAGTTTGACTGTCCCTGAGTTGGACTGTGGTGGGCATGACCTTACACTGGGAATGTAGCCCCTCTGATTAAGCGTTCACTCCGAGGCTGCCTCTGGCTATTTGTTTTGAGTGAGCCGGAGGGCCCAGCAAGAAGGGGAGGGGTCCTGTGCTTTGGGTTCTGATTTAGATTACAAGCAGAGTTTGAAGTTTATAGATGAATCAGAGCGCTTACTGAAGGGACCGGCATCGATGAACAAATGAAACTGTCATCTTGGAATACAAAGGAAAGAAAGGACAAGAAACAGGGCCGTTGGACTTTGATGTCAAGTGTTGGCCAATACTTAGCGACTCCCAATGGGAGCTGGTTTGATCTTGTGGAGACAGCTGGGGGAGACCGTTCTTTTCCAGATTTTGTGAAAATAAACAAAGATGCCTTTCTGCCCTTTTTTCCCCTTCCAGGCGATAGCTGTCTCTGTCACTGGGGCTCTCTGGCTGACTGTTCCATCTGTCTCTTTTTCGGCCTTCACAGTGAGCTTCTTACCAGATTTATATACAAGGTTGCCAAGAAAATGTATTCAACCCCAATGGTCTCATCTTAGAAGCAAAGCCATCTTTTGGGAGGTTGCATGTTTAAGATAACCTTAACACAAAATATTGCCCCGAAGAGCAGAATATGAATATTTGCAGGTGTCTGAGTTATAGGCTCTTACTTAGTGAGGTCCTTGAGGGTCACAGTTCTGTTGTCATCGTCTTCTGGCAAAGCTCAGCCTGGCGCTGATGTGCTGGCAAGTGGTAGATGTTTTTAGGGTCCAGAGGAGTAAGGAGGGGGTGGATGTACCTTCCTGTGCCTCTCCTGTCTCCGTTTAATTCCTCGTCTGGTGTCCAGTTGGTGGCGTCGTCCTCTAGGGGGCATCTGGTCTAGGCTCTGGCCATGTTCCCAGTCAAACCTGCTCATCTCATTTGTTGCCACACCCACAGGATGGTCTCCCCGGGATTCTTTTGACTCCCACCAGGGGGATCTTTCTCAAACACAGACCTGATCATGTCTCTCCACTCAGAAGCATCCATGGGCTTCCATGCCTAGAGAACAGAATTCTGACCCTTAGCGTGAGATTCCAGACATTATCCCAAACCCCCGTCTCCTTGAACTTTGCAGCCCTGAGCTTCCTGCCTCCTCCATCCTTTGCTCTTGCTATTTCCTTTGAAGAGTTAACTTCGCTCCTGTCTTCTGCATTAGTGAACTCCCACTCACCCCCAAAGGCCTCTAAGATGTCACCTCATTTTCAAAGATTTTCTGAGAACCATGCTCCTTTCTGTTGTTAGGTCTCAAGGCTGCTTCTCAGGCCAGACCCCAACTGTATGTCTTTTCCTTTCTGTCTCAGGCAGCTGGTTGGGGAGGCAGACTGCATTCCTGTCTCCCCCACGTGCCCCTCCACATCAGAACATGCAAACTCCACAGCCCGGCCCTGAGAACCAAGGCCATTTGGCAAAGCCATTCTATGTGCGTGGGGCGGGGAAAAAACTGTTAGTCTTTCTTTTATAATATCTCCCTGACAAAGGACCCTTCCATTCCTTTCAAAAGGATAAGGCACTCAACTCAAATTGATCTAGAGATTCAACACAACTCAAATTAAAATGTAGAAACAAAAACATTTTGTGAAGAAAATGACAAGCTAGTTAAAAAGTTTATATGTAAGGGAAAAGGTCTATCATAACCAAAGCAATTTTGAAAAAGGGCAGAGTGGGTGGGGCCGGCCCTGTGGCCGAGTGGTTAAGTTTGCGTGCTCCGCTGCAGGCGGCCCAGTGTTTCGTTGGTTCGAATCCTGGGCGCGGACATGGCACTGCTCATCAAACCACGCTGAGGCAGCGTCCCACATGCCACAACTAGAAGGACCCACAACGAAGAATATACAACTATGTACTGGGGGGCTTTGGGGAGAAAAAGGAAAAAAATAAAATCTTTAAAAAAAAAAAGGGCAGAGTGGGAAGACTTACACTACTCAACTCCAGGACTTATTATAAAAGCTGTAGGAATCAAGACAAGGTGGTGTTGGTGCGAGGACAGATACGTCGGTCAACGGAGCAGAGTAAAGAATCTAGAAGTAGACCCACACGTAAATGATCAATTGATTTTCAACAACAGTGCCAACGTAATTCAATGGAGAAAGGATAATCTTTTCAGTAAAGGGTACTGGAACAATTGGACATCATTAAAAAAAACAAAACCTAAAACCTTCAGTCCATACCTAGAACATGTACAACAGTGAACAAAGATGGGTCATGCATCTAAAGTAAATCCTAAAACTGAAAACTTTTCAGAAGAAAATGCAGCAGAAAACTTCTGTAACCTTGGGCCAGGCAAAGATTGCTTCAGATACAAAGAGCATAAACAATAAAAGAAAAAGTTGGTCAAATGGATTTTATCAAAATTAAAAACACCTGCTCTTTAAAAACCACAGCTAAGAAACTAAGAGACAAGCTGTAAGCCAAGAGAAAATGTTTTCAAAACACATATCTGATAAAGGGCTTGCATCCAGAATATGTGTAGGACTCTCACAACCCTTTAACAAAAAAGCAACTTAATAAATGGGCAAAAATTCTTGAACTGATGCTTAACCAAAGAAGAGATACAGGTGGCAAATAAGCACATAAAGAGATGTCTGACATCCTTTGTCGTTAAGGAGACACAAATTAAGACCACAATGAGCTACCATTACACATATATCAGAATAGCTTATAAAAAATCCACACACTGAAAAAATAATCCCAAAACAACAACAAAATGCAAAACTCCAAAACTCTGACAATATGAAGGTGCTGACGAGGATATGGAGTAACTGTAACTCTCGTTGCTGGAGGGAAGGCAAAATGAGGTGTCCACTTTGGAAAACACTCTGGTAGTTTCTTATAATGTTAAACATTACCATCTGACCGAGTAAGTCCACTCCCAGGAGTCCTGTCACCAGAGAAATGAAAACATTCACCCACACAAAGACCTGTATGCAAATGGCCATAGCGGCTCTATTCATACCAGTCCTAAACGGAAAACGATGCCAAAGGTCCTTCAGCTGGGAAGTGGATGATCAAACTGGGGCCCATCCGCCCAGTGAAATACTACTCAGCAATGACACAGCAGTATGCTGAGGGAAAGAAACCAGACTCAAAAGCGCACGTACTGTCTGATTCCATTTGTACGATGTTCCGGAAAAGGGAAATCTACAGGGAAGAAAACAGATGAGGGGTAGCCAGGGCAGGGGGAGGCACCGACTGGAAAGTGACATGAGGGGTTTTTGAGGGGTGATAGACGTATTCTAAGTCTTGATTGTGATGGTTACATGACTGTATAGGTTTGTCAAAACTCGTGGAAGGTGACACCTAAAACGGGTGAATTTTGCTGTAGTTGAGTTAGACCTCAGTGACCTTGAACCAGAGAGCACTAAGGCAGGGGAGAGTCTGGACCACTTCTTCTGCTGAGACCACATGTCTGAGGCCACGCCGATCGTCCTGCACCAAGTGCTTCCGGGTGTGGGCCCAGGGCATTCTGCTTATGGAGTGATGTTGTGTTTTGTATGCCCCAGATGAGGCACTGATTGCATAGTTTTACTTGCTTTATTATTTTCAGTGAAGGTGAGTTGTTAGATGTGTAACTCTGCAGTGTAACTCGCTGGTCTTTCTAAGGCTTTCCCTGTAAGCCAGTTCACAGGTGCAGTCAGGACATCCGTCAAACGTGGCCTCTCAATGGAAAGGTGCTGGAGGCTCTCCCAGCAGGGGTGGTTCAGCCTGAGGCAATTGGATTTGACCTTATTCTTTACCCACAGGGCTGCTGCCAGGGCAGAGAGCACTTGAGGGGTTGCCAGGGGTTGCCAGAGCCGGCCCTCCAGTCGGTGGTCCACTGATCCCCGAGGCGGTGCCGGGATGATGTGCTGGGCTTGGCTCCCTCCCCTCCGTGGAGCGGAGGTCCCCAGTGCAGGTGCCTGAGGTCACGTTTCAGGAGGTGCTGCTCATCTCATCCATCTGGAAAACTCATCGGCCCGCTGGCCTCTCCCCGGGGACCGGGGAAATGGGGTGCAGCTGTTTCCAGATCTCATCAGTGAGAAAGCACTGAGAAAGCAGCTCTGTGTTCTGCCCCCGGCTGCCCAGGTGAATGTGGCTGGTGTCACCCCAACTCCCACTTGGTTGATTGCACCGAGTGCCGGGCAGGGCACTAGGCACCGAGTGAATGGGCCGCACAGTGCCCTGGGGCTGAGGGCAGACAGAGAAACAAGCCTGGACAAAGGCCACCAGCACACTCCTCATTGTGCAGAGAGGAGCTGCCATTCTGCCAGGGCCAGGTGGCCAGTTCACTGGCCACTATTCAGGCCAGTGTTTATGACAGTCCTGCTGCATGAGAAGAAGTGCAGGGTCCTCCCCTATAGTCCCTGGACTGGCGCCATATTGTCCTGGTCCAGTGGATCGTGTGATGGTGAGCAGTGGTTGGTCATCACCTGTTTTGTGGGAGGGCAGTTTACCGAGGCCCTGCTTGGGTTTCTCTGTTCAGGCTGATGTGTGGGGGGACCTGACTCATGGGCTGCTTCTCTGTGGCTTCACCTGCAAGCGTGGCTTATGGTTTCAGACTCCCTCCTCCTGAAGGGTGTTCCTCAAGTTTTAATGGACAGTTAAGTTGGCAAGATGTAATCCTGAGACTCTGTTAAGCTAGCCACAGAAAATTCTAGATTTACCTCCTTCCGGTCACCAAGATGCCTTGTTTATAGGCAATTTTTGCTGTGTGAATGACATTTCGGCCTCTTATGTGGCTCAAACTACCGCTACATGAAGAACATTCTATAGCCTCTAAATTACACAGGGGACTGGGTCTGTGGGAGACCTGGGGGATCTTCTGAAAGGAGTGGCATTTGTGCCATCCGCTGTGGGCCCCACGCAAAAGGAATCCTGCTGAGGCAGCTCTTTTTTCTTTTTCCTGAGGTATCTTATCACTTAGATTTTGCTTCCTGCTGAGGTTGGCAGAGCCTCAAGTGCTCTGTAGAGAAGTAAATATGTAAATTTACACTCCCTAGTCTTTCATAAGGTAGATGCGACTGCTGGTAACCGTGGCTTCTTTTGTTATACAAGATAGTCTCCACCTCCTTAGAGCCTGTGGTGGGTGGAGATGGTGAGTTGGTGCTTAGAGGCACAGAAGGAGCTACACTTACATCCTCACCTGTAGGCATCTGCAGGTGTCCCCACCATTCCTCCTCCAGAGAATGAATTGCTCCCTCGTCCACATTCCCATCTGTGTTGGCCTCTTACACGGTGACACATCTTGTGGCTGCTTATTTACACCCCTCCTAGAGCAATGGTTCTGAGCTGGGCTGATTTTGCCCCTCAGGGACGTTCGGCAATATTTGTGGTTGTCCCATCTTGGGGGAGGGTACCAGTGGCATCCAGTGGGTAGAGGCCAGGGATGCTGCTGACCATCTTGCAGTGCACACAGGGCAGCCCCTCACCGCAAAGAACTACCTGGACCAAAACATGAATAGTCCAAGATGGAGAAAGCCTACCCTAGACCCAGAGCTCGTCAAGGTCAGCACTGTTCCTCTTTCCATCTTCAGGGCCTGGCAGGTGTCACATGCTCAGCAGCAGAGACTGAATCAAATCTGTTATCAAGAGGCTCACAGGCTGTGTTGGCTTTTGTGTTGTCCAAATACTCTCCGATATTCCTTGAAAACCTTTTTGTTCTGTTTCATTTATTTGCTTTTTTGTTTAAACATAGAAATTAAATCAGCTTTCAGTTGATCATACAAATGTGTTGAGGAGAAGGGTAGCCCCTCCTAAATGGTAGATGACCCAGAATCCATGGGTGGTGGTCTTATGCAACGTTCTAGAAGCACAGACCAACTCTGAGACTCACTGTTGCCCCCTGGAGCCAGCCCTCTTCCACCCCTAGTGTGGCTTTCATTGGAGACACACCGCAGGGTCCGGCCCCACCGATAAGTCACAAAGTGTGACAGGTAATTAGAAGGTAACTGATTCTTTTACCTTGACCGTCCTTTTTCCAATCTCCCTCTCCCCTCGCCCCCTTTTCTAATCTTAAAATGAAAAACAATTCAGGATGTTTAAAAAAAATTCCAATTGAATGTAAATTCATTTGTTTGTTCATTCAACCAGTATTTATTGATTATCTACCTTGACTAGATAAAGGCGAAAGCGCACCTTGACTGGCGCTGGTGCCCCTGGTGGGGATGCTGTTTTGTGAGGGCATTAAAAGAAGTGTGCCTGCACTTAGGCGTGAGTGCAGAAGCGTGTGTGAGGGGCATGGGCCTAGTCGGCCCTTCCAGGCTCCACGGGGTGGGCTGGAGGCAACTTCTGGAGGAGAAAGGAGGTTGGCAGGCAGGTGAGCATTAGCCGGTGCAAGTTCCAGTATCCCTCCTCTTTGCAGCTGTTTGTGGTGGACCAGGCAGAGGCGACTTCATCCTCACAAAGGAGGCAGGACGTGATGGTTCTGCGCCAGGTGGACGTGGGGATTCAGTCTCAGGCCTCTGACTCCTAACAGGAGACATGTTTCCTAAGGTGTGTCACCCACACTGTGGGGGCCCTGCAGGGTGATTTCTTGTGGCTCCCAGCCATGAACCACCTCCAGCCCCAGAGAGGGGTGCTTGTTGGCTGGTCAGCAGCAGGGGCCTGCAGCCTGGTGGGAGAGCGATTGAATGACGTTTGGGATGGAAGGGCAGTCAGCGCTGATGGAAAATTTCCGTGGAGAGCAGTCCACGTGGCAAAGATGTGGAAAGCGCCCGCTCAACCCTAGAGCAGAGGCCGCCCCTCCTCAAGGCATCCGGGAGGGACTTTTCATCTCCTCCGTTGAGAAAGAGAGGGAGATAGTGGCCCCTGTCCCGCTGGCTTGGGGTCAGGGATTCAGAGACCACCGCTCCGTTCAGCCTGCCTCCCGCCCCCCGCCCCCCAATCCATCACACCTGATGACCAGAAGTTGGTGCTGGGGGGATGAAGCTACCAGCCTGTGTTCCAAGAAACTCTCTCCCAGTTGAGCTAGTGGACGGACTCCAAGGGGCCTGTTTTGTTTGAAAGGAAAGCTTTTAGGAGCTTCTTTTTAATCACATGTCCTGTGTGATGAAAGTAGGTAGGAAAAAGAAAAATGTTAGGTATTGGAGACACAACTGCTCATAAAGAGGGACATTCTGTTGTATCTTCTTTTGTTCTTTCTTTTTTGTATACATGAAAGCAAGGGCAGAAGAAAAAACAGTGATTCTGCCAGCTGTCAACAGTTACCCCTGACCTTAAAACCAGTCTTGATGTGGATGAAACGGCAGTGTGCTATGCTTTAGACGACCCGCTGTGGGCTTCCCCATTTAACTCTCTCCCACTCTAAGATGGGTGTTACTAATTCTGTCTTCCAGATAAGGGCATTAATGCTCAGAGAGGTTGAGGAA
The DNA here is from genome assembly GCF_037783145.1 of Equus przewalskii. Taxonomy (NCBI): domain Eukaryota; kingdom Metazoa; phylum Chordata; class Mammalia; order Perissodactyla; family Equidae; genus Equus; species Equus przewalskii. The sequence continues at coordinate 13,457,235 of NC_091844.1, forward strand.
TTTGTCTAAGACCACACAGCCACCTGATAAAGACCATGCTCTTCCTGGTATATCGGGAGCCCCATTCACCTGGGGAATAACTGTGAATATGAGATACCATTTGAGAAAGTGCTACAAACAAATCAAAGAACAGCTTTAAAGGCAAAGATACAAAGAAGCATCTGATTGGTTGCCAAAGAAAGGAAATACACAATATGTGCTACAAAATAAAAGAAAGAAGACCCTGTGTGCTGAGGGGATGTATAATGCGAATCTCAACTCTTACTTGGAATTACAACAGTATTGACTTTACTAGGACTGAAATGATGCCGCTAAGACTTTCTGATAATTCTGTCTGTACATCAGAATCTTCTTCGTCCATTTTTTCCTTCGTTTGTTGACAGTTATTTACCATCAGGTAGGATGCCTTTAGCTATGAGTAACAGGAAACCCTGGCCTCAACTGTTTTAAACAGTAAGTGGTTTGTTTTCTCACTTAATGATTCCTGAACTGAGGGAGTTTCAGGGTGGTTATTTCAGTAGCTCAGTGACATCCTCAAGGACCAGGCTTGCTTTGATCTTTTCTGTCTGCGGCCCTCAGCACATTAGTTTTGTCTTTGGCTGACTCCCTCATGGTCACAAAATGGCTGCTGAGGTTCTTGCTGTCATATCATATGCAGATACAACAAAATTTAACAGAAGAGGAGGACCCATCTCTTCCTATATGTCACTTTATAGTAGCATGGAAACTATTTTTTTCCAGAAACCCTTCAAGAGACTTCCTCTCATCTCTCATTGGCCAGATAAGCCATCTGTCTGTTCCTAAGCCATCACTAGCAAGGAGAGTTGGGATGACTGTGGTTGGCTTGGTGGAGCACCGTGACTCCATGGAGGAGGGTGAATTACATGAACAAAGTTGAGATTCTATGACTCAGGAAGGAGGAGGGGTTGGAGCCATAACTGGAAATGTTGCTATGTATTTAAAAATCTATATTTACTATGGAAAACTTCAAACATGAGGAGGAATAGCTCACTGGGTTCTCAGTTACTCATCTCCCAGTTTCTACAGTTATACATTTGACGATTTTAGTTTGTCTCTATCCTGCCCTTCATCTCCTGCTGGAGTATTTAGAAACGAATGCCGGATAAAGCATTTTTTTTAATGTGCTCCATACACATATCGAGTGCCTTCTATGTGCCTGGTCACAGATCCGAAGAGAAAAGCTGTTTCAGGACAAGAAATTAGCAAAGAATGAGCTGGTATTAACTACTTTTTGCTAAAGAGAGGAGACTTAAACTCCCTGAAACAAAAGAAAATGCAACATGCAGGGAGCAGGGTTTTCTCCAAAGCTTTTCTTCTGGCTGCATCTGGAGTCCTTGGGATGTTAGGAAACAGGTGCCCTGGGAGGTTTGGGCCGGGGACAGGCGAGTGGAAGTTCTGCATCTCATTTGTCATTTCCACTCTCAGGCGGATGAGGCGAATGCTTTCTAAGAGTGGGGTTTAGTTTGATGACACCTGTTTCTGCATGTTAATAGATTTCTGGGGTAAGATAGAGGCCGGTGATGTCACCTGCAGGTGCATGAGGCTGTGGTAGCGGTCTGCTGCTTGGCATTTGTTTCACAAGGCGTTGCTAGCCACATCTGTCCTCAGCTGCAAGAGTCTATTCACCAGCAGGCTGAAGATAGAGATGTTTTTAACCAGAACAGAAAGTCAGATGTAACAAGTTGACTCTGGGCTGGGCTGTAAACACATGTACTTTCCCTATGGCTTTAGCTTATTTCATTTAGTTATGGAACAAAATACAAATGTTATTTCTTTAAAATATCACTGTGGCAGTAAGAGGATATTTCCACACACCCTTTTCTGAGTTTCTTGAGCCCACCTGTGTTATTACAGGTTTAGAAGACCCCTCTTCCTCCGTGTGTATGAAACAGGAAGCTTGCCTTCTTATTTTCCTTCAGTTTTTAAACATTTGCTCCTTTGATGAGCGTTCACATGCTTCGTGAGGGGCGACACCTTTGTATATAACTTAAAAAGAAATTCACCATTTCTCCAAATACGCTTCTCCATTTCTACCTGACAATTAAAGGTCAAATTGCGAAGCTGAATCCGTTACAGCTTCGTGTTCAGGATATACTCAACCTGAGCTGATTTTTATCAGCCTGAGCTTTGTGAAATGTTAGTATTTGCACAGTGAGTTTAAAAACAGAAGTCTTTTGCATAACTATATTTGAAAAATCTAAAAAAAAAAAAAGAGAGAAAGAGAATGGAGTCATGGCATAAAATGATGCCGTTTGACTTGAGATTTGTGCAGTCCGGGTGGCTTTTGCAGCAGTTACGCTGTTCTTAGTGGAGCTTTCTAGAATGTGCACGTTGTGGTCGGGTGCCCTTTGTTTCGTGCGCTGTTCGTTTCGATGCTATGTGAGAATCCATCCGACCCCAATACATTTTATTTGACATGCACAGCTGGGTCGCTGGAGCACAGTCCAGGCCATTAAAAAGAATGCAAAAGAAAACACAGACAATCTATTCATCAGAACGCTATGAAAGGGAGACTTACTGGGCAGGCTCTGGCAGGGGTGCACCTGGAGTAAGGGGAAGGAGGGAAACCAACTGGGAGCCCAGGGAGGAGGCGGAGGAAATGCAGCTGCCGCTGACCTCGGACGCTTCCCGTGGCAGGCACTTGGCCGAAGGCGAAACCTGATTCCATTCCCAACTTGTGGAATCTTAGTTTAGGGTGTTCTGCAAACAGGAGGGTGAAAAGGCTGGACCGAGGTCTTACTCGCTGAGGGGCGTGTGCTCACCAGGGGCTTGGCATGTGGTGGCAACTCAGGCAGAGGCTGTGGGAAGCTCACCTGGCATCTGAGGGTGGCGCCCAAGGTTTCTGACCCGTGGTACCTCGCTAGGTCTCCCCAGGCACCCCTCAGTCTCGTCAAAGAGGAAAGAGAGGAGGCAGCTTCTGGAATCCTTGAGAAGCCTTTCTTCAGCCACAAGGATATTCCAGTCACCACAACCCAGTTCACACAACCTGCCTAGCCCCCAAACCCATCTTCCTCTTCCTGCTTCCTATTTGCAATTTTGCAGCCGTGGTGTCACACTTTGTTCTTTTATCCAGTACAGCAAGCTTTCCGCCTGCGTGTGCATGCAAGGCTGTCACCTGAACAGCCGTTTTGCATTCCTGTGTAAAGACCCAGGGGAAGGTCCCTCACTTCCTCAGCTGTGGGAAAAGGCTGGGTGTCTGTGCATCAGCTTCATCACTCAGACCCTTTCAGAGTCGCCACTCTGAGCCTGGCCTGGGCTGACACGTGCCTTGCGGTCCCCAGCTTGCCCACAGTTCTTGGGAGAGCATCAGTGTGTGCTTAACTCAAGCCCATGGATCTTGCTGCAGAAGATGGAATGCCGAGGGTACCTAAGAGCCTTCCTCTTGGCCAGAACTCCACACAAGTCTGCACTACAGACACTGGGATCTTTAGAGACAGACAGACAGACAGACAGACGTGGGTTCAGGTCTGCCTCCTCCACTCTGTAGCTGGGCGATTCTGTGCAAGCCGAGCGTGTCACAGAGAGCCTGGCAAAGAGCCCCCAGGAAGTGGCCGCTGGGCTAGTCCATGTCTTGAAGTGACACATGGAGCTGGGTGGTTGAAATGTGCCCCGTTTTCCGACGAGCTCCCCTGTTCTCCCAGGTGGGAGTGATGTGGGAAGTGAGTGCAACCCTATTGAACCAAAGTCCGTGGTAAATTCTCCAAGGGCTTGTAGGAGTGACAAGATTTCTGTTTTTTTAATGGTTTTGTTTCAATATTGATTTTTGCAAAATATTCGTACCTCCCAAACCAAACCAGGTTCCAGACTCGTAAGGGATTTTCAGAAACCTTTTATTTTCTTTTAGGTTGTTTATAAAGTAGAGTGAAATTCTGCAACATATTAAAACAACAAAAAAACAACAAAGCAAAAAACTTTAGTTTAAGACTAAAGACCTTAGCAAATACGACGTGACAAGATTGACTTAAAAACAACCACTGCCAAAACCCAAACCACTGAAAATACATGTGGCTTTTCCTTTGGGGACAGCCATTCAGGGTGTCCATTTTGTTAGCTGACCTCCGGGAAAACCCGGAATGAGCAGGGCTCCCTGTCTGCCCTTGGGGCTTCCCTGAGTCCCCCTTGCATACATTCTGCTTCTTGACCTGGAACGAGAAACTCAAAATCTAGCCCCGGCCTTGTTATTAAATTGTAAACTTTTAAATTCACGCAGGGTAGTTGATGGGAATTTCAAAACACAGGGTGAAATGCTGCTCTTACCGAGATGGAACAAAGGCTCCCTGTCTTTCGGAGGTCACTAATCCGGTGTTTGCACCTTATTGTCACTACGTAATGTCTGAAAAACTTGGAATTATTTCCAATTAGTGGGTTTAAGTGGATCTTGCTCTCTGAGCTGCTGACCCCTCGTGTTTGTTTAGCAGGATTTTCTCACCGGTCTTCACCTTGCTGCACATTGTCTTGCTGTCAGGGCGTCTGAACCGTGCCGGGTGACCCCTGCTGAAACGTCCGTGTCGTGAGAGTCGGGGAGCTGTTGTGAATTTTGTGATGACAGATGGCAGAGGCATAAAAGGCACCTCCATGGGCTTTGTGTGAGGGGATTTGGGTTCTGAGAGGCGTTTTTTCTCCCTCCGTTCTGGAGGCCCTTCTGTGATTGCTGTCAGAGCTACACCGGGGCCCAGGGAGGATGGTGAGGCCTCGGACCCCGAGAACCCCCACATGGGTGCACACCCACTCCAGACACACGGTCCCTCCTGCCCTCACAGGCAGCCCTCAGCCCACCCGGAGGGCTCAGCTGCTTGCTCTGTGGGCAAAGCAGGCTGTTCCCGGGAAGCTTGGCTCCCTGGAGTGCTGGCAGGAATTTACCTGATTTCTGGAGATGAGAGGGCCGGAGTTATCAAGAACCGGAACCAAAATGGGGCCTCTTAGGTTCTGCTTATGAAATGGACATTTCTAGTTGGCCGCCTTCCAGGCTCTCGCTGCCTTAGAGGCTGGTGCTGGGCAGGTTCTGTGTGTAGGGAGAGGCCCAGAGGGGACAGAAAGGGGGAGCAACAGAGCGTTAAGATTGGAGCAAACTACAGAACCCTGGGAGTGGCCCCGGGGGATCAGCCCTTGGACGTGTGCTGTAGCCTCTCTCCAGCACCTGATGGGGACGAGACGCTGCCCATGGCTGAGTGAAACCCCACAGCCTCCCAGAAAAGAGTCATCCACCGTGGAGAGGCCGTGGACGGCCGCTGGCCAGCGCAGAAGGGCAAGCAGACCTCTGTTGCCAGTATTTACACATTAGTAGAAATTCTAGATTTCCGGCTTCTTTGGCAAGCTGGGCAGTCCAGCAGCACCCTGGCCCCTATCCCACATGGCAGCCACCAGCTAGAGCCCTGGAGCAACGGCCGCCTTCAGTGGGCTCACACTCACAAGTTTTTTTGAAATTTCTTCTTACATCCAGCCAACTGTACTCATTTCCCTGACAACCCCAGGAGGCATTTGGGTTTGCAAAGCTCTGATTTGTTCTAATCCCCTCAGAGAAACTGAAATGCAAATATATAACAAGAACCTTTAGAATCTATCCTGATAAATTAATCCAAGACTCAGAAAACATTTCATGCTGCAAAGATGTTTCTGTCCATTATTCATGATACAAAACTGGAAACAACATAACAACGGGAGCCAGTTAACTAAGTTATGATACATAATTATAATGGAATATTATATGGCCATGAAAGTAATGCTTATGCAGAATTTTTGCTAACAGAGAAAGATGCACATGATATACTGTTGGGTTAAAAAAAAAGCTTGACATTAAGTTGTATCTACACTACACTCTAATTATCTCCCAAAATGTAAAAGCAATTATCAATATGCATAAAATAAGACCAGAAGGAAATTTGTCAAAATATTAACAGCAGTTGCTTTTTGGCAATGAAATGATCCATGATTACTTCCTTTTTATTTTATTCTGGGCTTTCCACGTTTTTTACAATGAATGTGCATAGTTTTTATATTCAGGAAAAAAACATTAATAAATAAAGAAGAAACAGAAACCTAGAAGATTAGGGGATTTTCCCTGAGTCTCCAGCTGGTTGGTGATAGGACAGGACCAAAACTCGAGTGTCCCAATTCTGAGATGGATGGGGACTTGTCCCACTCCTGAGGGCCAGGCTGCCTCCAGCTGTGCACCTGGGATTTGGGGCCCCCGAGTTCTCACCCAGAACTCGTGCACTTTATGTGGGTATCTTGTCTATATGCGGAGCATATGTAATGTTAGGTCCTTTGTTTTGCCTTCAATTTCATGTAATGAGCAATCCTGAAGAAACAGACAGCTGGCCCCTCAAGCAGAAATTAGAGCTAATTTAGGTATTAGTCCATGCTGGGCTACTTTCACAACTTGTGTGACTGGTGGGTGTATTTCTTTGGGGGTGCAACTAGGCTAGATCTTCTCCAATTTCTGTTATTCCTCTCTCTTCTACTTCTCCATTAGGAAGGACAAGTCGAAGCAACTCGAACCCCTTTATTGGGGCAGGGAAGTGACACTGTGCTTAGAAGAGTCCCGAAGTATGTTTGTCGACTTTGCACCAAAATGGTAGCCATTCCAGCAAATGCCTTGAGACCCAAAGACCCGAGTCCCCTTCCTAGCTCCTGTCACTAACTGCTTTGGTGAAGTCGGTCAAATCCATTCTTTCTCAGAGCATTTCCCCACAGTGTACAATGGAAAGGAGAACGTCTCCTGTTGAAGGGCTTTCTCTAGGGTGTGCGGGAGAGGTCTGCTGGGACACTCAGTAAAGGTTTTTATGGTTTGTATGGAGGAGGAGTCCCCAGAACTGAGCACAGGAGGATCGCCACCTCTCAAGGGCAGACTCATGGTAACCAAACTCACAGGGACCTGAAGTTGTTCATTCTTCTGCAGCAGGAAATTCAGCAGTCCAGGGATCCGAATGCTCACACAGACCCACCAGAACATTCCATTCCTGTAGACATGTCCTTGGGAAGTCAAACTCTCCTTCAGGCTCCCTGAGTTACTGATCCTCACCTGTGTTTCTCAGCTAAAGGAGAGGGGGCCCCTCTTACCCACGTGGGAATAGCCTTTTCAGGGAGACCAAATGCTTGCTCACCTCAGCTGTGCTTGTCTCTCCCAAGGAGAGAGTGCTGCCAATGTTTGCCTCCAAGATTCAGCGCCTGCTGTGTTTTCCAGGCTCAATATCTTTCCCTTCCAGAGTGGCTCTGTAGAGTTAATCAGGCTTTCACTGACTAGAATACAGTCCCATTCTTGGCCTGTGCCTGGAGAACAAGCGCTCATTCAATCGGAGCTCTGGGGTGGGGTCAAGGTTGCCAGTTTTTCCTGAGCAGCCTTGTACCCAGGTTCTGGGGCTGGTGTCTCACTGTCGCGTCGTGGCCACACATCTCGCTCTGATTAGGTACCTGAGGGTCCATTTTTCTAGTAAGTGGGTGGATGTGAAGATGGGGACCCAAAGAGCCGTCATGGCATGTCAGGTGTCCAGGCAGGCAGTTGCCTTCCTGCTCTGCTGACTGATGGTTTCATTTCTTACGTATTTCTGGTGGGTGACTTCTGTTTTTCCATGCTTCTGAAAAGACTTCTAAAAGCAGGGCCTCCGGGAGAATTTCTGGTTGCTAGGAAAATTAAGACAAAGTGGAATATAGGAATCGATATTCAGAAACCTAAGCTTGCCTGTTAAAAAAAAATAGAACTGTATGTTTCCAGTTGTAGACGTTGAAGGAGGGCACGGGGCACCTTGGCCAGGGGTCCCCGATGTCTCCTGGGGTGGGATGGACAGGATGGCATCGTGTGCAGGGTCGGGGTTGGGCTGCCTTTTCAGATCTGCCTGCAAACCCTTTCATTTTTACTTTACCTTAACTTTGCATTTCTAACGCTGGGCTGCTTTCACATTCTGAAACCAAGCATGTGTCTCAGTTCTGTGAAGAAAAGGCTGTTTCTGAGGAGTGATGACTCACCTTTTTGTTAGAGCCCCAGGAGAGGAATCCAGTCAAGAGGCATTAAAGGAATGAGCATTTGTTATATTTCAAGATGATTGTATCTATTTTTAAATTTTGTTTTTAATGACGTAAGTGATACATGGAGCCCATTCTTATTGCAAAATGCAGTCTTCCTTGCCCTTGCCCCCATCCCAGCCCCCTTCCCCGGGGTCCCCGCTGTTAGTAATTTAATGTGCATCTTTCCAGATGATTTCTATGTGTTCGTGTGTGTGTGTGTAGAGAGAGAGAAATATATACTTTTATTTATGTGTGTGTACTTTTGCATATGAGTGATAGCATAATCTATACATTGTTCTACAGCTAGTTTTTTTCCGCAGAACAATATATCTTGGAAACTGTTCCATATCATTAAATAAAGATCTTATTTTTAACGGCCGATGCATATTCCATGGTAGGTGTATTAACCTGTGCCCTCTTGATAGATAGAACTGGTATTTCTCAGCGTATCTAAGTGAAGCTCTGTTTCAGTAACAAAATTGTCAGCTTTTTTTTTCTCTCCCTAGAGTGGTAGATATTATTTTTAAAAAACAGGAAAAAGCTGCAGAAAGAATGATACGCTAGGAGAGGAGCGGCAGCCAGGCTGTCTGTCAGCAGAGGGTCCAGGGCTGCGACGCGGGGCCTGACTTCCGGTCAGCAGGGCATGGGGCCTCAGGACAGCAGTGTTGATGCCGTGGTCCTGAGGGGAGCCGGGCCCCGGGCAGCGGCAAGGAGGACCACTCCGGAAAGCCCAGCAGCCAGGAGGCAGAGCTGGGGTTTGCCTTGGGGAGCTGGAACAGAGGTGAAAGTCTTTGAGTTGAGGAGGCAAGGCTTGAGGTGGCCATGGGCCCATCTGCCTGTCTCTTCATTCACTCGCTCACTCACTCAGCAGTGACTATGTCCCAAGCACGTGCCAGTTGCTGGGGAAGCCATGGTGCCTGGGATTAGGGCGCTACCCTTCCGAGCCTCCCATCTGGTCAGGGAGAAACACGTGCACCGATGTAGGGGATGAATGACTGCCCAAAGCGTCAGGGAGGAAGGCCCACAGACATCTGTCTGGCATCGGAGGACCACCAGGGCTTTGCTGAGTGGAGAAGGCAAGGGGCAGGCATTCTCGGCCAAGGGCACAGCAATGCAGCGCAGGAAGACGTGACACAGCAGTTGTGTCCTGGGCTGGTGGGAAGCTCCTGGGCTGGAGAATAAGGCCCAGGTAGGGGGAGATGAGGGAGGCGAGGGAAGTGGGCAGGAGGGAAAGTGGTATGGGCCTTAAGAACAGGGAGCCAGGGTTTTGCTGTCAGCAGATGTCTGTGGCAGGGGGAGAGCTAGCACCTGGTTCACCCCTGGAGGGAGAGGCACTGGGGCTCGGTGGTGGGCATGCTGGAGCTGGAGAGTGGGGGCCAGGATGCTGATTGGGGCCTGGTTCTCTGTGCAGCTGTCTGCCTGTCCATCCATCCGTCTGTCTGTCCTCCAGCATTTCCAGAGCACATGTTCTGTTTCTGATTCCGGGAAGTCAGTGACTAATAAGATGTGGCCCCTGATCACTGGGGGTCTATAGGCTGTTGAATTGTGCCTGGCCCAAAGTGGGTGCCTGTTCGTCTTTGATGGATGATGAATCAGTGGCCCAGAAGGCAGCGCGGCCCTCAACTGTGGCAGGTAGAAGAGAGATGAGACTAGACAACGGGGCCACTGCTGGAGGAGGACTGCTTGGATTAGGCAGCGGCTGATGGATGGGAACTGAGAGGGAGAGGGAGAGAGAGAGAGAGAGGGAGGGAGGGAGAGAGAGGGAGAGAGAGAGAGAGAGGCTGACTTACCATAAGGAATAGACAGGGACACGGAGGGTAAGCGGGTTTGGGAGGAGGGGCAGGAGATAGATAAGGATTTCTTTTGAATTCCAACGTCAAAAGAGTCTGTAGGGGCTGGCTCCCTGGCCCAGTGGTTAAGTTCACTCGCACTGCTTCGGCGGCCCAGGGTTTCACCCACGGGTTTGGATCCTGGGTGCGGACATGGCACCACTCGTCAGGCCATGCTGAGGCAGCATCCCACACACCACAACCAGAAGGACCGACAACTAGGATATACAACTATGTACTGGGGGGCTTTGGGGAAAAGAAAAAAACCAAAAAGATTGGCAAGAGAGGTTAGCTCAGGGCCTATCTTTAAAAAAAAAAAAAAAGATTAATTAAAAAAAAAACAAGAAAAAACTCTTTTTAAAAAAAAGAGTCTTTGTGATTTAGAAACTAGAGGAGAAATAATAAATACCTTTTGGTGTGTAGCAAAAAGCCAACAAAAAAAGTAACTCAAAAATTTCTATTCTTCTTATAAATGCTGTGGAACTGATTTATTTACACTTTTATGTATTTTCTGTTGACTAAATTTGCGTGTAAAGAATTTCACGTAGTTGGGGCTGGCCTGGTGGCATAGTGGTTAAGTTTGTGCACTCTGCTTCTGTGGCCCAGGGTTCACAGGTTTGGATCCCAGGTGTGGACCTGCACACCGTTCATCAAACCATGCTGTGGTGGCATCCCACATACAAAATAGAGGAAGATTGGCACAGATGTTAGCTCAGGCACAATCTTCCTCAAGCAAAAAGAGGAAGGGCCAATCCTCCTCACCAAAAAAAAAAAAAAAAAAAATGGAATTTCATAAAGTCAATAGAGAAAAGGTAGTTAAGCTTCAGAATTGTTTTAAGCATAAAGTGATAGCAACACCATAAAGGGAGTTGCTAAATTAAACTTATTTTAGAAGCTTGAATTTCTGTGGTTGCTCTATCTGGCTGTCATTTTTGCTAATTCCCCCAGGGACTGTCATTTGTGGCCCTGGAGCTTTTCCTCTGGGGCTGAGGCTTCTGACTCCTTGTGCAAGATTGGTTGACGCGTCTTCTCCGTCCTGGGGAGAGAAGCCAACCACCAACAGCAGAAATATGGGCTCGATTTCCGTTGACACGGGCGCTCTCCTGTGAATCCTTGCAGGAGTCTCACATCCGTGGGTTTTCAGATCACCGTCAGCTAACCTGGCCTTTGTTTTCCGTTCCCCTCTTCAGTCCACGTCTGACGCGTTTGTCCCGCCCCTGCTCCTGCTGGGGTTTCTTACCTTACAACACCATGTACAGGCAGGGCTGGCGGGCTTCCCAAGCTGATCCCTCTGCAGAGACTGTCCAAGGGCGTGGGGGTGACCTTGCAGTGACAGCAGTCAACTTTTACTGAGCACTCACTGTGGCCAGGAGCTGCTCCAAGCACTTTTCCTGTATTAGTCACTTTTGTCATTACAGCAGCCCTGGGAGTAGATAATTCTTGCCCCACTTTGTACTGAGGTGACTGAGGCACAGAGAGGGTAGGCAACTTGGCTGAGGCCGCACAGCTAGGAGATGGTGAGCTTCTTTCCGACTTGATGTCTTCTCCCCTGACCCTGGAGCCTGCCGACATTGTGGATACTCAGCATCTTGAGTCTCCTCCCTGGGGATGGCTATGTGTGCTGTATGTGGAAAACTCTGTATAAATGTTGGGTGTTGGTGGCAGTGTTCAAGGCTGGAGCTGGAACCACAGAGACTTCCAGACATGTGACAAAAGCTTCCAGGAAACTGTGTTTCTGTGTCCTGTTAACCCAAAGGCCTTGCTGAGTAAATATCTTTATCTTTTGTTTGACTCTTTCCCTGGGATGGGGGGAGTCACTTGACTAGAGTGCCATTTTTTCAACTTCCCACAATGGTGAATGTGTAATGGGTCAGCTTTGTGGCTCGGTTGTATTCTGTCCCGCTCTCCCTTCCAGAAGGGGCTGCCCTCTCAGGGGCACAGCTCACCTGAGCCCGTGGCTCACATCTCTTCCAGTGGGGCTGGGCTGGGGCTGTGTGTGAGCGAATCCGTGTTACACTGGACTCCACGGCGAGTGAGTTTCCATTGTAGGCTCTGGGTGGGACGAGCTTCCTCGTTAGCCAAAGGCTTCAGTATGAGCAGAAATCCTCCATCAGGAATGAAAGGAAGTGATTTTCACAGTAATTAGCATCTTTGTAAATCAAAATACTTTGGTCTATTGCCGTATCCCATGAAAATTCCTGGGTGCATTTTTACCCATGTTAGAGGGTCTGATTATTTTTATTTGTTTATTTATTTTTTATAGTTCTTTTTTATTTTATTGAAGTAACATTGGTGTATAACATTATATAAATTTCAGGTGTACATCATTATATTTTAATTTGTCTGTTGATTACATCATGTTCACCACCCAAAGACTAATTACCATCCATCACCATAAGAGAGTCTGTTTAAAATGATGTAACTTAAAATACAGGACACACGATACACCCAGAGAGATGAGAGTGGGCAGCCCGCCTGCCAGCAGGTGTGGCATCCCTGTGCCTGGGTTAGGGGTGCCCTGTCCCCTCACACCCCACCTCAGTGGTGCCTCTTCAGGGGACGTTGAACTCAAGAGGCTGTGCCGAGGATGGGAGCCAGGAGGAGGTGGGTGGGCGGAAACCCCTCCACACACATCTCGCCTGTTTCTCCACGTGGTCAAACTGGCCCTGGGCCTCTTTCTACCCAAGAGGAGGAGGGCGCTAGAACAAATGCAGAGAAACTAAAGTCGATGCTCGCTCGACTTTCCGAAAGTCAGGGATGTCGGAGTGATGGAACACAAGTTGAGGAGTAATCTTGCTTGTGGACCATTATCTTTTTGTCTTACCCACCACTTTAGAAACTAACCCACAGCACCCAAGCCCCACTGCTCACCCCCTTGCTACACACCTTTATTGAAACAGTCAGTAAAGCAGGGCGCTTACTGCATGCCGGGCACAGGGCGCATGCTTACCTATGTAGCGGGTATGCACTGGTTCCACAAAAGGAGAGCAAGGGAAGTCTTGATTATTTTGCATAAATGAAATAGTTTATTTTGTGCTTGTGACTGGTCGTTAATGGGCTCCTTTACTCCCGCTGTCCTGGGATGGTACAATTTTCTGGGGCTAAAGTGCTCAGGGAACAGGGCAGGGCCTGGCCCTTAGTCTGTAGTAGCCACTGTCACCACCCTCCGATGGCCCCTGGTCCTCACCATTGCCCAGCCCTGTGCATCTGACCGCATGGCAGAGACCCTACAAGCTCTGTACTGGCCCGAGGTGGCCCTCCCCAGACCTCTGTTGATCACAGAGAGGTGAAGGGACCAGTGAGTCCTTCAAGTCCAGGGTGTCTGTCTCCAGAGCCCACACGCTGAGCCACTGTGTCCTACTGACCCTCAGCCACCTTGCAGAGCCGCCACTGGCCCCCTCTGTTCTGGCTACAGCGACCCACTACTCCCCAGGATATAGATGCTGCCCCTGGCTGTGTGAGCCCAGACACTGCCAGCCCCGACCCAGTGCCCCTCAGTCGTTGGATGGGCCCCATCTTCTAATCAAAGGCCTTGGGCCTGCCACGGCCACCTGCCGGCCGATGGCTTGTGACAGGTGCACTGAGTGAGCAGGTCTCCAGGCGCCTTCAGAGAACTTGGTGAGTTCCCTTCACAGCCCGTGTAAACCCACGGGGACTGGTTCTACTCCTGTGCCTGGGGGCAAATGAGGGCAGATTCCAGGATTTTCCAAGAGAAGGAAGACTTTAGAGCTGGCTCTCCTCCACGGAATGTTTTCCTGAACCATTTCTGCCATTTTTCAAGTGCTCAGTAGCCACACGGGGCTAGTGCCTACCTATTGGACAGCACAGAACATTTTCATCTTTGCAGAAGATTTCAGACAGCACTGCTCGAGTTCACTGTTTCCAGGCAGACCCAGTGTAGCCCAATCTCCCTGAAATCTGATTTTTTTTTTTAAAGTGAAATCTTCCAATTCTTAACTCTTGGCAACAAACAAGATTTTACACATTCAGGATGTGGGCTGGGCAGAACACAGATGTGTACCGAATTCCAGGAGTGGCAGGGAAGGGCATCAATCTGTGTTTTAATAAACCTTCCAGGTGATTCTGAAGCAGGTTAAAGTTAGAAAAACATCAGCCTAAACTGGTTCGTTTGCCTGCAGTTAATGCCAGGAAAGGTCAGGACTAGAACCCAGCCTTTTCAATTTGTAGCCAACATCATCCTCATGGGCAAGATCACATCTTTGGGGATGTTCCATACTTCTGACACCTGCCCTGCTGCTGGGCTTGAGGAGGCAGAGCAGGTGATTGCTGGCAGTCACCTGCCATTTATGGACACCTCTGGAATTTTGCTAGAGATAGCCAGCCCTGGTGGTCTGGTGGTTGAGATTTGGTGTTCTCACTGCCACGGCCCAGGTTTGCTTCCCAGGCAGGGAACCACACCTCCCGTCTGTGGGTTGTCCTACTGTGGCAGCTGCGTGTTGCTGTGATGCTGAAAGCTCTGCCACCAGTATTTCCAATACCAGCAGGGTCACCCATGGTGGACGGGTTTCAGTGGAGCTTCCAGACTAGACAGACGAGGAAGAAGGACATGTTCTAAGTTGCCCCCTAGGTGAAGCTGAGGAAGGCACCTGGGCCTGCCCCAGGTTAGAGTGGGCAGGGGAGAGGCGCCCAGCTCCTGGTCGCCACGGTGGATGAAGGGAGGGTGGTCCCCTGCAGCTTCCCAGGCCTGGAGGAGAGCTGTGCATCACTGCCCTCCTGCTCTGAGCCCCAGGAGGCTGCAGCGAGTGGCCTGGCTGCTTTCAGGCCCAGTCAGAGGCCCGAGTTTCAGTATTTAGAACCATGTATGACTGCTGTGATATTGCTGTTAGCCTGGATTTTGGAAATCCTTGGCGTGAGGATGTTGTGGGAGGGGGATGGGAGGAGGGGTTGATTGTTGGTGAACCCCTAAACCTTCTGCAGAGGAAGACCTGGTTCCTCGCTCAGTTCCACCGAAATGTCTCCAAGGAGAGGAGGGTGATGCCAACGCCACTGCGAGGACAGCACCGGGTAGCCCAAATCACCATCAAAATATGTCCTACTTTTAGAGTAAGAATTCATGTAGCATTTCTATTTTGCCCTTTCTGCCTGCATTTGTTTAACATAAAACAAATGTTTTAAATTGTGCGCCATCAAGTCTCATTGGCAGATGTGTCTGTTTCTCAGGTACACACACAGTCGCCTCCCCCCCCAGGTTGCCTCGTGTCCCCATGGAAAATGACAAAAACGGGATGCCCCTGTTGTGAAGCTGTCTTGTCCACACCAGGCTCATTGGAGGTAGCATTCTCCCAGGGTCCCGTCTGTGGTTAGTAGGAGGGGCCTCGGGTGGTGAGGGGTGGTGGGTGCCCAGGCTTGGTGCCAGGGAATCCAGCGGCAGATCTGGGGGAAACCCAGCAGCAGCTGGTGCCAGGAGGTCTGGCCACAGCTGGAGCATGGGCATGGGCTCCAACACAGCTCCGGGAGAAGAGTGTTACAGATCAGGGTCCACAGGATGCCAGGAGCCCCAGGAAGTGGGACATTTGTTGAGCCTGTTCTTACAGGTTTCTGTAAGTATAATCTTATTTATGCCTCTCAACATCCCTATGATGGAGGTCCTGGAATTATACCCATCTTTCTTTAGGGCACATAGTGAGTGAGTGGAGGGCTAAGTTTTGACCCAGGTGCCCCCTTGACCACTGGCCCCAGAGCGGGTGGACAGGACCAGAGGAAACTGAGCTCCTGTGCTCGGCCCTCAGATGGCCTTGGCTCCTGCAATGGGAGGGAGTGAAGCGGCCTCTGTCGGGGTGGGCCGGGAGGGCCATGGATTTCACAGCGTTGTCTGCATCTGTCCAATAGGTCAGATGTATATACAGGAGACAGACTCTGCAGGAAACCCCCCTCCCACCCCAAGTTCTGGAGTGTCCCTGGGGAAGGTCACGCAGCCCTTCCCTCAGCAGTGTTTGAGGCTGAGGACAGAGCATGGGATGTCTCTGTGAACTTGCCATCCACCATGTGGGCACCGGCCGTCCCCAGGACCTTGTCTGTGCCCTGACCTGGGTGGGTGAGCAGCCTGATGCCCAGAGCACTGTGCCTCTTGGTGGGAGAGGCCCTGAGGCTGGAAGCAAAAAACAAAACCTCTCCCAGAACAAGAGGGTAGGGTGTGCCCACATGGGCAGTGGGTACTGCTTGCCTTGGGAAAGAGGGCTGCAATGGGGAGATCCCCCAAGGCCACCTGTGGGGCTCTGAGGGCCAGCAGGAGGCAGTGGAAGCAAAAGAAAGCTCCGAGGGGCTGCCCCTTGGCAGGGGGAGTGGGCTTGACATTTGTGTGCTCCGCATTGGTAGGCATCCGTAAGATGAGAGCTCAGTTGTTCTGTGGTTGGTTTCATGTTTGCTGCAAAATGCATCCTCCCACCCCAGCCTGGTTTCCCTCCCTTCAGGGCTGGGCTGAGATGCTCGAGGGTCCAGCAAGGCAGCAGGAAGAGATGAGGATGTCACTTCTGGGAGGCAGAATGAGCGAGGAAGTTGGAGCGGAGAGGCCTCAAGAGCCCACCTCTGCCACTCAGAGACTGTGACCTTTAGCAAATCTGGCGCTGTCCTCAGTAGAACGTGAAGGGTGGACTAGATGGACATTTCTGAAAGTGACTCTGTGGATCTCCTAGGTTGGCATGGGGGATGCTAAAATAATAATAAGGATGCTAATAAATTATAGTTCCCCCCACATAGGGGTGTTGTGAGCAGGGCACAGCTCTTGGGGAAGGCCATGGGTGCTGTGTTGCTGGTATTATAGAATTATTGGTTTTATTATTTGCATTAGTGCCTGAATTTCAGGCGGGTTCTTGGGCCCACGCTGAGCCCTCTGAATCAGCCTCCCTGGGGGTGGGACCCAGGAATCTACCTTTTGTGAAATATGTCTTCCAGCCCCAGAGGCCTGAGCTGGGGGCTACCTGAGGCTCTCGCTGGCTTTGTTCCCTTGTCCTGCCATTAGCCCATTTCCAGGAAGAAAACTTCCTTCATTGTTTCACACATAGTGTGATCATGGCTCTAAACCCAAGTATGACCACCAGCCTGCCAGACAGCCTGAGCATCTGATGGTGGCCCTGAGCTGAACTGGCGTCTGCACCCAGGTTGACAAGGCAGGGGTTAGAGAGCAGGTCTGCTGCCCACGTGGACACTCAGACTGGGATGTGAACTCAGTTTCATGGGGACGGAGAATGCCTCTGCATGCACACAGGAGTGAGTTGAAAATGTCACCCTTTAGAATATTTGCCTTGACTGTTTACATGGGAAGGCCCACAGACAGCATTATTTCAGGTTTCTGTGAGTCACAACACACTTCTACTTTCTTTATTAAGTATTGTGTTGGGCAAAGAAGAATGTAACTTTGAAAACCAGGTCACCACAAGCCGCAAGATTATGACAATCCTCCTCTTTACACCTTTGACACGCAAGACATTTACAGATGCAGGGGAGGGGTGGGGCGTGGGGCCCCAGGAGTCACCGACCTGGCAGGTGGTGTGGACGTGGTGTGGTCCTGGTGTGTAGGTGCACGGGTGAAGTTTCTGGCTGAGTTTTCCAGCTCTCCTCGTCTGGGTTGCCCTTCCCTCCCACCTCACCCCCACCCTTCCAAGGGGACACCTGCTTTTTTTGGTGGCCCAGGTGGAATTGCATCCTGCACTGGGCCCAGCTCTGCTAGCCCCGGTGGCCACAATCAGCCTGGGCTTGAAGCTGGGCAAGGTTACACCCTGATCCTGGTGCTGTGTGATACAGCAGGTTGTCTGACCTCTCTGAGCCTCGGGTTCCTCATTTGTAAAATGCAGGTAGTAAACCCCACCTGCTTGGTACCTAAATGAAGCCTGTGAAAGACATTTTTATCCTCTAGAAAAGACGAGGAGATGAGGGCACAGAGCAGGTGAGTGGCTGGCTCGAGGACATGCAGAGAAGAACAGCAGAACCGTTTCCCAGGCCCCCTGGCCGCAGAGCCTGCAGAAACCCACTCTGCTGTACTTTGTAGAACGTCGGCTCGGCTCCCATCCTCGAGGAAAAGCTGGGGCACCCCAAGCGCCTCTGCTTTCAAGGAGACCGGAATGTCATCATATCTGTGCCTCTTTCCTTGCTTGGACTTCAGAGCGCTTTTAACAAACGTCCTTCACTGAGTCCTAAGGGTTGGACACCGCCTCTGTGATGGAGAGGGCCCTCCTCTGAGGGGAACATGCGTGAGATGCTGAAGTGCTGGGCCTGCGGGTTGGGGCGGAAGGGGCTGGGGTGCTTCCCGCCAAGGCATAGGACTCCCTGGGTGGGAGGGAGTGGGCTGGGCAGCGGTGGTCAGGTGGGGGCCGGGAGCTGCCTCTGTCAGATTCGCGGGAGGTGGCACCGTGTGTGGCTTCTCCCTCCAGTCTGCCCAGGGGCCCCAGCACTCGTTGTTCATGAGCTGCCAGCCACTTTCCAGCACACCGCGGGGGCGTCTGCACCCAGATAGTCAGGCTGAACGTGATGGGCCCCCAGTGCTGGTAATTGGGTGCTGGTCTCCCTGTGTGACCGTATGCTAATGAATTTGATACGGTGGCACAAGTCAGCATGAATGACAGGACTCTCAAAGTAATTTTCATTCCACTCATTCACTTTTTCAGCAGTTTTTGCCAAGCCCTGTTCTAGGTGCTGGTGACACAGCAGTGAACCAAACAGATGGAAAATCTCTGCCTCCTGGGGCCCATATTCTAGTGGAGAAAGCAGAGAAAAGATGAGGAACATCTGAATTGTAAATCGTGACGTTGAAATTGAGAATGGGAGGCCAGAGCAATTCAGAAGCTCTCAGCTTAGTTCTCTCCACTGCTGCCCCCTCGGTGCCCCATGGCACCTCATGTGCCCCTGACAGCAGGGTCAACCCTGGGCTGTGCCTGCTGGTGTCCTTATGGTCTCCCACATCACAGAACCTTGAGAGGTGCTCCACAGGTGACAGTTAAGTGAATGAAAGAAGGAATGATCAGGTGCATTTGGTCGTTTGCCGCGGAAGGACACTCCTGCCATTGGCGTGGCCATCAGCCGTGGGCGTGGCTATCTTGCTGTTCCCGCCTCTCCAAGGCTGTTTAGCGGTCAAGCGCACAGAGGGTAAAACTGGCTGCATAGGAACCTCTTCCAGGCCTCCCCTCGCGGACGGTCCTCACCTGGCTTCTGCCCGCCCCTTGCTTTGCAGGGAGTGGGGTGTCTCTACACCCTGATGCAAGCTGCCCTGGACCCCTCAGCTGCTCTGGGACCACTATTGTAAGGCCAGGCTTCTGTTGGGGTACACATGTCAGTTTTTTAGTTGTTTCTAGAAAGATCTATAACTTCTGTCCATTTTTATGTTGGTCTAATAAGAAATCACACTTCTATAGATTTGTGCAAATGGGCTTTTGTTTGGTTGTTGTCTTCTTAAACACCTTATGTCTACCGGAAAACAGAACTTAACCCTTTGAACATAACCGCTAACTAGATGCAGCTCACAAACGCACAGGATTTCCTTTTCCTACATACTCCCACACCACGTGGGTCACCACAGAGAGTAAATGTTACCAAGGTTAGCTCACCGTTTCAAAGGTCAGACTCTCTGCTGACGTTGAGGCTGCACATTCCTTTGATGAAACTTTGGAGACCAGAAAGGCCCACTGGGACGAGATTGGGACAGTGAAGACAGGATGGGAGGGATGCCTGTGGATGTCTTACCCACTGGTGACGATGCCTTTGCTCCTGTGCACTGTGGTACCTTTCTGGGGAGAGCACTGCATCCGCCATGGTCAGTGACCCTTTTTCTTGGGCACGTGTTCCATGCCCTTGATCTGGAGGGGCAGATGCTCTGAGCTCTTCCCCAGGTACTAAAAGATTGGATGTGGGAAAATTAGGAAGCTAGCTAGACAGGAGCACTTTTTGGGTTATTTCTCAGACAAAGTTTTAAACCAAGGTCATTCCAAATATGTCACCAATCTCCTATGTCAAAATTTGAAACAGTCCTCACGCTTTCTGAAAATTGTGAGCCCTTCTTGAGTTTCTGCTTTAAACCAAACAATAGAGGACCTAGGGTTTACAAATGGTTTCAGCTTGGGTTTTCAAACATTTTTACCAGTACTCTCTTCATGATTATCCTTCAAAGCTAAGAGAGAGAAGAGCAGCGGAAAGGATTGACACGCCCATTTCACACACTGGGAAAATAAATATTCAAGAGGAAGTGTTTTCTTTTCAACACTTTCTAGTTCAGGGGTTGGTAAACTTTTTCTGCAAAGGGCCAGATGGTAAATATTTTAGCTTTTGAAGGCCGTCTGGTTCCTATCACAGCTACTCAACCCTGCTGTTGTAGCTCAGGGGCAGCCATAGATAATACATCAATAAATATGCATGACTGGTTCAATAAAACCATATTTATATAAACAGGTAAGCAGCTTGCCAGCCCTACTCTAGTCGATGGCCAAATTAGAGCTAATCCTCAGACCTTGTGAGTGCCCAGAGCTAAATGCTCCCTTTGTAGGTTGTGTGTCCTCCTTTGAAAACAAATTCCATTTGGGTGAATAGCAGACAAGATACTTCAAATAGCCCTTCCAGGAAGTAGTAGACACCTAAAAATGCTGGATAAAATGTAAGCAGTATCTTTTTTTTTGATGCTTTACTAAGCTGACAGATAAAGTGAGGCTAGGTGGTAAGGAAACACCACTCCAGGGAAGTAGCTGTAAACCAAAGCTGATGGTGCCCTGAGGGTACCTGCTAATACCAGTTTTACCAGGCCATGTGCTTGGGGGATGGGATACAAAACCCACAGCATAAATCTGGGACCTGGCAGGGTGACAGTGTCAGTGAAAAGTAGAACCAGGATAAAAGATGGGAATGACAAGGAAATTACTGTCTTGACCTTGGATCTGGGGGAGGGGCCAGAAAGCCCAAATGGAATCTGGGGATACATTTCCAATTTCTGTAATCTTGATTTAGTTTAGAGTCACCCTGGGTTGAGATTACCCCAGGCCCTGGAAACCAACCTAAAATCTTCTCTGGAGAAAACACATTAGACCTAGATTTCTGGAGATAATGTTCAAAGAAACACAGGCTCACAATCTAAACTCACATAACACATGAGGAAATTAGCCATATTGAACAGGCCAGCAGAAACCATAAACAGTAGTATCAGACCTGCAAAGACTGAAGGTATTACCAGATGCAGAAAATGAAGTATGTTGAATATATGCAAATAAACAAAAGAAGGTATCAAAACAATGACTAAGTAATAAGCTATCAAAAATGACCAAGAACATTAAAAATAAACAATTAGAACTTTTAGAAATGAAAAACATCATAATTAAAAGTGGAGACTCAAAAGATCAGTTAAATAGATTAGATACAAACAAAGAGAAAATTAGTAAATGAGAAGTTCTGTCTGAAGAAATTATGTATAATGCATTACATGGAGACAAAGAAATGGAAAATATACAAGAAGGGTTAAGAAACATGTAGGAAAGAGTGAGAAGTTTTCATACATGTTTAATTGTTTTGCCAGAAATCATCAACACAGACAAGTGAGGGGAGGAAATGATAAAAGAATTATTGGTTAAAAATGTTCTAGAATTGATGAAAGACACAAATTCTGAGTCCCAACTCCAATCAAACACAAAGAGAATGAATATAAAGAAATCCACGTCCAATCCTATTGAGCAGAAGAGCAGGTTGCTAAAGAGGTGATGGATTTCCCACAAAAGAACAACAAATGGATCAAAATAACCTTATTAACAGGGGCTGGCCCGGAGGTGCAGTGGTTAAGTGCACACACTCCATTTCAGTAACCTGGGGTTCCCCAGTTCAGATCCCAGGTGCGGACGTGGCACCACTTGGCAAGCCATGCTGTGGTAGGCGTCCCACATATAAAGTAGAGGAAGATAGGCACAGATGTTAGCTCAGGGCTAGTCTTCTTCAGCAAAAAAAAAAAAAAAAAAAAAAGAACCTTCTTAACAGCAATAACTGAAGCCAGAAGAAACACCTTAAGCCCTCATTCTTTATTTGTTTGTTTCCATGGATATCGTCTTTCTCCCTTCTATAGAATGTAAGCTTCTTGAGAGCAGAGACTTTGGTTGTTCACTGCTGTATCCTTGGCTCTAGGAAGTACTTGCCACATAGAAGTTTCTTAATACAAACTGTTGATTGAGTAAATGATGAAATGGTAACTCTGCTTCCTTTCTCTGAGGAGGCAAAAGATGGAAAGACTTACATAAAAGTTTTGCGTCTCAATTCTGACCAATGTCAGAAAATTTCTCTGCTAATGGACCTCTGCACTTTTGTTTCTTTGAGAAGAGGACCTCCATCTTTGCAGGACCCCCTCCCCTGCTCCTACTCTCCCCTTAGCTGGGGCCTGGTGTTGTCCTAGCAGATAAAGGAGTGAGGTGACATGTCCACTCTGGCCTGTCCTTTCCTTTTCATGGTGTGGTCTCAAACAGGTCAAGATTCCCATAAACCTCTTGCTACTAAAGGTTTCAACTTCAACCATATTCTCTTAGAGTCCAAACTCTCAGGTGCCACTCCAGCCCATCGAAGCCTTCTCTTCCGTGTCCTCCCCCAGCTGACAAGAAAGGGTGAGGAATTGGCCAAAGCTGGTTCTTCTGAGGGGATGATGTAGATCATTCATATCTGGATCCACTTTTGAGCAGGTTGAAAATCTCTGCCTGCACCTGTAGAAATGCAAGGCCTTGTGCCCTTAGGAGTACATTTAGGATGGAGGTAAAAGTGACCTGGGTCATCATCCAACCTGGCATTTCCCAAAGGCTTGTCCCAGAGTGCTAAAAATAGACTCTGCAGAAAGAAGTCGGGTGCCCAAGTAACTTAGGAAAACTCTGGGATAAACAGATTTCTCTACCACAGTACTTCTCAGAGCCATGGATGTGCTGTCAAATGCATGTTAGGACTCTCTTGGGGAGGTGAATATAGTCTGCAGTGTTTCCCAAACTTCTTTGACAGGGGACCCTGTCTTTGCTGGGGGTCTTCAGGGCTAGTGATCCTTCAGGACACTTTGGGTACACAGAGTTGGACTTAGAGGATAGTTAGGAAAATGATTCAGAATAACTGGTCTTAATGTTTGTTTCCATAAGTAATCAGATTACAGAGCCAGTTGTTTCTTGAGGCCACCGCAGCTTGTATCAGCGCGCAGCCAACATTCATTTCCCAGTTCTCTAGCCCAGCGGCCAAATCTGGCCCTCTGCCTGTTCTGATAGATAAAGTGTTGCTGGAACACAGCTATGCCCATTTGTTTAGCCCCTTTCTTACTAGGCAGAGTTGAGTAGTTGCAACAGAAATCATACGGTCTGCAAAGCCAAAAATATTTACTAACTGGTCCTTTACAAAAAATGTTTGCTGAACCCTGTTCCAGCCATGAGAGGTGGATCTAGGGTCAGCACCTGGGTCGTCTGATGCCACCCAAAGCTCGTCAGGGGTAGCCGTCATGCCAGAAGAGAGTGAGGGCTTCCTGAGAAGAGCTGAACCTCCTTCATTAGCCAGTGTAGACGGGCCCACGCTGGACCTGGTGAGGTGAAGCACTCATGAGGGAGGGACTGCAGACAATGGCGCTGGGGACAAGGAGGGAACACCTGCTTTCCTCTCCCTGTAGTTTCTCTAAGTGCTGTTTTGTGTTTAGGGACAGATAATATTTTCTGTTTTATTTTAATAGCCTTTATTATTACTATTTCAATAACCTCTTGATTCTCAGTATTTATCAAAATTGTTAATGCCTGCTCCCTTTGTACCAGAAATTTCTCTTCTAGAAATTTACTTAAAGATAGACTATACCCTTTGTGAAAGAGCAAAAATGTACGTTTATGGATAGCCTTGCTTATCCTGGAAACATACCGTAAACATTTAAATATCTGTCAGGTAGATTGGTTAAATGAAAAGTAGCTCATCCATAGAAAGAGATACTGTGTGATTGTTACAAAGAATGGCAATATGCACTGATGTAAAAAGAGCTCAAAGATGTGTCAGTAAGGGAAAAAAGCAAGGTACAGAATAGTAGGTACTGTATGATCCTATTTGCATATAGAATAAGATGGATGGATATACATACACACATGCACACACACGCTGCCTGACGGGATATATACGAGATTGTCAGCAGTAGTTATATACAGAGTGTGAACAGGGGTGGAGAAGGAGATCTTGTCTTTTTACATCAATTTTTAAGCCGTGTGCATATATTACTTTAATATTAAACACGAGTTGAGCATTTTTAACAATAGGTTGGCCCCACTGAATAGATGTTTTGTCTGATGGCCCTGCCCGTCTATCACAGCGATCTTCTCGCCAGCCTGATCTTTCTTCCATGATTCTTCCGCACGCCCTGTTTCAGCATCCGGCTGGATTTAGCCCTGCAGAAGGACTGAATGCGCTGCATCTCAGGTTTCTACCTCATTTTCTGGGCCCAGCGGCATCTCCCAGGACTGCCGTTGGCTTTCAGCTGGTATTTATTGAGCCCCCACTGCAGGCCAGGCCTGTCTCCTGAAAACTGGTTTTTGGCTACCATTTCTCACACTTGCTCATGAAATCTGCTGGTCGCTGTGCTGGCTTTCCCCAGGACATAGTCATACAGGCTTGCCATTGTGTTGCCACAAAACTTTTTCAGTGTTTCCTGACCCATGCTCCTGAGAATATTGTTGTTTTGCTAGAGGTCTGCAGAATGCAGTTTCGGAGATGCTGGCATGGCGTGAACGGGTCCCGCGGTTTATGTTTCTCCAGGCAGATGGCCTGCCTCCACATATGAAAGATGATCGGGGATGGATGAACTTGGATCTGAGAGTGAAATTGCTGAATATGTTATCATGTTCTGAATTTTCTGATCTTGTTGTGAGGAGTGGAAATTTGGCTCCTTTTAAAAAATACATCAAAATGCTTTTGTACAGGACCAGGCGGCTGATATAAAGGGCAGGGCGCTGACTCTCGGTTCCTCGGCAGCCTTTGATCAGGTTCCCACCTTTCAGGCAGGATGGAGAGCAAAAAACATAGCCCTGGCCCCCGACCTTGCACCCACCTCTGAGTGAGTGCCTGGACCCAGGGCTGCTCAGTGTTAGCTAACTGCCAGAGGTCCTTTCTAGTATTCCAACCTAGGCGTTAACTCACTGTTACTTTGAAAGTATGTGTTGCTTTTGTAGTTTAGGCAAAAAGTCCAGCATTCTTTTTTTGAACAACATCCAAGTTTCGCCCTGTCTTTTTCATAATGGGAAGCTTTGTTCACTTGTTAGCTGACAGGAGAGGTCATCTATTTACCTCTCCTTGTAGGCACACAAAATTCCCAACATTCGTTTGAAGAGAAAGACAATTCTTTGAATAATGTGAATAAATAAATATTTTGAATGATTCCGAAAAGACTTTGCCTGCTGATGAATATTGAGGGTACTTAGCATGAATAGGCTGCGTCTGCTTTCTCTCTTTTTGAGCCAGGGCTTTGAGAGTCAATAAAGCTTCCCTTCAGAGTTGATAGCCTCATGGTTGACCCAAACCCAGTCCCCATCACCCTGGCCAATGGCCACTGGTCCCATGCCTCCACAAAGTTGCCCCAGCAGAGGGCTAGAAAGGAAGGGACGAGGTGAGGATCAAGTTTCAACATGACCTTGGCTTTCCCCGGGACCTCTGGCAAATGATTTAGCTTTGCTGGGGTTTGGTTTCTTCTTCTAGAAATTTGGGTTCACTCATACCTCCCTTGAAGATTATTTTGTAAATTACCTGCTATAACCCACGTGAATGTACTGAGCAGTTAGAGCCGTCGCTCTTAAATTCTGTTTCCTTTCTTCATCCCAAATACACTTACACATAACAACCCAATAATAACCAGAATCTTCTTCAACCCTCTCCTTTCCTAGCCCCTAAGAGAAAGTCAGTGGTCTGCAGACTAATGGGGCCAAGATTCTGACTGTCTCTTGACTGTAGTGCTAGAAGTTGCTTGTGTGGACTCTAATTTGTGCCAGCCTGAAATCCTTTCGCTTCCCTATTTCCTGGGCTGGTCATCATCTGAAGACGTGGCTACACCTGCAGGACAGGGAGAAAGAGCAATGATCTCACTGGAACTTAAGTTACTTTAGAGATTCGCTTATGAGGAGGAAATCACAGATTCAAATTATCATAGAACTTGAAGGGAGTTTTCAGTATCTGGGGGAAAACCGTGACAGAAGGTGCCATTTGAAACTCATGAATAATGTACAAGCAAAGGAAATTCATAGTGATGAGGCCAGACCTGTCTGTCTAAAGAGAATTGCAGTGAAAACCAAAAACACCAGCCCAGTAGCTTCCGTTTTATAAATTAGTTCAATGCTGCAGCTAAATTTAGAATACCTTCTGCGTGGAGTGTTCCTGAAGTGGGCTTTGTCTTACATTTCACAAGTCTTCTATTTTATCATCAAAGTGAACGTCAAGGGACATTTTAATTGCTATTTTGCACTCAACTCCATCGAATCTTCCAGCACTCTATGCATTTTTCACACGGCTGCACAAATTGTCCTAAAGATGTCTGTACATCTATGCTGGGATGCAGACAGTGTCCTGTCCTTAGCAGTGAGTTTTCGATTGTGTAGGACTGGAAATTTAAGAGCCCACGATGATGTAAAATTAACCGCCCCAACTGTTTTTTTTTAAACAACTTTATTGAGATATAATTCACATACCATAAAATTTGCCCACTTGAAGTACAGTTCACTGGTTGTTAGTATATCCACAGAGTTGTCCATGCATCATCACACTCAAATTTTACAAAATTTTTGTCAACCCCCAGAAGAAACCCTGTACCTTTAGCAGTCACTTTCAATTACCAGCCCCCGCCCCCGCGTCCCAACCTTAGGCGAGAACTAATCTGCTTTCTGTCTCTGGTAGATGTGCCTATCCTGGCCATTTCCTGTTAATAAAATAATGCCATCCGGGGTCTTTTGTGACTGACATCATTCACTTAGCATGATTTATGCATGTTGTACATACTATGTATCAGAACTTCACTCCTTTTTATGTTCCAGGTAATATCCCCTTGTATGGAAAAACTACATTTTATTTATCCATTCATCAATTGGTAGACGTTGAGTTACTTCCACTTTTTGACTGTTGTGAATAACGCTCTTCTCAACAGCCATGAGTAAGTTTTTGTGTGGATGTAAGTTTTCATTTCTCTCCTTAGGAGTGGAATTATTGGATCATATGATAACTGTATGTTTAACATTTTGAGGAACTGCCAAACTATTTTCCAAAGTGGCTGCATCATTGTACATTCCCTCTAGCAGTATGTAAGAGCTCCAATTTCTTCACATTCTCACCAACACTTGTTAGTGTCTGTCTTTTATTGTAGCCATCTTAGTGGATGTGAAGTGGTATCTGATCAGGGTTTTGATTTGGATTTCTCTAATGACTAATGATATTGAGCATCTTTTCATGTGGTTATAGGCCATTTGGTTATCTTCTTTGGAGAAATGTCTATTCAGAGCCTTTACTCATTTTTAAAATTGGATTATTAATATTTTTACTAGTGAGTTTCAAGAATAATTTATGTACTCTCGATACAGTTTGCTTATCAGATATATGATTTGAAAATATTGTCTCTCATTCTGTAGTTGTCATGTCACTTTTTTGATGATGTCCTTTGAAGCACAAACGTTTTTAATTTGATGAAGTCCAGTTTGTCTATATTTTCTTTTGTTGCTTTTGGTGTCATACCCAAGAAACCATTGCTTAATCCAAGGTCATGAGGATTTTCTTCTACGTTTTCTTCTAAGAGTGTTACAGTTTTAGCTTCTCGACTTGGGTCTTTGATTTATTTTGAGTTAATTTTTGTACATGATGTGGGAAGGACTCCAACTCCATTCTTTTGCACATGGATATCCCGTTGTCCACTACTATTTGTTGAAAAGACTGTTCTTTCACTATTGATTTGTCTTGGCACTTTTGTTGAAAAATCAATGGACTGTAAATGTAAGGATTTATTTCTGGACTCTCAATTCTATTCCACTGATCTATATGTCTATCCTATGCCAGTAGCACACTGTCTTGATTACTGTAGCTATGTAGTAGTTTTCAAATTGGGAAGCATGAATCCTACAATATTCTGTTTCTTTTTCGGAATTGTTTTGGCTATTCTGGGTCCCTTCTATTTCTATGTCAATTTCTGGAGCATCATGTCAATTTCTGGGGGGAAAAAAAGGCAGCTTAGATTCTGATGGGAATTTCATTGAATCTGTAGGTCAGTTTGAGGGGTATTGCCATCTTAATGATGTTAAATCTTCCAATCAATGAACATGGGATGTCTTTTCATTTATTTAGATCTTTAATTTCTTTCTGTACAGTTTTGTAATTTTCAGTGTACAAATCTTACACTGCTTTTATTAAATTTATTGCTAAGCCTTTTGTTCTCTTTGGTGTTATTATAAATGGAATTGCTTTCTTAATTTCATGTTTGGATTGTTCATTGTGAGTGTACAGAAATATAATTAATTTTTGCATATTGTGTTTTTTTATAGATTGGAAACTTTGTATGTTTGTGTATTTTGTATATTGATCTTATATTGTGCAACATTGCTGAATTTTTAGTTTGTTCTAACAGATTTTTAGTAGATTCCTTAGGATTTTCTATTTACAAAATCATGTATCTCCAAACAAAGATAACTTTACTTCCTCCTTTCCATCTGGATTCCTAAAGGACAATTATAAAATGTTCCTTTCTATCCCTAGTAACATTATTTTAAAGTCTATTTTCTGATATTAGTATATCAACTCCAGCTCTTATGGTTGCTGTTTGCATGATATATCTTTTTCCATCCTTTTACTTTGACCTTACTTGTATCTTTGAATCTAAAGTGCGTCTTATAGAGAGAATATTGTTAAGTCTTGTTTTTTAAATCTGGTGTGACAACCCCTGCCTTTCTATTGGATATTTAATACATTCAAATTTAATATTATTGATGAGGTTGGATTTACATTTACCATTGTGCTTTTTTGTTTTCTATATTTTTTGTTCTTCTGTTCCTCCTTTACTGACTCCTTTTGCATTAAGTAAATATTTCCTGGTGCAACATTTTAATTCCTTTAGTGATTTTTAACGTTATATTTTTTGTGTTATTTTCTTAGTGGTTGTTCTACGGCTTATGATACACATCTTAACTTATTGGAATCTACTCCAGGTTTATATTAACTTAATTCCAGAGAGACATAGAAACTTTACTCCTGTATAGCTCTATTCCCCTCCTCCCTTTTCTCTATTATTGTTATACATATCACCTCTGTAGACATTACAAAGCCACCTATATATTGTCATAGTTATTGCTTTATGTAATTTTATTTCTTTTGTTGAAGTAAAGGAAGAAATGAGAGCAAACACATATTTATAGAGCTTTTATATTAATCTTCCTGTTTACCATTTCAGGCTTCAATATGGATTTGGGGCACCAGCTGGTGTCATTTCCTTACTCCAACACAACTTTGTTCCCATTTACCTTTTTGTGCAGTTATTGTCAAATATATTACATTTCTGAATATTATAGGCCTCACAATACAATTATATTTATAGCATTCTATTGAAGTGGTTTTTCAATCAGTTAAATGAAAAAAGGAGGAAAAATATGCAATTATGCTATCTTGTATAACTGCCTATGTAATTGCCTTTCCTGGTGCTCCTTGTTTTTTTTTGTGTGGATTTCACTTGCTGTCTAGTATAACTTGCTTTCAGCCTAAAGAACTTACTTTAGTATTTTTTTATAAGGTGGTTCTGCTGGTAATTAATTCTCAGTTTTTGTTTATTTGGGAATGTCTTTATTTCACTTTAATTTCTGAAAGATAGTTTTGCTGGATGTAAGATTCTTGTTTGACTTTTTTTTCAACCCTATGAATTGCCCTTAGGCCTCCATTTTCTCTAATGACAAGTCAGCTGTTAATCTTATTGGTATTCCCTTGTATGTGATGAGTCATTCTTCTCTTACTGTGTTAAGATCTCTTTGTCTTTGGCTTCAAAATGTTTACTATGTGTCTGATGGATCTCTTTGTGCTATCCTACTTGAGTTGATTGATCTTTTTGGATGTATAGATTATGTTTTCCATCACATTTGGTTAAGTTTTTTTGCCATTATTTCTTCAAATATTTTTTTCTGTTCCTTCCTCTTTCTTTTTCTTTTGGTGCTCCCATTATGTGTATGTTGATATGCTTAATGCTGTCTCACATTACTCTGAGGCTCTGTTCACTTTTCTTCATTCTTCTCTCTGTTTTTCAGATTGCATAATTTCTGTTGATTTGTGTTCAGACTCACTGATTCTTTCTTCCACCAGCTCAAGTCTACTGTTGAGCTTCTCCTGTGAAAATTTTCATTTCAGTTATTTATTTTTCAACCCCAGAATTGCCGTTTGTTTCCTTTTATTGGTATTTTTTATTTGATTGTCATTATTTACTTGATTGTCAACATTGTCATCATACCTCCCTTTAACTCTTTAAACATGATTTCCTTTAATTTTTTTTGAACATACTTATAATAACTGTTTTGAAGTCTTTGTTTCATAAGCCCAATATCTGGGTTGCCTCAAAGGCAGTTTTTATTGCCTGCTTTTTTTCCTGTCTATGAGTCACACTTACGTGTTTCTTTGCATGTTTTGTAATTTTCTTTTAAAACTGAACATTTTAGATAAATATTGTAGCACTCTGAATATTGATTTCCCACTTCTGGGGCTTGTTGTTGTTTACTTATTTATTTGTTTAGTGACTTGGCTGGACTATTTCACTGAAATATATTCCTCTTGCAATGTGCAGTCTCTAATGTCGCTCCTGAGAGGGTGCAGCCTTGAGCATGTGACTGTCTTCCTGGGTTCCTGGGAGGACTGGTTTTGCCTGGGCTCTCTTTGACTGTCTCCTCCCCTCATCTACCCTAATAAGCTTTTGATTATCTGCTTCTATTGGTATCACACCAATTTGTAGCCCCTATCAATCACTAGTTAATTGTTATATTGTTTTCGATAATGCCCTGAAACATATATTATGCCAGGTCTGCTCCAGTTAACACTGCGTCCCTTTGTAGGGGCAGAGTGTTGCCAGTCTTTGAGGCTGCTCCAGTCACAGGAGTCTCTTCTTAGCTGTCTCTTTCCCTGATTCTTTCTGTGTAAATTCTAGCTGATCTACCATTTTGCCAAGCTTATCATTTTTTCGCTTGTTGCTGAAAGAATTATAGAGCTACCAGCAACTGTTAATGGCTCATACCAAGATCTCCATTGTTTGTGACAACACTCATAGGCATGATCTTCTCCATGCTTTGTTTCAGCTAAAGTTAGTCTCCTGAGGCAAAGCTGCAGAGCTTTCTGCTCTTTGTGGCCTGCATTTCTTCCCTGGGAGAGCCTCTGCACCACTGTATCAGAGCTGGTGGTAGGACAAGGAATTACTTCTCCCAAAGCGACACCCCTGCATGCAGAACTCTGGGCAGGGATAGTAGCTCCTGGGCTTCTCATCTTACACTTCCTGGCCATAAGACCTCCACTCTGGAAGCAAGCTGGGACAGGAATGTTCAGGATCCAGGATTCTTGACCTGCTGTGTCTGGAGTAGAGCTTCTGCCCTAAGAATGGGGGCTCGGTGGGGGAAGGGAGCCCCAGTTCTCTTGACTGTACGTCCCTGGAGTGGGGCTTCTGTAATATGGAGCTGGGAGTGAAGGAATGGAGGGAGTAAGAGATGCCAGTGGCCTGAATGAAGCCGTAGCTCTAGCCTGGGAGCCAGGAGGAGAGGGAACCCTGTCATCTTGGTTGCACCTGCCCACAGTACAGCTTCTGTCACACTGAGCCACTTGGGAGTGGGAGAACAAAGTGGATGTGAGTGGGTGGTGGCTCAAATAGAGTTAGGTTTAGATTTTCTTGATAGATCTTTCTCCACTTTCTTAATGCCCTTAGGATGATTTCCAGAGACTTTAAGTGTTGTTTTAGACATAATTTTCAGTGATTAAGTGAAAACTGTTTGAGTATCAGTACCGTTGTATGCAGGTCAGCAAAAGTAGTGGAGTCCAGCCAGGGCGAAAATCATGTTTCCGTTCTGAGGAAAGTTCAGAAATGTGCTTTATTTCAGGTTCAGTCCTGAAAGAGGTGGTACAAGGACCCTGGCCTCCTCACTCCTGGCAGGTTCTCTGTGCTCCAGCCTCCACTAGCCTCCCCAACCTCTTGGAAATGCATTCACCCAGGCTGTCACTTTGTGTTGCGTTCTTTGGCATCCCATGATTTGGATAATTTCCAGTATCCTAACATCGTACACAGAAACTCAAATGACCCTGTGGAAGTTTATTTCCAAGCAGTATCCCTGCAAAGCAGATGAATTATTTTTGTCACAGGCATAATAAATTGCTAATTTTGGAAATGTTTTTGTAAAGAAAACAACTGTCATGTTGTTTCCTTGTAATTTTCAATTTTGTGCAAGGATACATGAGTACAAAGAAATGAGATGGGCTTGTCATAACCCATATGATGGCGTTGCCCTTTGGGAATGCCCAGGAGAGGACTGGGGCCAAGTAACAGATTAGGCAGATACTTCTGTGCAAAGTGGCACAGCGAAATCTGGATGGTGAGGAAGAATGTCCTGAAATGAAGTCCTGGAGAAACTGAAGTTGTGATAGGCACCATGCAGGTCCATCTGTGGCTCAGGGCAGCAAACCAGTGATGAGTTCTTTGGACAACTCCAGCTGAGGGGACTTCTCACTGCTGTGTTTTAAGCCTTGGTGACTGATGTGTTCATCCAACACCTGACATCCAGATGCTGGATATAAATGAGGCCCAAGAACTGGGTAGATAGAAACTGTTAGATGGAGGATGAAGTGTTTAGTTTTTGCTGGGAGGGGTGGTTATTACAATACAGACCCACTCAAAGAGATTTTTTTTCCTTAAATAAATATTCCTTGAAGGCACATATTCTGTTGCCAACAGAATAACAAAGTTTGCTTTTACTTATTATTTCAATTTTAGAGTCAAAGATGAAAAAGGATGCTTGGAAAAAGCTGTGTTTAGGGAGGCATAGGACTTGCATTAATTTCCTGGCAGATTAGAGAATAAAGTGGGAGAGAGGTTAAAGCAAGGACTTGTCTGCCAAGTCGATTGGAAGGAGGAAGATCAAGGGAATTGTTTGGAACCAGGGAATGGCTATTTTAAGCAGATATGAACAAGAGTCTGTTCACCTTCATACATCCTTCTTGGGTCAGCCTAGTGGCACTTGCTGCAGTTAACTATGTGGGTAGATTTATTCCTGTGTCTCACTGGAGTAGACCTACATCTCTCACCTCTGCCTATCTCTAAAGTCAAAAACAACAAAATAACACAGATGAAGAAAAAAGTCTCATCCTTTTGTAGAGTTTGAAAAACATTCCTAATAGGAAAAAAATCCCAAAGCAAAAGTGTTAGATTAAATTGATGATATAAAAATTTTAAAATGTGCATATTTCGAAAGCAAAGCTAAAAATATGACACAGTAGAGAAACATCTAAACAAATATGACTAACAATGGTTTATTTTCCTTAATATATAAACAGCCTCTATAAATAAATAAGAAAAATAGTAACACCACAGTATGTAAATAAATGAGCACATAAGAAAACAGACAATTTGAAAAAGACATATCCATGGCTAATAAATATGTAAGCAAACTAATTAATTTATTAGTAATCAAGGAAAGGCAAGTTAAAGTGAGATAATTTTTTACTCTACTAAATTAACAAAGACTTTTGAAAGGACAATACTCAGATCTGGCAGAAGTGTATTAAGCAGGGCAAGTTATACGCTGAGAGAAGGAACAAAAATTCATACAATATTTCTGGAAAATGAGTTGGTGATATACATCAAAAGCTTTAAAAAAGATTTCCATTTTTTTGATCTAGTGCTATTTTTTCTAGAAATTTATCCTGAAGAAATAATCATTAAAATCGTCAATCAAGGATATTTAATGACATGGGAAATTGCATACAATGAAATATTAGGTAAACAGAAAAGCAGGATATAGAACTCTCCGTGATATATTACTAGTTGAAGATATTAATATTTGTTGGGGATATTCATTATCTCTTGATTGTAACACACATACTTGTCCATTTTATTTTTTCTGACTTTGTGGTGTCTGTAATTTTGCACACATTTACCATGTAATATTTCCTTATTCATGATAGATTACTATTAAATTAGTGGTATGTTTTTAAGAGATTTTTTTAATGGAGGAAATATGATGTATATTATACATTAACGTCTATGCATGATCTTTTTTCTTTCTGTGTCTATCTCTCTCTTTATGTACCTCGAAGTTAAATAAATCTAATAGTATTAATCAATTACCACACTTTTGCCAGATAAACTTACTAAAATTCAAATATAAATATGTCATGGTTAGAAACTTGCAATAGGACTTATACTACTGGGAAGATGGAGTACATGTACTTTTCCCTATTCTTCCCACTAAGGGCAAGTTAAAAGCCTGGGCATTACGTATAAGACAAACATAAGATGACTCTGAAAGTTGGAGACAAGAAAGCAGACCATCTGGGACCTGGAGATCTGACGAATGACATAATGCAGAGTCCCCTTGTTTCTTTTCACTTCGTCTATCCCAGAATGGGTACTGGTAAAGCTGACAACCCAGAAACCCCAACAAGAGCAGCCAAAACATCAGTCCCAACAAAGCCTGTTTTTTCTAGACAAAGGACAAGGAAAGGACACTTAGCAACACAGAAAACTTTTCGATAATGCTGGTTTACTTTAGTCAAACACCACAGAAAGAACCGTGACCCCACCCCACCCGTGTCAACAAAGGCCAGTGGGGAGCCTCAACTTCTGTCCTCCCCATGCTGTGATGAGGTGCCCCAACTCTATCACCGTGGTGGTGTCAGAGAAAGCCAAGCAGGGAGCTAAAACTTTCATCCCTGCCAGGAAGAAACAGGCCCTACTCCCCGTGGTGTCAGTAGAGGCCACGTGGGGACCCTGGACATCTATCCCTACCCAGCACCTCCTCTTGCCTCCTGCTGTGGTGGCCTCAAAGCAGGCTGAGTGGAAAGTTAGAACTGTCACTACCACTTAGCAGTAAAGACACTCCACCCACTGCCAGAGTGCTCTGCCCACCCTAGTGGAGACTACATGGGGAGCCAGAACTCCCACACCTGTTCAGCAATAATGAGGAACTCACGCCCATCACTTGAGTGTCAATGGAAACAAAGTGGGGAACCTGGACTTCTTCCTCCACTAGTCATTAATGATTCCTTTGCCTGCCACAAGAGTGTCAGAGAAATTGAGAAAGTTTAAAGGAGATCCAGAGTCACACAATGTAATGTGAAAATGTATCTGTTTCAATCAAAAATCACTTGTCATACCCACAATCAGGAAGATCTCAAACTGAAGGATAAAAGGTAATTAATAGATGCCAACACTCAGATGACAGAGATGTTAGAAAAATCTGAAAAATATTTTAAAACAGCCTTCATGAAAATGCTTCAAACAGCAATGACAAGCATACTTGAAACATAAATAAAAATAGAGTCTTGGCAAAGAAATAGAAAATCTAAACAAAGAAAAGGAAGATATAAAGGAGAACCCAATGGAAATTTTAGAACAGAAAAATACAATAATCTAAATAAAAAACTCAGGAGGTGATCTCAACAGCATAAGGGAGGGAACAGAGGAAAGAATCCATGAACTAGAAGATAAAACGAATGGAAAGAACTCAATCTGAACGACGTGGAGAACATAGTCTGCTATAACAAAAGATCTAACATTTGTGTCCTTGAAGTCCCAGAAGGAAATGACAAAGAGAGCAGGGCTGAAAAAGCACTTGAAGAAATAATGGCTGAAAACTTCCCAAACTTGGCAGAAGATATAACCTACAGATCCAAAAAGCTGAGCAAACAGGAGAAACCCATAGGATAAACCCATAGAAAGTCACTCTGGCATACATCACAGTGAAACTTCTGAAAATTAAAGACAAAGAAAAAATCTTGAAAGCAATGACAAACAATTTGAATTACACCAGATTTCTCAGTAGAAACCATGGAGGCCAAAAGGAAGTGGCATGACATTTTTCAAGCACTAAAAGAAAAGAACTATTAAGCTGGAATTGCAAACCAGCAAAATGTTATTCAGGAATGAAAAAGAAATCAAGACATTTTCAGATGAAGGAAAACTGAAAGAATTTGTCACCAGCAGACTTATCCCAAAAGAATAGCTAAAGAAATTTCTTTAAGCAGAAAGGAAACCATAAAAGAAAGAAACCTGGAATATCAGGAAGGAAGAAAGAATGTAGTAAGCAAAAATATAGATAAATACAATAGATTTTCCTTCTGTTGAGTTCCCCAAATTATGTTTGACTGTTGAAGCAAAAGTTATAACACTGTCTGATATGATTCTAAATAAAAGTAGAAGAAATATTTGACTGTTATACACAGAAGAGGGGAGAGGGATGCAAGACAGGTAAGGTTTCTATACTTCACTTGAAATGGTAAAATGAGGACATAAGTAGACTGCGATAAGTTATGTATATATAATATAAAATCTAAGCAACCACTAAAAAAGCTATACAAAGAGATACACTCACAAACACTATAGATACATCAAAATGGAATTAAAAATGTTCGAGTAACCTAAAGAAAAGCAAGAAAAATAAAACAACAGAATGAAAAACAGAGGAAACAATGAAAAGGAAGTCAGACTTAGGTCCTATCATATTAACAATCACATTAAATGTAAATGGCCTAAATAATTCAGTTGAAAAACAGAGCTTACCAAAGTGGATTAAAAAATGTGAGCAAACTCTATGCTGCCCGTAAGAAACTCACTTCAAATATAACAATATAGGCAATGAATGTAAAAGGATGTAAAAATATATATCATGCAAATATTAACTGAAGAAAAGCAGGAGTGGCTATATTAATTTTATATAAAGTAGACTTCAGAGCAAAGAAAATTACCAGAGACAAGGAAGGACATTAAATAATGATTAAAAAAAGGTCAACTCATCAGAAAGATACAGCATTCCTAAATGTGTGTGTAAAACACAACAGACTGAAAAATACATGAAATAAAAGACATGATAGAACTGAGAGGAGAAGTAGGCCAATCCTCAATTATACTAGGAGATTTCAACATCTGTCTCTTAATAGTTGGTAGAATAACTAGCTAGAAAATCAGGAAGGATATAGAAAAACTCAACAACACCCTCAACCCACAGGATCTAGTTGACGTCTATAGAACATTCTGCTAAGCAAAAGCAGAGTATGCATTGTTTTAACGTGCCCACCTAACATTACCAAGACAGACCATATCTTATGCCATGAAAGAAACTGCAGAAAATTTTTAAACATCGAAGTCATTAGACTGTGTTTTCTGACCACAATGGATTCAAACTAGAAATTCGTAACAGAAAGACAACAGGAAAATCTCCAACCTCTTATAAACTAAACAATACAATTCTAAATAACCCATAGTAGAAAGAGGAACTCTCAAGCAAAATTTTAGAAATACGTTGAACTGGATGGAAGTGAAAATAAAATATATCAAAATTACGGGACATGGTTAAGCAGTGCTGAAAGGGAAAGTTACAGCACTAGATACATACGTTAGAAAGGAGTAAAAGCCTCAAAGCAATATCTAAGCTCCCATCTCAAAAATCTAGAAAAAGAAGAACAAAATTCATTCAAAAAAGAATGAATTAATAAAGATAAGAGCAGAAATCCGTGAAATTGAAAACAGAAAAATAGAGAATATCAAGGAAGCAAAGAGCTAGTTCTTCGAAAAGATCAATAAAACTGACAAACCTCTGGCAAGACTGTCAAAGAAAAAAGAGAGAAAACACAAATTACTAATATCAGAAATGAAATAGAGGATATTACTACGAACACTGAAAACATGAAAGGTCATAGGGGAACACTAGGAGCAACTCTGTAAACGCAGATCTGAAAACTTCGATGAATGGACCAATTCTTAGAAAAACATAAAATACCACAACTTACCCAATACGTAAGACAATTTGAATACCCCTATAACTATTAAGGAAATTGAATAATTTAAACATTCCTTAAAAAATCTCCAACAGATGGTTTCATTAGAGAATCCTGCCAAACATTCAAAGAAGAATTAAGAATAATTCTGTAGAACTCTTCTGGAAAATAGAAGAGGAAGAATCACTTTCCAAATCTTTTTACGAAGCTGGTCATATCCTGATCCAAAACCAAATAAAAACAATATAATAAAAGGAAACTGCAGAACAATATCCCTCATGAATATAGACACAAAATCCTTAGCAAAATATTAGGAAATAGAATTTAGCAATATATAAAAAGAATTATATGCCAGGACCAAGTAGGATTTATTCCAAGGATGCCATGCTGGTTTAATATTCAAAAATCAATTAATCTACCAAATTAATAGGCTAAAGAAGAAAAATCACATAATCATTGTCATTTGGTGCAGAAAAAGTATTGAAAAATTCAACATTTTTGATAAAAACTCTCATTCAGGTAGGAATAGTGAGAAAGGTGCTTAATTTGATAAAGAGCATCTACAAAAAAATGTGCAGTCAACATTATACTTAACGGTGAAAGACTGAATGCTTGCCCCCTAAGACTGAGGCTGAGGTGAGGTTATCTGCTCTTAGCGCTCTCCTTCAACATAGCGATGGAAGTTATAGCCGGTGCAATAAGGCAAGAGAAAAGCATATAGATTGGAAGAAAGTAATAAAGTTGTTTCTATATTCAGATGACTTGATTGTTTATACAGAAAATCCCAAGGTATTTACAAAAAAGTTCTAGAACTGAGAAGTGAGTTTAGCAAGGTCACAGGATACAAAGTAAACATACAAAAATCAATTGTATTTTTATACACCCGCAATGAACACAACAGTACCAGAATTTAAAAGATAATACCATTTACAACTGCTCATAAAAATGGAAATACTTAGATTCAAAGTTAACAAAACAGGAGTAGGACTTATATGCTGAAAACCATAAAACACTGATGAAAGAAATCAGACCTAAATAAATGGAAAGAGATACCATGTTTATGGACTGAAAGACTCTGCTGTTGTTTTAAGAGCCTATGGGTACCCTTTACTTTTAAGACTGTGAGTCGAGAGGGAAAGCGGAGGCAGCAGCCAGCCCTTAAGCTACTCAGGCATGTCCCATTGCCAAGGACAGTCTAAAGCCAGCCTAAAGCACTAAGAAATGCATGCCAGCCCTGAAAAGTGCTTCATTCCTTGGCTTTCATCCCCTGATGCCCAATCTCAGTGAAGGGGGATCCTGGAGAGCTTTGGGGCCTCAACATTTGTCTCCCTCTCTCTCACTGAACGTGGATGGTGTCAGGCTTGCCGTCTCCAGCCTCTGCACCTGCCATAGGATGGAGGGGAAAGAGGAGAGAAGCGCTGGCTCCCGGGGGGGTCAGCCCTCTTGCTTCCTCACTCTAATGGCCGAAGTGCTGGGGGCTTTTGCAGTGGTGCTGATGATGGAAGACTTTTTTCTCTATAAAAATTTTTTAAAATCTGAAAGCAATTCCACAGTGAAGTCATTAGGCCACCCCAGGGAGTCTCAGCTATAATTTATGGCTCCATGTATCCTACCATTGTAATTTTGTTTTGCATTCATTAGGATGGGATTTCTTTAAAAGAAAAATCTCAAGGAATCACAGTTCTGACAACTAACATTAACCACCGTGTCACTCATAGATATTGCAAAGTCTCTAATTCTGAAGAGTAAATTAATTTCCCTTGTGTGAGAAGCATCTGAGTGGTGTTTGGATCCCTCTCTAGGGGGTGCTGATTGACTCCAGGAAGAACCCGCTGCTTCTATGGTGACATCATGTGCTGGAAGACTCTGCCCACACCAGCTTCTCTGGCTTTATTTCATCCGTCTTGTCCCTCCCTGGAATTTGGGGAGAAGAAAATTGGCCATTGTTGTTAGGGACATAAAAAGGGCAGGTGGTTTCAGGAAGCTTCATGTGATTCCACCCCCGGCCCCTAATTTTTCTTACTGGTCCATAGACAGCTCAGTTTCTTCTCTATCAGCAATTTCGTTCTTTAATTTAAGGTTGGGTGAAAAAGACTTTCCTCTTCACCCTGGAACTCTTTTTATAACAGGGTTAGTGATGCAGAATAGGTTAGTGCTTTGTTCGGGTTAAAGAAAAAAATAAAGAGGGCTTCTTTGGGGACATTTTAAAGTGGCTTTTCTAGATCAAGGATGGGTAGAATAAAAGGTACTCCTAGGAACTCAGGATAATGGTAACGACTGTGCTCATGACAGCTGCCATGCCTTGAACACCTACTGTGTGTCAGGCATGGTGCTAAACACCTGTCGGCACTGTCTCACTTAGTCTCACAGTCACCGTCAGCCCCTTTTCATGGTTGAGGAGCTTGAGGCTCAGTGAGTTTGTGTAACTTGCCCAGGGTAACACTGCAGGTGGCAGAGTCTGTGTGCAAACCAGGTTTGTCTGATCCAAAGCCTGGGTTTTAACCGCTAGCTCCTGCCTCCCCTCCTGGAATGACTAAGGTGACGTGATGTCGACTTGGCCCCATTACAGCCTCCCATGGGCAGCGTGAGGTACCAGAAGAGGATAAGAACAAACTCAGTAGAGAGGCAGCCAGGTTCGCTGCTACTTATTGTGAAGGGGTTTGAGCCATAGTATGTTGGGTCAGACCCACTCTTGTTTGTGTACTTGAGCCCTCAGAGAAGAAGCTGGAACTGGCCAACCTTCAGATCCAGGGTGACCCAGGCCTGCTCTCTGCTAGTCCTTGATGGTCAGGGTTACAATGGTTATACACCAGGGTTATAATGTTGGCTAGAAGTGGCTCACCCAATGGAAATATGGAGACAGAGCTACAGGTTTACTCTGCCTTGTTGTCTCTTATCTGAAGGGCTTCTGGGGTCCCCCTGGGGTCATCCATCCTCTGGTGGGAGGAAGTGGCCTGGTCCTAATCCCTGTGGGTCTGCGGTCTGCTCCCTTCGGCACTACCCTTCCAGTGCCTGTGGATTGGGTAGACAGTCTTTGCAGCCTCAGATAGCAGAATGTCAGCCCCTGCCAGATACTAGCCAAGACATTAGACTCATGGGTTTCCTGTTGGGGAGGGCCTTTAAGTTCCTGGCGTTTTGATTTGGTGTGACCTTTGAGAAAGGGAGAAAAGGAACAGAAAAGGCGCTTTCTCTTTGTACTCTCCGGCCAACAAAACATGGGCTCTCATGTCTGTTTTTGTGAGTTTGGGGTGGCTGTCCCTGCTCTCTCTATAGACTTTCTGTCACTGATGCCAAAGCACTCTCATTTTTTTTTGCATATCTGAAATCTTCTTGTGTTTAAAAATTGTCACTGTCATTGACCCCATCACAACCATTGAGGATCATCTATTCCGTGGTGGTTGGATTGATAGATGGTTGAGGGTTGGGAGAAAAAAAAAAGTGTTTGGAAGGTGCAAAAATTACTTGTTGGGATTTTTGCAGAATTGGAAGGCACTTTTGTCCTTCCTTGGGGCCAATTGACATATCTAATCACAATCAAGGCTACTATTAAAGAAGCACTATCTATATGCTAAACACACACACACACACACACACCCTCTTACGTCTCTCCTACAGATGGATTGAAAGTTGCCCATTTGAAGAATGATAGCTAAAACATGGTGGATGTAACATATTGAGCCTGATGGTTCAAGGCAGGCTTGCTTTGTCAGAGCAAGCTATTAAATATTCAGCTTTAAAAAAAAAAAAAGCAAGAGTTGTGTGCAGCCCAGCCCCT
Organism: Equus przewalskii; assembly: GCF_037783145.1. Classification (NCBI taxonomy): domain Eukaryota; kingdom Metazoa; phylum Chordata; class Mammalia; order Perissodactyla; family Equidae; genus Equus; species Equus przewalskii. Next base: position 13,498,788 of record NC_091844.1, read on the forward strand.
ACCATGATCCTAAGCTTGACCCCAGGACCCCAGGGTGGGATTGGTTGGGATTGGGTAGGGTGAGGCTTGGGACTAGGAGTCAGGGTTTCTGTTGCACACATTACTTGATAATAAGCCAGGTTTTTACATCCTGGCTGGCTGGCTGAACCAAATCTGCCAAGTCCAGCCAGTGCCATTTAAATATCCTTTGTAACATGTTCTCCCTCTGGGTTTCTATTTTCAGGAGCATCACAGACAGGGGAGACATGGGGACAGATGGGCTGTGGGCTCTCTGAGAGGTTGGGAGGGTCTCCATTGGGGGCCGGTGAGAATGGGGTGCAGTGGTCCACTTGCAGCCAATCACGGCTCCCTTGAGTCCTGTCTGTGCCCAAGTTATTAATAAGGGAAGGTGGCCAACGGGAGTGTGGCCTGGGCCCAGGAACTTGCTCAGCTTTTGTCTGCAGAAGTCAGCACTTTGACAGCAAAGGAGGCGGGTTTTGTCCTCCCTCCCTCTGGCAGCAGGGGTGCCTCCAAACCAGCTTGCACCCCGAGGAGGCTCAAGGTCAAGGGCAGAGGCCCAGCCACAAATCTCCTCTCCTTCTTCCAATTTGACTGGATGTCATTCAGAGTAGACTGATGCAATGATGCTGTAGAGCAGGAAACATGCGAAGCAATTATCTTTTTAGTAGGTCACTGGCCTCCTTTGGGAGAAGAGAGCAGAGGGAGAGCTGGGACGGCAGGCAGCACGGCCTCCCCCAGAGGCTGCGCGTGCAGTAGCTGTGTTGGTGATTAATAGCCGTGTCACTTCCCATGAATGTTGCTTTAAGCAGCCGTGTTCAAAATTGAGTGGGAATGAAATAAAACAACCCAAAATAAATGTTTCCTCTATTCCTTAAGAGTTGCTGGAATCCAGAAATAGCTTTTCCAATCTATAATTTTAAATGGCATCATTCACAGCCCTCTTGGAGCCTCGGCTTTATTTTCACGTGGATGTTGTTGTGCACACGCGCGTCACTTTTTGTTTTTAAAGACCATGAAAAATTTGAGCTCAGTGACTTTGGGTTTTTTTCCCGCACTGAAATAAAAATTATGTTTACAGAGAAAAATACAGCCTTTACATGGGTTTTTAAAGAAAAATAGTAACCCTGCCGAGGAAAAGGACAGGAAGAATATTGTGTCCATATAGATCATAAACTGGAACAGTAAAAACGTCTGGCAGGCGGTAATTGCTGGCCAGCTGCAGGGATTATAGCCCCGTGAGCTGTGCTCAGGGCAGCGTGCCAGGACACTGGCAACCAGAGGCAGGCCTGGACCAGCATGGCCCTCAGTGCGGTCGATGGGGGCCTGAGAGCACACACAAGGGGGTGACCACAGAGTGGAAGGGCAGGGTTCCTGCACTGGCTAAGCCCTCTCAGAGCACCAAGTCTTGAGGTCCCCTCTCGCTGCTGCCTCTGTTGGAGCCAGGCTGCCAGCTTGGGGACAGATGGTGGCAGTCATGGGGATGACTTCTGGCTACATCCCTGGGCAGGAGAAGGATCGTTGGCCTTTAGAGTCATGTATTCCCCTGCAAAAGCCAGAGAACACATCCGATGGGTGAGGAGCTAGCAGGAACCCCCGGCCCAGTGCTTTGGGGACTGTCAGTGTCTTGGGCCAGAGAGAGGGAGGGAAAGAGTACAGGTGCTGCCTGCCTTCTGCCCACTCATATGTTTCCTTCTAGTCCTTGGCAAAACATCAAAAACCAAAATGAAACAAACCAGCAGTGGGGTGGGCTGTTGGGCACGAGGGCAGGGTGGGTCCCTCATCTTACTTGCTTCCTCCATCCCTGTCCTCATTGCCCACTGGCTCCCACCCAGCGCTCCAGTGTCTGACAGTTAAGCTTTTATTGGACCATCTAATAACAAGCAGACATTCCAAGAAGCGGAGGGTGAATGGGTGGAGGCGTTGGGTGTGGAGCTGCTGAAAGATGGCAGAACAGTCAGTCTGTCATCCTGCCTTCAGTCTTTCCTGAGCGCTCACACCCGGTCGAGCTGGGGCACCTGAAGATGGAACAGGCCTGCCCTCAGGGAGCTGTGAGTCTGGCCACAAGTGAGGTTTTAAAATACAGGTTTTAGTGTTGTTCAAGTATGGGGAGGCCAGCAGGTCAGTAGACAACTGCCATTGAAAAGATAACTTGCTACTCACAGTTCCCAAGGGGAGGGGCCCGCCATGCCACACAGGGAAGCACCAGGGCAGTCAGGAGGCAGAGGGAGCAGGGAGCAAGGGGAAATCGTGGACAAGAGCCCTTATGGTGGTTTCCGTGGGAAGGAACGGGTGAGACAGGGTAAGCAGGCTAAACAGACTTAGGATTAGCTAGTCTCAATCATTTCAGTGGGCTCTGGAGTATGGAGGTTGTCTCTGGTTGTCTGGTACCCAGCCCTGGGGTGACTGGCACAGGGGAACAGTGGCCTAGAGTGTGAGAGCCCCATAAAGGAGGTGGTGGGGGTATGGGCTCTGGGTTGGTTAGTTTGCATACGGAAGATGTACTTGCAGAGGTGTCATTTGCTTGCTCTAGGAATTGGCTGGCCCTGGGAGGGACAGTCCCTCCAGGGTCAACAAGGGCCCAGATGTCAAAGCATCAAAACTTGAGGTTAACACAGGTGCACACAGTGCCAGCAGGAAAGGGAAAATTGCTCCTGTGTGGGAGGAATCCCAGCTGAAGTGCTGAGGGCCTTCTGAGGAGACGCAGCTTCCTGCCTTGGTCTGGTTTGGTTTTTGAAGGGGCGTGGCGAAGAGGGAGGGAGTCTCAATGGGAAGAAGGACTTTGGCTGAGCCAGCAAAAATGTGATGTGTGGCAGTTAGGGGTGAAGTTGGCTGCAGGCAAGGAGCCCTGCTTGGACGGAGGCCCAGGATGGGAAGGTGTCAAGGGCTTAGCAGCAGGGAAAGCAGCTGGGGCACTCAACTGGGGCCCAAGTCGCTCTGGAATGCCACGGGAGGCATTTGGATTTCCTTCTGTATGAGCTGGCCAGAGCTGTGTTGCCCTCCAGGAGTCCTAATGAATTCATAGACTCATACAGAATGCCTATGCTTGCCATATATCATAGTCTCCGAGCTTAATTAACGATTTAGGATGCTGAAATAAATTTATTCTGGATGAAAAGAAGAAATCCACCGTGGCAGAGGCTGAAAACTCAGTGCCTCCCCGGCCTGCAGGTACAGACAGTGAGTGGAAAGGACTCTGGGGACAGCAGGGGACAGCCATGCCCCAACTGGAGGAGCAACGGCCTCTGAGCTCCAGGAGATGACATCATGGGAATGGGGTTCAGAGTTGCCAGATTTCCCTAGTGTTCAAGAAAGGCTGGAAATGCAGATTCTTGTGAAATCTCCTGAGCTTTGTGAAATCACCTGGTAACTCGGCAGTGCCTTAACTAAGCTCTTCCTTTCCTCTCAGCACCGGGAAAGGCACTGGGAGGCCTGTCCCCAAATGGACCTGTGGTGGCCTCTTTCTGCTCTGCGCCTGTCACCCCAATTCAACTGGGAGTGCCAAAGAGGAAATGGGATGATTACAAGGTGTGCCTTATTGGGGAAACTGAGGCACACCAGGTCAGGGGTCAGATCTGACATCCAAAGACCTTCCCTGCGGTCTTGAGTGAGCCATCCTGCCATGCTTCATCTGCATGTCCTCGTTGGGAAAACCCATTCATTCGGCAAATATTGAGTGTTTGCTCTGTGCGGGGCCAAGACAAACACTTCGCACACAAAAGCAGAAAATTTGATGGGACGCTGTCTAAAACTGTATTGTTATTGTAATGATTTTTCAGCAGGACAAAAACTAGAAGGTGCCGTGATCAGTTGCTTCTTTGGCTGTCCCTGTGTGGGTGAAGTTTCTCACAACGACGTTCTGGCAGCACATAGGAAATCCTGTTGATTGACAGGGTGGGTGGGTGGGGGCACCAGGCTCTCCCGCCCATGCCACCTGGTCTGGTTCTCTCCATGTCCCAGGCTGTGAGTTCAGTGGCCTTCTTGACCCTGGTGGCCGCCCAGCACCTGGTGTGGTGCCGGCAGAGAGCAGGCATCCCGCAGATGAGTGAATCGCGTGTGGCAATGTCTAGTTTCGGTAGACAAGATTTTAGCCACAGCGACCGTAGATGAAGCTACAGTATGATCACGCACGTAAAAATGAAAGTTAAGAGAGTGGGGACAAACGGAATTTGGAAAATGACCTGACATTACGATGACATCATTATCGGATCAGTGCTTTTTGTATTGGTTTCACAATGATCCAGCAAGAGCTGAGAGATCTCCTTCCAGCCTGACAGGCTCGTTGGGTGCCATGCCCCGCGGGGCTTGGGTGTGTGCTGGGATGGACGCAGGGTGTGGAGGGAGGGCAGGCGGGGTGGTGTTCCGCGGATGGCCATCTGCGGGGTGGTTACACTGTGCTGGGGGACTCCGTGCTCGTAGAAAACAAGCCTGCACTCAGAGTGCTTGAAGCGGCTGCCCTGTGTGTGCTTACTGTCGTCTACGTCCCCACTACCTCCCACCCACACGACAGGTCCAGACTGTGAATTCTAGACACCTTGTGCACTAAGAGATCATGGTACCCTTCTTTTAATTACAAATAAAGACAATAGTAAAACATCAAATTATGTTTAAGAAAGTCTATTAATATAAAATTTTAAAACATTTGCTGTTTCCCCTCTCTCCTCGAGTGATTGATGGATAGATATCCTCACCTCACTGGTGTCCAAAGCACAGGTTTGCCCTGCCTGTTTGATAACAAAGCACTGTGTGTACCTGTGTGTGCACGCCTGTGTATGCGTGCACATATGTGTGTGCATGTGGGCATGCATGTGCGTGTGAAATGTTCTTTCAGAAATCAACATGAAGGTCGGAGGCGTTCAAAGGCAGGAGGCTTCCAAGCCCAGGACTGTGGAGCATCACGGGGCACAGGGGTGACCTCTGACAGGCCAGGCTCTTGGCAGTCTGCAGCCGCGGGATTCTGACTGTGGGGGTTGCCTGTGGGGACAGTCCCACACTGCTTTATAAACTGCTGTGAAGAAGACCGGGGTTTGCCCTGACACAGCTGCCTCGGAGCGAAACGCAGCAGCTGTCCACAGGGCCCAGGGTTGCAGGCAGGGTGTGGAGAAGGTTGCAGGAGGAGAAGACCTCCGTGTGGAACCGCAGGGGGACTGAGCTGGGCTGAAAGTAATGACCCGCCTGTGAATCTGACAGGAGCACTGGGTTAGCATCGCCTCCTTCTTGAGGATGTCCTTTTGAAATATGTTCTAGGATATTGCTCTCATCCTATTAATTATGTCACAAACTTATTAAAGCTGAATAATTAATGATCGTGGGGCACTTGGAATGATAAAATGCCATGTAAATGTTAACGGATAAAAATTACTCTGTGTATGAAATAGATGCGCTGCTTTGAATATATGCCATGGTGGGAAGGTTAATTTCCACAAGAGCTGAAGAGCTTTCTGTTGGGCTGTATTCAGAAACGTGTGATATCTTATTATCTTAACCTCATTTCAGGAGGCTCGAGCATTCTGTGTTCTGATGTATTCGAACGGCAAATGTCTGCTTAGAATTTTGAGCTCTGGAAATGAAGTTGCCTATTGGATTTTGGTAAAAATTGTGTCTGCTTGCTTCTCTCTAGCCGGAGGCAGTTTGGGCCCAAAGCGAAGGAAGAGGTCAAGATCATTGAGCACCAAACGCAGACCCTTCGGCTGATGCCGCACCTGGCCACGGCCTTGGCCCTGACCTTCGCCAGCAGGTGAGATGGGTCTCAGGGTTTGCCCTCTGGAGGTGAGTGTGAGGCCCTGGCGTTAGTAAGGAGTGAGAGGAGAGAGAGCCAGAGGCTTCATTTTCTACCTGCAAGCAGGAAAGCATCTGTGGTTAAGATGCAGGGCTCGGCTTAAAAGTGATGTTCGGCTCTTGGTTGTCTGTATATCCAGATGAATGGGATCCACAGCGAATTTGAGAAGACTCGAACCAGTGTTTCTCCAGCATTTCTGAAAGAAAGAAACTTAAATGGTTCAAATTTCTCTACCTCTATAAAGGTTCTAAGTTACAGTAAAGTTTTCAAAAATAGGTCAAGGTGTGTGCACTTGAGGGAGGTAGGAGTCAGGCTATTGAATGAAACAGCAGTAACTACTGTAAATTCACATGGAAATTCACATTTTACAGCAGGTTTTGTCTATGCTTCTCCACTCTTCCTCCTCGAGGCCCTAGGAGGTGGCCTGGGCAGTTATGTGTCGCCACTGTATTCTAAAGACCAGAAAATTGGAGAATGCCTAAAATCACAGGGTCCAGGAGCAGGTGGGCTGGGATGTAACTCCAAACTTTGGATGTTGATCCTCTGTTCTTTCCTCCCTGTGCAACCCTGCTTCTCAGTGATAAGGACAAGAATTAATTTCTGAATAATTTAGAAATGATGTGTGTTTGAAATTTCCTGCACCCCTCAGTAAGCCCGTGCCAGGGTTTATAAAAAGATGGTCATGGGAGAGACCGTAGTCAGTGTGCTGGGCTTGTGGGGCTGCCTAGCTGCTGCTGGCCTGGCTGGGACGGGCTCGCTGGGCACAGCTCTGCTCTTACTGCCGTCAAGCCTGGAATCCCAGGGTGCACGAACAGCGAATCCTGCAGACTGAGCTTCAGGAACAACACTAAGGGAGATCCAAGCCACCTGGAAAAATACGTAAATTACTTACAGCCAACATTTCACTTACAATGTTTTTGAGGTTTAATTTGCATACAGTGAAATGCACAGATTTTAGTGTATTGTGTGATGAGTTTTGACAACCACATCAACTTGTGTAATGAACACTCAAACCAAATATAAAACATTTCCCTCACCCCAGAAAGTTCCCTCGGGCCCCTTTGCCATTGGCCCCCACCTCACCCCCACGGCAGAGACAGCCTTTCTGATTTCTACCTCCGTAGCTTGATTTTGTCTGTTCCTGAACTTCATATAAATGGAATCATACAGGAGGTATTTTTTTGTGTCCAGTTTATTTCATTCAACGTAACGTCTTGATGTTTGTCAATGTTGTTGGTGGTTTGTTCATTTTTATTGCTGGGTAGTAGCATTAAAAGAATAAATCACAATTTTTTAATCCATCCTCTCACTGATGCACATTTGGGTTGTTTCCACACTCTTAGCTACTATGAATAAGCGACAGTGAATATTCTTGCACAGTCTTTCATTTTTCTTAGGGTAAAAACGTAGAGAGGACGTGCAGGGTAATTGGGGACGTGTTTGTCTAGTTTTATAAGAAACTTCCAGCTTTTCATTTTACACTCTCTCGGGCGATGTATGAGGGTTCCAGCTGCCCTGTATCCTGACCGACGTTTGTTCCATCTCTTTCGCAATTTGATCCAGACTAAGCGGTATGAAATGGTATCTCATTGCAGCTTAAATTCATACTTACCTGGTGGCTGATGATGTTGAGAACTTTTTCCTGTGCTCATTGGCCATCGTGTATTTTCTTCACAAGGGATCTTTAAGTCCCTTGCACATTTTTCTAAATTGTGCTCTTTGCCTTTTTACTGACTTATAAGAGTTGTTTATATATTCTAAAAGCAAGTTCTTTGTCAGATTTACCTATTGTAGATATTTTCATCCATTCCGGGTTTTGTCTTTTCATTTTCTTAGTGACGCTTTTTGGTGAGCAGAAAATTTTAATGTTGATTACGTCTAATTTACCCATTATTTTTTCTTTTCTGAAGAGTGCTTTCTGTGTCCTCTCTAAGACATCTTCATAACCATAGCTTTATAGCAAGTCTTGAGATCAGGTAGTGGGGCTGACCTTACAGAAATAAAAAGGAATATAAGGGAATATTATGAACAAGAATGTGCCAAAAATTAGATAACCTATAAAAAATGGACAACAAAAGTACCAACTACCAAAACTGAATAAAGAATAAACAGAAAATCTGAACAGACCTATAGCAACTACAGAGATTGGATTAGTAATTTTAATCCTTCTAAAATTTAGAAGAGGAGGGAACACTTTCCAACTTATTCTATGAGGCTACAATACTCAATACCCAAATGAGGCAAAGATATTAGAAGGAAACTCTAGACCAAAATAACCTATGAATATCAATGTAAAAATCTTCAACAAAATGCTAGCAAACTGAATCCAGCAACATATAAAAAAAAATATACACCATGACCATGATACACCATGACCATGATACACCATGACCAAGTGAGATTTATCCCAAGAATGTGAGGTCGGTTTGACATACAAAAATCAACCAATGTAACATACCACATTAATAGAAGAGGTGAAAAAACCCCACGTGATCATCTCTACATATGTGGAAAAAGCATTTGACAAAATCCAGCACCCTTTTATCATAAAAGACTCTCAAAAATCTAGGATAGAAGGGAACTTCTTCTATCTCATAAAAGTCATCTATAAAAATTCTACAGTTCTGTGTAATCATATGTAATGGTAAAAGATTGAGTGGTTTCTCCTTAAAATCAGGAACAAGATAAGGATGTCTCTGCTCTCTCTACATCTATTCCCCGTTATGTTGAATGATCTAGCAAGGACAAGCAGGCAAGAAAAATAATGAGGCATATAGATTGGAGAGGAAGTAGTGAAACTATCTCTATTTATAGATGATGACGTGGTGTCGTAAATAGAAAATCCTAAGGAATCCACTAAAAGTTTGTTAAAACTAATAAACAAGTTCAGCAAGATTATAGGATACAAGATCAATATACAAAAATCAATTGTATTTTTATATCCTAGCTATGAATAATCCAAAAATGAAATGAGGTCAAACAATTCCATTAACAATAGCATCAAAAAAGAATAAAATACTTAGGGGTAAATTTAACAAAAGAAGTTAAAGAAGATGTGAATATCTGGAAAGGTGTCCCATGTTTATAGATCAGATGACTTAAGATTGTTAATATGGCAATACTCCTCTAATTAAAGTACAGATTCAGTGCAATCTTTATGAAAATCCCAGAAGCCTGTTTTTCAGAAATTGACAAGCTGATTTTAAAAATTTGAACACATGGAACAAAAAGGAGCCCGGATAGCCAAAACAGTCTTGAAAAAGGAGAAAGAGTTGGAAGACATACACTTCTCTACTTGAAAACTTACTACAAAGCTACAGTAGTCAAGACAGTGTGGTATTGGCATAGGACAGACAAATAGATCAATGGAATAGAATTGAGAAGACAGAAATAAAGCCCTAAATTTATGGTCAGCTGATTTTTGACAAAGGTGCTAAGACAATTTAATGGGCAAAAGAATAGTCTTTTCAACAAGTGGTGCTGGTGGAACTGGATATCCACATGCAAAGGAATGAAGTTGGACCCCTCCCTCACTCCGTCCATTGCAATTAGCCCAAAATGAAGCACAGACCTAAATATAAGAGCTAAAAGAATAAAACTCTTAGAGGAAAACAGGAGTAAATCTTCACGACCATGGGTTAGGCAATAGTTTCTTAGATATAACACCAAAAGCGTTAAGTGACAAAAGAAAAAATAGACAAATTGAATTTTATCAGAAGTAAAATCTGTTTGTGTTTCAAAACACACCATCAAGAAAATTAAAAGACGATCCACAGAATAGGAGAAAATATTTGCAAATCATATGTGTGATAAGGGACTTGCGTGTAGAACTTATAAAAAACTTCTGCAATTCAACAATAAAATGACAAATAACCCAACTGAAAAATGGACAAAGATCTGAACAAACATTTCTCCAAAGAAGAGATACAAATGGTCAATAAGCACCTGAAAAAATGCCAAAAATCATTATTCCTTAGGGAACTGCAAATCAAAACAACACTGAGTTATCACTTTGCATCCACCAAGATGGCTATAATTAACAAGATACTAACAAGCGTTGGTGAAGATATGATGAAATGGAACCGTCATACATTGCTGGAGGGAATGTAAAATGGTACAGCCACTTTGGACAACAGTTTGGCAGTTTTTCCAAAGATTAAACATGAAATTGCCATGACCCAGCAATTCCACTCCTAGGTACATAATGCAAGAGAAATGAAACCAGCTGTGCATACCAAAACTTGTACATGAACGTTCATAGCAACATTATTCATAACACCCAAAACATGGAAACAATCCAAATGTCTATCAACTAAGACATGGATAAACAAATGTGGTATATCCACACAGTGGAATATTATTTGGCGATAAAAAGGAATGAAGTACCAATATGTGCTACAGCAGGAGTGGACCTTGAAAACATTATGCCCAGTGAAAGAAACTAGTCACAAAGATCATACTGCATGATTCCATTGGTATAAAATTTCCAGAATAGTTGTATTCAGAGAGACAGAAAATAGAGCAGTGGTTGCCACAGACTAGGGGGTAGAAGAGGGAGTGAGGAGCGATTGCTAATGGGTTTGGGGTTTCTTTATGCGGTGATGAAATGTTCTAAAATTAGAGGCTAATGGTTGCACAACTCTGTAAATAATCTTAAAACCACTGAATTATACATTTTCAAAGTGTGAATGCTGTGGTATGTGAAATATATCTCAATAAAACTGTTGAAAAAGAAAGAGAAAGAAATCATGTCACGCGAGTCATCTAAGTCTGTTCTTTTTCAAAATCATCTTGGCTATTCCAGGTCTTTTGCATTTCCACATGCAATTTTGAATCTGCTCATCAGTTTTCTTGCCCAAAACACCCTGCTCGGGTTTATTTGTGATTGCATTATCTATAAAGCAATTCAGGCAGTATTGGGTCTTTCAAAACCCAAAAGATGGTGTATATCTCTTCATTAATATAGGTCTTTAATTTTTCTTAGCAGTATTTTATAATTCATAGTCTAGAGATCTTTCACTTTTTTTGCTAAATTTATTCAAATGGAACAGCTTTTTAAATTTAATTACCAATTGTTAATATCATATAGAAATGTAATTAATTTCTGTATGTTGGCCTTGTATCCTATATTCTCACTAAATTCATTTATTAGATTTAGTAGTTTCTTTACAGACCCTTTAGATTTTATGTATACACAATCATATTACAAGTGAATAAAGAGAGTTTTATTTCTTCCTTGCCAATATTTATGCTTTTTTCCCCCTTTTTCTTGCCTTATTGGACTGGCTGGAACCTCCACTACAGTGTTGAACAGCAATGGAAAGAGTGGACATCCTTATTTTGTTCCTGATTCATCCGTACCAGTCTTCCTCTGTTTTGTATGTGAGATGCTGCCACAACACAACTTGATGAGTGGTGTGTAGGTCCACACTCAGAATCTGAATGCATGAACCCCAAGCCACTGAAATGGAGCACGCAAACTTAACCACTATGCCACCGGACCAGCCCCAGTCTGAGAATCTTTTAACGTTTGGCTCATTTTTATTTACTGTAATTCCTAATATAGTTAAGCCTGCCATTTTGCTACTTGCTTCACATTTGTTCTATCTTTTCTTGGTTTCTTCATTTTCCCTTTCTTTCCTTTTTTGGGGGTTTTAGAGTATTTTTTAGTATTTCTTTTTATCTCCTCTCTTGGCTTCTACCTGGACTTTTTTCTTTTTCTTTTTCCTCATGAATACTTTGACTATCGTAATATCCATCTGTATCTTGCCAGTGTCCACCTTGAATTGATATTATACCACTTTGTCTATTATATAATCTTACAAGAATGTAATCCCATTTACCCCTTTCTATCCTTTGTGCTACTGTTGTCATATATGTTACCTCTCTTTACATTGACAACTCCATAGTACATCGCTATTTTTTTCTTTTAAGCAATCAATTGCCTTTTTAATTTAAACATTTTACTTGAAAAATTTTAGTCTTACAAAATAAGTGGAAAGAATATAGAAAGGTCCCCTATAGCCTTCACTCAGCTCCTCTAATGTTACCATCCTACACGAGCATGGTACAATTATCAAAACTAGAAAGTTAACGTCAGTACATTATTAATTATCCAAATTTGATTTGAATTCCCCCCGTCTTTCCACTCACGTCCTTTTCCTGATCCAGGATCCAACTTTGCAATTAGTTTTCTGAGCTCCTTAGAGTCCTCAAATCTGTGGAAGTTCCTCAGTCCTTTCTTGTTGTCACTTTAGCACTTAAGGACAGTCCTGGCCAGGTATTTGGTTTGGACTGTATGACATTTTCTCATGAATGACTAAGGTTATGGATATTTGGGAGGAAAAAACACAAAATGATGAGCTCTTATCACGTCATATTTAGGTATCCTGATATCAGTGTGTCTTATTCGTGATGATGATAATCCTGATCACTTGGTTAAGGTGCATCAGCCAGGCTTCTCCAGTGAAGAGTTATTGTTTTTCCCTCTCCAAACTCTGTTCTTTAGAAGCAAGTCATGAGTCTCACCTACACTCAAGGGGAGGAAAGTTGAGCTCCACCCTCTGGAGGGAAGAGCGTCGAAGATTTGTGGAAATATCTTAAAACCATCACAGTAATTAGTAAATATTTTGAGGAAAATACTTTGAGGCTATACAAACATTGTGCTTCTCCTCAAACTCATAACCAATAATTTAAGCATTGATCAATGGGTCTAACCTGTAGCAATTATTACTGTGGTGTTATAATGATGATTTTCTATTTCCCTACACACACAGAGAAATTCTTCTGTAAGGAAGAGTTGTTTCTTTCATTTATTTAATAATTTATTTATATCAGTATGAACTGATGGACTTTTATCTTATTCTTTGGGTTACAATTCATTATTGTTTTATTTATTTAGTTGCTGTAACTGTGACAGCGGTGGCCATGGGAACTCTTGTAGGTTAACTCATATGTCCTTTTTTTGATCCCTTTGCTCAGCCCGCGCTAAGTCCGTTTTCTTTTTTAGTTTCAAACTCTGAATTAACTCCCTTGGCTGTGGACAAGACTGCTTCATCTTTTTCACCTGAATTCTTTTATGAATAATATGTACAGAAAATGCCTAGCTAGTGCATAAAGTTTTATTCACAGTTTTGATTGAGATGCTGGTTCTTTTTTTCTCCCACCCCAGCTGAGCTACCAATTTCTTCTGGGAAACTCAAGGTTGGTCCCTGTTTTCCACAAAAAGTACAATGATGGTACAGCCTGAATATTCTAATAAAGTATCAATTAAGGAAATTCTGTTGACAGACCATGTGTTCTTATATTAGTATGGAAAATATGGTCACATAGGCATGACATAAGCTGAATTACAGAGTAGATGACGTGTCATCCATATGGAGAGTAATACTTCATACAGCAAGCATCACCTAGGGCAGAGTTGTCAAATACCCAATGTGTAGGTCACCACTGCCGCTTTTCATCCTTTGCCCGTAGCAGACATCAGCGAGTGGTCACAATTCTTTTTCCCACTGAACTCACTCTATATCCTTTTGATGTGCCCTTTGTTTCTTTAGCACTTCCTTACCCTATGACCACAGAAGATGTTCCGGGGTCATATTGTATTTGTCCTGCCCCAGCCCGGGAATCCTTGGTTCCTTTGATTGGAGAATGGTATTTGGAGGCTAAGATCTGAGTGCTTGGTGTGCTAACTCTTACTGGGGTGTCATTGTTTCTAGTCCTCCTCAGAGGACATGGCTAGGAAATGTATGTAATGTATCAGTATATACAGTAAAATTTTAAAAATGAGTTCATATTGATACCTCTGACTCTGCTCTAGCACCACAGGATTTATTCTAGCATTTTCTCCTTTCCTTATTTGTAACTTTTTTCTCTGACTGGGAGAAATCTAACTCTCCTTAATGATAATACATTTTGTTTTTTGAGGAAGATTAGCCCTGAGCTAACATCTGCTGCCAATCCTCCTCTTTCTGCCGAGGAAGACTGGCCCTGAGCTAACATCCCTGCCCATCGTCCTCTGTTTTACGTGGGACACCTACCACAGCATGGCTTGACAAACAGTGCCACGTCTGTACCCGGGATCCAAACCGACGAACTCTGGGCTGCGGAAGCCGAACGTGCGAACTTAACCGCTGTGCCACCGGGCTGGCCCCATGATAACACAGTTTCTTATTTGACCGTAGTGTGCATGTCATACTGAAATTAGTTTCAGAATTGCAAATCCTTACCACTGTGAGAAAAACAGTTATCACCCGGAGTACACTGTTAGTGTATAGTTGTTTTTTTCTTTCGCCTTTCAATATCTACTCAAACCACTGTTTTCCCAAGGTTTTTAGGTTAGCTCCTTTCTCGTCTGCTTCAGTGTGGTTGTGTCAAACATTTGTACTGCTGTTAGCTTCATTTGTCACCGTCTACCTTCCATCTTGTGTTCCCCTGACATCCTGATTGTTATTGTTGTTTTTAAATTTGTGTACAATACAATTCACTCTTTGTGGCATACGGTTCTATGGGTTTTGATAAAGGCATAGAGTTGTGCGTCTCCACTCCAATATCAAACCAAGTTGTTTCATCACATCCTGCATTTCCTCGTGCTGCCCTTTGTAGTCAACTCCTCTTCATACTCTCCCCCTCTGGCAACCTGTTGTTCACATCTATAGTTTTTCCTTTTCCAGAATATCATATAAATGGAACTGTATGCTATTTAGTCTTTTGGGTCTGGTTCTTTCACTTAACAAAATGCATTTCAGATTCACCCATGTTGTTGGGTGAGTCAATAGTTTCTTACTTTTTATTGCTGACTAGTATTCCAGTGTATGGATGTGCCACAGGTTGTTTATCTATTCACCTGTGGAGGGACATACAGATTGTTTCCAATTTCTGATGATTATGAATAACACCGCTATAAACAACCCTCTACAAGTTTTCATGTAAACAAAAGTTTTTGATTCACTTGGCGAGTACATAAAAGTGGGATTGGTGAGTCGTATGGTGTGTTTTTAACTTTCTAAGAAATTGCTAAACTGTTTTCCAAAGTGGTTGCATCATTTTGTATTTCCACCAGTAATGCATGAGAGTTCCAGCTGCTCTGCATCCCTGCCAGCCACTGGTATCAGGTTTTATTTTTGTTTTTTAATTTTTTTGGCTTTTCTAATGGTTGTGATTCTTATTACCCTAATAACTAATGATGTTCGGTATCTTTTCATGGGCTTATTTACCACCTGTCTATTTTCTGTGGTGAAGCATCTGTTCAGAGCTTTCACCCGTTTTTAAATCTGGATATTTGTTTCCTTAGTGTTGAGTATGAGAGTTCCTTATATATTCTGGATAGATTTTTTTGTATCATATGTGATTTGCAAATATTTTCTCCCAGTGGGTCATTTTTCCTTTTATTCTTTTAAAAATGTCTTAATCAGAGCAATAGTTTTTAATTTTGATTTGATTTGAAAGCTTTAAATTTTGATTTGTCTTGAAATTGGGTCGTGTGAATTTTCTTCCACTTTGTTTTTCTTTTCCAGAGTTGTTTTGGCTCTTCTCATTCCTTTTTGCCTTTATTTTATACATTTTAGAATCATCCTGTAAATAGCTACAAAGAAGATTGCTGGTATTTTGCTCTGGACTGTGTTGAATCTATAGATCTAATTGGGGAGAATTGACTTCTTAATGTGGAGTCGTACAATTCATGGAACACTGTGCATCTCTCCATTTATTTAGATCTTCTTAGATTTCTATCTTTAGTCTTCAGTGTTTTGTCATTTTCAACATATAGATCCTGCACATATTTTGCTATATTTATACCTAGGTATTTTACCTTTGGGGGGGTACAATTGTTTATTTCTATTATATAGGGATACTATTTACTTCAGTATATTGATCTATAGTCTTGTGAAATTCTCTTATTCATCCTAGAGGCTTTGTTTGTAGGATTTTTGTGTGTGTGTGAGGAAGACTGCTGCTGAGCTAACGTCTGTGCCAGTCCTCCTCTATTTTATGTGGGACACCACCACAGTGTGGCCTGATGAGCAGCGCTAGTTCCGTGCCTGGGACCCGGGCCTGCGAACCCCAGGCCACCAAAGCAGAGCGCGTGAACTTCACTACACCACCGGGCCAGCCCCATGTTTGTAGATTTTAATAGATATATGTCTCTGCAGATTACCTATTTCTTCTTAAATGAGTTTTGATTTGTTTCATCTAATTTGTCAGTTTATTGCAATAGTGTTGGTTGTAGTAGTCTCTTATTGCCCTTTTAACACCTGTGGGACCAGTAGTGATTTCTCCTTTTTCATTCCTGATATTTTGTGTTTTTCTCTCTCTCTCTCTTAAGGTGAGTGGTTGAGTTACTGCTTTGAGATCTTTCTTCTTGCCTAATATAATCATTACATGCTAAAATTTCTCTCTGAGCATTGCTTTACCTGCATCCCTCTGTTTTTGATATGTTGTATTTTCGTTTTCATTTTCATTCAGTTCAAAATAGTTTAAAATCCTCCTGGAGACATCTACTTTGACTGCTTTGGTTATTTAGGAGTGCTGTCATGGTCCAAGAACATCTTTTCTATGAATTTTATTCTCTTAAATGTACGGACCAGAATACACACACACACACAGAGACATGCGCACACGTGCGTGCGTGTGCATACGTAACTTGTTCCGCACTGAGAGGAATGCGTAACCTGTTATAGCTGGGAGGACAGCTATAAATGTCGGTTGGGTTCAGTTGGTTGCTGGTGCCTGCAGAACATGTACATCTTCACTGATTTTCTGCCTTCCTGTTCATCAATGACTGAGAGAAGAAGGTTGGCATTTCCAACTGTAGTTATGAATTTGTCTATTTCTTCTTTCAGTTTTTGCCTCAAGTGTTTTGAAACTTTTTTTTTTGAGATGCATAGACACATGGAATTGTTATGTCTTCATGGAGAATTGATGCTATTATAATTCTGTAAATTGTCTCTTAATCCCTAAAAATATTCCTTGTCCTAAAGCCTGTCTTATCACATTAATATAGCTACTCCACAGTTCTTCCGTTTAATGTTTTCATGGTATATCTTCATACTTTTATTTTTAATCTATCTCTGTTTGTAAACTGGGTTTCTTATAAAACAACATGTATTTGGCTCTTGCTTTTTTGTCCAATTTGAAAATCTCTGACTTTTAACTGGTATGTTTGGACTAACTACATTTAAAGTGATTATTGATATTTTTGGATTCAAATCTATATTGATAGCTAATTTTTATTTTTCCCATATGCTTTTTGCTTCTTTTTCCTTTTTTTTATGACACCTCTTGGGTTAACTGAACATTATTTTTCATTTTATCTCTTTTGTTGATTTATTATTTACACATCTTTTAAAAATATTTTAGTTGTTGACCCAGGATTTGCAGTATACATCTTTGGTGAATCAGATTTTAAGCTTTTAAGATTTTCTCTTTTTCTTTGGTTTTCAGAGTTTGACTGTGTTGGCCCAGGTGTGGTTTTGTGGTTTTGTGTGTCTGTGCCGTTTGGAGTTTGTTGAGCCCCTGGGATCTGTGGGTTGAAGTTTTTCATCGAATTTGGAAATATTTTGGCCATTATTCCTTTCAATATATTTTTCTGTCCCATTCTGTCTTTCCTTTCCTTCTGGGTCTCTAATGATACAGATGACAAACTGCTTTGTATTATCCCGCATGTCACTGAAGTTACGTTCTTTTCTTCCTATCTTCTTTCTCTATGCTTCGGCCTGGATAACGTCCCTGGACCTGCCTTCAAATAATATTATACTGCTTCGCATGTGGTGTCAGCATCTTAAACAGCGTATTCCCAATTCCTCCCTCCCGTCCTTTTTTGTTGTTGTCATATAATTTACTTTTAAATATGCTACAAACACACGATACATCGCTACTCTTTTTCTTTTACAGAGATATGTATAAGAGCAATTAAAGATCAGGAACACGGAATTTTCTTTTACCTTCATTTATTTCATTTCTAACACTGTTAATTTCTTTGTGTAGATCCAAGTTTCTAACTGATACCATATTTGTCCTGTCTGAAGAACTTTTAACATTTTTTGTAGAATGGTCTGTTAGCAATGAATTCTCCCCATTTTTTGTTTTTTTGAGAAAGTCTTTATTTCTTCTTCTTTTTTTTGAAAGACATTGCCAATAGATAACAGAATTCTGGGTTGATAGCTTATTTTTCTTTGAACAGTTTAAAGATATCCCTCTATTGTCTTCGTGATTCTTTGGTCTTGTGAAAAAACAGCTATGATTTTTCTGGCTATTTCCTTATATTCCCACTCTAGCTGCTTTTAAGATTTTCTCTTTTTCTTTGGTTTTCAGAGTTTGACTGTGTTGGCCCAGGTGTGGTTTTGTGGTTTTGTGTGTCTGTGCCGTTTGGAGTTTGTTGAGCCCCTGGGATCTGTGGGTTGAAGTTTTTCATCAAATTTGGAAATATTTTGGCCATTATTCCTTTAAATATGTTTTTCTGTCCCATTCTGTCTTTCCTTTCCTTCTGGGTCTCTAATGATACAGATGACAAACTGCTTTGCATTATCCCGCATGTCACTGAAGTTACGTTCTTTTCTTCCTATCTTCTTTCTCTCTGCTTCGGCCTGGATAATGTCCCTGGACCTGCCTTCAAGCTCTCTGTTCCTTTCTTATGCAATGTCCAGTCTGCTAAAAAGTGTTTGTCTCTGGAATTCAGTTCATCAAGTCTTCCTGAAGCCTTTGCTCTTTGATAGCTCTTTGGGAAAATATGATTTTTATTTTATCCATTTTTTTCCTTGCTGTTATTAAGGGAGCAAAAGTCTCTGGTGTCTTTCCATATCATAAGCCTGTGACATTTCTTTTAACCTTATCTATTCCATCTGAAGTTGTCACGAACTCCCCACAGCACATTCCTCTTCCCATGTACCCCTTTTGGCTTTACCCGTCCAGCCCTGCTTCAACTAAGTCAGATAATTCTTGATACCGAGGTTGGTTCTCAGTTCTCAACCTGAATGCACATTCAGGTCATCTGATGTGCTTTTCCAAAGAGGTGGGACCCAGCTCTCCACTGACTCCTCAGCTGCCAGGCAGGGCCAGCTTAGTGAGCAGAGGGCTCGCTTGGTGGGGGCCTCCAAGAGAGGTGATGGCATCCTGTGGAGCCTGCCAGGGCTTTTCTTCCTCCCACCCTCTCCAGAACTCCACCTTCTGGTAGAGCGGTCCCCTCCTCCCTTCACCACATGGCCTGTGCATCAGGTGCCTTTCCAGGCCCTCGGTACTCAGCAGCTAACAGGTCACCCCCCTGCCTGCCTTGTGGCCCAGGTGGCCAGTTAGGATTCCTGTTTTCTGCATTTGGCCATGGTGCCTATCCTTGGGTGGCTTTTTAACCTCTTCCTGGGGGGCTCAGGGCAGCCACTGCTGAATGCTGATGACTCCCTGCATGCTTCCTGGCTCAGCACCACGCCAGTGGGTGGTTGGTGTCCGGGACTTGCCAGACATGCAAGCAGCGTCACCTCGCTGATGCCCTCCATGTTCTTACCCACCAACTGTGAGAGTAGAGGCCCTCCTGTGGTGGTAATAAATGCTTAATAAATATTAGTTGTTGTTGTTGCCATCGCTCCCAAGACTCCTGAAGCTTTTACCCCCAATCCCACCAATTACCACATTCTCGTGATTTTTCCTTCTACATTGAAATCACTCAAAGCCCTCCTTCCCATCCTCCCACCTGGACCCTCCCCAGCTTCCTCTCTTGACTCCCGCTCCCCACATTCAGCCGGCCCTTCTTAAATCCGTTCTCCACAAGCCGCCACACCTGAAATGGAATCTGAATTCTCACTTACCTGCTGGACCCTCCCTTGGCCTTCCAGTGTCTTCTGTACTGGATAAAACTCAAGTTCCCTTCTAGGGCCCTAGAGCACCATCTCCTGCCTGACCCCACCCTGCCTCCGTCATTCACCCCTCACGTCCCAGCCTCCGCCTCCTGGTGGTTCATCGTCATCTTTTGAGATACAGTTCAAGTTGTCATCTTCTCCAAGACACCTTCTCTGAGCCCCTCCTGGAATAAGAAGCCCCCTTATGAGCTTCTTGGAGCAGCATCCTGGGCCCCCTGTTATCACGGCACCATTACTCTTGGTTTGTGGATGTGAATTCTTCGAGTATAGAAATTGTAGATTCTTAATTTGGCATCTCCACGTCTAGGAGCGCCTGGCTCTCTGCACAGTTGCTTCAACTGAACTCAGTGAAATCACCTTGTGCAATTACATTGCACTTGGCCACGAGGTTGTTTGGAGCTTTGCGTTGGTCTCTGAAGCAGAGGGTCCACGTTATGAAGGAGTCCAGGAGCTGGCAGCCAGGGTGGTTCGTAGCTGATATCTCCCCTTGGAATCGTCTAATGAGATTTGTTACAAAAGTGAATTTCCTAGCTTAGAGAGTGACCAACAATTTTTAAAAATATCCATGTTTGTGATGTGCCAGCCAAAAGGAGTATTTCGTGTCTTCCTCTCTTCTAATTTATTCCAGGCCAAATGGGCAGCTCCAGCAGCCCAGGCTGGGTTCCAGGCCAGGAGGGGCCGGAGCGCCACTGTGCTGTCTTTCACTGGAGTCATCATTCTCTCTGGCAATCTGTTTTTACTCAACACTTGCAGATACAAAATTGAGATAATAGCTAACACATATTCAATTGCTTACCTTGTATCAGGCTCTGTCCTAAGATTTTACGTGTAGTAACTCATTTAACGCCTCATGACAACTCAACAAATTTCTCTCTTTGTTTTTCAATTGATGTTTCCATTCCTCCTAGAACCATGCCTGACACAAAGTAAGATCTCATGAATACTTGTTGAATGAAGGAATGGGTAGAATGGCACTTCATGATTTACAGAAGCTCACCAAAGTCCTATCTTTATCAAAAAGTGGAGTTCAGGATAGTTAAGCACCTTAGCTACCTGACCAAATAAACACTAGTATTTGTGTACTCTATTGTATTCTTAAATAATTCTGATATGTTATTGCCAAAGCCCTGTTTGGTCTTGGTCTTTTTTTTTTTTTTGGTGAGGAAGATTGGCCCTGAGCTAACATGTGTGCCAGTCTTCCTCTATTTTATATGTGGGGTGCCACCACAGCATGGCTTGATGAGTGGCGTGTAGGTCTGTGCCCAGGATCTGAGCCCACAAATCCCAGGCCGCTGAAGCAGAGCACACGAACTTAACCACTATGCCACCAGGCCAGCCCCCTGTTTGCTCTTTTTATGTAAAACAGATTTTTGTAAATTCAATCCTGCCCTCTCGGTGCTGACTTAACAGTTTTAGAAATACTCATGTGCATTTCTCATGAATCTTACCTTGATGGTGGGTTCTAATATGTCACGTGGATATAACCTGTAAATAAATACCTTGCATTTGTAAAGGCATCGCCTACTTAAAACGCACATTTAGAAATGAAGAATAATTTTGCCACAGAATCCCTATTTCCTAATTTATCTTCTGGGCCACAAGCACATTTTCCAAAGAGCTGTGAACACAGAAGGCTTTCTCAGATCCTCTGCAAGCAGACGTGAGTGTATGACAAAGAACAAGAGCCACTGTGTGCACCTCTCCACAGGCGGAGGGACACTCCCTCAGCAGGGCCCGTGTCTGTCAGTCTCAAGCAAAATCGCAGGCCAGCACGGCAAAGAAATCTCAGCAGCCGGCTGCTAGGAGAGAGTCTCACAACTCTTTCTTTTCTTAAATCCTATTTATTTCTTATTTCCCACCCATTTCCACCTTGGAGAATGTATGGGGCTGTGTGTGTGTGAGTGTGTATATGTGAGTGTCTGCGTGTGTGTGAATGCGTGTTTAGGGAGGTCCGTGGGGAATAATATGCTCATTTTTTGGAATGACCAGATCTGGGCTTCCCTGAGAGTCCTCGCATTGCAGTCAGAGCCCAGGGCATGGGTGACTATACCATAGCGTAGATTTGGAATGGTATAAACTTACTAGGGCACTGACAAGTCCATTATTTACAGTGAAAAGAGGATGGTGTTTAGGATTAGAGAGCTCTGAGTTCGAATCCTAGCTCTGCCCTAACAGAGACCTTGACTTACATATGTAACCTCTGGTAAGCCTCAGTTTCCCCATCTGTAAAGTGGGGATATGATTTCCTGTTTCACAGGGTCCTTGTAAGGACAAAGTTAGATGCTAAATGCACAAGCCCTTTGCTTATAGCAGTTGCTGAATGCAATTAGATTTCTTTCCATCCAAGTACCAATTAAATGAATGATGGTTTTCATGTTTTGTTAACTTGCCCCAGCTCAGTGGTTTCAGGTATGTGGTTGGATAGCAGTCTTTCCTGTTTGCTGTAGGATGAGGCCAAAAGCAACATGTTTTGCATGTGCAGGTTTTACTGAGGAAACAGGGATGTTCAGATGTTACAAGATTATTCTATGGATGGACAAAGGTAAATACCTTGAGCCAAAATTGATTTTTGTCAATAAGGAAACAAAAAGGCAAGCCACAGAATGGGAGGAAATATTTGCAATACAAATATTTGACAAGGGGATGTTATCCAGAATACGTAAAGAATGCTAAAAATAAGATAAGCAAACGAACAGAATATGGGCAAAAGTTTTGAATAAACACTTAACAAAAGAAGATATATGAATGGTTAGCCAAAAGGCATGAAAAGATGCTCACGATCATAAGTTATCAGGAAACACAAATTCAAACCATGAGAATTTGCCATTACATATCCTCTAAGATAACTAAAATTGTAAAGACTGCAAACACCAATTGTTGGCAGGCATGTGGAACTACTAGAATTCTCGTGCACTGCTGGTGGGAATGTAATATTGCACAACCACTTTGAAAAATTATTTGGCAGTTCCTTAAAAGTTAAAAATACATCTATCATATGACCAGTCATTTCACTCCTACGTATTTACTCAAGAGAAATGAAGACATATGTCTCCTCTAAGATTTTTACATGAATTTTCATAGCAGTTTTATTTGTAATAGGTCTAAACTGGAAATAACCAAAATGTGCATCAAGTGAATGCATAAATGAAATGTAATATATGCATTGCATAGAATGGATTCTGGTCAGCGACTAAAAGGAACAACTTCTAATACATGCTACAAAGTGGATGAATCTCAAAACAGTGTGGTTATTGAAAGAAGCAGGACATAACACATACTGTATAATCCCATTTACATAAAATGAAAACTAATCTACAGCGACAAAGAGCAGGCCAGTGGTGGCCTGGAGGTGGGGGTGAAGGAAGGGATGGACTGCAAAAAGGCATGAGGCATTTTTAGGAAAATGTGGAAATATTCGGTAGCTGGATTGTGGTGGCATTCTAATGGATATGTACAGTTGTCAAAATACTTTCAATGGTGTGCTTTGAATGAATGCAATCTGTTGTAAATAAACTATTCCTCAATAATGTTGATAAGGAAAAAAGATGCATATTTTAGACCATAGAAAAATCACTAATAAAAATAAGAGTAGCATAGTTAGAAAGCTAACAGTGGAATACTAAAAATTATTCAATTAATCAAAAGAAGACAAGAGCAGTGGGAAAAGGGAACAAAGAACATATGGGACACTTAGGGGAAAAATTGCAAATGCAATCATGTTGATAATTGCATTAGGTGTAATGGTTTAAACACTCCTATTTGTAGATTATCAGATGTAAGTCAAGACTGAACTGGATGCTTCCTACAAGAAACTCACTTAAAATTTAAAGACAAATAGGTTAAAAGAATGAGAATAAAAAATTTATATCTACAAACAATAACCACAAGAGAGCTGGAGTGGATATATTAGTATTAGATAATGTAACTTCTGAAAAAGGAAAATTACCAAAGATAAAGGGGAACAGCTCATGATGTTAAGGCAATCTATTCATCAAGAAGACATAACAATCCAAATTTACATGGACTCAACAAAATAGCCTCAAAATACATGAAGCAGAGATGGAAAGTACTGAAAGGAGAAATTAGCAAATCTAAAATTATAGTGGCAGGCATCAATCCTTCTCTCCGAGTAACTGATATAATAAACAGACAAAACTAGTAATGAGACAAAAGATATGAACAACATTACTAATGAACTTGACCTGAATGACACTTATTGAACACTCCACCCAACAACAGGAGAATACACATTCTTTTCAAGTGTACATAGAACATTTATCAAGACAGACCATGTAAATTTAAAAGAATTGAAATCATACAAAGTATGTTCTCTGAGTAGAATGAAATTAAATTAGAAATTAATAACAGAAAAATATCTGGAATAATCCCCAAATATCAGGAAACTAAACAACACACCTAATTCTTAGGTTAAAGAAGAAATCACAAGAGAAATTAGAAAATATTTTGAACAAAATAATGAAATATAACATATCAAAATTTGTGTATACAGCTAAGGCAGTGCTCAGAGGAAAATGTATACTTTAAATGCTTACATTAGAAAAGAAGAAAGGTCCAAAGCCAATGGCATAAATTTCTATTTTAAGAACCTAGCAAGAGACGAACAAATCAAACAATTAAATTAAACAAATAAAGAGAAAGAATAATGAGAGCAGAAATCAATAGAATAAGAAGTGTCCAAAAAATAGAGAAAAAATAATTAAGCCAAAAACGATTTTTTTCTTTCAAAAGATAGATGAAATTGATAGACCTTTAGTTAGATTGGTCAAGGAAAAAAGAGACACAAATTACCAGTACCTGGAATAAAAAAGAGGACATCACTACAGATCCTACAGACTTTGAAAGAATAAAATTAAATATCATTATTATTATGTTACTGATGCAGTATCAGTATAATGCCGACACATTTGACAGCATATGTGACATACGCACATTTCTTGAAAGATATGTACTACCAAAAGTGACTCAAAAAAGAAATAGAAAATTTGAATAGCTTTATTGGACATTACTGGTGAAATCTACCAAATATTTAAGAAAAGAAAACACCCAAATTTTATACAAACTCTTTCAGAAAATAAGGGAGAAGTGTAAACTTTCCAACTAATTTTTGAAGCATTACCCAGACACCAAAAACCAGACAAAGCCATTGTGAGACCACTTTTTCCTATGGACAAAATGTTAGTACATCACATACTGTCAAATATAAAAAGGGTAATATACAATGACCAAGTGGGGTTTATCCCGGGAATGTTAGGTTGGTTTAACATTTGAAATCAATCTATATAATTCACCATATTAACATGAAGCAGACAAGTCACATAATCACCTCAATGGATGACACTCAGTTGATGGAGAACAATCAATGAATCAACACATCTAACTGTTGTCACCATGATCAATCTCCAGCATCTGGGCCTTCCGTTGAGACCAATGAGGCCATACGTCATGGCACTTCCCTGGATCCTTCCAATAAGTTTGAGATGCTTAGAGGAAAGTACCCTCCCTGTGTGTTGACCACCCTTGACTTTAGTGCCTGGTCCTAGGGCTTCCTCTGTGTCCTGTAGTTTGGCTGAGTTTAGAAAGATTTCAGTAAAGCTTTTTATTCCTAGAAGTTGTTACAGACACTAACTCATTTTAAAAGAGACTTTATAAACAAGGCTAATAGGAAGGTGTTCAAAAGAAGAGAGCGGGAGGGGAAGCTGTACCCTCCACTATGGAATTTTGAAAGATGGCAGAGAAGAAAACCAGAACTTGATACAGAACCTCTTAATCTCAAGTTCATGCACCCAACGTGCAGCAACCCAAACCCTGAGACATCAGTGCTTGGAGAAGGAGAAAGATTTATTCGAATTGGCCAAAATGAGAAGGTAGTAGCCTGAGTTTGCTCAAATCCGCCTTAACCAGAGCAAAAAGCATGGGGGTTTTATAGAGCTAAGGGGCTCAGCAGGACGAGCTTCGAGCTTCGGAGAAACAAAGGGGCCACTCCTGATGAGCCCCTGGGTGATCTGCAACACTGCTGAGGGCCAGCCATCCGGTGATCACAACCTCCCCCAAGGCATTCTTTCTTCTGCAACACAAACTCACAAACCCTCCAGACCTGAGTCAGCCCTCAAGTTAAACAATAAAACAGCAAATTGACAAGATTCATCCGTGTCCATGTTGGGAACAAGGTCAAAAGGCAATCACCTTCTTATTGAATATCCACAGTCACCCTCAGGTACCTGGCTTCAAATTGAGACAGAGGCATGCAGACGGAGCAAGGCCAACAGACACTGCCATGCCCTGCACAGTAGTCATGCCCACAGATGGCCGAGAAATGAGGGAAAACAGTGACTCATGATTTTGAAGGAAGAAATGGTTCCTAATCTGTATTCCTTTCCGAATGGTGCTGTAACTAATTGCCAAAAACTTGGTGGCTTAATACAAGGCAGATTTATTACCTTACATTTCTAGAGGTCAGAAATCTGAAATGGGTCTCACTGATCCATCAAAAATCAAGTTGTCGGGAGGGCTACGTTCCTTCTGGAGGCTCAGGGGAGGATCCGGTCCCTTGCCTTTTCTAGCTGCCGGAGGCTGCCTCACTACTTGGCTCTTGGCTGCTTGCTGCATCTTCAAAGCCAGCAATGGCCGCTTGAGTCTTTCTGTACTGCGTCACCCTGGCTGCTTCCTGGGCCTGTCTCTGTCTTCCTCTCCTCCTCCCTCTCACTTAGAAGGGCCCTTGTGATTACATTGGGCCCAGCTGGGCAATCCGGGATACCCTCCCCATGTCAAGATCCTTAACTAAATCACGTCTGCAAGATCCCTTTTGCCAGGTGGGGTAATATACTCTGAGGTTCCCGGGATGAGGACCTGGACATCGTTGGGGGGCCATTATTCTGGCTAGCACACAGTACGTTTCAGGATTTTTGATGGCAGTGGAATTTAAAAAATTAGAAATACAAGAGACATGTGAAACTGTTTTTGCGTGAAGGCAAGAAGAAAATAGTTTGGAATATGATCCAAACTAGAGATTAAAATAGAGAGAGAAGTAAGCCGAGTGCTCCATTTCCGTGGGGTCAGGGGTGTGAAGACAGATGCCACCGTGAGCAATGAGGCCTGTGAGGGACTGGCTGAAAAGCAAACTTGGAGGGAAGGTGGAGGAGGGGCCTTCCTAGGGGAGGATGGTGCCGTGGAGCATCATGGTGCAGGGTGAGGGTTCTGAAGGGCATGTGGCGGCTTTAGGAGCCACTGAGGGAGGACCAGGTTAACCCCTGCATTTACTCAGTCACCGGCCTGTGTTTTCGTTCCCCCGTGCTCCCTCTCACGTGGGTTGGGGTGCTGCTGGGTCCCTCACACATCTCTGCCTGTCTCACAGGTATGCCGGGGTCCTCCTGGACGAGGATGTCTTCCACGGGAAGGAGCTGGTGGACAGTCGCCCGCTGCAGGCGCTGGTGGCGGGGCTGAAGGCCTATAGTACCTGGGAGAACATCAGATGCCTGCAGGACTGCCGTGAGTGCACCGGAGGCATGGTGAGCCCCCCGCGGCCCCAAGGGGTGCCAGACCCGCAGGGTCCCTGTGTCATAGCTCGCGTTGGGGGAGCACCATGTGCCAGTGCGTGGAGCACCGGCTTTGGAGCCAGGCGGAAACCCCGACGGCCCCCATGACCCTGGGTGCATTATTTAGTCTTGTCCTGTATGCATGTCCACCTCGTATGATGCTATGAGGACTGATGCAGACTGTTTGTAAAATGCTCGGCCCACAGCGCCTGGCCGGAGGCCCGCAGTAACTATCAGTAACTGTCAGTAACTGTCACCATCTATTGTGCGGTTGTTGACAGTATGGGAAGGGCCAATGAGGGTCAGATGATCAAAGCTCTGCTCTAGCGTTTGAATCCCTGGGGGAGAATGCAGGAAATGATTCCAGGGGCTTCTAGCCTGGGAAGGAGCAGACAGAGACGTGCCAAGCATTTAGGGACTGCTTAGTGTGTCCACAGCCCCAGGCCTCAGACACGACTATGTGGTGAGGGCAGGAGGTGTGAAAAACCCCAGTGTGACCCTGGAGGGTTGAGGGAGGCTCTGAGAACAGCAGGCTTCTGTGCCCTTTTCCCCACAGCCCTCAGAGTGCAGGGGCCTCAGGGGCAGAAGGCAGGATGCAGGCAGCCTCAGGCCCTTGTGGGGGCCCAGAGCTGGCGAGGAGGGTATCCAGGTGGGGTCTCTGAGGGCAGGACAGGTGCGGTATTGGGTCATGGACCTGTGACTTGGTGGCCTGGCAGGACTACCGGCATTAGTTGCGGTGGCAACTAGGGTTCAGCCCCAGGTGGCAACCCTATGTCAGCAGCCCCCAGGGCCTGCCCGCCTCCTCAGCATGCGGGCCGGATGCAGGCACTGCAGGAGGAGTCTGGGAGGAGGAAGCCCTGTTGGGCCTTTAGCCTGAGTTTAATCCTAAACTTGGCTGAATATTTGCCTAATAACAGCAGCTCCGAACCTGAAGGGAAGGATGAAGAGTTTTAGTCTCAGTGAGAAGTGGTCAAGAGCAAGTCAAGGGCAGCTGTAGAAAAGAAAAGGGAAAGGATGAGTTTCTGGAGAACCTGACAACCTGCCTGTCTGCATCAGAGCCAGGGCCCATGGAGGGGCGAGGATGGGGCCTTCACCACAGACAGAACCCGAGGGTTTCTCCCACAGGAACTGTGAGGATGGGAATGTGAGCCTCCAGTCTTCTCTCATGTGAAAGCCAGCGTGATGGTTTCTCGTTAGGTGCCCGTGATGAAGGGGGCCTTGGTTAGTCAGGTGTGCTCTCTGGGTCCATGATGGTGGGTGTGGTGGTGGACACACTCGCTTTGCTCCTGGGTGGATGTTGTGTGGGGGTCCACATGGAAAAGAAGGAGAACAGAGAATAAAGGGACAGCTCACCCTGAGGCACAGCTGGTCCAGGAGCCAAGGTCTTCCAAGGTAGGCAGGAGCAATGACTTGCTGTGACCTTCTTTAGTGACCTGACAAGTTGGGAGACCCCTGGCAGGTGGCTGCTGTCCACCTGCAGCTCCAGGAATGTGGCTGCCTCTTCAGACAGGAGTTTGCTGGCAGCAGCTAGGGACAGAACTCAGGGATTCGGGTTAGAGCAAGAAGGTTTAGGTCAGCAGGTGGCAGGTAAGACTTGAAGTGACCCCTCAGGCAGGGACTGTCCACACAACGGGAGGCCTGGGGCACTGCTGGGGGACTGAGCCGATGCAGATATTGTAGCCTGTGACAGATGACTTAACCCGAGGGCCTGCTCAAAACCCTCTGTGGTCTAGTCTTCCTTCCTTGGCTCCTTTCCTTTGAAGCATTTCATGGGCTTTCATGCCCAGTGGTCTCCTGTCCCCCGGCCTCATTCCCTCCCTACACAGAGGCCCTCCTGCACTCCTCTTGGCCTTCGTGACCTGCTGTCCCCAGACCTGGCCCCAGTGCACCATTCTGGGAGGCCATATTTTCCCTCGGTCAGTCCTGAGCCCTGGCAGGGATGCCCTGAACCATCAGCCCTCACTCTGCTGTCTGCGACCCTGGCCAGTTGTGCTCTTCTTTGTTGCCCAGCACCACCCAGCAGTGTAGAAATGACCCCTCCACCACAGTGTTATAGACAAGACACGACGCTGGAGGGCAGCTCTTCCAGGGTGAGCGGCCAGCCCTGCCATGCCACAGGGCCCCCTGCTCACACAGCTTTGCTTCCCAGGAGCTCCCAGCAACCTGGGTGCAGAAGACCCTGATTCCCATTTTTGTTTCTTCCCTTCTCCTCTCCACCCCCGTATCCACTCAACACCTAGCACAAGGCTATTTGTAGAGACATAATATCTGTCGAGAGAAAAGCACGAGCATCTTCTAATTGTTTTCAGTTCAGATTTCCATCCACTGCATCTTCTTCAGGCAGGAGGCCTCCAGGAGCGGAGAGTCTGGACTTGGGTCTGGGGTTTGCTCAGATGATGCTGAAAACCACCTCTTTCATGGCCTGTAGATCTTAAGTAGGTCTCGCTTCTAAAAAATTTATTTTGACACACATTTACTGTCTTTGAGCCAGCAACCCTGGGTGTGACCTTGGGCAAGTTATTTCCCTCTCTATGCCTCAGTTTTCCCATGTTAAAAATGAGGATAACAGGCCCTCCTTGGTCGAGGTTGTGAGGGTTAAATTATATGAGACGATGAGCATGAAATGCCTCACACGTGAATCTGGGAAGTGGCGGTTGACATCTCTATGATGTGTCTAGCCTGGGGATTTGGAGGAAAAAAGCCTACACGGTCTGTTTTGCTTGCCATCGTTCGAAGTGGATGCCGAGCCCAGCATGATGTGGCAGGCCCTGGGCAGCAGCCAGGCCTGGGAGGACTCAGCGAGGTCTGGGCGTAGGGGTGGGGGTTCCCTGAGCAGTTCATTTTAGCAACTTAAAAGGCAACCAAGAGCCTTCCACATGGGTGGCGGAGGACCTGCTGGGTAGGGGACACCTGCACACGGGGGAAGGTGTGGGCGTATGTGGCGCTTCTAGGAACCTCAGGACGGGCATGGGCTGGGTCCAAGTGAGGGTGCAGGGGAGGAAAGGAGTGAAGAAAGAGGCCAGAATTAGACCTGGAGAAGGGACTAACCCAACCACACGGCTGGTGGAGGCCAGCACTCAGGTGGCACTTCCGTCCCCAGAACCACGGGCTGCAGATGACTGAGTTCATAGAGACAGAGCCTTTGACACGGTGCCTGGCACGTAGTAGACTTCACGATGTTAGCGATTCTCATTTATTGCCATTTTACAAATGAGTAAACTGAGGTCAGACCATGAAGGCAGAGAGGGCAGGGACCGAGTCCTTGACCACTACCGCCCTATTCTCACTATAGCGTTGAGTATCAGTAAGCACCTGCTGACTGACAGACGGTTCAACAGATGGCCTGATGGACAGTGGATTGATGGACAGATGGAATGGTGGACAGACATCCATGATGGACAGATGGGACTGACTCAGTGCTTGCCCTGTGTACCATTTTTCTTTCTTACTCTTAGAAGTTGAGATTAATCCACAAAACTTGGCCCCCTTGATCTTTTCTTTCTTTATTATTATTTTTTCACCCTGAACACTTTTTTTAACATCTGACTTTATCCTTACTTTTGGAAGAGAAGGAATACTGATATTGCCTATAGGCTGCTTGTATTCAGAACGACAGTGACATTTATTAAGTCCAAAACCTGCCCAGGCCCATCTTGGTGGCTCATTTGTTGTATAGTTTAGAAGACAGGGACTTAAGAAGAGGGCAAGGTTGGGAAATCATTGTACAACTTATCAAGATAGGAGTATATCTGGCACCTCATTTTTGCCTCTTCTCTCAACCTACGGCCCCGTGAAATCCTGTTTCTCTCGACCGCTAACTTTAATGTTTGTTGCTGTTGCCTAACGTGAGCACCAGCTGTGGAGGGCAGCTTCTTTGCTGAGTAAAGCATATTTGGAATCACATTTATTATATTATTTTTACCAATTTCAAAAATAGTGCATATCCATTGTAGAAATGTTTGAAAATACAGAAAAGGAAGAAGTACATATATCCCCCAAATTTTACTTCCCAGAGATGTTTGTTATCATGAACACTATATCCTTTCTCTGTATTGTGTGTGCAAGTGTTTAAAATCTTACAACCTCTCCTTTTCACCTAAGAGTTGACATGCATACTCCTTCATATCACTCCTTTGCAACAAAGTTTTGATGGCTGGTACCCGTTATCGTGTAGACATACCATAGTTTATTCAACCAATCCTTTAGTTTATGTCAAGTTTTTTCATTATTATAAATGACACTATAGAAAACATTCTGGTACCTAACTTTTTCCTTTTTTGCAGACCTGTGATTGTTTCCTTGGGATCAAGTATTCAAATGATAATTGTGTTGTCAATAAAGGTTATACCAATTCCCACCCCCACCAGCAGCTGAACACAGAACCTTAATAGTTGCTGGACCAGTGGCTTTCAAATTCTTTAGACCAGTGATCCAAAGTAAAAGGTACACTTTTCTTTACTACCCTGTATTTGCAAAAATATATATATGAAATCAAAAAAATAAATTTCACGAAACGGTACTTGCCTCATTATTGTGATGTGCTCTAGTATTTTCTTTCTAGTTTATGTCATTTTAAGAAAAGCTAGTCATGATGCATTAAATTGATTTCACGACCTGCTAGCGTGTCACAGCCTGTCATTTTCAAAACAGCCCAGACTCACTGATCAAACAGAGACGGTCTCGCTCCATACAGTTGAGAGCTGCACGTCAGCAGAGTGTGTTGACGGCAATAGCAAGAGGCTGGGGTTTCAGGGGAATATATTTTCTGGCTCAGACTGTGGGGTAGCTTCCGCTGAGACCAGAATCTCGGATAATTCAGTTTTCACTGGAATGCTATTAATTTGGCCCTTTGGGACTTAAGATTATGTATTTGAAAATGGAAAAGAGATAAAGGCCTTTAAATGTCTCCTGAGCATTGATACTTAGAAAAAGTGATCCGTTCTCCCTTTCTGCTTAGCTTCTTTTGCACAGCGGCCTTCAGCGTTTGGTCTAGGCAAGAGTTTACAATCCCAGAAGGGCTGCTCTTCAACTGTTCTGTAGAAACCCTGGATTCTGAGATTCTGTCTCTCCACAAATTAATGTTCCATAGCTTTTGGTGGTCGATGTTAATAACATTATCGGTCTGTATCGGGAAATCATGAGAAAGTCTTCGGTTGGCTGTTTCTACAAGAGCCTTGGCGACTATTGCTTTCTTTGGGTGAAAGGCTGAATGTTGTTTAAAGAACATTTGTAGCAGTGAAGTAGATATATACAGAGTGTGAATAGAAGTGAAACTTTGTAATTAAATCATATTTTTGTCTATTAACTCCTTTGTTTCCAAGCTCAAATTTTTTCTAGCTATCTCTACCTTTTGAGCACGGTCTGTTACGTTTTGTGCATAAAGCCTGGGATATGTGAGATTTCATACAAAAAGGAAATTTTTTCAAAATCAGATCATCAAATGAACAATACGGATTGGAAGTTTTATAACTCATGTTCGTGCAAGCACTCCATTGGCTTAATGACTGCTGATTGAGTTATTAAGTATTTCTAACTTCTTTCTATGTGTGGAGTAGTGTCCTAGGGGCACATTCCCTGTCCCAAGGGCCAGGTAATGGGAGGGGCCACCACTGTACACTGTGGATAGAACTGGGAGGCCCTAAAAGTTCAGTTAAATGAGCACTAGGGGACTTCAGCTTCTGACCACATTGAAGGAACGTGCAGCCCATATGCCTTCCTACTGAAGCAAACAAAAAATGGACAACATGTATGAAGTAAACGGTTTGCCAGACCCTGGACCTCAAGCAACGAGGGCAGCAATCTCTGAGAGAGAGGAAATAGATCAGATGGACCCTACACTTGCCCCTAGTTTACTGCCTTGAGAGAGTTTGCTCCAAGCCCTGCCTCAGGGGGGAAACCGAGGCAGAGCCCCAGGGCAGCGAACTCCCTGATTTGAAGACATGGGTCTGAGAGTCCAGGGAGAACAAGGAACCTAGAATTCACGGGATAGAGGGCCAGCCAGAGAGAACCGGCCAGAGAGAACTCAGGGATCTGCAGCGGGGCCCTCCGGATATCCAGCTGAGTATTGACTGTTGCATGTGTGTGAGGGAACGACTTGAGGCTGAGGAAAGAATCACCCGAAAGGATTAGAGGGAACAGCCTCTGGTGCTCACAGGGGACTGAGAACAGCGCCTTTTCCCACAGCCTGTCTGAAAACCCCAAGACTCACAGCCTGAGGGAAAAAATGTTATGTGTAAGAGAACAAAGATAAGGATGACAGCCAATTTCTCATTGGGAAACAAAAATGCAAGCAAGGGGACCATGGAGCAACATTATAAAAAGTACTAGAAGAAAAAACATCAAGCTAAAATTCTATACTCAGCAAAATTGTGTTTCAAAACAAAGGTATAATAAAGACGTGTTCAGACTTGAAAAAGTTGGACGGATTCATTACCAATAGACCTTTACTGAAGGAAATTTACTAAAGGAAATTTTTCACACAGAGGGAAAATGATACCAGTTAAAAAATGTGGATCTAGGGGCTGGCCCCGTGGCCGAGTGGTTAAGTTCGCACGCTCCGCTGCAGGCGGCCCAGTGTTTCGTTGGTTTGAATCCTGGGCGCGGACATGGCACTGCTCATCAAACCACGCTGAGGCAGCATCCCACATGCCACAACTAGAAGGACCCACAACGAAGAATATACAACTATGTACCGGGGGGCTTTGGGGAGAAAAAGGAAAAATAAAATCTTAAAAAAAAAAAAAAATTAAAAAAAAAAATGTGGATCTACACAACAGAATGAAAAGCACCAAAAATAGTAACTATATGGGTCAATACGTAAGATTTTTTTTCTTCGTATTTAAATCTCTTTAAAAGATAATGGACTGCTTAAACATAAATAATAACAGTGGAGGGTGAGGTTTATAACATATATGAAATAAATGTAATATATCAATATTATAAAGGCCAGAAGAGGAGAAAGCTTCTTATATCATATGTGAAGTGGTACAGCCTGACAGGAGACCGTGCTAAAGTTGCAGGTTTACGCTATAAACCCTAAAGCTGCCACTAAAATAAGAAGAGTTATAGCTAATAAGCCAACATGAGAGTTAGAATGGAATTATAATAATACTAAGTTAATCCAAAGGAGTTGGGGGGGGTGGGGGGGAAGAGGAAATAAGGAAGAATGAAGAGATTGTTCAAATAGAAAACAGAGAGCCAGGTGGTGGATTTGAACCTAACCATATTAATAAACACTTTAAATGCAAATACCTGAATTCAAAGGCAGAGACTGAGAGATGGGATAGAAAAGGTTGAATAGCCCAACTATATGCCCACAAGGAGCACGCTTCAAATATAAAGACGCTAATGGGTTAAAAGGATGCAGAAAGGTATTCCATGCTAACACTCATCAGAAGAGAGCAAGGGTGACTGTTAATATCAGACAAAGTACACCTCAGACCAAAGAATCCTGCCAGGGATAAATAAGGTCACTTCATAATGACAGAGGGGCCAGTTCATCAAGAGCGTAAACTAGTCCTCAATCCAATCGCAACCCTAGGAGGTAGCTTCTTTGATTATCCCCACTTGGCGGAGGGGGAAACTGAGGCTCAGGGTGGTTGGACTTGCCCGAGCTCCCACGGTTTGCCAGGGGGTTCAAAGCCCTCTTTGTCTGACCCCAGAGCCCATGTTGCTGTGGCAAAGCTGGGCCCAGAGGAGGAGGGTGGGAAATCCCACTGGGGTGTCTGGGGAGGCTCCCCAAGGGGGTGGGGCTCCACATTGCTGTGTGGAATGAGCTGACATCACTGGGTGAATCACAGCCTGCATTTGCACACAGGTCCTACTGCAGCTTAACAAGCCTCTTAGTGTTTGGAGGTCCACGCTTCCCAAAGAGGAGGTGGTGAACTCCAGGGGCCTTTGTGCCTCTGGTGCTCCAGCCTGCCATTCCAACTGAGTCTCCACGCTGATGAAGGGGCAGCCTTTTCCCCCATCAGATGCAGCAAATGCAGGAGCCCAGGACCCAGGCGCTGGAATCTCTTTGCTTTTTATTTGTTTTTGTTAACAGTCACTAAGCACTTCCTCTACGTGTGGACACCTTTATAAATGCTTCACATGAAGAAGTACTTAGCTAATTCTCAAACGAAATGAGTACTGTTATTACACAGGAGGAAGCGGAGGCCAGAGAGATTAAATAACTTGTCCAAGTTTAAGCAGCTAAAAAGTGGCGGAGCCAAACCTCCAACCCAGAGAGTCTGTCTCCAGAGCCCACTCACCAAACCACTGTGCCGTGTGCCAACTGAGGGCGCTGGCCTCTGCCCTCACACTCCAGAAGACAGCTGGCTTCATTTCAATGGATGAGCAGAGTTTGAATTTCACCTGTCCCTTTGGAGATCTTGGGCAGGTGGCTCCTCAGTTTCCAGGTGCCCAAGGACGCATCTTGCTGAGCCGCCCAGAAGTTAGTGTTTGTTACACTGCATCTTCCCGTAATGGTGGAGGCTGGCTGGCAGGACCAGACCCTTCTTTTCCTACCTGACCCTCTGAGGTGATTCCCTGCTCTTTCCCTCTGTTGTAGAGCTGAGGGAAGGGAGGCAGGATGTGGTTCAGTTACTCACCCCAAACCTCTTCGGTGAGTCAGGGAGGGGCTGGAACAGGAGTCGGGAAAGCAAAGCCTGCCTTTGGCGTGCAGCCGGCGCCGTTTCCAATGGCCAGGGCTTCGTGCCTACACATGTTCTGCATTTTGGCTTCTAATCTCAATATGTAAGTGGAGAATCCGACTGGCCTCACTTGGACAGGATGAAAACCCTTCACCTGCCCACGGGGGAATGCTGAGAGCAGGACTCATTAGTCACGTGAGTCGGGCCCCGGCTGCTTCTCTATGCTTGCCACCTTCTACTTTTAAGGATTGACGGGGTCTACCGAGTTCTTAAGACTGTTGATATTTAACTGTCCTTGCATATTGCCTCTTTTCTTCTTAATCAAGCAAACCCAGATTGAATTTCCTCCAGTCGTCTGAGGAGTGGGAAGCAGAGCCCTGACCTCACGCTTCTGCCTCATATGGGGCTGCATCGTGGAGAGGGCACTCTGAGAAGTGGGAGGGGCACCTCATCGTGGAAAGGGTGGATCTCACGGTCAGGACTCTGTGACCTTGGACCTTACCACTGGGATCCTCAGTTTCCTTAACTCTTAAAGCCTAGCACATGGTAGGCACTCAATACGTACTTGACTCTCTTTCTCTCCCCTTTTCCCGGATGTGATTACAATGAAGGATCCCAGCTCTCTCTGCTCGCTTCTCCCCTCCCTGCCCGACCTGTTCGACACATGTGGGAGCTGCCTGGTCGAGGCCTCCATGGGGTGCAGGCTTGGACCATGGAGGCGAGTCACATTCTGAGTGAATCTGACTCCAAAACATCAGGGTCTACAAAGACAGACTTGGGGCCTGGACAGGCTGCATGCTTCCTGCTTCCCCTCCCTCCCCCACTCCGGGTAGAGCTGTAACTAGCGCCCCAGCTGCTGACCTTGGCCTTGCACAGCCAAATTCTTCCCAGGGACCTTCTACAGTATCCCTTGGCCCTTGAGTGTTACCTGTACCTGGATGCCATGCCCAGGGCCTGTGCCCTCCACGTTGGCCCCTTTGATGTCCACACTGGAAGATACCACTGTGGGTTCACTGGGCCCTCAGGATCCGTCTCCACTGCAGGATTTTAGGGCCCCTCCATCAGAGCCCCTCCATGAGAGCCTTCTCCTCTCTGCCTCTGGCTGCTCCGTTTTTCCTTGGTGTGTTCCAGAGTCCCACATGGAAGAGCACAACTGGCCAAAGCAGAATAAAAAATGTCTATACAAAATTGGAGCAGGAGAAAGTCTCAGACAAGATCTACGATGGAGCATGTTGATAAGGTTATCAGCAAGCATGTGTTGACCATTCCTTTCATGTTAGACGCGCAGCTGCTGTTTGCTGTTTGGAGATGTAATCCAGCTGGGCAAGGACTGGAGGCCTTATATTTTAAAGATTGCATAAGAAAATGCTGAAACCATTACAAGTGTTTGTAAATTAAAAAAATAATAAGTGGTGTGATGCCAAGCCCCCTGGTGATTGAGAAGACTTGGTCCGTAGCCTAATCCCTCAGGGAGATTCAGCACCACCTCATTTATTTGGCATCAGCCATTTCCTGGAAGAGAGCCAAGGCCTGAAAGAAGCAAAAGAGAACTCTGGGAATCCGAAGAGATGACAAGAAGTCCAGGTGCTGAAGCCGGAGCCCTTACTCCACTCCTGAAGGAGTCTCGCCAGCCTCCACTAGGAGCCTGCTCATGTTTGTTGACTCACACATGGGCCTCGGTTTCTGGGTTGCTGCAGAGTAGTAAGGACGGAGGATCTCTGAATGCAGGCCCCTAACAGTGCTGGTGACAAAAGAAGAGCCAGAAAAACTAGTCTCAAAAATCCGAGAGCTTGGGGCCTGCCCAGTGGTGTAGTGGTTAATTTCGAGAGATCTGCTCCCATGGCCTGGGATTTGCAGGTGTGGATCCCAGGCACCGACCTAGCATGGCTCATCTAGCCACGCTGTGGCAGCATCCCACATAAAATAGAGAATGATGGGCACAGATGTTAGCTCAGGGCCAATCTTCTTCAAGCAAAAAGAGGAAGATTGGCAACAGATGTTAGCTCAGGGACAATCTTTCTCAAGCAAAAAGAGGAAGATTGGCAACACATGTTAGCTCAGGGACAATCTTCCTCAAGCAAAAAGAGGAAGATTGGCAACAGATGTTAGCTCAGGGACAATCTTCCTCACACACACACACACACAAAATCCAAGAGCTCAGTGGGCCCCTGCCCAGCCCCGAGGAAGAGTCAAAGCTCTTCTGGAATACAAAGTCCTCCAGGCAGATGGGCTGTGTGCAGGCAGGCACGCCGGTGCAAGGAGGAGTTGTTTGAGAGTCACCCCTTAGTCCTGGATCCTGCAGATGTACTACTCCCTTGAATAAAATAGATAGTATTTGTGTAAATGCTCAGTCTTTCACAGCAATCCCCTGGACATGTATCTCTCAAAACAGATAAGTAGGTCAGCCTGACTTGGATCTAACATGGCAGAGACCATTTTGCTCCCCATCCAATTTCTTAAAAAGAAACAGAGCCAAGAAAAATCCTGGCTGGTGCCTGGGCCATGTGTAGCTAGTGATGCTGGTGGAGGATTCTGAGTGTGAAGGTCATGGGTCCAGCTGGCTAGGAACGCATATGTGGGCAGGGTGGGGGCAAGCTGAGCTTCCCCATATTGCCAAGTAACTGGTCAGCAGAATGGAAGGGGTTCAGTACAGCCCATACTCAGGGTCCAAGGCCAGATCTGGCAAACCTCCTGAGAAGGAATTGGCTGGGGTCCAAGTGTTGACCCCGGTAGAAAGGCCTTCTCAGTGGTTACTATGACAACATTATCAGCTAGAGCCTTTGCTCAGCCATATCCTAATTTTTCTACGGCATCAGTGGGTCTCTGAGCAACTCCCTCCCTTTCCATTTCATTGATCAGAGACCACTTTCTCTGGATAGATTGAGGGCCTTCAAGAAAAATCCCAACATTCTGGGACTCCAGATTAAATTCTAGGCTTCTCCTCATCTCTGCTGTCACTTTCTGATCATTATGAAGACAATAACCTGTGTGGTTGTAGGGATTTAGAAAGACAGCACAATAAAAATCTCTTTATGGTGATAAATTATTTCTCAACTTTGAAAGACCTTTGCTCCAAGATTACAGAAATCAGCTCTTATTTTTCGAAAGAGCTTTCCATTCTGACTCCCTGAGATTCTCTGAGTCCCTGCTAGGGAAAGTGTCAGGGGCCTATATAGATGTGGCCACCTTTAATCCTCCAACAGTCCTACTGGATTATTATCCTTATGGCTTTCCCATAAATGAAAGAACGAAGACCAGAGGTGAGATGCTGTTTCTCCAGATCTAGTAAAAGGTGGAGACAGGGGTTCTAATTCAGATCTTCTAAATCCAAGACTCTTGTCCCTAATTTGGGACCTTGGTTTTTTTTCAGCAGGTGGGGGATGGTAACTTTGTTTCTGGCCACTTGGTTCCATGTTAATCGATGTTATACACTTAACCCTCATTTAACGTAATCTTTGATGTTTAAACAAGCCTTTGTGTTTTGCTGTTAACCTGCGGCCATTGGAAAAAATCATCTCCCAGTGAGAAAATCTACATGTCGTATTTGTGAGTATCTTATGTTAGTAGGTCTTACTTGTCAGGCAAATTAGAGTGGGAGAGTAGCAGGCAGTAAAACTGACTCTCATCTCTGATAAAGGAAAGAGGGATTACTAAAATGACCCAAGGACAATCCATTTTATTGGCAACATGCCTTTGAAGATCTCAGCCCAAACTTCTTAAGGGCATAAATAAGGTGACTATAAATTTTATATGGAATGGGTAGCATCCAGATATTTGAGAGAATAATGGAGAGAGCTGGCATCAATCCTGGGCCAATTTGCCAAAATTTGAATCTACTATATTCTCATCTTACTTTCTCTAGAAATGGCTCATAACTCTCCAGAGGGACTCTCCCCGTCACATCAAGGAAGTAAGGAGGGGGAGAAAATGGAGCCTCGCAAGTTGACTTCTGAATTTGTGATCATCTTAGTTAAGATTCTTTCGGATGCAAGTGAAAGAGATCTGTTACAAACTTGCTCAAAGGAGGATATATCTTAAGGAGAGAGAGAGAGGTGTGTTCTGGAATCCTCACGAGGACCAGGAACTGGGACGGGGTCTAGAGTTGAGGCAGCTCTGCTCTTCGTCTCTCCTTCCTTTCGCTCGGGACCCATAGTCTCAGCCTTTGCGTCTCTGGTGTCTGCCCGTTCTCCTTCCCCCTCTGCATTGGGGCTGTCCTTTAGCTACGGAGTTTACAGCGTCTCCATTCCAGCTGCACCCTGAGATGCCGTCTCCTAGATCCAGTGCTAAATCCCTGCCTGGCTCAGTTAAGGTTAGAGTCCTTTCCGACTCAGTCCTTTTTGGTTAGGGAATGAAGTCATATATCAAGAACATGCCTGCTGAAGCCCCACTCGTGCGGGTGGTGAGACAGTTCTCAGAGAGTGGTAGCTGAGCAGATACCTATTAAAGTATATATGATAGTTTTAAAAATAGTTTCTAACTAATCCTTCAGGCAGGTGTATAAAAATGAAGTTTAATTTTGTATATTGATCTTGTATCCAGCAACTTTGTTAAACTGTCATAATAATTCTAATAATGTTCATCGTTCTTTTATGTTTCCTATGAAGATAATCATATCACCTCCAAAAATGATAGCTTGTTTCTTCCTTTGCAGTTATGTACATTTATTTCTTTGTAGTATTATTGAAGTGGTGAGGACTTCCAGTGCAATGGTTAAAAGCAGTAGTTGACAACAGGCACCTGTATTTTATTCTTGACTCTGAAGGGCCTGTGGTTACTGTTGCACCATTAGGGATGTTATTTGGGGTGGTTTCCTGCAGATGTTCTTTATCATCTTAAGGCAGGTATGTTTTAGCTTTAGTTTATGAAGGACTGTTGTGTGTTTGTATGTGCGTTCTTTTTTTGTTTTAAACATCATATGGATTTAAATTTTATGGAATTACTTATGTACATTTATTTTACTGAGATAGTTGCAGCTTTTCCTCCTTTGAGTCTGTTTATGCGGTGAATTTATGTTAACAGATTTTCTAATGTTTAATAAATCTTGAGTTTGGGGATATATACAACTTAGTCATGATGTGTGTGTGTGTTTAATACACTGTTGATTCTGTCTGCTAGTACTCATTTAGGATTTTCCATCTGTTCTCATGAGTGACGTGGACCTGTGTTATTTCTTCCTAGGACTGCCCTTGTCTGATTTGATAATTTGATATCAAAGTTATAACTCTTTCATTAAATTACTTGTGGGGGGATTTTCCTTGTATTTCTGTTCTCTCGAAGAGTTTGTATAAAATCAAATTATCTATTCCTTGAATATTTTGTACAAATACCTGTAAAGGCATATAGGGCTCATAGTTTCTTTCTGGGGACATTTTAAATGATTGCTTCTCTTTCTTTGGTGGTTATAGCTATTCAGGTTTTCTATTTCTTCTTGAGTCTTTTGGTATTTATATTTTTCTAGTAACTTGTCCATTTCTTTTTGGTTTAAAAATTTATTGGCATAAGGTTCATAATGCTTTCTTATCTTTTTATTCCTGCTGTATCTGTAGTTATGTTCCCTTTGCCACTGCTAATATTGTTTCTTTTGCCTTTCCCTTTATCTCTTCATCTATTTTTGTGTTTTTTTTCAAATAATAAACTGTTGGCTCTATTGACCCTCTCCAAATTGAACATGATTTTTCCATTTCATTGGTTTTTATCTTCATTATTTCTTTCTTTCTACTTTCTTTGGGTTTATTTTCCTGCACTTCTTCTAGCACCTTAACTTCGATGTTACCTCATTAATTTTTGCCGTTTCTCCTTTTCTGTAATAAACATCTAAAGTTATAACTTTTTTGTTCTTGCTTGAGGAAGAATGTCCCTGAGCTAACATCTGTGCCAATCTTCCTCTATTTTGTATGTGGGATGCTGCCACAGCATGGCTTGCTGAACAGTAAGTAGGTCCATGCCCGGGATCCAAACCCACAAACCCAGGACTAACAAAGCAGAGTGTGCAAACTTAACTCCTATGCCACCAGGCCGGCTCCATAACTTTTCTTTTTAAATACTGCTTTGACTGATCAACCATGATTTGATATGTAAGATTTTCTATTTATCAATTCTAAATGTATTTCAATTTCCATGATGGTTTATTTGAACCATGAATTAGTTAAGTACGTTTTTTAAATTTTCTAATGTCTACTATTTAAAAATTGTAATAGCCAAACTTTGTTGAATTCTTACTATGATTCAAGCACCAGTCTTCACATTTTATGTTGATTAACTTATATCATCCTCACAACAACCCTACAAAGGAGAACTGTTATGACCCCAATATTATGTATGCGAAAAACAAAGCATTGAGAGTTTAAGCAATTTGCCCAAGATAGCACAGCTCCTGAGTTGGCAGAGCCAAGGTTTAAACGCAGGTAGTTCAGCTATGGAGTAGAACCATTGTACTGCCTTCTTTTTAGTAACTGTCTTGTTGTTATTGTCATTATAATAATTATTATATTGATTTTTCCACTTAATTCCATTGTAGTCAGAGAAAATGGCCAGTGTAGTACAGATTTTTTTTGGAATTTACTATGACCTACTTTGTGACCTAGAACACGGACAGTTTTCATGTGTTCTTCAGAGAAATGTGCTGTATGTGTATGTGTGTGTTCTTTAATTGGGTGGAGGGTTTTTTGTTTGTTTGTTTGTTTGTTTGTTTGTTTGTTTTGAGGAAGATTAGCCCTGAGCTAACTGCTGCCAACCCTCCTCTTTTTGCTGAGGAAGCCTGGCCCTGAGCTAACATCCATGCCCATCTTCCTCTGCTTTATATGTGGGATGCCTACCACAGCATGGTGTGCCAAGAGGTGCCATGTCCACACCCAGGATCCTAACTGGCAAACCCGGGCCACCGAAGCAGAACGTGTGAACTTAACTGCTCCACCACCAGGCCGGGCCTGGGTGCAGGGTTTTAAATGTGACCAGGAGATCAAGCTTATTCATGGCATTGTTCAAATATTCCCTATTCTTAGCAAAGAATATTTATTATTTGGTTTGTCTGATCTATCAATTGTTGAGTGGGCTAACATCTCCCACTGTTGATGGTAGATGTGTCAGTGTCTCCTTGTAATTCTACCAATTTTGGTTTCATTATTTTGAAGTTGTGCTCTTTGATGTCTACAGTAGAATTGTTCTATCTTCCTAGTGCATTGAGTCTTTGATCCTTCTGGAGTGACTCTCTTTTGCTCTAGTAATGCCTTAGAATGTATTTTGTCCAAAATTAATATTAGGACAAAAACTTCCATTTGGTTGGTATTTATCTGTTATATCCTTTTTCTTTAAACTTTTCTGTTTTACTATATTAAATTTATGTTTCTTATAAACAACACTGATCTGGCTTCTTTAATTCACTCTCACAAGCTCATTTTTATCTGTTTAGTCCAAATACTTTTTGCCGTTGCTGATATGTTTGAGTTCATTTCTTCCATCTTACTCTGTGCTCTCTAGTTGTTCTGTCTTATCTCTGCTTATTTGGCCTTCTTAATTGCTTTCAGATTTATTATTTTTTTCCCCTTTCCATTCTTCCTTCTTCCGGTTTTCACTCTATGTTCATTTCGCGGTCACTGTAGCAGTGGTAGCATGTACACATATCACACGAAGTCTAGAGTTAGTTATCGTCTTTCCTTTCTTCCAACAATACAAGAGCTTAGATTCCTTTCGCTAATCACCAGCTCCCACCTTTTAGCGTATCGTTGTCTGTTACTCCAGGACTGCGTCCTTTAGTCCTACAAATTAACCATCATATTTATTTTTATGTGGAATCAGGGTTCCTTTAGAACTGCCACCTTTTACCAATTTCTTTGCCCATAACTCTTTCTTGCATCCTTT
This sequence comes from Equus przewalskii, assembly GCF_037783145.1. Taxonomy (NCBI): domain Eukaryota; kingdom Metazoa; phylum Chordata; class Mammalia; order Perissodactyla; family Equidae; genus Equus; species Equus przewalskii. The sequence continues at coordinate 13,542,451 of NC_091844.1, forward strand.
AAGTCGTTTTCCTTGTTCCTAGAGTCCCGTCCTCGGGCTTCCATTAGTGTGGGTCTATGGTGGTAGACCTCATTTTCATGTGTCTGGATATGTCTTGATCTCATGTTCAATCTTGAAAGATTGGATACCATTAAGTGTAGAGTTCATGGTCGACAGTTATTTTCTCTTGGCTCTTTGAAGTTTTTACTATTGTTCTGGATTCCCTTGTTGCTGAGGCATCAGCTGTCTGTCTAATTCTAATTTTTCACGGCAATCTATTTTTTCTCTCTGCTTCTTTTAAGATATTTTATTTTTTTGATGATCTGTGGTTTCACTAAAATATATCTAAGTATGAATTTATTTATTTATTTATTTAAGATTGGCCCTGAGCTAACATCTGTTGCAAATCATTCTTTTTTTTTTCTCCCCAAAGCCCCAGTACATAGCTGTATATCCTAGTTGTAGGTCAATCTAGTTCTTCCAAATAGGGTGCTGCCACAGCATGGCCTGATAAGCAGTGTGTAGGTCCAGGCCCAGCATCCAAACTGGTGAACCCCGGGCTGTGGAAGTGGGGGCTGCGAACTAACCATGTGGCCACCGTGCCGGCCCCTAAGTTTGTTTTTTATCTTTCCTATTTGGGGTCATTTGGGTTTGCTGAAGGTGTGGATTTGCGTCACTTCTGGGAAATTTTAGGCCAATGTCATTTTGAACGCCGTCTCTCCGTGTTCTTTGCATGATCTCCTTCCGGGGGTATTAGGCTGGGAGCTGCATCTGCTGCCTCTGCAGGTTCCAGTCTGCTGATTGTGATCTGTTCTCCTGATTGTCCCTTATCTCCCCTGGTGTTTTGTGATTTTTTTTTTCCTTGAGTCCATGACTTTTGGAACTTTATCTTGGTAGTTCTTTCAGGCCAGAGAGGACGTGTATTTACCTCTGCTGGGAGCCTGGAGACTGCAGCCCACTGTAGACCGGCCCCTCCGCGTGGCTTTGAGGGCCTCGTGGGAAGCATGCATTCTGGCCCCAGATGCAGGCTATGGCCGAAAATTCTAAGGAGAGATGTTTTTTCCCTTCCACCCACCCCAGAGCTGAAACTAGCAAATTTCCTCATTCTCTTTTTGAGGGAGAGGTGGTGTTCTCTTAGCCCACCCATGGTAGGCCTTGTTTGCCAGATGCCTGTGTTTGCATCTTTATGTGACCTCTTACCTGGCCTCAACACTTTCTACCCTTTTGGAGTCATGCTCCCTCACTGTGTTCAGCCTAGAGTATTTTTATCAGCTTAATATGCATTCAAAGTGATTTTTAAAAAATATTTTATTAAGCATATTTTTGATGGTTTCTACTGGAGAGTTAGTTTTTTTAAAGACTATCTAGTCTGCCATATTGCCAATGACAGATGTCCCAAGCAAATCTGCCTTCTCCCGCTCCTTGCAACTGTTTTTGTCCCTGGGACTCAGTCCAAAGGACCCTCCATTTTTTTTTCTTTTTTTTTTTTGTGAGGAAGATTGGCCCTGAGCTAATGTATGTTGCCAATTTCCTTCTTTTTGCTTGAGGAAGATTGCTCCTGAGCTAACGTCTGTGCCAATCTTCCTCTATTTTATGTGGGATGCCGCCACAGCATGGCTTGACCAGTGGTGCTAGGTCCGTGTCTAGGATCCAAACCTGCAAACCCTGGGCCGCTGAAGTGGAGTGCGTGAACTTAACCACTACACCACCATGCTGGCTCCGCAAAGGACCCTTCTTGGTCCTCGCCTGCCTGAGCTGCCAGCAGCATTTGTCATGGTAGACCTCTCCCTCCTGGGCACACCCTCTCTCAGCTTTCAGGGCACCCTACTCTCTGGCTTGCTTTCGGCTTCTTTCTCTTCTTAGTCTCCCCCACCAGTTTTCCTCTACCTCACCTTCAAATGTTGGCATTTTCTAGAATGTGAGCCTGGGTCCTCACCACACTTTTGATAATTCTGTCCCTTCTGGAGGCTTTAAATACTACTTATATGGTGAGGACTCTCTAATTTATATCTCTATCCCAGATATCTTTCACATCTCCAGAGTCTTGCATCTAACTTTCATTGGAACCAGTCCTCTTGGTTGTCTCACTGATTCTCACATCCAGCATTTACAGATGAATGTTTGATCTTTCCTCACGAATATACTCCTCCGCCATGATCCTCCAACTCAGTGACCACCACACCGTACACCACTGCTCATGAGGCCCAGCCTTTCTCTTTCTCATGTGCACACCCAACCCTCTCCAGCTCTTCTCCTTCTGTCTCAATGCCACCCACGTCTCCCATCTTCACACCAAAACTAGTCCAACTCCTTCTCTCTTGCCTCCAATAGGCTGTGCTCACTCAGCAGCTGGAGCCGTCTTTTACAATCACAAGTCATTTTATTCCAAAGCTTAAAATTATTTTATGACTTTACGTTACAACTAAACTAAACATAAAATGAATCCCCGAGATGGCTTCTTAGGCTCTAAGTCAGCTTGACTCCTGTCTGCCTCTCCAGTCTTACCTGTGGGCCACTCTGTGCCCCACTCTCTACCTCCAGCCCAACCTTGTTTTTAGTCCCGGAAATTCTGTGCTCCTTCATGGCCTTGGGGTGTTTGCACACGCTGTTCTCTCACCAGAAGCAAGTTTTCTCTCATTCCTGGCTTGGCTGACATCTCTTCTTTAAGGTTCCAAGTTGAACAAGCCCTCTGAAAACTTTCTGTGACAGCTAGGTTTGAAGAGGTCTTTCTTGTTATTTTTTTCTCATGGAACCCAGATCTTTTCTTTTCTGGCACTTACCAGAAACTTTTTAAATTATCTGACCAATGCTTTTCTGTCACCTGAGGACAGGACCGTGTTTATGGTTTGCAGTGTGTAGCATGGTGCTTGTGACACGAGACCCTCAGTATACATTTCGTGGTGGGACCCACAAATGAATTCCCTCCCATGCACTCTCCCCAGTTCATAAGCCCTGAGGGTGCAGTCTTACCTCAAAGTGTACAGGGCAGGGCCAGACAATTCGCCGTCGCCTCCATCAGAACATCCATCATCTGCTGGGCCCTAAACTCTGGCTGCCAGAAGACCCCACTGAGATCACAGCGGTCACAGGAAAGGGTACAGTGAATTTTGCACACATCAGCTGCCCACACATAGGGGTTTTCCCCCATTCGGGGCGTTGGTATACAGCTATGGGTGTAAAATTAATACAGCTCTCCTGGTCGGTGGGTCGGTATCTATATTTTCAATTGACCCTCCCCCTCCCCTAACAAATAAGATTGATTTTTGTCTGTTTCTTCTTCTTTCACATTAGTGAAATTTACCCTCAATGTATCCAAAAGGGGGGAAGAAAGCCTGTTTCTAATTTGTTCCGATACATTTATTAAATGTAATCATACAGTAAAAAAAATTCAGAGATGTTAAAAACAGCAGGAAAATATTAAACTTTTAGTGTACAACATTTGATTCATAAAATATGTTTTGTGAGGCTCTCCCTGAAACGGGACACAACCTTAATGACATTCACAATTACTTGCTAAGAGGCTGGATGTAACCCAGAAGGCAGAGATAGAGTAACACATCTTCTCAATGTGCTCTTTCTTCGCGGAGGCCAGATTCTGGGCTGCGTCCCCCGTGAGGATCCTGCTGGCTTTGGGAACGTGGAGTTTAGAGTTCCCTCTGTCTATTCCACATTTCTTTTTTTTATTAAGAGTGAAGTAAGCTAATGGAAAATATTATTCACTTTTGGGGGATGAAACCTGTTTCTTCCCTCATTCCCCTCTTTTTTCTCATCTCTCCCCACTACCCCAACCAGAAACGTGTAAGCAGATGCCCCCACTTAGGAATCCAATGTGGAAAGAGGAAAACTTATGGGAACTACCATTTCATTTTTTAATGAAAACCCAAAGTGCTATTGAGTGCCTTGAGATGATGGCTTAGAGAAAGATTTCTTTGGACTCCAAAGAGTTTACTCATTGGAGAAGCAATTCACGTTGATTTACCTCTGGTCATGAGCAAGCAAGATTCAAGATAACACTTCACACACACACACACACACACACACGTGTGTGTGTGCATGACTTGGGCTCCCGTAAGAAAGTACCTCAGACCAAGTGACTTAAACAAGAGCTATTTATTTTCTCACAATTCTGGAGGCTGAAGATCCCAGATCAAGGTGTCGGCAGGGCTGGTTTCTTCTGAGTCCTCGCTCCTTGGCTTGTGGACGATTGTCTCCTCCTCCCTGTGTCTTCACGCTGTCTTCCCTCTCTGTGTGTCTGTGTCCTAGTGTCCTCTTCTTAGAAGGACACAGGAAATGCTAGGAAGAAGAACAAACTGAGGGAAGGAGGTGGGGAGTGAGGGTGGTGGGTGGGGCAGCTGCTGTAGACAGAAGGCCCAGAGATGGCCTTCCTGCAATGGGAACTTTGACCAGAGACGGAATGAGATGAGGCAGAGAACCCCATGGAGATCTGGGGGGGTGCTCCAGACAGGGAACAGCACCGCAAAACCCCGGGGAAGGGGGCAAGGCCAGGGTGTCGGGAGCAGAGAGGGAAAACCTCACTGACCCTCAACTTCCTCACCCCTAAACTGGGATGCTGAGATGTTGTAGTGAAGAGTGGAGATGATACATCATATGTAACGCAGAACATAAAATTGTCTGTCAGTAATGGCCTCTGTGACTGTCCCTTCTCTCTGCACATCCTGTGGTGCTGGTTTATTAAACCTTGTGAAGGTCACAAGTGCTGGGTCGTGACCTGGCATGGAAAGCGTCTCAGGCAGCCATGTGCAATCATATTTCTCCTCCCTCCAGAACATTCCATGGCTCACTTTGCCCACATCTGCTCTGTTGGTTTCTGGGTCTCTCACTATCTGCCTCCCCCTGACACCGACCTCCATCCTTGCAATCCCCAGTTCCCATCCCAAGCTTTTTTCTTGGGGGTCTTTCCTTCTTAGGCACCCTTTTATTTCCCACCTTGTAAGATTATAGATGATTTTATCTTTTTTCCTTTCATTTTTCTCTATTTTCTGATTGTTTTAATGCTTATGCATTGCTTCTAGTAATTAATAAAAAACCCCAAAAGTTCACTTTTAATTAGAAAATGACACAGACACATACACAAAGTGTTTGTAATCCTTTCTCCCCAAAGAATTAGGCCCCCCCCCCCAAATTTAGAATTTACTTTTCTCAAGACGGCGGCAAGTCCGCAGCCACTAAGTTCTCTATGTGGCGTGTTTCTCTAAACTCGCACACGCAGTCACACAGGACACGGGTGCCTAGGACTTTTTGAACCTTGTTAGTTTCTAAACGGGTCACCTCGGATGTCCCAAGGATGTCGGCTTCTGTGACGATGGGCCTCTCTGGCCTATTCTGAGGAAAATATGCTCCTGGTAGTTTGAGGAGATTAGAAAGGGCAGTCGCTGCCTTGCACGTGGTTGGCATTTGGGTTTTCTCTCAGCTGTTCCGTTTTCAGTCGCCTGCGGGCTCTCTGGGGCCTGTGAGCCTTGTCACCTCAGCTCTGTCAGGGCTCCGGAGAGTCCAGAGTCTTCAGAACAGACACGCGGTTTAACTCGGTTTTCAAACGAGAAGAGGGGTTCAAAGCTGAGTTTCACCACCTAGAAGAGAAATCAGTTCTCTTGCATTTGAAGAACTAGTTCATAGAAGGTAGAAGGTCTTTGTGGTCACAGGACTCCACTGCCCGTCCTCTGGGAGGATATTGGTATTTTTTTGCTGATTCTTTTGAGCAGGTTATCTCTCAGGCTCTCATGGCCTGGTTTCCAAGGCAGAGCGTGAACAGTCCAGAAGTGTCTGAGAACAACGAAGGACCCGTTCCTCCCTCCTTTCCGGGGGGAGCCCAGAACAAAATATGCAGAGGACACGTATTTAGTCTCTTCAAAATTATTATTTTGAGCACTCAGCAGCTGGGCTTCTTATGTATAACTGAGGTGGTAAATTTAGTGTTAATCTTGTCCACAACAGAACCCGAGAGATTGTTCAAGAACATTCCGATACGGCCCTCAAGCCTCACTTTCTTCATCTGTGAAATGGGGTAACACGTACCTCACAGGGCTGCTGTGAGGATGAAAAGCATGAAGTGAAATGATAGACGAAGTTTGGGTGAAGCATCCAGCACAGAATCTGGCTTGCGGTGGATGCTCGATAAATTGTAGAATTATGATGATGAAAATGAGTCAGCCATGGCCCTTGCAGGGGAAACACTCGGAGGCACGGTCACATTCAGTCAGAACCTGATTTCATGTGGTTTGCCTGTGGGGCTGGTTTAACCCTGTGGTTATGTTGGGGGGAGATGGGCTGAGGGGAGGTTGAACTTCTCCAGGTTGGAAATGTTCCTAATTTTTTTATCCATAAATACAATCAGTTTACCTTTATGGAAGTCATTAAGATTCCCTTGGGTTTGTGGAGACCCCTTTGCTTCTGTAAACTATAGATGACAACACTGTCCCGGTGGTCTGCCCAGACTGCCCTGCCGCTGAGGGGGAAAAGGGACGGTGGAGGGGCGTCAGAGGATGGCTCTCGGGGCGGGAAGCGCTGACGCTCACAGGACTTTAGGGCTCTGCAGGCAGTGGTACCCAGGAAACGCTGGCTTCTGCGACTCTAGTGACTGTTTTCAGAAATGAAGCTGGTCCCCCAAGACGTTAAGGGCGCCTGGAGATTGGAGGATGTGGCTGCCCCTATGAGCACCCTTCTGGGACCCTCTGTAGCCCCTGGGGCTTGAAAATTTCAACAGGGGCTAAATCTCGTCATTCCCTAGGCAGAGCTAGAGTGCTCAATGCAAAGCCTCCTGGGAGAAGTAACAGGAGAGTCGCCTCCCATATTTCTGACTTAGGCAGGATTGATTTGTGGACTCGGAGTTTGAGAGTGAGGAAGGTTCTAGAGATTTAATGGGGGGAACAATGAGCTGGAAGACACAACGCGGAGGCCCCCAGGAGGAGAAAGGCCTGAGGCCAAACAAAGGCAAACTTTGCTCCCATCACGTTTGCCTGGGGCTGATCCACTTCCTCCCGAGCAGCGGATTCTCCCCAGTTTGTGGGCAAAACACTATCAACGCTTTGAAAATGAGCAGCAGGTGGCTGTTATTTAAATAAAGATTTCAGGAAGTAAAGAAGAAAAAAACTAGCTGGAGGCTGGAGTGTAAATTCGTGATGCCGAGTATTTAATGATATTAAGATGCAGGGTGGACATTTAGCATTTTCGTGTTGTCTCCCAAGAATCCTGGGTTTATTTGCTAATTTTAAAGGGGTTTGGGGCGGGGTAGAAGGGAGGCATCATTCTTCTGCATATTTTAGGGCACAATTACTAATACCTTCACATGTATTAGAATTGACAAGATTTGGGAGAGAGAGAGGAAAAAATCAGGATAATTTGTTGAAATACTTTGGAAAAACATGACATGGCTGTTTTCACTACTAATGAAGGCAATACCTAAAATAATATTTATGCACCAAAGGCTCATGAGATGGATCAAAGTTCTTAGATGTCTATTCTGGGTAGGAGAAATATAGTTATTTTCTTCTTTTCAATTTTCTGTATTTTTTTTTAATTTCGAAGAAAATGTTAGTCCTTCTTAACGATGGGGTTGCAAATTTAAAATGTGTTTCTTTTCCCTTTTTTTGCAATAGGGTTACATGATGGAAAACCGAATCTCCGGCTTGAAATGTGACACAGATGTGTTTGTAACTTTTGAAGGTGACAATGTTGTTCTGCTGCAGGTAAGATTCAGGAAGTGTTTATTCTTCTTAAACGGCGTAATTTTCAAGATTAAGAGTTATCCAGAAATCTTAAGTGTTTCATATGTTTTATCTTTATCTGATGTCTTCATTTAATTGGCAGGTGTTTTCCTGTTGGGCACTTGGTTTTTGCAGTCGAGAATGGGACGATTAAATTATTTCTCTCTGCTGATCTTTGACATGGAACTGCATCTTTTGTGGTTTAAGAAAACTACTTCTTGTACATATTGAGTCAGATTCTTCTACTGCGAAGGCTTTTCCCAAAGAGTATGTAAGGCCCCGGAAGATGAACAGGCGAAAGACATGAAAAGTCAATTTACAAAAGGAGGGCAATTGATCAGCTTCACTAGTGGTCAGAGAAATGCACGTGAGGGCGTACCGCGGTGCTGTTTTCTTTTCTCTATCAAACGGACTCGTATTGAAGAGCCTGTTGAAGTCCCAGGATTGATGAGAACAAAACGGGTACTCTGCCATACTGCTATTGGGCTGTGTGTGGCTCTACTTGTGGGACTGTCTAAGGTAATAATCCTAAATACAGAAAAACTTTAGGGCACAAACATTTTCATTAGTATGTTATTTATTACAGCAATAGTGTTGGAATCTAAATTTTCAACAATAGGAAAGTGATTCTGTAAATCATGTTCTGGCCACTCAGTGGGGGATTATGTAGCCTTTAAAACTGTACTTACAAAGAGTTTATTACAGAAATTAAAAACTGATGATTTGCTAAGTAAAAATGATATAAAATTGTATATAGAATGTGATCACAATTGGGTGTTTTTATAAAAGAAGAATAGGGACTTCGGGTTCTGCTAAGATGGAGTGGCCCTGTCCCTCCCAGGTCCTCCAGCCTGGACATGACACAACAAAGAAGCACAGGAAGACTCTGAAAGAGGGGAAGAAGGAGGCAGGCTGCCTAGGAACTGGGACTGGAGGAAGCAAGTGGCAGTGAGTTCTCGGAACTTCTTTATTGTCCCCCATAAATCCTGGACTGGGCATATATGCCCTGAATCTCTAACAGGCACAGGCAAAGTATCCAAAGCCAGGGAAGATGGTAGCCTAACAGCAGAAAACCTTGTAGGCAATATTCACTCTACATCAGCCACACACACACCAATGTCAGCAGCACCTAGCAAGAACTGATCTTCCACATGGCTCCGATCCAAGGAAGTAGGCCGTGGCAGCTAGCAGGTGGTAGCACTCCCATTCTCCCTCGTGGTGGTGGTAGAACGGCTGAGCAGGGAGTTAATCTTCCATCCTCTGCCTGGTGGAAGGAGGTAGAGCTGATTCTCTCATCAGGGTAATGTCAGCAGAGCCCATTGGTGAGCTAAGCCTTCACCTCCACACAACAGGAACAAGACCCTGTGAAGTGACCTAAGGTGGGGCTAATCACCAGTATGCTTCCACCCTCTACCCCAGTGTCAGCAGGGTCCAGTGGGGAGTGGAGCCCCTACCCCTGCCTGGCATCAACTAGACTAAACCAGGAGGTGTGAGTCAGGGCTAGTTGCCACTCCATATTCCCCCCATCCCCGGTGTCAGTACACCCAGTGAGGAGCTGAAGCTACACACCCACACTGCAGCAAGAAACTAAATCGACAGTGTGAAGCAGGACTAGTGGGCACTCTGATCCCCCTCTCCCTGCTCTCTCACTCCCATACCAAAGGGGCCCAGTGGCTCCAGCTGAGCTCCACTCTCACCTGGCATCAACGGTGGAATTAAGTGGCATGAGCTGGGATGGTTAATACTCTGTTCCCTGCTCCCATAGTTTTAGCAGGAGCCAGTGGGAGGCTCAGCCTCTCTCTTCATCCAGCATCAATGAGGTGAAAAAAGGTGGTGGGAAACAGTGCTAGTTGGCACTATGCTTCCCCACTGCCTTCCTCTGGTATTAGTAGGACTAAGAGAGAGCCAATGTTTCACCCCACTTGTCCGCAAGAAGGTAATGTGAGTTGCTACACAACTTTTGCCAGAGTGGTATTGGTGACAGCACTGGGAAGCTGAACACACACACCTATCCAGACCCTGTTCTATACCTCAAGATTAAATAGAATCTCATAATATAATATCTGAACACTCTAGATACAATAGAAAATCATTCCTTATACAAAGAACCAGGAAAACTACAACTTCAAATCAATAGATGATGACGCTGAGAAGATGATGATGCATTTGTCAGATGTTAGAATTATCTGACAAAGATTTTAAAGTACCTATTATAAAAATATTTCAAAGGTAATTACAAATCTTGAAACAAATAAAAATAATAGAACATTTCAGGAAAGATAGAAGAAATGAAAAGAGACCAAATGGAAATTATAGAATTTAAAAATACAATAACTGAAATAGCAAGTTTGTGGAATGACACCAATAGTAGAGATGACAGAAAACAGAATCTATAAAATTGAGGACAGATCAATAGAATTTATCCAGTTCGAACAGAGTGGAAGAAAATGAACAATCTTAAGGACCTGCAGAACAATAGCAAAAGAGCTAGCATTTGTATCATTAGCATCTCAGAAGGAGAGGAAAGAGGATGAGATGAACAAGTATTTTAGGAAACAATGCCTGAAAACTTCCCAAATTCTTGAAAGACATGAAACAGCAAATTTGAGATGGTGGATGAATCCCAAATAGGATAAAACAAAGAAATTCACAAGACACATCATAAACTTCTGAACACTAAAGGCAAAGAAAAAATCTTGAAAGCTGACGGAGAGAAATGACGCATTGCTTCTAGGTGAACATCAATTCAAGTGACAGCAGACTTCTCATCTGAAACCACGGAGGCTGGAAGGAATTAGCACAACATTTTCAACTATTGTAAGAAAAAAACAGTAAATTGCAAATTCTATATTCAGTGAAAATATATTTCCAGATTGAAGGGGGGAAAAGATTTTATCAGATTAAGGAAAACTAAGAGAATTTGTTGCTAGCAATTCTGCTCTTAAAAAATGGCTAAAGGAAATTCTCTAAACAGAAAAGAAAATGATAACAAAAGAAGGCTTGGGACTTCAAAAAGGAAAGAGCATTGGAATGTGTAAAAATAGGTGTAAATATACTACACTGTGCTTCTCATGAGCTTTCAAAATCATATTTGACATTTGAAGCAACAATTATAACACCTTTTGGTGTAGTGCTCAATGTGTGTAGAGGAAATACTTCAGACAACTACATTTTTTAAAAAAGAAAGAGTACAAAGACCTAAATGGAGGTAAGGTTTCTACACATGACTCGAAGTGATAAAACATTGATACCACTAGGCTATGTTAAGTTACACACATGGACGCATGAGCATGCTCATGTGCATGCACACTCACACACACAGAGTCATACTTAAAGCAACCACTAATAAAACCATGCAAAGTTGTATACTAGGGAAAAAACCTGATAGAGATGAAGGGAGAAAAAGACAAATCAATAATTATAATTGGAGACTTCCACACATCACTCTGAGCTGTTGATAGAACTATTAGACCAAAACTCAGAAGGGATATGGAGGAACTGAACAACATAATAAACCAAGAGGACTTAATTGATATGTATAGAACACTGTGGCCAACAAGAGCAGAATACACCTCTTTTCAAGCACTCATGGGACATTCAACAAGATAGACCATATCCTGAGCCATAAAACAAACCTCAACACATTTAGAAGGACTAAAATCATACAGAGTATGTTTTCTTACCATAATGGAATGAAACTAGAAATCAATAACAGAAAGACAAGAGGAATACCTCCAAGCACTTGGAAAGTAAACAACATACTTCTAAATAATCCATAGGTCAAACAAGGAGTCTCAAAGGAAATTTAAAAAATACATAGAATGAATGAAAAGGAAAAAATGCATTCTGAATACTAATATAAGGATTGAAGCACTTTATTTCTCTTAGCTCCATATTTTGCAGTTAGAGGAGGCACTTGCCTCATCAGTGTTTGCCTGCCTGGGGTGGCATCATGCCCCTGGTAGAGTGGCCTCTGTCATGGATTAAGGCTGGCTCCCCAAGCTCAATATCCTAGTCCCTACCATTGGCACATTGGGCCCAGCAGTCAGCCTCCCCTTCTGGCATTAATCTAGGGGAATTCTACTTCACTCGCAGGACCTGACAGTTCACACCTCAGGTCTTTGCCTGTGGGAAAGAGGCAGCACCCTGCCCTCCCAGTTAGCTCACTTTGGTTCAATGTGGGGACTTTTTCATATGATTATAGCCAATCACCTCCAGACCTGACACCCAATAGAAGTCTCATTTATAAACTAATGGGAAATACACCCACATACCAAATATGTGGGATGCAGATAAAGCAGTGCTGACAGGGAAATTAATAGCATTGAATGCTTACTTTAGAAAAGACAATAGGTATCAAATCAATAATCCATGTTTCTACCTCAAGAAAATATAAAAAGTGGAGCAAAATAAGCATAAACTAAGCATAAGAAAGAAAGTAATAAAGAAAAGAGGAAAAATCAATGAAGTTGAAAACATTAGTGAAAATCCATGAAAGGCGAACCTAATTCTCCGAAAAAAATCAATAACATTGATAACACTCTAGCAAGAATGACAAAGATAAAAAACAAGAAGACTCAAATAACCAATCTGAAATATGAAAACAATAGATATTTCACTAGATATCCTGTAGCAATTAAAAGAATAATGAGAGAATATTAGAAAATAACTTTACATTAATCAATTTAATGACTTAGAAGAAGCTGACCAATTCCTCAAAACCTAAAAACACCCAAACTCGACCAACTTGAAATAGACAACCTGAATAGTTCTATAATCTCACAGAAATTGAAGTTTTAGTAATATCCAAAGAGCTCCTCCCAAGCAAATCTCCAGGCCTAAGTTTCATTGGAGAATTCTATCAAACATTTAAAGGAGAATTTTACACAATCTCTTTCAGAAAATAGAAGAGAAGGGAACACTTCCCAAATCATTTTACACAGCTGGTATTACTCTGACATGAAAAGTAGACAGTATGAAAAAGGAAAAACTATATATCAATAATCTCATGAACTTAGATAACAGGAATCCTCAACAAAATATTAACAAATTATAAATTGTAGCCAACAGTGTATAAATTATTATACACCATGACCAAATGGAATTTATTCCTGGTATGCAAGACTGCTTCAACATTCAAAAATCTATCAATGTAATCCAACATATAAACAGACTAAAGGAGAAAAAAATCATCTGATCATATTGCTTTACATAGTTACATAGTTAACAACTGTTCATGATAAAAATTCTCAGCAAACTGGGAATAGAGGGGAATTTTCTCAACTTGATAAAAAGTATCTACAAAAAATATAGCTAACACCATGTTTGCTGGTGAAACACTGAATGCTTTCCCCCTAAAATCAGGAACAAGTCAAGGATGTCCTCTGGCACCTCTGTTATTCAACCTAGAGCTTGAAGTTATACCAGTACAATAAGGCAAGAAAAAGAAATAAAAGACATAGAGATTAGAAGGGAAGAAATAAAAACTGTCCCTATTTTCGGATTACAGGATTGTGTACATAGAAAATCCAAGGACTCTACCAAAAAAACCCTCCTAGAACTAATAAGTGAGTTCAGCAAGATTACAGGATATAAGATCATTACACAAAAATCAGTCACATTTCTATATACGAATGGTGAACATGTGGAAACTGAAATTAAGCACACAATATCACTTACAATTGTTCCAAAGAAAATGAAGCACTTAGGTGTAAATCCAACAAACATGTATAGGATCTATATGCTAAAAAATTACAAACTGCTGTTGAAAGAAATCAAAGAAGTCCTAAATAAATGGAGAGACATACTATATTCATGGATTGGAAAGATGTCAATTATGCCCAAATTGATCTATATATTTAATGACATTCCTAACCAAATCACAACAAAGCTTTTTGTAGACATAGACAAGCTTATTCTAAGACATCATCAAAATGGTGGAATAGGAGTTTTCTGCCACCTTCCCCCCAAACAACACCAATTTTGACTATAACTCAAGGACAAGAGTGCCTTTGTATAAGTCCAGGGATCCAGTGGAGAAGTTCCAGCGCACTGTTGGAGCAAAAAACAATCTGAGATTGGACACATTGAAGAGAGTAAGAGGAATAGCCTCACTTTACCTGAATCATCCCTCCCCCAAGGTGGCACAGCTCAGTGACGAGAGAGATCTTTTGTCCTGTTATTTCTCCCACAGGGGAAAGTGAGAGCATGTGAGTGAGCACCCAGCTTCCCCAGCTGTGCAGGACACTGCCCAAGAAGCCCATTTCTTTCTCCCCTCACTCAGATTACTGAGGTATAATGCATGACTTGGGGGCAGGGAGTGGCTGGGAGAACAGCAGCCAGGGCTCTTGGAGGGCATCAATGGGATGTGGATCCTACATCCACTTTGCAGACTCCTTCAAAAAGCTCGCCTATGAGCCATGGGGGACACCTCACCCACAGACCCTCTAGGTTGGCTCACAGGCACTCGCAACACTCTACATGCTTCACTCATGCATATCCCTACTACGTGGCCAGTTTCCTGTGTGCAACTCCAAGGGCAGCAAGAGCAAGCCTTTGCAGACAGCTAATGAGAAGCTGCAGAAAGCCAGGTCAACTCTGTGGGATTGGGAGAATGCATACCAACTTGAGCATTCAGCATCACTCTCGGGAAAGCAAATGGGAGGCTGTCAGTACTAAGTCTGGTTTTGCAGCATCAAGAGAAGGCATACAATCTTAAGAATTACCCCCCAAGAGGGAATAAGAAGTGTGGAGCAGGTGTGTCCATAGAAGGCCTAAGAAAGCCTCAGAATCCATAACAGGGTGGAGGGGAGGTATTTCTCTCCAAAGCCGGTTAGTAAAGAGCGGAAGAGGTGACTGCTTCTTCAAATATGAAGATAGCAATGCAAGACTTCAAGGAACAAGAAAAAACAAGGAAACATGACACCACTAAAGGAACACAATGATCGTCCAGTAAATCACCCCAAAGAAATGGAGATCTGCAATTTTCCCAATAAAAAATTCAAAATACTTGTTTTAAGGAGGCTCAGTGAGCTACAAGAAACCACAGAAAGACAATGCAATGAAATCAGGAAAACAATACATGAACAAAACAAGAAATTTAACAAAGAGATAGAAATCATAAAAAAGAACCAAACAGAAATTATCGAGCTGAAGAATACAGTGAATGAAATGAAAGATGCAATAGAGAACATCAACAGCAGATTTGATCAAGCAGAAAAAGAACCTAGGAAGTAGATTAGGTCATATGAAATTATCCAGTGAGAGGAGAACAAAGACAAATGAAAGAAAAAAATGAAGAAAGCCCACGTGAACTATGAGATCTACACATGTTAGAGTCTCAGAAGGAGAAGAGAGGGAGAAAGGGGCAAAAAGTTTATTTAAAGAAATTATGACTGAGAACTTCCCAAATCTGGGGAGAGATTTGGACATCCAAGTTCATGAAGCTCAGAAGTCCCTCAAAAATTTCAACCCAAAAAGATCTTCTCCAATACATATTATAATAAAACTGTCTAAAATCAAAGACAAAGAGAGAATTTTAAAATTAGCAAGAGAAAAAAAATTCCTCCAATATGAGGAAACTCTCAAAAGGCTATTAGTGGATTTCTAAGCAGAAAATTTACAGTCCAGGAGACAGTGGATGATATATTCAAAATGCTGAAAGAAAAACATTGCTAAACAAGAATATGTTACCTGGCAAAGTTGTCCTTCAAAAATGAAGGGAGCTAAAGTCTTCCCCAAACAGGGAAAGCTGAGAAAGTTCATCATCACTAGATCTGCCTTACAAGAAATGATGAAAGGAGTTGTTTAAGCTGAAAGAAAAGGATGATAATTAGTAACATGAAAACATATGAAAATATAAAACACAATGGTAATAGAGAACATACAGTCAGATTCAGAATGCTCTAATACTGGAATATGGTGGTATGTTAAAAATTTAATCCTAGTTAAAAGTTAATGGACAAAAGTATTAAAAATTACTATAGCTACAATAATTTGGTAATTCATACACAATATAAAAAGACGTAAATTGTGACATCAAAAACATAAAATGTGGGAGAGTAAATGGGTAGAGTTTTTGTATGTGATTGAAGTTGTTGTAAGCTTAAAATAGACTGTTATTTCTATAAGATGTTTTATGTAAGCATCGTGGTTACCACAAAGCAAAAACCTATAGTAGGCATGAAAGATGAAGAAAAGGGAATCAAAGCATATCACTATGGAAAATCATAAAGTTACAAAGGAAGATGGTAAAAAAGGAAAAAAAAAAAAAAAAGAACAAGGGAACTACAAAATAACCAGAAAACAATAAGTCGTAAGTAAGTCCTTACCTATGAATAATCACTTTAAATATAAATGGATTAAATTCTCCAATCAAAAGGCATAAAGTGGCTGAATGGATAAGCAAACAAGACCCAACTATATGCTGCCTATAAGAGACTCTCTTCAGCTCTAAGGACACATATAGACTCAAAATGAAGGAATGGAAAAGATATTCCTTTCAAATGAAAACCAAAAGAGAACAGGGGTAGCTACACTTACATCAGACAAAATAGAGATTAAGTCAAAAACTGTAACAAGACACAAAGAAGGTCTTTATATACTGATAAAGGGGTCAATTCATTAAAAGAGTATAACAACTTTAAATGTATATGCACCCCACATGGAAGCACCTAAATATATTAAGCAAATTCTAATAGATCTGAAGGAAGAAATAGACAGCAATACAATAATATTAGGGGACTTCTGTTCCCCACTTTCTGTTCACTTTGAACAATGAATAGATCATTTAGACAGAAAACCAATAAGGCAACATTGGCTTTGAACTACACTTGAGACCAAATGGACCTAACAAACATAAACAGAACATTCCATCCAACAGCAGCGGAGTAGACATTCTTCTCAAGTGCACATGGATCATTCTCCAGCATAGATCATATGTTAGGTCACAAAACAAGTCTTAGCAAATTTAACAAGGCTGAAATCATACTATGTCTCTTTTCCAACCACGATCATGTGAAACTAGAAATCAATAACAGGAGGAAAACTGGAGAATTCGCAACTATGTGGAAATTCCACAACACACTTCTCAATAATCAATGTTCAAAGAAGAAATTTAAAAGGGAAGTAAAAGAATATCTTGAAAACACGAAAATGGAAACACAATATCCCAAAACTTACAGGGCACAGCAAAAGCAGTTCTTAGAGGGCCATTTATGGTGATAAATGCCTACATTAAGAAAAAAGAAAGACCCCAAATAAACAACCTAACTTTACCCCTCCAAGAACTAGACAAAGAAGAACCACCTAAGCCCAAAGTTAACAGAAGGAAGGAAATAACAAAGATCAGAGCAGAAACAAATGAAGTAGAGACCAGAAAAACAATAGAAAAGATCAATGAAAGTAAGATCTGAGTTTTTGAAAAGATAAACAAAATAGACAAACCTTCAGCTACACTAAGACAAAAAGAGGAGAGTCAAATAAGTAAAATTTCAGAAATGAAAGAGGAGACAGTAAAACTGAAACTACAGAAATGCAAAGGATTGTTAAGACACTACTGTGAACAAGTAAACCAACAAAATGGATAGCCTAGAAGAAATGGATACATTCTTAGAAGTATACACCCTACCAGGGCTGAATAATGAAGAAATAGAAAATCGGAACAGGTCAATAATGAGTAAGGGGATTGAGTCAGTAATCAAAATCTCCCAACAAAGGAAAGGCCAGCATGAGATGGCTTCACTGGTGAATTCTACCAACATTTAAAGAAGAATTAACGCCAATCCTTCTCAAACTCTTCCAAAAAACAGAAGTGGGGGAACATCGTCAAACTCATTTTACAAGGGCAGCATTACCCTGATACCAAAGCAGATATAGACACTACAAGAAAAGAAAACTATAGATATAGACTAATATCTCTGATGCATATATATGCAAAACTTCTCAAAAGAAATACTAGCAAACTGAATTCAACGACACACTGAAAGGCTCATATACCGTGATCAAGTGGGATTATTCCTGGGGTACTGGGGTGTTTCAACATACGTAAATCAATAAAAGTGATCCACCACATTAATAGGATGAAAGATAAAAATCATATGATAATCCCAATAGATGCAGAAAATGCATTGGACAAAATTCAGCATCCTTTCATAATAAAAACTCTCAACAAATGGAGCATAGAAAGAATATTCCTGAACATAATAAAGGCTATATATCCCAGGACCACAGCTAACATCATATTCAACAGTAAAAGTTTGAGAGCTTTTTTTTCTATTATTGCTATGTAGAATGGGAGTACTAGAAGCCCTTACTCAAGAAATTAGGCAGGAAAAAGAAATAAAAGACATCAAAATTGGAAAGGAAGAAGTAAAATTTTTTTCCATTTGCAGATGACATAATCTTATATATTGAAATCCTAAAGACTCCACCAAAAAAATTGTTGAAACTAATAAGTGAATTTAGTAAAGTTGCAAGATACAAAATCAACATACAAAAATCAGTTGCATTTCTATACCTTAACAAGAAAGTAACTGAAAAAGAAATCAAGAAAGCAATCTCATTTATAACAGCATCAAAGACAATGAAATACTTAGAAATAAATATAACCAAGGAGGTGAAAGATCTGTACACTGAAAACTATAAGACTTTGATGAAAGAAATTGAAGAAGGCAATAAATGGAAATGTGTCCCATGTTCATGGGTCAGAAGAATTAATATTAAAATGTTAATGTTAAAATTAATGTTAGAATTAATGTTAAAATTTCCATACTACCCAAAGCCATCTATAAATTCAATGCAGTTCCTATCAAAATTCCAAGGGCATTTTTCACAGAAATAGAAAAACAATCCTAGAATTTGTGTGGAGCCACAAAAGATCCCAAAGAGCCAAAGTAATCATGAGAAAGAGGAACAAAGCTGGAGGCATCGCACTTTTTGATTTCAAACTATATTTCAAAGCTATAATAATCAAAATAATGCGGTACCAGTATAAAAAAGGACACATAGACCAATGGAACAGAACCAAGGGCCCAGAAATAAACCCATGCATATACAGTCAACTAATATTTGACAAGGGAGCCAAGAATACTCAGTGGGGAAAGGATAGCATCTTCAGTAAACGGAGTTGGGAAAACTGGATATCCACATGGAAAAGAATAAAATTGTATTCCTACCTTACAGCACTCACAAAAATTAACTTGAAGGGGTTTAAATACTTAAACATAAGAACTGAAACTAAAACTTCTAGAAGAAAACACAGGGGAAAAAACTCCTAGACGTTGGTCTTGCCAACAGTTTTTTTGGATATGACACCGAAAACACACGCAACAAAAGCAAAAATAAACAAGTGGAACTATATCAAATTAAAAAGCTTCTGCACAGCAAAAGAAACAATCTGTAAAATGAAGAGGCAGCCTACCGAATGGGAGAAAGCATTTGTAAGCCATATATCTGATAAGGGATTAACTTTCAAAATATATAAGGAACTCATACAACTCAACAGCAAAAAAGAAAATAATACAATTAAAAGATGGGCAAAGGACCTGAATAGACATTTTTCCCAAAGAAGACATGCAGATGGCCAACAGGTACATGAAAAGGTGTTAACAGCACCAATCGTCAGGGAAATGCAAATCCAAACCACAATGAGATACCTCATGCATGTTAGGATGGCTTTTATTAAAAATACAAGAGATAACGAATATTGGCTAGGATGTGGAGAAAAGGGAACCCTTGTGCACTGTTGGTGGCAATGTAAATTGGTACAGCCACTATGGAGAACAATATGGAGGTTCCTCAAAAAATTAAAAATTAAACTACCATATGCTCCAGCAATCTCATTCCTGTGTATGTATCTGAGGAAATTGAAAACAGTATCCCAAAGGGATATCCGCACACCCATGTTCATTGCAGCATTATCCACAATAGCCAATATACGGAAACAACCTAAGTGCCCATCACTGGGTGAATGGACAAAGAAGATGTAGTGTACACACACACACACACACACACACACACACAGAGGAATTATGCAGCCATGAGAAAGAAGGAAATCCTGCCATTTGTGACAACATGGATGGACCTTAAAAGCATTATGACAAGTGAGATAAGTCAGAGAATGACAATCCTGTATGATCTCACTTATATGTGGAATCTAAAAAAACAGAACTTATAAAAACAGAAGAGTAGAATGGTGGTTACCGGAGGCTGGGGATGGGGAAATTGGGGAGATATTGTTTAAGGGCACAAACTTACAACTAGTAGATAAATCAGTTCTGGAGATCTAAGGCACAGCAGAGTGATGAGAGTCAACAATACTGTGTTATAAGATTCACAGTTGCTAGGAGAATAAATCTTAACTGTTCCCAACAACAAAAAATGATAAATATGTGACATGCTAAAGTTTTAGCTGATGTGACTGCAGTGATCATACTGCAATGTATAAATGTATCAAACACCACATTGTACACCTTAAACTTATACAATGTATATGTCAATTATATCTCAGTTTAAAAAAAAGAGAAAAAACGGGCAGAGGACCTGATTACTAAGGAAGAGTCATGCAGACCTTTTTAGAGTGCTAGCCACGCATAAGTTTAGTCCACTGAAAACTAAAATGTTACATGGTACTCAGTGGCACCTCTCCCCTACCCTCCTATTATTTTAGCTTTTTAGATATCTATAGTAAAGTAAATTATTTGAGGGGAATTATTTAAGAATTGCCATTGAATTTGGTCTAGATTTAAAAATTGCCTGTTCTTTTGTCTCCCTCCTATCTAAATATTGTTTTTTAAAAAACCTGCTCTTTAAGAATATCCAGTAATCAGACATAGCACTAATTCACATTCTCCCTCTCTCCTGGTGCTCCAAGTGTGTGAGGTTTTTCTACAACTTTCTCTTAGGGAGTATATTTTAAACCCAAGCACGTGGTTCAACATTGCTTGAGCCTAAAGTTGTGATTCAATGCTGTAATTGCAAGCTTGTGGGCACTATGGAAAGGTTGTTTAATTTAGTTATGGGAATGCAGTTGCAGTCACAGTTTCTATGAAGAGAAGTGGAAGCACAGGGAGGAACAGGGACGGCTTGCTTTTGTCATGTAAATGGGAGCGTGGGCAATGAAAGGGAGGGATGCTGGACCACAGAGGGCAGGGATGCAGGGATGCTGGGCGGCAGGGAGACTGAGTTGCCTGCTCAGGAGGACACATGCCAGCACAGAGGCAGAACACCTGTGCCGTGAGAACCCATCCATACAAGGGCTTTCAGGGCCGGGCTGAGGAAGGAAGCCAGGGATGGTCTGGTTTTACGGTCGGCTAGAAAGGAGACCACTAGAAACCTTAAAACCAGATTGTGTAGATCTTCTTTGGCCAATTTTTCAGACAGACATCTTCCAGACATGTGCTGGAAAAGTACTACCTCAAGCCACAATCGAAGCTTAACAACAGCTAGAAACACTTATTCTATAAGTGGTGTGTGTCAAGGGTCCCCAAGACCACCCTCAGGCTTGACAGTTCCCTGGGAGGTCTCACAGGACTTGGCATGTAGCCATAATCAGGGTTAGGATTTACTGTAGTAAAAGGGTAAAACACAAAATCAGCAGAGGGAACAGGCACATGGGCAAAAACCGAAGGAACCCAGGCATGATCTTCCAAGACTCCTGCCCCACTGGAGTCACAGAGGACATGCTCAATTCTTCCAGAAAGAATTGTGATGGCACATGTGAAATGTCGTTTACCAGCTCATTAGAGACTCAGCACGCAAGGGTTTTTAGTGGGGGCTGGTCCTGTAGGCACTCTCTGCCTGGCACATATCAACATTCCAGGCTTTCAGAAGGAAAACGGATGGTGAGCACAAACCGTATTGTTTGCACAGGTCAGGCAGAGGGAGCCACACTTATCAGTCAGCGAAGGTGGGAACCCTCCCCAAATCCAGGTTCCCCGATGCCAGCCGAGGGCCGTCCATGCAGGCAGCCCTTTCGAAGAGCAGCAGTCTCAGGCCTGCTGTGTTAACTCTTTTCTACAACGGTGCCACACAATAAGGCAGATGCCATTCCTGATTTTATTGGTAACAAGAGGGAGAATTAAAGGTGATGGATAGGGAAGCAATCTCAAGGCATCCAGAATTAGAAGGAAAGAAGAAGATACTTAGACACTGCAGCGTGCATTGGAGGACTAAAAACCAAGGGGAGGAGTCTGGTTCAGGATGATGGCATGAGCACCCGCGTTGCTGTTTCTCCATCTTCAGATCCTCTTGAAATAACTGGAAGAAAGAATAGAAAGAAGCAGATGTGCAGGGGTATTGACAGTGGGAGAGGGACCATCCGAGGACCAAGGAGTTTGGTAAACTTCTGGAGAAGGGACAGCAGATAGGATGAATTGAGGGATCAACCAAGTGGACACAGCCGGAGGTGGGAGTTGCTTCCTCTGGCCGTCTCTGGAGAGACGCTGAGTCACAGGCATTGAAAGCAGGAGAGGGATTTGGGCGCAGAGCCAGGCATTTCTGCAAAGCCTGCCTAACAGCAGGACAGCCAGCCTCCCACATCAGAGCACTTGCCTGCAGCAGTAGCATCTACCACGGCTCTGGAAACCTGCTCTGGGAAGGACCCAGGGAGGGCTTGGTCTCCTAGAGTGAGAGATGGAGACGCTTTGTGCTGGGGACAGAGTCAGCCTGCCTGCTTGCCACCAGCTGACACGCCGTACAGGAAACCTATCAGTTGACGTGGCTGCCCCGCATCCACACAGTGATGAGGAAAGTGGCGCTGGCTGTCTGCACTGCTCAAACTGGCCTTCCACTTGAGTGTTGGCATCTGTCCATACTTGGGGGGCGGGGGCTACCCTTTTCTGGGCTGGATGCTTTTTTCATTCTACTTACAGAAGTAGAGTTAGAAATTTCAGGGACAGAAACTGGTTAATGAGTTTCACAGGATTCTGGTGTTACCTCAGTGCTTTCAACCCTCTGCTTGGAGGTGAGACTCTAGCAGTCCTGGCGGTGCTGGGCCTGTGGTCCCAGGATGGAGGAGAGGTAAGGGAGCAGGCATGTGCTTTCGAGTTTCTTCAGGCTTCACGTATTTCCCTTCAAGCAAGATGGAAGGTCTTCTGACCCTTTCGTTATTCTCCTGGGGCAGAGGTTGTAGGCCTTTGGTGAAATTTAATTACATCTTCCACCAAATCCAATTACCGCCCACACCCATGAAATCCCATTATAACTTTCTTTTGCTGCATTAGAGATACACCAGGACAGGTGCCTTTCTAATCCAGCCGGGCCCATTTCCTAAAGAGCAGCAGTCAGCAGCTTTGCAAACCTTGTTCATTACTCCGCAAGGAGAGCAAAAACACAGAAATGCAAATGACCTGTAGCCTAACTTGCTTAAAGACCGTAGTTTCCTATAAGAAAGCTGATTCCTTAGGGATTTCAGGCCCTCATGGGTATTTTCCCAAGGATATTCAGATATTTGTGTTTTGTTTTTCTTATTATTTCCAGCTTTTACTATGAAATTTTCAAACAGAAATTTCGAGAGAGAAATTGGAAGGCTAGTGCAATAACACTTGGGTGTGTGTATTCTTCACTTCCAAATGTCAATACTTTGCTATATTTCAGTGTTCTCTTTCTTATTCTCTCTATGTGTTTGTGTGCATGTAACCATTGGAAAGGAAATTGCAGATATCAAGACACTGCATCCCTAAATGTCTAAAATAAGGACATTTTCTTACATAAGCATAATACCATCATCACACATAAGCAAATGAACAATACTTCCATCATACTGTCTAATAAGGATGATCAGACACACAAGGAAAATCAACAACATGAAAAAGAAGGAGCAAGATGAACAAACAGAACTACTGGCACTGGGGGAAACAAAACAGAGAAACAAAAAGTAATCAGTAGCTAGAGATGCAGGACAGCACTGCAGCCATCAAGCAAGAACAGCCTGCTATGAAAAGTGAGCATTCAGAGAACCATAGTGTGTTAGAACACAGTAACCATAGTGCAGAGAACCACGGTAAATTAAAGTGATATGTTTGCGAAATATAAAAACAAATCCAATAGAAGGGCTAACGGATAAGTTTGAGTATACTTCTCAGAATGAAGATCAGAAAAATCAAAGTGAAAGGAAATAAAAGGGAAAGGCTAAGAGATGTGGATGCTCCAGGTAGGAAATCGATGACAGTCCTGAAACGGGGAGCAGAATACACAGACAGGCAGCAAAATCTGAGAAATCAAAGAAGAAAATTTCCCAGATCTGAAGAAAGGCAGAAGTCTTGAGATTAGCAGGACCCACTGGGAAAGGTCAGAGCCAAAAATAGCCTAGAGAATTTCAGATCACCAAGTAAAGACAAAGAGAGGGCCGCCAGCCTTAGACTGAAAAAACATCAGATTATTTACTAAGAAAAGAGAGTCACTTGACCTCAGCCCTCCCAGCAGCAGAGTCGACTGCTGGAACGGCGCTTCGCAACTCTTAACACGCCTGTACATCCCTGGGCATCTCGTTCACATTCAGATCCTGGGGTGGGTCCTGGGATTCTGAATTTCCAGCAAGCTCATAGGTGATGCTGAGGCTGCTGGTCTGTGGACCACACTTTGAGTGGCAAGACTCTAGAATAAAATGGAACAATGTCTTGTTCCATTCAGAATTCAAAAGAATGTTATCTTGAATGTAAAACTTCATAGATAGCCAAATTATTGTTCAAATGTGAGGCACAATAAAGACTTGGAGATATTCAAATGCTCAATAAGTTTACCTGCCATGCACTCTCTGAAAAATATTACCTGTAGGTGAACTACAGAAAAGGATAAAATGAATTAAGAATTAGAAAGACACGTCTGCTTTCTAGAGCTAACCCAAGGGGAGTTCATGTAAAGAAACACCTGCATAGTGGTGCCGTGGCCAAGGCCAGAACACCGTTAGTCCAAATTAGATCAGGAAGTCAGACAGGTCAAAAGAATGACTTCAAGAAGGAAATGTTTTCAGTACAACAAATAGAGCGATTAAGAAGCAGGAAGATCTTACTGGTGCGATGGAAGAGGCACAGGTTTCTTCTGGATGAAGGGGGGAAAAGTCCAGTAAGGCTCCAGAAAAAACAAAGCCACTCAAGAAAAGCATGCTCCAAAAATGGAGCAAACGAAAACATGGCATGAGAATCTGTTTAACCTTCACACTTGAAAGAATCTCTTTCTAGCAGAACAAAAACTACTTAAGAAGGGTTATTTCTGGAGTGAGGTCCTGGAGGTAAGGGGTTTTCCTTTTCATTTAAGACCATTTCATATGGCTTAAATTTTAAAAATAAAGTATATTTAAAACCACTTTAAAAAACTCTTTTTATATTTAAGGGGGGGAGGGAAGGAAAGAGAAAGAATGAAGAGTGACAAAGAAAGGAAGTCCTCTCTGAGAGAGAGAACAAAGGCTGATGTCTCTCTCTCTCTCTCTCTCACACACACACACACACACACACAAATACACACATGGCCCTTACCCTACAGCCGTAGTGTTCTCCCCACCCCCACTGTTGGGGAGAATTCCAAATTCTTCCCCAAGACAAGCAAGACATCAGGTGTTAGAATGGGGTCTTGGGACTGGTATGGTGGCCAGTGAGGACAGGACCTCAGCCTGAAGAACCTGGGCTCCCTCTGTTCCAGGTAGGAATCATGCAATAAACCTAAGAACATTCTCCTGGGGCCCCAACCTTCTGGCTGAAGGTGAGGCCCAGGGATCAGCAGGTGGAGCTATTGAGATGCCAGAAGGAAAAAAGTGCACAGACCCCTAAAATCAGAGGGGAAGTTTGAGTCAACCCAATCGCAGGTCCACGGAGCATCGGTTCTAAAGGGTCTGAGATCCAGAAGGCAACGGCAAGGGTATGAGGAGCAGCTGCCACAGGAGTGATGGGGTTAGGGGTGACAGTTCTGCTTACCTAAAGATCAGCTGCCTTCCTCTTCCGAGGGCCTCTTGGAGAGAAAGATAAGGGGGCAGGCTGAGGGCCTGCCTGACCCGGCAGAATCAGGAGCTAATAGTTCAAGGGATCGTCCCAAACACCTACAGATGGAGAGTTATGCCCAGAATCCCCCCGCATGATGGCAGCAACAATTAGGAGGAGGTATGTGACATGAAACCAGAGAGGCAGGCAGAGGGCTGCCTGGTGAGGGCCGTGAAGGCCGAGGGTGGAGCTGCCAGGAGTGGGCTTGGGGCGGAGTCTCAGCCTAGAGGAGGGAGGCGGCGCCCAGGCCAGGAAATGGAGCGAGGAGGACGGCTGGAAGATCTCCTCAGGGGATGCAATTGACAGCAAACGTTTACAAAATGTGGGCGTGTGGGAGCCCTTGGAGGGGTTTGGGGAGGATGCACTCTTAGAAAAGCTGACCAGGGCTGTTCAGACACACATCCTCTTTCTCTCTTTCTAACCCATTGGCCCGTACACAAAGCTGGCGCTAAGTTTTTCCAGACCAGATGCCCCAGCATCTAAATACTGAAAGCTCCCCTCGAGGACTCGGCGTGTGAGATTTTGAAGGAAGGGAGCCTTCTGAATCTGAATCTGGGCCGCTTGCTTATCTTGACTTTTCTGCTCCCCAAAGTGACTTCCTCATTTTCCGTACAGCCAAATTGATTTTGGTATTGTTTTTCAAATTGGAAGCTATGAATTCTTTACAGGAATCTGTTAACTTTTGATTTTGATGATAATAGAAATAGTCTGAGTTATATAGATTGTCTGGGTAACAACTGTATAACCAGAGAGTGCCGTGGGCTCCCCGCCCGGGTCTTGGTGTTTTTAAGCCCTTGGGCACCAAGTAACAACACCTGGATCACCAGGGACCGACAAGGAAAGAACAGATGCAGGTTTTCTGTGACTAAAAAGACGTGTTTGTGCCAGGTGAAGGCCAAGGGTTGGATGGTACGAGGCGCTGCTGGAGGGAGGGTTCCCAGGCCCTCAGGGAGACTGGAGGGGGCCGGGCTTCTCCCCCCAGCCCTTGGCGGTGTGGGCATGACCCGCCCACGGGAACCTTCCTGGGCCAAGGGGGGCCAAGTTCATGCTGCAGGACGCAGTCTGCCACATGTCATTAGGGCTGTAGATTTGAATCTCATTGGTTTTGTAGTTTTGCTTGTATTTAATTTCATAGTTTACAGTTGAACAAGAGCTATAAACATAAGGTGTTTATATCTAGTTTTGTGTTTGAACAGGTCTAAGTAACATTATAATTTGAAACAACTTAAGTCAACATTGGGGGTTAAGGAGAACATGTTTTTCCCTTCGGAAGGGGTCTGTACCGTCACTCGAGTTGTAGAAAACGTCGCAGGATTTCTTCTCATTGTCATTTATTTATTTATTTATTTAGTCGAAGATTTAAAGACGTCGATTACTTTCTCTTTTTAATTAAAAATAAATAAGTACACAAGTACTGTCGATTCCAGCTACCCTGGATGTCTTGTTGTTGTTGTTAAGGTTTGGGCTTCAGGAGGGGCCTGATGGGCCTGCACGCACAGTGGGGCGGGGGGAGAGGAGGGGGATGGGAGAGGGATGAGGGTGGGAAAACCTGGGGCGACAGCAGCACCGCCCTGCCCTGGGGAAAGTGGGCAGATTAGCTCTGGGGAGTCCAACTTGGACCCAGCTGCTTATGGGGTTATCAGTCAGGACACATTTGGCCATGTGGCATAGAACAGCCAACCAACATGGCCCAGACCATAGGAACTCTCTCATCCTCCGTGGCGACCCCAGGGCTGGCTCAGTGCCTGTCTGCTCTTGATGCCCCAGCCTCTTTCCAGCATTCAACTCCGCTGACATCCGCATGGTTCCGGGTGGTCTCATCAGCGTCCCCCACTCGTGAGGCATTAGGGAAACCTTCCCCAGAAGCCCTCGGCGGAGTTCCCCTCAGGTCCCACTGGCCAGGACTGTGCAGTTTGCCGATGCCCTAGCTGGATGGAAGCGGAGGGTGAGCATGGGGCATTTTCCACTTCTTTAGTGAGAAGGGGTGTGGGCTGGAAAGAGCAGTCTGTGTGGGACACGGGAGTTGTGACTAGTAGCAGGCAGCAGTTGCCCGCAGGGTAGGTGTGCTCACAGATGGCCGATTCATCAGGGCAGCGGGCTGGACAGGGTGGGCGACAGGGGCTCCCAGCCTCCTCATACCCATTGTGTGGGATCCTTGGACTAGGCCTGCCCCTTAAGGGTTCACCAAACCGCTGGTTTTCAGGGCAGAGACCTAAAAACTGCAGTAAGTCCATGAAATAGCGCACCCTGGGGGCTGGGGCAAACCCAGGCATCCCTGCCCCTCTTCAGAGGGCTGCTGCTTACCTCCCTCTGACTGTGCCTCGAGGGAACGTGGGTTCAGGCTTCCTAGAAAGCCCTACCTTTCAAGAGAAGGGGAGCACACAATTCGTTTCCAATGTTAAAGGGCTGGGGGTAGTCAAACAAAACACATCTGTGGGGCGGGCTGGGACGCAGAGCCTGGCACTCCACAGATGTAAACCTCTTAACCCTGCTCACGGCCTTTGAAAGTTTCTACTCTAGAAAATATGGCTTTAGAAGTGGATGGATGAGGTGGGTGCCCCTCCCTGGGAGGCATGCGGAGAAAGGGTGAGCATCTCAGGGTCCCTTCCTGCAGTCTAGTACGTTGCACGGAATTTACCTGGCACACCTCGGGGTTGGGGCTGACCTCTCGCAACAGGAAGTGCCCTTATCTGAGCCTTCACCACAAGAGGCTGCAAAGGAGGGGGCTCTGGATAAGGACGCCCTCGGAAGCCAGGGAGGGAGGCCTCATCATCAGGTTTCCCTGACACTGACTGATGGTGAAGCCCTCGGTCTAGCCTCTCTCAGAGTTAGAGCCTCACCTGTACAATGAGCATCATCCACCTTTTAGAGAGAGAGAGAGGGAGGGAGGAAGAGGAAGAGAAAGGAGAAGGAAGGAGGGGAGGGGGGAGGATGATACGGGAGTGGAGCAGGGGAGAGAAAGAGAGAAAGAGCAGGGAAGAAGGAGATAAAGGATAAGAGGGACTGGAAGAATTCCCTGTTCCATTGTCTGTTGCATAACAAACCACCCCTAACTTCCAAACTTAGTGGCATAACACCACAACCACTTTGTTGCTCTCACGGATTCTGTGGGTCAGCATTTCCGACCAGAAATAGCAGAGGTGGCTCATCTGGCAGCCTCCAGGTGCTGACATTCCGGCCTGTCACTGGCTCACCATGACCCTGAGGATGAGTCAGCTCCTTAGGCTGGTGGCCAAGGCCCTTCACGTCTGGCCCCTGCCCCCAGCCTGCCTGCTGCGCACTCCGGGTACTCCTGCTTCTCCGTGCGCCTGTGCCTTTTGAGGTGCTCTTCCTGCAGCCGGAAAGCCCTGTCTCCTCTCCCCAGTTCCTTCTCAGCTTCAGAACTTAAGTCAAGTGTGAGTGGCTTGGTTCCTAGTGTGCTTCCCTCCCCTGCCTGTCCCTCAACCCACTGAACTCTGAATTTACCTCTGTCCCCCTCGCCACGTTGTACTCTCCTACTGTCCGTCCCTGCCTGTCTCCCCACACATTGTGGGTTCTTGCATTGTCTTTATATCCCCAAAGCCCAACAGAGCCTGGCGCACAGTAGGTGCAGCGTAGGTGTGGAATTATGAAGAGCATAGACTCTGGTTTTAAGTCCCAGCCCCACCACTCCCTGGCTGTGTGACCCTGGCAGCTTGCTTAACTTCTCTGGGCCTCAGTTGCCTTATCTGGACAATGGGATGATTCTGTTAACTACCTAGAGTTTTCATGAGCATTAAATTAAACTCCATGTGAGGAGTTTGGAACAGGGCTTAGCCTTGGTAGACACTGAAAGAGAATGGCAATTGTTACTATCAGGCGATGAATAAATGAACGCACAGATGAATGAAGCTTATCCATGAATGAAGCTTCCTCCGGGATGCCTTCCCTGATCTTCACGGGAAAGGGGTCTCCTTGGACTCGCTGTGCTTCTGTGCCTGTCATGTTCCTGACAGATGCCACCTAGTGTGGTTGTCTGTGTGAATGCTGATCTCCCTACAAGACTGGATGCCCCTCGGGGGAAGACCTTTCTTATTCATCTTTTTAATCCCCGCCATGCTCCATGGAGACAGCAGGGGCCTTGTACATAGTAGGTGCTGCATAAATGCGGGTGGGATGAAGGAAAGAAACCAAAAAGATGCACTTTATTTTCTGTTGAGAAGAGGCAGTGGGAAGAGAAGTTAAATTTGGTCTAGATTTAACTAAAAACCAAACAAACAAAAACTAACCACTCTTAAGTTCAGTTGAGCGGTGCGTGAATTTTTCTGGGCTTAAATCAGTGTTTTGCACCCGTCCATCCTCCTCAGGATAAAGTTCGAGTCCATGTGAGAGGTCCAGCAATTACTCAGAGCGGTGTACGTACGTGTTGGTTTATGTGTTAATTAAAAGTCGTTCTTCCTCTCCTTCCTTTCCCTCCCTCCCTCCCTCTCTCTCCCTCTCTCTCTCTCTCTTTCTTTTCTTCTAGGCAGGGACTCTTCACACAGTCTCCTTAAAGAAATCTTGCCTTGATGGGCTGTCCAGCATCTAAAGAGGTAAAATGTTAAAATGCCTAGTGGAGGATCATGTCCGCTTGGTCTTTTTTTCATTTTGCCCTGCGCCCATTATGTATTATTATGTAGCCAGCCCTGCCTGGGGCATGCTTTGGGACCCCAATGCCATAAGTACTGCCACTTTGAGTGACTCCGTGGGCCTACATGGTCATTCCGCTGAGGGCGCCCCGCTGCCTGGCTCGTCCTTGTTACAGGGTGGACGACGTCTGGTGGCTTTTCCTTAGACACTGCGTTTTTCTGTTCTAATTGGCTCTGAGTGTTTCTGCCTTGGCAGCAGACACTTCTTATTAGACTTTTTAATCCAAGCTTCACTGTACCTGGCATAAGTCAGTGAAATACTTAGTGTGCGGAAATGCTAGTTGTTTCATAGATGCCTTGAAAAACCATTTGACCTAAAAAATAACTTTTATTGATGTTACATAATCAGTGCTGCCTAATGCATGTGATAGTCATTATAAATGCATGTTTATGATGTCATTATTCTGCACAACTGCTTAGGCTCATAGTTTCCAAATGTTGGCTGTGGATTAGCTTGATTTCTCTCACAGATGGGAATCTTTTTAAAAGGAAAGAATCTAGCTGCTCTGACTGCTCAGTCCCCTAGAGTTCTCTTAAGCAAGGGGCTCCAGAGCAGGTGCACCAGGACTCAATCACTGTGAATTAATCAAGTATATAGAAGAAAATAAAGAGTGTTCACGTGTAGAACCGGAGAACTGCATAAATACCCACAGAAGCAACACCACCACCAAAATAATCACCTAGAAAGAAGTAACACCACGAGTTATCCTAAGAAAATCCGGTGTGAGTATTTAAAACACTAGACTTTGATAAGGTGTCATTATTTGTATTCCAAAAAATAATATTTTGGGGCTGGCCTGCCATTGTAATGGTTAAGTTCACACGCTCTGCTTGGAAGGCCCAGATTTGCAGGTTCGGCTCCTGGATGTGGACCTACACCACTCATCAAGCCATGCTGTGGTGGCAACCCATATACAAAATAGAGGAAGACTGGCACAGATGTTAGCTCAGGGCCAATCTTCCTCAACAAAAATAATAATAATAATATTTCATTTTCAAAATGATCTATTACTGGGTTCCTTTTAAAATAATGAAATCTCTACTGCAACTAAAACATTCAAGGTATAAAAATGTGATTGAATTTCCTGGTTTTGGTAATCACTGCTGCTGTGTAAGATATGGCTTTTGGGAGGATGGGGGTGATGACTAGATGAAACCTGTACTATTTTAATTTGGCAACTATTTGTGTCTCTATTTTAAAATAGAAAGTTAGAGAATTTTATATATAAATGTATATATAATATAGTATATTAGGTGTATGCAGGAACTTGCCTGTGAGGTAAAAACAAGCACATCATTGAGCTCAGTCTGGATGGTGACTGATGTCTCCTTGCCTCCCCCTGGTCATTTATCAAATCAAGTCTTGGATTTAGAGACTGTAACGCCCAAACCACGTGGTAGCTTGTAGCTTCAGTCACTTAATCTTTCACTCAGGGGGCATGAACAGCAGAAAATCAACTCATTTTTAAAATCATGTTCTCTTGTCTCATGACCTAGAAATGGAAGGGAGATGCCACAAACAAGGAGCAAAAAGGAGCAAAGGTCCAAACTGAGGGATCTGCTTTTGTGATATTAGCCAGGACCTAATTTGTCTATGTTTTAAAAGTATAGCACCTGAACTGGATTATTATGTCATTCTAATTTTAAATCTAGTTAGAATGAGTTCATTTTCCCAATTTAAATTGCTTAAATCAGAAAAGTAGACATTGTGGCAAAAGTTAACAGAAATTGTTAAGGAGTTGAACAGATTGGATAAGATATTGAAAACAGGAAGGGAAATTATTTAGTCATTCACTCAGTCAACAAAGATTTCTCACCTCTCGACCATGTCACATGTTGTCTGATGGCACAAGGATGAAGGAATTCTGACCTCCTGGCACTTACTTTCCAGGGACTGGAGGATGACAAACCAATAAGCACATTGTTGTGCTCTCTGTCATCAGGTAGCCATAAATGCCACGTAGAAAAATAAAGCAATGTAAAGAATGGAGGGGTGAGAATCAGAGGAAGCAATTTTTAATGCTGAGAATGATGTTGCTCTTGTAACAAGAGAGAGACAAATAAATTATAAATTTAAAAGATCTGCAAAGACAAAGAATGTAAATGCTCATCCTAGTGATGTGTCAGTGAAACTGAAGTTGATTGCTATATCATTTTGATTTTAATTCTAGTCAAAGCTAGTTAATTTTTCCCATTGCTGGCAGTGTTTGATTTTCACACTTATTTTGTATAGCAGCAGCCTTAAAAATATTTATGTCCTGGGGTCAGCCTGGTGGCGCAGTGGTTAAGTTCGCACATTCCACTTTGGCAGCCTGGGGTTTGCTGGTTCGGATCCCGGGTGCGAACCTACGCACCACTTGTCAAGCCATGCTGTAGCAGGCATCCCACATATAAGGTAGAGGAAGATGGGTGCGGATGTTAGCTCAGGGCTAATCTTCCTCAAAAAAACCAAAAAATGTCCTTTGACCCATAATACTGTCAAGCCATGCTGCAGCAGGTATCCCACATATAAAGTAGAGGAAGATGGGCGCGGATGTTAGCTCAGGGCTAATCTTCCTCAAAAAAACCAAAAAATGTCCTTTGACCCATAATACAGTGATGCTTAGGCTCATTGGGTCTAATGCCCTCTTTTTTATAATAAATATTTTGTAACACCCTCTTTTCTATCATGAAATGAAATCTTGGATAATATAACCTATCTAGAGACATAATTTCAAGAATTCAAGAAACTCCTTCAAAGAAACAAAGGGAAAGTAATTTATAATAAACGTAACAACATAGTAAGACATATCAATGCCCGCATCCGTGCGTGGAGTTACTGTGGCGGCCTCCAAAGCAGACTAGGGACCAGTCACAACTGGGAACATCACATCAGCTGACTGGCCCAAAGCAAGTCTTCAGGCCACCTCTCATCCCGGGGGGCAGGAGAGTCTAATGCTCCCACAGGCCCAGATCAGGAAGAACCTGAAAGCTTTGGTGTAACTGAGTCAGGCTCCAGGCTGTCAGTTGGATGCTTGTGTTTGACTAAGTGACCTTAGACAGGACACTGCATGTGACACAGTCCTCTTTTGGTTGAGGCTATCCCATGCACTGACACCTGGCTCTGCCCACCAGTGCCACGAAAGCTACCCCCAGCAAATATGCTTTGCCAAGTTTCCAACAGCCCACTCGTAGGCAGGCTAGCCCTCTTTAAGAACCTTTGTATCCATCAAGCTCATGGGACTTATTCTCAGATAGTAATCATAAAAAGGACAATGCTATTTGTCTGAATATATTGATGTCAAGGTTATTAATGACAGTATAAAGTTGGAAACAATGGAAATATCTTAAATGAATGGAAGATTTAATTAGCTATGATTTTTCCAAACAGGGAATATTATACAGTCATTAAACAGAGAAATAGAATCCAAAAAGCAATGTGAACCCAAAATATCACTTATGATATACCATTGATTAAAAGCATACGTGACATGTAATCTACATAAAAACGCAAATGTGTATGAGACAAAGAAGGAAATAGTCTAAAATTGGTGGTCATATGAGAATGCATCAGCTAATTATTGCTGTGTAACAAATGACCCCAACATTTGGTACCTTAAAACAACAAGCAATTGTTAGGTCATGGTTCTGTGGGTCAGCAATTTGGGCTGGGCTCACCCCGAGTGATTCTTCTGCTGGTCTTTTTGGACTCACTCGTACCATGATGGCCAGTTAGAGGCTTGGCGGAGCAGGTTAGTCCAAGGTGGTCCCACTCACGTGTCCAGCAGTTGCTGCTAGCTGTCAGCTGGGCCTCTCTCTGCAGCCGGCTAGCCATGGACATCTTCTCTTAACAAACCTGGAAAAGTGCACAATATTTTAAGCCTGAATTATAACTTTAAAGCTGCTGAAGGAAGAGATTGATAGAGATCATTTTGTGTGTACATTTTAATACTATTTCACAAAGGTCTAATTAACCACAGAATATCAGAGTCAAAAGGATGACAGACCAGCCATCTGTCTGATCCAAGGAAGACAGGTAGGTTTTATCTGAAGTGTCAACTAAACTAGCTGGTGCTGGACTGGCATTAGAGGCTGGTGTCTCCAGGGGATAGAGAGCAGTGCGCGGTTAGCTGGGCAGCCAGGTTGGCCCCGGGGTCCGGATTGAGAGCGGTGAGGTAAGACCACACACTGGCCGTGGGAAATTGAGGCCCCTGGAAGCATGAGCTCTTGTATTTGATTCCTTCCAAGGAGTCTGCTCAAAGCGAATAGACCTTATCTGGCTGCAGCATTTAAAGACACTGGCATTTTTTACATTTTTGACAAATGACTGACAAACGGTAAACTCTGTGCACAGGTGGTGGTGCGGGAACTGTTGGCTCAATACACCAAACAGTATGAAGAAAGACCGATCACTAGCCTGCTGCAGAGCTGGGCTGAGTCTGGGGGAGACAAGCTGAGAACCAGGTATGTAGCTGCTCAGGCTGTCACCGTCCTTGGCCCTCAGTGTCCTCTTATTGAGCCTGAGTGCAAAGAGTGCCTTGTCGTGGCACAGCTCACTCTTGTTTAAATTTTCAATATTTGGCATATGCAAAAAATACACGAATATGTGACATCAATGCTTGTGCGCACCCTCCCCAACTTGAGAGCCAGAACATTGCTAAATTCTGTTCTTTCTACTTGTGTTCCCTCTTTATTGCATGTTCACTGTTCCAAGCACTTTATGGGGTTTAATCCTAAATACCCTATGAGGTAGGTTATTATTTCCATTTTCCAGATGAGGAAACTAAGGCACAGAGGTTAAGTATCTTGCCCAAGGTTACATGCTAATGAGTGACAGAGCTAGGATTTGAACCCAGATAGTCTGGCTTCAGGATCCACACCTTTGGTTGTCTCTATTGATTTTTTAGTATTGTTTTTAAGCTTGATAAATAAGGCGTATTGTATGTGGTATTCTGTAGCTTCCTGTTTTCTCTCAATATTTTGTTTCTAAGATTCATCCAATTGTTACCGGTAGCTGAAGAGCTGCTCTCTTTGCTCATATTTCATCATGTACACGTACCACTATTTACTCATCCATTCTAATCTCCAATATCAGCAGACATTTGGGTCATTTTTGATATTTTGCGCAAAGCTCTTATGAAAAATCTTGTATGTGTTTTCTGGGGAATACGTGTAAGAGTTTCTACAGGGCTTTCAAATTTAGTTGCTGTGACTCAGAGCAAGAAATAAATTTTACATTACTGCTGACACCCACACATCCGTAAAGTGCCCCCTCAATAGACACAACTGAAGCAAACATTTCATAAAACACTGCTCATCCTATCACTCATCATGCTCCCTAATGTTTTCTAATTTTATTTTTTGAAATATTGATCTCAATCCTTTACATTGATTTCATGACCCATTAGTGATTTGCAATCTGTTGTTTGAAAACACTCAATAGTCTACATTACCTAGGAGTGAAATTGCTGTGTTGTAGGTGTGCTGACGTTCAACTTTACTAGATAGTGCCAAATTATTTTTCAAAGTGATTGCATAAATTTATACCCCACGAGCAGCATGTGTCCTGTGGAACCATATCCTCCCCAACACTTGGTATTTTCAGGCTTGATTTTTGTGAATACAATATAAAAAAAAAATCTCTCACTGTGACTCTAAATTGCATTTTCCTTATTACTATTAAGGTTGAGCATGCTTTCACATGTTTATTTGCCATTTGAATTTCTTCTTATGTGAAATAACTGTTCATGTGTTTTGCCAATTTTTCTATTATTTTTGTTTTACTGATTTTTAGGGGCTCTTCATCCTTTGCTGTTACAGACGTCACAATCATCTTCCCCAAGTTTGTGGTTTGTCTTGTATTTTCTTTGTGGTGCCTTTTGGTCAACATAAATTCTTAAGCTACAATTGGATTTATCAATCTTTTGTTTATATTCCACACTTTCTTCACCTTGTCTACTTTGAGACCATGAAATATATATTTTTTAAAGTTCGTGGGTTTCACCTTTCACATTTAAGTCTTGAATCCATTAGGTTCAGTCTATGGTGTGAGGAGGGATCTCATTTCATTGTTTTCTCCCTTAGGGATTGTCAGTTGTTCCAGCCCCGTTTACTGATTGACTGTCCTTTCCTAGTGATCTCCAAGGCCCCCTCTGGCATGTACTAAATTTCTATAAACGTGGGAGTCCATTTTTGGGGCTATTTTGTTCCTAGTCTGTTTGTATATCCTTAATCTAACAATGCATTGTTGCAATGATGCTAGCTTTATAATTACATAATATACTAATATATAATAGAGATTCAGAGTGATGTTGGCTGTTCTGGGTCTTTCACACTTCCATGTAAGTTTTGGATCAGTTTGTCAAGTTCCTCAAAAAAAAAAAACCCCAAACCTACAGATACAAAAAAGGAAAATATTCTATGATCGCACACATACGGGCTATCTAGAGTAGCAAATTCATAGACACAGGAAGTAACATAGTGGTTACCGGGGCCGGGCGGGGGAGGGAATGGGGAATTATTGTTTAATGGGCACAGAATTTTAGTTTTGGATGATGAAAAAGTTCTGGAGGTGGAGAGTGGTGACGATAGCTTGATGTGAATGCCGCTGAACTGTGTTCTTAAAAATGGTTACAATGGTAGATTTTATGTTATGTATATTTTACCACAATTTTTAAAAGTCGGCTGTAATTTTCTTTGAAAGTGTATTTGATCTATATATTTTCAGAAAAATTGACATATTTATAAAACCGATCTTCCTCTCAAACATTTTAACCTTGTAAGTGTCTTCCAGAGACTTAGCATTTTCTCCATGCGTAGCATATCCTTTCATAGATTTATTACTAGGTACTTTATAATTGTGTTTTGTTATAAAAAGAATATTTTTTAAATTACATTTTTGGTTATTGCTGGTTTATTATAAATGCAGTTGACTTCTGCATATAAACCTGCCTGGAAAGCATTTCTTCTAAATGTATCTGTAGATTCCTTGGGGTTATTTTTTCCATAGACAATTGCATCATCTGTAAATAAGGAGTTTTTCTTTCTTCCTCCTCAGTTGTTATTCCTTTGATTTTTTTGTCTGTAGAAGCTGTTCTTTTGTCTTATTCCTGGTTTTGAAAAGAATTAGTTTAACCTTTCTAGTAAGAATATTTGCTGAGGTTTTTGGTAGACACACTTTGCTTCCTAAAGAAGCTCCGTCTATTATTTTGAACGTATTCTTGTCATTGCTAGATGATGAATTTTACTGAAAATGATTTTTTGCACCAATTGAAATGATCTTATGATAGTTCTTTAGCTGGTAATTTGAGAAATAACCCTTGTAAATCTTTTAATGTGAAACAACCCTTGCGTCCCTGAGAAACGTTCAATTTTTCATGCTTCATTATTATTTTTACATTTTCCTGGGTTTGGTTTGCTAGTAGTATTATTTTTTAGAATTTTTGTTTACTTATTGGCTTATCATTTTCCTTTCTTGTACTTCCCTGATTTGGATTTATGTCAAGTTTTACTGTTCTCATACAGTTATGCGGGGAGCAGTTTCTTATTCTGTGGGAGAATTTGATAAGTTATCTGAAAACTATCTGGGTCTGGGAGCATGTTTAATCTGCTGATTCAATTAGTTTAATTGTTTTAAGACCATTTAGGCTCTCTCTTCTTGTGACAGTTTTGGTATATGGTATTTTTCTAGGAATTTATCCATTTGGTTTCGAATTTATTGGTTTAAGGCTTTTGTACTATTCTCTAATTATCTTTTTAACTTCTGCTAGATCTGTAGTTATGTCCCGTTTGTCATTCCTAAAATTATTTCTTGTACCTTCTCTCTTCTTTATTGTTTAATCTCACCAGATATTTGTCTAGTTTATTATTTTTTCGAACAACCAGCTTCTCCCCTTATCGACCCTCTGTCATACCTTTGCTTTCTACTTCATTGACTTATGCTCATAAATATATTGTCTCCTTTATTCTGCTTTTGAGGCACTTATTACGCTTTTTTTCTTTTGTGTTTTTTTAAATTATTATTTTCATTTGGAGACAGATTATTGGTCTCCATCACCCAAGTGTATTGAACTAATTTCCAAGGAAACTATTCATTAGAAAATATAATATTAGAATCCTGATTACGAACATGGGAAATAGAATAAATGAGAGTATGGGACTTTTCATATCTGCTGGCATGAAGTGAAATTAAGAAATCTGTCGTCTGTCCTTCCCCCCACCCTCCCTTTTTTTCTTTTTTACTACTGCTCAGATTCCTGTTTATTCAAACTGTAGTCTACCTTAAAGCTTGAAAACATCAGCTTCCATATCCCAAGACTCTTTCACTTAAGTCTCCTCAGTTTGAATGCCTCAATTTGTCCTGTGCGTCTTTTTAATATTTCCAGCCCTGAATGGGCATTTTACAGTACTGATAGCATTCCCCTCCCAGGTTACTAGTTTGAAAAGCTTCCAACATAAAAGGACTTGAAAGAACAATGCAATTCTCATCAGAATCAGTTTCATCCATTCAGGAAACTTCTTCCCAAACTGTCCGCACATCATCTGTCCTTTCATTTCTTTTCCAGATAGCAGAGCAGGGCTTGTTTGCATCATTTTGGAAGCATAGCAGACTCTCACTCATATGCAAATCTCTATTCCTAACAGATTTTCCAGGATAGACTTGAGATGTGCCAAAGGCAGTATTCCAATTGTAAATATTTGGAAAGTTCCAGTCCATTTATTTTTGTCTCGGTTATTAACCTCCAAAACAGTACATATCTCTCTCCCACACATCCAGATTTTACTGATTCAGTCTGTCTGTGTTTATCTACTTAAGTCCCAAAACTTTACTCACTCTGATTTTTATGTCTATTAAGAGCAGCCTTTGTCATCCAGCATGTTTTCAGCACACTCTGTGTCCTGGGAACTTCTCTAGGCACTTGTGATGCGGCAGCGACTGTGGGTTCCCAGTCTTCACGGAGCTTATGTTCTAGAAGAGCAGTTCGAAGGCAGTTATATTCAAGAGAAGAACCCATGAGCAGGTGGGGACATGAGGAAAGATGGGCTGAGAACTTCCCGGTGCCCTGACACCCCTCCATGTAGGCAGCCATTTGTGTGGGCACCCAGAGATACCCCTCATCTGGACTGTAGGAGAGTCAGTCACGGTGCTGAAAAGGCGCCATGAGACTAGGTGAGGAGGGCAG
The DNA here is from genome assembly GCF_037783145.1 of Equus przewalskii. NCBI lineage: Eukaryota > Metazoa > Chordata > Mammalia > Perissodactyla > Equidae > Equus > Equus przewalskii. Next base: position 13,581,927 of record NC_091844.1, read on the forward strand.
GGCCTGGCTCTGAGAGGGGCTGTACCTGGTTCTGCGAGCAGCTCCATTCAGTCCTTTCCTGTCCCAGTGAGTGTGTCTCTCCCCCTCCCCCAAGGGGCTTCCCCTGGAGCTCCCCCTGCTCTTATCAACCCATGATCCCTAGGAGGCTGTGGGGGTTGAGGAAAGTCCAGATTCTGTATTGTGCTTGAATGTTTTGCCATATTATATTATGAACATTTTCAAATATTTAACAAAATTGAAAGAATTTTAATGAACTGTCATATACCTACCATCTATACCCTACTGCTAACATGTTACTATACTTGCTATGTCACATATATATCCACGTATCAGCCCCTCAACCCATCCATCAATTCATCTTTTTTTTTTTGATGCATTTCAGAGTAAACTGCAGACAGCATACTTCTAAGAAACATGAACATCGTTAACTAGAGCTCAATATTTGGTTACAGTTTTTTTGCCCTATGTAGAATTTGAATACAATGAAATGCAAGATCTTGGGGGCTGGCCCCGTGGCACAGCGGTTAAGTGCACAAGTTCCACTTCAGCGGCCTGGGGTTCGCCAGTTTGGATCCCGGATGCGGACATGGCACTGCTTGGCATGCCATGCTGTGATAGGTGTCCCATATATAAAGTAGAGGAAGATGGGCACGGGTGTGAGCTCAGGGCTAGGCTTCCTCAGTGAAAAGAGGAGGATTGGCAGCAGATGCTAGCTCAGGGCTAATCTTCCTCAAAAAGAAAAAAAAGAAAAGAAAGAAATGCACAAATCTTAAGTGTGCATTCATTGAGTATTGGCAAATTGCATATACCTGTGTAACTAAAACCATTATTAAGTTATAGCTCATTAGCAACACTCCAGAAGGTTCTCTGGTGTTCCTTTTCAGTCAATTTCTGTGACCACAACCCCAGATGCAGCCACTGTTCTGATAGCTTTCTACCATAGCTTTTCCTGTTCTGGAATTCCACCTAAGTGGAACCATACAGCACGTACTGTTTTGTAGCTGGCTTATTAACTCAGCATAATGATTTTGGTTTTTTCTTGAGGAAGACTGGCCCTGAGCTAACATCAGTGCCCATCTTCCTCTACTTTATATGTGGGACACCTACCACAGCATGGCTTGCCAAGTGGTGCCATGTCCACACCCGGGATTCCAACCGGTGAACCCCGGGCCACCAAAGTGGAACGTGTGCCCTTAACCTCTGCGCCACTGGACCAGTCCCCGCATAATGCTTTTTGAGATTCACTCGTGTTGTCATGTATATTAGTTCCATTTTTGTGTGTGTGTGAGGAAGATTCACTCTGAGCTAACATCCATTGCCAGTCCTCCTCTGTTTTTTCGCTTGAGGAAGGTTAGCCTTGAGCTAACATCTGTGCCAGTCTTCCTCCACTTTGTATGAAGGATGCCTCCACAGCATGGCTGATGAGTGGAGTGGGTCCACACCTTGGATACAAACCCGCAAATCCTGGGCCACTGAGGTGGAGCGCATGGAACTTTAACTGGTCGGCCACAGGGTCGGCCCCAGTTTGTCCCTTTTTATTGCTGAGTAGCATTCTGTCTTGTGGATATACTGGGATTTGTTTTCTATTCTCTTATTGATGGATAAACCCCTGGGATATTTCCAGTTTTTCACTCCTTTGAATAGAACTGCTGTCAACATTCATCTACAAGCCTTTTTTTGCATTTCCCTGATGACCAATGATGTGCATTTGAGTTTAATTTAAATTTTACGTAAGTTTGGAGTCATTTTGACCTTCTTGTAAAATACGAGGAGGTTTCCTTGAGCGGTATTCCTATTGTTAAGAGAGTCTGCATGGCATGGTCAGGCTTCACGTGTGACTCATAATAGGCGGGTGGATGAGATCCACTTCCTGTAGCATATGTAGTTCACAACCTCAGGTGGACAGAGTTCTACAGTAAACACCCCAAGGAAGGTGGTTTCTAATAACAACACTCACAGTCTCCAGGCTGCATAGTAACAGTCCTTGGAATGACTAAAACATACTTTTCCATAAAGTATGAAAGTTCTTTACATTTTTTGTTAAAGAGACTGAGACAGAAAATCAACCTTCTAAAGGTCAGATTCAGAATAAGTATTTATATAATTTAACTTTCCTGATAAGTGGCATGTAAATAACCTCCCATCTTTCTCGTCCAAATGGAGGGCAAGTATTAATTCAGAGTTTGGCATTCTCAAAAGCATACTATCGATTGCTTCTTAATTTTCTTTTGTGGCTTCTGATTAAGCAACAACAACAGCTACTTGTGGGTTTTTAATTTTAATTAATGAAAAATCTCTTTGGGTCTTATAATAACTTACTTCCCAAGGGCCAAGGGGTAAGCCTGAGCTGTGGGAAACTCTAAGTGTGAATTAACCTCTTAGCTGTCAGTCTAAGTTCTAAAGACAGAAGTTTCATTGCTGCGTGGGGGATGAGGGTACAAAATTAGCATAAAAGGTAAAGTGCATGATGAAAAAGCTGTAGGGTTTAGAGGGAGACTTGGGTAATTTGAGTTTGTTTGTGCCTTGGCCTCTTAACTCCCCCGTGCCTCAGTTTCCTCATATGCCATACAGAGAAGATAGAAATTACTACCTGCTAAAGAAAGCCACCATCTCTGGGGCACACTCTGGCCTGTGGGCGGCCACACCCCTCTCACTGCCCTCCAGGGCTACCCTTCCCTTAAACACCGGTGTCCCTTAGGACAAATCCCAATGTGAGCGTGTTTTACCCATGTGACCTTGAACAGGTCACTGACTCCTGCTGAGCCTCAGTCCCTCAAATGGTATATTGGATAATTACAGTATCTGCATCATAAAATTACTGAGATTATTGAGTAATTCACAGAAAATACTTAGGATCGTTCCTGATGCATGATGCATTTAATAAATATTATTCATTGACCAATACTTTGTGACCGATGTATTTGATTACTAATTCATTTATAATCATTATTATAACAAATGCCCAACAATGGTTGAGTAAATTATTATAAACATACTTGATGGAAATTATATACCTGTTAATGAAGAAAGACTGTAAAATATTGAACGCTACTTTAGCAAAACAGGAAGCGAAAAGCAGGAAAACAAACTATCTTTATGCTACAAGGACAACCACGTAGGATCAACCGGGGCCAAGCAGTCATCAGAAAAATGCCGAAAGAAGCACGAACACAGCAAGTGAGAGGGGAGTGGTTATGCGTACTTACACTGCTTTTCTATTGGAAGAAAACTTGTTTTGAAAAAACAAACCTCATCTATTTCTTTGAAATGAATTCTTTGGTGAGGACAAGATAATAATGATGGTCACTGTGTTTTTCTTTCAGTTTCCTGGCATTTAACATGGACACAGTCGGTAATCTCACCTTTCTGTTGAAAGCAGTGAATTTTCGTGAAAGGGTTCTCCAGCGGAGTTTGGTGGCCAGAATTTATTACAAGGTAAAGACACATTGTGTTATATTTTTCCTTTTGATGTGTGTTTAAGGCATGTTCTTGCTGGTGAACTATCTGCTAAATGTAGTAGAGGATGAGTCGGCGTGATTGCGAACTTCTGGAAATGGCTACCACCGTTCTACAGGCCATTTTGCAAGACAGCCTTGCTTGCTTTGGAGGCCTCAGATGCTCCTGTTTAACCCTTTTCTATCATCTTTTAGAATTCCACCCTCAAGCATCGTTCAGCTGCCATGGGAGTTGATGAGTGGAGTAATTCTTAGCCCTTATTGTAATTGAAAAATCATTGTCTATATGTATAATGAATACATTGTTCTCTGGCAGGGGCGGGGGAGTGCAGCAGGCATATGTGAAAATTAACCATTGGATTAGCTTGAGATGCGCTCTATTTCCTATTAAAACACACATGATGCTCTGCAAAAACATAAAAGCTTGTACAGTATCAGCATTGATAGAAATCTAGAGGGAATTTACACCAGGTACAGTGCCAATGGGGTAGGTTTGAGGAAACACCCACCACAGCAGCAATATCTGTTTCATCTTCTAATCCCACCACAAAATAGCCAGCAAGACCCCAAGAGAAGGCTTTACTCCTCCTCTCTGCTCAGGCTCAGGGGCTCAGAGCTACTGTAACCTGAAACCAGACCACTGCTCCCACTCTGCATGAGAATTAGGTTCCAAGAGGGCCAGAATTGGGCCCCATGCAACTCTCCCCCTTCAAGACATCTCTTTTTATATCAGTGCCAAGAGCACATCTCTCAGAACAACAGAGTGAGTAGAAGGGATGAGGATGAAGGGCACATGGGGGTGGGGATTCTCTTAGGAAATGCTCTGGAGGCAGAAGAGCCCTGGGAGCAGAAAGTGGTCCACATCCACCCTGGTGGAACAGAGCCAGACAGATGAGTCCTGCTGGAAGCTGGGCCAGGGTTGTCCAGATCAGTCCATCCTCCAGGTTTAGATCTGAGGTGAGGTCCTGCCAGACACGAGGGCACATCCAGGTAGGTTTAGGTCACTCCGTGTTCCCTGCCCTTATCAAACAGGGAGCCAGCCAAAATAAGAGAAAGATGCAACCAATGGCAAAACTACTATAGATGCACCAGCAAGCAGAATTAATAATGGCTACAGTGTAATCTATGAGCTAGCTTTCCAAGACTGTAGAAGTAGAGGATAAAGAGGAAATGGCAAAAGATGATAACAGAGTGGAAATCATAGAAATCCTACCTATGGATCACAAATATTCCTGAAAATGCTAAACAAGAGGATCAGAAATAATAATAACAGACATAAAAGAAAAATATTTTCTTTAGTGTAAAATAAATCAAGATTTTAATGGGAAAAAACCTGTAGCTGGATATAATCTGCTAATCTAGAGTAAAGAGAATATCATATAAGCAACCAGACAGAAAATAAGTTTAACCACAAATGGAAAAAAATAAGGCTGGCTTCAGTTGTTACTCACCAGCTCTGAGTGGAGTAATATCTGCTTCTCTAAAGAGGAGGCTTCATAATCTAAGCATACTATTCCAAACCAAATTTAACTCAGGAGTGCAGGCAGTGCAAAGATATTTTCAGACATCTAAGAATTAGAAACAATTTCACTCATATGACTTTCCTTTAAAAATTATTCAAAGACTTACTCCCTAGGACATTAAAAAGAATCAAAATTAGTAACTTGAAAATAAGGAAGTCAAGATCCAAGAGGATTGGTGGTCCCTGTGAAGCCAACCAATAAGTATTTGTTTTTAAAAAAAATACTTACAATGTTCAGAAGCTAAAAATGTTTTTCGGGAAAAACATGAGTTAAAAAATAAAAACTTGACTAATTGGTTCTGTAGTAGATTGGGTTTATAATATATTCTAAGGTAAGAAAACAGCTAAAGTAAAATAAAAAACATGCTCAATTTCTTACTTTAATTGCAAGGTGGGCAAAAGACATTGCTTTGTTCTGATTTGGTTCATCAGAGAAATATAGATTAAAATATATGTTTCATTAGGGCTGGGCCCATGGCCTAGTGGTTAAGTTCAGGATGCTCTACTTTGGTGGCCCAGGTTTGGTTCCCGGGCTTGGACCAGCACCACTCATGGGTGGCCATGCTGTGGTGGTGACCCACATACAAAATAGAGGAAGACTGGCACAGATGTTAGCTCAAGGTGGATCTTCCTCAGCAAAAAAGTAAAATAAAATATATATGTTTCATTAAATTGCAAGTCAACATGGGTACTAAACACATAATGCTTATTATCCAGATCTCTACAGAAGACACGGCAAAGATAAATAAATGAGAAGAAGTTTGTGTGATGAGAGGCAGAGCAAAGAACAAACAGAAAGCATGTTCTTGGAGTCCTTGAAGGTCCTCCAGCACTGTTCCTCCAGACTTGCCCACACAGAGGCTGGAGGGCTGTTTTAAGAGTTCCCACTGCCAATTGCTCCTTGGGTTGAGAATTTCTCTGGGAACTGCTGCCCAAAATCTGCTTTCTCTTCATTGTGATGTCCCCTTTGTCTCTTGTCTAACTCGCCTAAGTACAAGTCCCCTGGCCCTGGCCCCGGAAGGTTAGTGGTTTGATCTTGAGCTGCACTGCTCTGGTAATTCCTTGAAAACGACTTTTCCATTGCAATGCGATCCCTAACTTCAATCCACAATAAGCCAGGGAGAGGCATCTTCTGACACATTTCCATCCTAGGGGCCATAGATCCCTCCAACTTCCACCTGTAGAAAGTGGAAGATTCGATTGAAAATGGGCCATAATGTGAAGTGAAAGAAGTTTCAGTTCTCCTTGAGAAAGCATGGACCATCATATTAGATGAGAAATAAATCTTATCGTATACATTTTGTATGGAAACAAAGCAAATTATATACATTGATGTATAGTTATATATATGAAAACAAACATGATTTTTTAAAAGAAGAGTAAATATAGATTGGCCACAGCAAGATATTTTCAGATAGCTTTCAGAAGATTGATATATCAGTCTGCGAGGGCTACCGTAACAAAAATACCACAGACTGGGACTTGAACAACAGGAATTTACTTTTTCATGGTTCTGGGATCTGGAAGTCCAAGACTGAGGTGTCAGCAGGGTTGATTTCTTCTGAGGTCTTCTCTGTGGCTTACAGATGGCCGCCCTCTTGCTGCCTCTTCACGTGGTCTTCCCTCTGTTCTTAAGTGCCTCTGGTGTCTCTCTTCTTACAAGGATGCCAGTCAAATTGGATTAAGACCCCACCCTCATGGCCTCATTTTAACTTAATCACGTCTTTAAAGACCTTATCTCCAAATACCTTACATTCTGAGGTGCTGGTGATTGGGACTTCAGAGTATGAGTTTGAGGGGGACACAATTCAGCTCATAACCGTTGGCAATGTTGACCTTAAAAAATAAAAAGAATTTAAAAACATTAAACAGTACAAAGCTACATTAATGATACCATAACCATGAGCTTTTATGTGCCAAATGACAGATCATCTGTGGTAGCCCCAGCCATCCCTGCCTCCTGAGATTCCTATGCAATCGTCTTACATACGGTACCAGTCCTCTCCCAGATTGTACCAGAGTAGGTCTGTGTGACATACAGCAGAAATGATGACAGATCCCCTTTCAGATTAGATTATTTCAACAAAAAGCAGTTTCCATCTTGGTTGCTGCCTCCCTCTTTGGATCACTCACTCTGTGGGAAACCTCGTCATGAGCATGCCCTGTGGAGAGGCCCATGAGACAAGGATCAGAAGCCTCCTGCCAACCACCACATGAGTGAGCTTGGAAGCATGTCCTTCAGCCCCACTCAGAGCTTCAGGGACTGCAAGGACTGGGGCAGTCAACAGCTTGCTACAACTTTGAGAGATCCTACTAAGCACCTTCTAGATGCGTGACTTTCAGAAACTGTGTGAATAATGCTTGTTATTTCAATCTGCTGAATTTGGGGGCAATTTGTTACATAGTAGTAGATACCTAATACAGATTTGGGCACCTCAGAGTTGGGTACTGATGGAGCAAAAAACTAAAATGTAGGTGTGCTCTGAGAAAAGTTTTGGTAGAGAACTAAAATGCCTTGAAGAAATTGTGAATAGAAGCCTATAGTCTTGTTAAAGCTGTGGGTGGGGACTTGCAGGAAAGTGATGTCAATACTTTTGGAATCTAGAGGAAGGGGGTTCTTTGTTATGTAGTGGCAGAATTTCATAGCAATGTTGCCTGCAGTTACATGGAAAGTAGAAAATGTACCTACCCACCTAGGGGATTGAAAGTGTTGAAAGTGCTGCCTGCTTTCTTATGCTCATGTGTCCCTTAACGAGGGGATACCTTCTGAGAAATATGTCGTTGGGCAACTTCGTCGTTGTGTGGCTATCACAGAGTGTGCTTAACAGATCTGGTGGTATAGCCTACTACACGCTTGGCTATATGGTACTGATCTTATGGGACCACCATCGTGTATGCAGTCCATCACTGACTGAAACGTCATTATATGGTGCATGACTGTATTAAAGGTGACAAGAGAGAGAAGCTAAAGGAAACACTTTAACGTGAAGGAACTGGCACTTGCTATGGCTTTGAAGCTCCCCCAGCCCTCCCTATGGTAAATGTATTCCTTTTCTGTGGGTGCTGTAACAAAATCCCACAAACTAGGTGGCTCGAAACAGCAGAAATTTATTCTCGCAAGTTCTGGAGGCCAGAAGTCTGAAATCAAGGTGGGAGCAGGGCTATGCTCCCTCTGAGACTCTGGGTAGAATCCTTCCTTTCCTTTTCCTAGCTTCCGGTGGCTCCTGGCAACTTGGTGTCCCTCGGCTTGTCCCGGCAGCAATGTCTGCTTCTGTCATCATATGGCAGCATGCTGAGAAAACTAGGCAGCCACAAACATGTGTGCCTTTCTGATGATGGAACGATGCCTCGCAGGGAGGAACCAAAGCCCAGAGGATGGAGCCAAGAGCCGTGGAGAGTAAAAACTCCTAGGCACAGGTAGGACTGAATCCGAATCGAGAAACTTCTGACATTTGCTCGGCTGGATTTCAGAATTTCTATGGCTCAGTGACCCCTGTATTCCTCCCATTTTCTTCCTTGTTGAGCAAGAGAATATATAAGTGGTTATCCTGTTCCTGTCTCCCTGTTGGCCGTGTAGGGACAGATAATTTGTCTCTTAGTGAAAAGACTTCAAATGAAGAGGAACTGTACTCAAGGAATAGCATCTGAGGAATCTTTCCTGCACCTAGACTAGACTTTGATGACGGGGTTCTGGAATTTGAACGATGCTGTAGTGGGATGAAACTTTTGTGGACCTTGGGAAGAGGTGATGATGGGCTGTAATGGATAGAATCCAAGAAGGCCTTCCATGATCCCCCCCTCCAGGTAGTCACACCCTTATCTAGTCCCGACATTACATATAGTACCAGGGCTGGTATGTAGCCAACAGAGTACAGCAGAAGTGATGATGTGTCTCTTCTGAGATTATATTATAAGTACGCTGTGCCTTCTGCCTTCTCTGTTTCTCTCTCTCTCTCTCCCCTCTCTCTCTCTCCCCTTCTCTCTTGGATTCCTCACTCTGGAGGAAGCTACTTCATGAGCAGCTCATGGCAAGCTTCTTGCCAAAAGCTATGTGAATGAGCATAGAAGTGTTTCCTCCAGCCCTATCAGCTCTTCAGGGATGGTAAGGACTAGGGCAATCAACAACTGGACTGCAGCCTCGTGAGAGAGCCTGTCCCAGAAGCACCCGGTCAAGTCGTACCCAGATTCCTCACCCTCAGAAATCGTGTCAGACAACAAGAGATTTTTTTGTTTTAAGATGCTAAATTTGGAGATAATTTGTTGCTTAGCAATAGATGACTAATATAGCATCTGAAAGCAAAAATCATTTGGTAGCTTTGGCATTAATATGTACTTTTTTAAAATGAAATACGAGAGGAGATTATAATGTTTTTAACCAATATTTCCATTTAATAACATAAGGTGGCATTCTTTCTGTGTCAATGAGGACATGATAGCACAATATTCTGATGCTTCTAGTTTTTCAGTTATTATAGACAGTGCCACAATGAACATTCTTAACACTCTGCCGTTTTTAGACTTTACACACTGCCCAACTGTTCTTTACAAATGTTGAACCAAAATGTGCTTCCCCAGGGTCCACGTTTCTCCACACTCATTTTTCTAACACTCTATTCCTCCAACTTTGTAACTTTTTATCTTCAGGATGTGGGAGTCTGTCAGCTTCTTTTCATATTTTTATTTTATTGACATTAGGTCCACTGTAATATACTTTTAGTTCTATTTTCAGCATGATATTAATGCTCTCTGGTGTTCATTAAATATTCAGAACTACTTTCTACTTATAGTTGTTTTCTGCCAGAGAATGAATTGTTCACAAGTGTTGATTTTCTGGTTTTGAGAAAAGAAAACCTTTATATACACAGGAGTGTGTTTTCTGAACATAAAAAAAAATTTAAGCAAGTGATGTGGCAAAGAAAGGCAAGGGTTTTAGAATCAGACAATTATATGTACTCACTTCTGAATCTATAAATTTTGGATCGTAAGAGTAGTAGACACAGTACAAACTTGTTGCAAGGATGGTATACAATAGAATATGTAAAAAAAAAAAGCATTTTAAAAAATGATAAGCTTTGCACTCATGTTAATCATCTCAGTTACTACCATTAATGCAACCATTTTAACGGTCGATTCAATTCAGTATTCATTGAGCAATACGGTTTTCTAGGGCTGAGCAGGGAAGACCACAAAGATTATTAAGATATGCTCCTGCCTGGGTTAGCCCAGTTAGCCCAAGGCAAACTGAAATAAGTGCTAAATTATGACAAAACCTACAAGCTTAGAGGAAAGAATATTGACTTCTACATTTTAGTTGGTGTTTTGGCTCAGCTTTGTGTTCAGCTTGCTATGTTGGCCTGTGTCTTCCTCCATCAATTTGGTGTATCTTGAAATAAAATGATCTGTTCAGCATTTGAACATCTGACCCCAACAGTCTGGGCGATGGTCTCTGGACAGTGTCCAAAGGTGGGTGATTTCATCTCGAATGCCAGGATCTCATAAAAATAACTACGTGATTTGGTTCAGAATCTTTTAAACATGTAAAAACATGTGGGCTCCAGAAATCTGCTTTTCTTCTCAGTTTTTCAGTAATGCTCTTTAACTTTTCTCAAATGTCCGTTTTATTTTAAAGACACTTGGCCAGCCCTTCTCAGCACATTAGGGAGCCCATTTGTCTCTTGACCTGGAACGAGTGCTGAGGGCTGGTAGTTCGCAGTCAGAGTTGGAGAGTCAAGACCACTAGGTTCTCGTGAGAGCATAGGGCTTTACTACCATCTGATAATGCCTTTTCCTCCTTGGTGTTGCCAGAATGTAACTCAAAATGGGGCCAGGAAATGTCCTTTGGTGTGCTGGTGGCTGTCGAGGGAGACAAGCTCCTTAGCTTCCCTCGGAAGTCCCGCCTCTCCAATTTTCCAAAATCATGTTGCAAACGTTGCTCATCAAGGTTGCTACACCCTTTCCCCATTAGTGGGAAGAAAAAATAAACCAATAAACAATGGCTTGTCACTTTGAGAGTACTCTATTAAGGACGTCTGTCATTTTATGGAGAAAAATCTATGGAAAAAAGTATAGACTTTCATTAATCAATATGTTTAACAAATGACTGTTTATTTTCAAATGTGTGTAACAAAAATTGGACAGGTAAAGAGATGGGAATATAAATGGGGTGAGAATAGTTCTAGTTAACCAGGAGTTGATTCGTGTTCTGTCTCTCATCACCTGTAATCTTCTTCCATCACGCTAGTGGTTCCCCCACTTCAGAGTGTGTAAGAAATACCAGGGTAAGAGTAATTTTGAAAATCTGATTCACGCTGCCCTCTGCCACACTGCAAGGCTAAGTGGAAAGGAAAAGGGAAGTGGTTTGCAAATGTACATCATGAATCATCCTCACAATCCAGGGGCAATAAACTAACTTGGAAACAACCCTCATAAGTTGTTTTTTTCTTGTTCAGAATATGAGATTTGGGTGGGGATGAATTGGTGGAGGCTGGAAATAAGATGATCAGAGATGTAACTTTCTAGAGCTTTCTGTTTAGAAAAATTCCTGTCACCTACAGTTTTTATTGTTGTGGTCAGTGGGCAACCTGACGACTTGTTTTTGTGTGTGTGACTTTAAAGCTCATAATTTAGATCTTTAAAACATAATAAAACCAAGTACTTCTGTAAAGGATGTCTTTCTAACAGATGATGCTAGCTGTTTAGTTGGTTATAGTTTTAGACTGACAGCCTCTTTCCTTGGGTCACTTGGTTGGGATTTGAAATCTTATCTGAGTCCTTGTCTGTGGAAAATGTGAGCTGTGTGGGCGATTGGGTGGCACACACATGGCACGTGCTGGAGGTGGGGCTGACAGAACCTTCATCAGTCGCGGGTCTTCAAGAGCTTTGGTCAGATGGTAGCTGGTACCCAGAGAGGAGCTGGGAAAAGCCATTGTCAATGGACGCAGAGAGAAAAGCTGGTGCTGGTTTGCTGGTACTTATCTGAGAGTTTGAGGGTGGGGACAGAGAACAGAGAGTAACGGCAGCTGGGTTGTATTTGCTACATTTTTTTAAAGCCGATACAGTGGCCTGAATAACAGATGTTTTACTAAAGATCTCTTGGCACAGAAATGCCAAGAGCTTTGTTCCAGAGACAGATCAGCAAAGACAGGAAACAGGATTAGAAATCAAATTTCCTGAGTTCGTAGTTTGCGTTGGTCTTGGTGCGTTTTCTTACTCCTATGGGCGAGTTGGGTTGGGAAAATGATCAGAAGACCAGGACAACCTGACGGGGAGGCCTTTGTACCTTCAGAGTGGGGGCACAGCCTAGGGAAAGGCCACCTTGTCCAAAAGTGAGGCCCTCTCTCTGCTGGCTGGTGCTTGAACTTCCTGTAATGGGGAACATGTTCCTGTTCATCAGTGAGAGATAAGGCTTAAACTCCTGAATCTCCAGAGAGAGGGGGAGGTGATTGGCTCCCACCTCGGAGGAAGCTATACTTGGTGGCTGAGGAAGGGGTTGATGGTGATCTGGAGAGACCCAGGAATGGACAGGCAGGAAGATCCGAGGCTGACTGTGCCCCCCTCCCAGGTATGTGGTGCTTCCAAGCCACAGCTTGGCACTTTCCCTTTGTTGCTGGTCATAGGAAATGTTTCTGTGTTGTGATGTTTTCCTCTTTCTTACTCCCTTCTCCACCTCATAGCAACCCAGTTAATACTAGGAGTTGCATTTTCTCTTTTTCCCTCATCTCTAACTTTCGCCATCTTTCTCTCATAGAGAGCACCCTAAATTCTCTCCCTAGGGAAACCTATTATAAGCAGGGAAGGGAAAGGGAAGAAGGAAGGGGAAGTGAAGAGAGGGGAAAGGAAAAGGAAGTTATTGTCCTGGTAAGTACACGGGGGGTGCTGTCATTTTCTTTGGCGTGTGAGAGCTGGAAGGGTCCTTTGGGGTCATCCAGTCATATCCACTCATTACAGATAGGCAACCTGAGGGTCAAGAAGGTTAGTGGTTTCTTCAAGGTAACACTATCACCAAGAGCAAGGATGAGACTGAGATTTGATTATGCAAATATCCTATTTTTCCTCAAACTTCCGCCCACTATTTTTAGTATCCATCTATTATCTTCCTGGAAATAATACTGTAGCACTTGCCTAGTGGGGATTTCCTATTTCCCTCATTCCTACTACATTTATTAATTAAAAGCAAGAGCTGTCCCTTCTCGTCCAATTACTTATATATCCAATTAATTATTAATTATGTCGGTGTGACTTTATAGATCTTTATTCTATATTTGGCTTGCAATACAATACTATCATCATTAATTTTCTTGCTCAAATTGCTCCAGCTTTCGCCATTGAGAGCTCCTTCAGATTAGCTGCTATGTCCCTTTGATACGTCCCCATTCTTTTTTTAGCACTTCCTTATTTTCTGACACCACAAAATGTTCCAGGCTCCTCTTGTATTTTCTCTGCCAGACCTGTGATCAACCATTTCTCTAAGGATCTCTGGTCCCGTTTTTTGGAGAATGGTATTTGAAAACCAGTATCTTGTTGCTGGGTGTGCTAAATGCTGCTGGGGTGTCACTGCTTCTAGGCCTGTTCTGAGCTAGGAAATACACGTTGTGTTTACTTGCTCACACATTCTCGCACCGATCTGTCTGTATATGTATTAGAAACCATGAGTTTATACTGATACCTCTGATTTCAATCCAAAACCACAAACCTTCCATCTTTCCATTTGTAACTTCTTCCTCTGAGGAAGTGAGAAACCTGGTTTTCATTGTCTACTATGTGTTCTCTTATTTCATCAGCCCTGGTATAAACATTAAGCAGTTTCAGAATTGCTAACCCTTACCTCCGTGAGAAACACATTTATGAACATACAGTCTCTTTCTTTTTTCCTTCTCCACACCCTTCAGTGAAGTTCTGTTATTCATTTGCAACACAGGTTCATTTGTTACTGTTTTTATTCTACTTTGGGAGCCCGCTACATACTGGTTGATTTTAGTCCATTCATGTTTTGGCAATGTGAAACATTACTAAGTTTCTAGGACTCAAAACTGTGCAAAACTGTATACTCTTCTCCCCACATACCTCCTATAGGTGTCCAGTCTTTTTAGTTTTTGGCTTATCTTTCCTTTATTTCTTTCACACAAATAAGCAGAGACTTGTATTTTCTTATATTTTGTTCTCTCTTACACAAAAGATAGCATACTATAGATACTCTTCTGCAGTTTTTTTCCTCTTAACAGTGTCTTGGAAAACACTATATCAGTTCATAGAGATCTACCTCATTCTTTGTTTTTCAATAGCTTCAGTATAACACACTCTGTGGCTATACTGTAGCTTTCTCAGCCCCTCTCCAGTATATGGGCATTTAATTTTCCTCCCAATGTTTTTCAGTTAGAAATAATACTGCAATGAATAACCTCATGCATATGAATTTTAGTATTGTTAAGGTGCTTCTTCGGGGCAGATTTCTAGAAATGTGATTGCCGAGTCCAAAGGTAAGTGCATATGTAATTTGGTTAGTTATCACCAAATTCTCCTTCAGAAGGGTTGTACCAGTTTGCATTCCCCTTGAGCAATTTTTGTTTCTTCATAGCCTCGTCAACAGAATGTGTTCTCATACTTTTTTTTTTTTTTTTTTTTGCCAATCTGATATGTGAGAAATAGTATCACTATGTTGGTATAATTTACATTTCTCTAATTCCGGGTGAGTTTGAACAGTTTCTCATCTGTATGAGGGCCATTTTAACATTAATTTTCATGCATTGTCTATTCATCTCATTTTCCCATTTATCCACAGGGTTTTTGGTATTTTGCCCATCGATTTTTTTTTAAAGATTTTATTTTTCCTTTTTTCTCCCCAAAGCTCCCCAGTACATAGTTGTATATTTCTAGTTGTGGGTCCTTCTAGTTGTGGCATGTGAGATGCAGCCTCAGCATGGCTTGATCAGTGGTGCCATGTCCACACCCAGGATCAAAACTGGCAAAATCCTGGGCCGCCAAAGCAGAGCATGCGAACTTAACCACTCGGCAATGAGGCCAGCCTCCATCAATTTTTAAGAGTACTTTCTGTATTAAGGATCCTTACCCTTTGTCATATTGCAAAATTTTTCTCCCAGTTTGTCACTTGTCCTTTGACTTTGCTCATGGTGATTTTTGGCCATGCAAAAAAAATTTTTAACTTCTGTGTAGTCAAATGTAGTAATTTTTTTTTTTTTATTGCCTCTGGATTTTAATTGACAGAAAGCCTTTTCCTACATTTAGGTAAAAGAGGAAGTTCACTTGGAAACCTTGATCGTAATGTCCTGAGTAGTCAGCAGATGGAGTTTGAGATTGTCAGAAAGACTGAGAATTGAAGGGGAAAGTCCAAAAAGAAGGAGGGGCCCACAGAGAGGGAAACTTCAAAATATGTGTATGACCCCCACTCAGGTGCTTAACTGATGTCTGAAATATGCATGGGTGGACAAGACTTCAAAGAGCTCAGGGATCTTTAATTTGGAAGGCTTAAAGAGCTGAGCAGAGAATTCAACTGTTGCCTACCACATCGAAAGCAGAATTTGTAGTTTCAGTCCTGCTGAGTTAGAGGAGTATGAGCTTTCCATTGAACCCCAGAAAGGCAAAGCCTTAAGTATAAAACTATGTCCCAAGAAAAGGGATTTGCCCAAGCACCAAAGATAAAATTAAAAGAGACTAAAGGCAAAACCAAAATGATTCTTCCTCGTATAGCATAGGACCCAGTCTCCAAAAATTCAACTTTGTCTGCTAGTGATTTAACTGCATGTTGGAATAAACTCAACACTCTTTAGAACAAGATAACAGGATTCAGAATGAGTATTATTAATAGTGTCCAATATACAATAAAACGTTACCAGATATGTGAACAAACAGGAACATGGAATCCATAATCAAGAGAAAAATCAGTCAATAGAAAAAGACCCCAAAAATGACCCAGATATTGAAATTAGAAACAAGGGCTTTTAAAAAAATATGATGAATTTATTAAAGGGTGGACAAGATGTAATAAATGAAAATTTCCGGAGACTTTTTGAAACTGTGAAAAAAAATAAACAGCCAAATGGGATAGAACTGAAAAATACAGTACTATAAATAAAAAATTAATTGGATAGTATTAACAACAGATTGGGCACAACAGAGGAAAGGGTTAGTGAACATGAAGACACATCAATAGAAATCATTTGAACTAATGCACAGAGAGAAAAAAGATTGATAAAATGAACGGAACCTCAGTGACCTGTGTGACAAGATCATACACTCCAATATACACATAATTGGAGTCTCCAAAGAAGATGAGAGAGAATGGAATAGAAAAGGTATTAGCCAAATGTTGTGGTTTTTTTTGTTTTTTTGTTTTTTTTGCTGAGGAAGGTTCACCCTAAACTAACATCTGTCGCCAATCTTCCTCTTCTTTTCTTTTTTATGTGTACCACCACCACAGCATGGCCACTAGCAGATGAGTGGTGTAGGTCCATGCCCAATATCTGAACCCAGGCCACTGAAGTGGAGCGTACCAAACTTAACCACTACGCAACCAGGGCTGGCCCCTAAATGTTTTTTTAAATGACAGCACACAAATCGAGAGAATTCAGCAAGATTCAAGCAGAGAGGATTAAAAACAAACAAACATAAAAATAGGTCCACATGATAGTAAAACTGCTGAAAACTAAAAATAATAAATTATAAAAGTAGCCTGAGAAGAAAAAACATTAGAAGCAGAGAAGCAATGATAAGAATGATGGTTGAAACAGGAGCCAGAAAGACAATGGAAAAGATACTGTCTATCTAGAGTTCTAGATCCAGGAAAGATATGTACCAAAAATAAATTAAAGGCATTTTCACATAAATGAAAGCTGAGAGAATTTGTTGTCATCAGACCTGTATTACAAGAAATGTAAGGAACGTTCTTAAAGAGAAACAAAGTGAAAATACATGGAAATTCAAATCTAAAGAAGAACACTGAAAATGCAAAATGTGTAGGTAAATATTAATGATACTTTTCCTTCTTAAATTTTTTAGAATTCAATTGGCTGTTTAAAGCAAAAATAATTATAATTATTTAGGATTTTAATGTACATAAAATTAAAATATATGGCAATGAAACCACAAAAGATGGCATGTAGTCTACATGGAATTATACTGTTATAAGGTTCTTACGTTATACATGAAGTGTTATTAGCTAAAGGCAGACTGTTATAAGTAAAGGACATGTATTGTAATAGAGAAGGTAGACTGAGACAACAAGAGTAACCCTTAGCGAATCCAGAAGAAGGCAGGGAAGAAGGAACAAAAATTAAAGACCGGGAGACAGACTACAAGTAGCACTAATGTAGATTTGCACCAACACTACTGATAATTACACTAAGTGTGAATGGACTGAACATTCTAATTAAAAGGCAGATAATGTCATAGAGGGTTGAAAATAAGCAAGTCCCATCTACATGCTTTAAAGATAAAGACGCAGACAAAAAAAAAAGATATAGCATGCAACTAGAACCTAAGATAAGCTATATTAATCTCAGATAAATTGAACTTTAAGACAAGGGGTATTACCAAGGATAAAGAGGGTCATTTCATGATGATTGAAAGGATCAATCTGAAATTAATCATTTTCAGATTAAAAGAATAATCTGAAATAGGTAGGTCATAACAGTCACTTAAACATGAAGCAGAAACTGACAGAACCAAAGGGAGAAACCGACAAATCCAGTAATTGATGGAACGAGTAGACAAATTCAGTATGGCTAGAAAAATACGAACAACACTGTCATCCAGTTTGACCTATTTAGCACTAATAGACGTTTATTGAAAACTACACCTAGAACTACAGGGCTGTCCAAAAGATAAGTCTCAATAATTTTTTAAAAGATCGAAATAATGCTGAATATATTCCCTATCAAAAATGGAATTAAATTAGAGGCCAGTAACAAAAAGATATCTATAAAATCTCTCAAATATATGAATGTTAAGCAACACATTTTAAATAATTTGTTAATCAGAAGGAATCAAGGGAATTAGAAAATACTTCAAACCGAACGATAATAAAGACACGATTTATCAAATTTTGTGGGATGTAGTGAAAGGATTCCCTACAGGGAAATTTATACCTTGGAATGCTTGTCTTGGAAAATAAAAGGTTTAAATAAATAAACTAAGCTTCCACATTAAGAAGCTATAAAAACAAGAGCAAAATAAGTAAAATAAAGGTAATAATAAAAGTTAGAGAGAAATCAATAAAGTAGGAAAGAAACTATAGAGAAAATCAGCAAACCTAAAAGTTTGTTCTTTGAAATGATTAATAAAACTGATCGGTTCCGAGTAAGATTGATCAAGAGAGAAAGAGATAAAGCACTAACTAACAATATCGTAAGATGAAAGAGAGAATGTCATAACACACAGCACAGACATTAAAAATACAAAAGGGAATATTATAAACAATTTTATGTGAATAAATTCAAGAACTGAGAACAAATTCCTGGAAAAACACAACTTCAAAGCCAAGAAAAAAAATAGAAGGTCTAAAAATATGTATTAAATGAATTTAATTTGTAATGGGAACATTCCACAAGGGAAGTTCCAGGTCCAGATGGTTTTTCTGTTGAGTCCTATCGAACATTTAAAGACAGAATAATGCTAGTCTTACACAAGACTCTTTCAACAAACCAGCACAAGGCTGATACCAAGAACCATAAGTATGTTACAAAGAAAAAATTATAAATCATTATTCTTCATGAATATAGGTAGAAATATAGAATAAAATAGTAATGATTGAATCCAACAATGTATAAAAAGAGGAAAATATATCACCAAGTGGTGTTTATTCCAGGACTGCAAAGTTAATTTAACATTTAAATATCAGTTAGTGAAATTTTCAATATTGACAAAATAAGGGAGAAAAATTTATGATTATATAATGCAGAAAAAAAGTTTTGACAACATATAACACCAGTTCATGGTAAAAAAAAAAAAAAAAAAAAACAGTCTTAGCAAAGTAGGAATAGAAAATAATTGCTTCAACTTTGGAAGAGCACATCTACAGTAAACCTACAGTTAACATCACATCTGATGGAAAAATATCATTTACTTTCCTCCTTAAGATAAAGAACAAGATGAGAATGTCCACTTTCACTGCTTCTACTTGACATTACACTGGAGGTCCTAGCTGTGCAACAAGGCAGAAAAAGAGGAATAAATGACATCCAGATTGTAAAGGAAGAAATAAGCCTGTGTTAATTTGCAGATGAAATAATTGTTTACATAGAAAATATGAAAGACTTCACCAAGAAGGCCCCAAACACTACCAGAACTAATAAATCAATACAGAGTTGCAGGATACAAACTCAATATCCAAAATAAATTTTATTTTTATATACTATCAATAAACAATTGGAAAATAAAATGTAAAATTAAAACATTTACAATATCATTAAAGAGCATGAAGTTCTTAGGAATACATTTAACAATAAAAATTCAAACAATGCAAGATCTATACATTGAAAACTATAAAACGTTGCAGAAAGTAATTGAAGAAAACCTAAGTAAATGGAGAAGGATAGCTCGTTTGTGCATGGAAAAACTCAATATTGCTATGACGCTCATTTTCCACAGATTGGTCTGTAGATTCGACAAAATCTCAATGAAAATCTCAGCAGGAATTTTTGTAGAGACCCACAAGCTGATTTGACAATTCATGTGGAAATGCAAATGGCCTAAAATAGCCCAAACAACTATGAAAATAGTTGAAGAAATGTGGAGACCTTGCACTACCTGATTTCAGAGTTTCTGCTAATGCAATAATCCAGACAGTGTTGGGCTGTACACGGATAAACAGGTCAACGGAACATTATAGCGTTCACAGATTCACCCACACATATATGTCCATTTGATTTTTGACAGAAGTATGAAGGAAACTAAATGATGACAAGATAATTTTTTCAACAAATTAGGCAGGAAACAGCTAAATATCTGAATGGAAAAAAATGAACCTTGACTATTCCCCATATAGTACACAAAAATTAATTTGAGATTGAACATAGACTTAAAATGAAAGTGAAAACTATAAAACTTTCAGAAGAAAACATAGGAAAATATCTCTGTGGAGTTGAGGTAAACTAAGATATCTTAGAAAAAAACATAAAAAGCACTAACTATTAAATTAACCAATTGATTGGAGTTTTTGCAAAATTAAAAATTTTTTTTGTTCTCCAAAGACACCACTAAGAAAACAAAAAGGCAAACCATAACCTTGGAGAAATTATTCATAATACATGTGTCTGACAAAAGACTTTTATCCAGATGTATAAAGAACTCCTACGGCTCAATAATAAAAAGACACAACCCAAGAAAAATTGCGCAAAAGACTTGAAAAGACACTTCACAAAAGAAGATGAAAGAATGGTAGTGAGAACACGAAACTTTGCTCAATCTTATTAGTCATCAGCAGAATAGAAATGAAAACCACAAAGAAACACCACGACACACTCACCAAAGTGGGTTGAACTAAAACGATTGATGACACCCAACCTTGGTGAAAACTTTCATCATGAGAACTTTCTTCAGCGCTGCTGGTCGTGTAAAATGGTAATAACCACTCCGCGAAACAGTTTGGCAGCTCCTTATAAGGTTAAGTATATATCTACCCTATGGCCAGCAATTCTCTCCCTAGCTATTTACCGGAGAGAAATGAACACACGCTCACAAAAAGACTCATCCAAGGATGTTTACAGCAGCTTTATCAATAAGGACTCAAAACTGGAAACACCCAAATGTTCATCAGCATGAGACTGGATAAACCAATTATGGTATATTCATACAATGGACTTCTACCCAGCAACAAAAAAGGATAACCTATTGTTACATGCAACAGCATAAGTGAATTTTGTGGACGTTATGTTTACTGAAAGAAGCCTGACATAAAAGAGTTAATAATGTATGATTCCATTAATATGACATTCATTCAAGAAGGGTGAAATTAGCTGATGGTGGCATGAGAATCAGATAATGGGAGAGTGTGATATTCACTGGGACGGAGTACAAAACAGGGTATGGAAAATTTATTTATCTTGGTCTGGGTGGTTACGGGGTGTATACACATGTAAAACATTTATGTAATATTGTAAACCAATGTGATCTCAATAAAAGTATAGCTATTCAAAACAAAGGCAAAAAAATCATTAAGCTGTAAACTTAAGATTTATGCATGTTATATATACATCTGACTGTATGTGTTTTATACCTCAATTACAACATTTAAAGGTATACATTAAACAGTGCTCTGCAGCATTTAGACAGGCTGTATGCATTTACAGGCGCGTGGTCATCTTCATATATAAAATTGGAGACTTAGAAATTTCCAATGGGACACCTCACCTGCTGAATCTTGATACACTAATTTGGGAAAAGAGGAAATAACCAATGACAACAACATTCACCCAGTGTCAATTCTGTGCTAGACACTTCTCAATGGCACACCGAAACACAGTGGTGGGTGCACATGCCAGCCAGCAGCGTGGAATCCAGAGAGCGTGGTGACGGATGATGGGTGGTCCAGGCCAGTGGCCAGGATCACAGGAGGCTGGCAAGAGGCAAGCTGTCGAGGGCTGGTCTTGAAGGCAGGCAGATACACCCCTAGAGATTCTGAACCTTCTTTACAGAGATCTTGACAACTGGGAGGCTGGAGCACCGGAAGCAGGCCCTGGCCAAAGTGATGACGGAGGCCCAGTCATGGACAGCTTGGCAAGTCACCCAGACAGCACAAGGGGGCAAGACAGAGCTTAGTTTCAGAGACAGGCAAATCTGTGGGGACATGTGCCAACTTTGGGCTCATGATTGAAGAGCATATCATAGAAATGACGTTTTTCTAGTTTATGGCACATAATTACTGGTGAGTTTGACTTGGGGTGTGTGACTGAATATTGAACAACAGGTTCTTTTCCTTTCTTTCTTTCTTTCTCTCTCTCTCTTTCTCTTTCTTTTTTTTCCTTTTTGTCTCTGCTGGGTTTTTTTTCATCCTTTATTGAGATATAATTAACATATAACATTGTGTAGGCTTAAGATGTAATTCTCTCTCTCTGTTTTTTTTTTTTTTGCTGAGGAAGACTCGCCCTGAGATAACATCTGTGCCAATCTTCCTCTATTTTTTTGTATGTGGGCACCTCCACAGTGTGATTGGTGAGTGGAGTACATCCACATGCGGGATCTGAACCCATGAACCCAGGCTACCGAAGCTGAGTACAAGGAACTTTACTTGGCCACAGGGCGGGACCAATGTACCCTTTTAACCAACATGTCCTCATTTCCTCAACCCCCAACTCCTGGCAGCCACCATTCTACTCTCTGTTCTGTGACTTTGGTTTTTTTAGGTTCTACATATAAATGAGATCGTACATGATTTGTCTTTCTATGTCTGATTTATTTTATTAACATGATGCCTATCCATGTTGTTGCAAATGGCAGGATTTCTTTCTTTCTCATGGCTGAATAATATTCCCTTGTCTATATATGCACATTTTCTTTATCCATTCATCCATTGGTAGACACTTAGGTTGTTTCCAAATTTTGGCTAGTGTGAATAATGCTGCAATGGACATAGGAGTACAAATATCTCTTCAAGATAGTGATTTTGTTTCCTTCACATAAATACCCAGAAGCAGGATTGCTGGATCGTATGATAGTTGCATTTTTAATTTTTTGAGGAACCTCCATACTTTTTTCCATAGTGGCTACACCAATTTACATTCTCATCAACAGTGCACAAGGGTTCCCTTTTCCCCACACTTATTGTCTCTTGTCTTTTTGATAATAGCCATTTTAACAGATGTGAGATGATATCTCATTGTGGTTTTGACTTGCATTTCCCCATTGATTAGTGATGTTGAGCATCTTTTCATATGCCTTTTGGCTATTTGTATGTCTTCTTTAGAAAAATTCCTATTCCAGTCATCTGCCTATTTTTAAAATTGGATTATTTGTTTTTTTTACTACTGAGTTTCTTATATGTTTTGGATAATAACCCCTTATCACATAGATGGTTTGCAAATATTTTCTCCCATTCCATAAGTTGCCTTTTCACTTTGTTGATTGTTTATTTTGCTGTACAGAAGCTTTTTTGTTTGATGTAGTCCCATTTGTTTGTTTTTGCTTTTATTGCTTCTGCTTTTGGTGTCAAAATCAAAAAGATCAGCACCAAGACCAATGTCAAAGAGCTTTTTCCCTATACTTCTTCTAGGAGTTTTATGGTTTCAGTCTAATACTTCAGTCTTGAATCCATTTTTAGTTAATTTTTATGAGTGGTGTAAGATAGGAGCCCAATTTTATTCTTCTGCATGTGGTTATCTGGTTTTCTCAGCTCCATTTATTGAAGAGACTATCCTTTCCCCATTGAGTATTCTTGGCTCCCTTGTCAAATAGTAGTTGGCCATACATGTGGCGGTTTATTTCTGGACTCTTGATTCTGTTCCATTGGTCTGTGTGTCCTTTTTTATGCCGGTACCACATTGTTTTGATTATTAAGGCTTTGTAAGGTAGTTTGAAATCAGGAAGTGTGATGTCTCCAGCATTATTCTTTCTCAGGATTGCTTTGGCTATTCAGTGTCTTTAATGGTTCCATATAAATTTTAGGATTGTTTTTTCTATCTCTTGGGGAAATTCCACTAAAATTTTCATAGGGATTGCATTGAATCTATAGATTGCTTTGGGTAGTATGTACATTTTAACGGTATTAATTCTTCTAATCCATGAACATGGGATACCTTTCCATTTATTTGTGTCTTCTTCAGTTTCTTTCATCACTGTCTTATAGTTTTCATATACAGATCTTTCAGCTCCTTAGTTAAATTTGTTCCTAAGTATTTTATTGGTTTTTTGATGCTGTTGTAAGTGGGATTGTTTTTATTTCTTTTTCAGATATTTCATTGTTGGTGTATAGAAACGCAACTGATTTCTGTATTTTAATTTTTTATCCTGCAACTTTACTGAATTTATTCATCAATTCTAAGAGTTTTTTGGTGGAGTCTTTAGAGTTTTCTATATACGAGATCATATCATCTGCAAATAGAGGCAATTTTCCTTCTTCCTTTCCAATTTGGATGGCTTTTATTTCTTTTTCTTGCCTAATTGTTTTGACTAGGTCTTCCAGTACCTTGTTGAATAGAAGTGGTGAGAGAGGGCACCCTTGTCTTGTTCCCAACCTTAGAGGAAAAGCTCATAACCTTTCACTGTTGAGTATGATGTTAGCTGTGGGCTTGAATGGCAGTTTCTTGAAGTCCTGTGATTAGGGAGTAGACTTGTCCTGGGGCTTGATGCTACTAGAGATGGTAGTATTGGGGTAAACAGGAATGAGCCTATTGTTCTATTTCATTCTGCCCTTCCACAAGGCCAGTGGGTAGACCCTCACAGTCATCTGGGATCAAGGACATTTGTTAAGTTTCTTCTGTAATGAGGGGCAGCCTAGGGCCCAGGCTTTGCTATACAGCCAACCATCTGATTGAAGGACTGAGGAAAGGGAAACGATAAAGTTGTCAGGTCGCAAGGGCCTCCATCAGGATGAGGCACTTGGGACCAGGCACATAGATGGTATATGACTTTAGGACACAGCATAATGCAAAGGAGAGAGTCAGATACATCCCTGTAAAGGGCTTAACACCTCCCAGCCTGGCGTCTCCACTGATGCAGTACTAAGTCCAGCCTGTCCGCCTCCAGCTTAGCTGCCTGGCAGTGGGGACTAACAGACACTTACTGAGTTAGAATTTCATGTGGCAGCTCTTGGTGACCGGCTGCCCTTCCTTCCCTGCTCACCAGCACCTCAGGCTGTTCACATAGGCTGTTTCATTGTTGTTGCTTGTTAATCCCTGGTGCTATTTCACCCCTTACTCACAAGTATCTCAAACCCCTCTCCCCTCCAAGCACATAGAAGGTCACACAGGTTGTCCTGATGTTCTGAAATCTGTGCCTTGTTAGAATTTGTAAAAGGTTAGCCAAAAATATCAGCCTTCTAGTGACAGTGAAATAAAAATGCTTCATTGGAGCTTCAGATATGTATTTAAATAAACAATGAAGGAAACAAAAAGAATACTTGTAAACATTTTTATTTCTACTGAACAGTTCCTTGTTTGAAAGATGTTGCCCCCCAGTGACATAGGGCACCCGTCACTATGCAAGTTCTGGTGCTGTGACGATGACTTAGACATGATGGCTGTCCTCCATGCACACTCAGACTCGGAGGGATGGGGGGCAATAATATGGGTCAAGGAGGAAGTGCCATGGGAGGGGTCTAGAGC
Organism: Equus przewalskii; assembly: GCF_037783145.1. NCBI lineage: Eukaryota > Metazoa > Chordata > Mammalia > Perissodactyla > Equidae > Equus > Equus przewalskii. Next base: position 13,607,174 of record NC_091844.1, read on the forward strand.
AGAGGGAGGGCGGCCCCTTTCTGTGGGTTGGCCAGCAGCATTTGAATGGAGCTGAGACTTGCATGATAAACAGCAGAGCCTGCCCTTTCACACCAGCCCCAGGCAGAGGTGGGCAGGACCTTCGAGGCAAGTCATGGGATACTAGCCTGCAACTGACATGTTCAGCCTGAGCCTCAAGCCAGTCAACATCCCCGGTCCTGGGCTAAAAGGGCTGGCAAGAGGGTGACTGTGGTGGCCGGTGGGTCCTCACTGTGGTGAGCCTTGTGCACCCTGCATGCAAGGCTGAGAAGCTTTCACTTCCCTGCAGGGGACAGGGCTGTGGCCTGAGCACGTTGGCATCAGAAAGATCATTCTGGAGTCAGTACTGGGAGGGTGACCCTTTGGAAGCTCACAGCAACCATCGCACTGGAAGACCTAGGATCCAGATGGAGCTGTGGGGCAGGGGCAGTGAGCAGGAGGGCCCATTGGTGAGACTTGGGACAGTTTGAGGGGAGAAAGTGGAGGTGGAGTCAAGAGCGGCTCAGGGCTCCGCTCACACACTGGGAAGGTAGGATGCCGGTAGTGGAGATGGAAACGCAGAGCCCTAAGCAGTTCCAAACAGCAGTGGGTTCCATGATTCCCATCCCGATCTCCTGTTCACTGGATTACCTCCAAATCCCCCATGGGGTGGGTTTTCTGCCTCTTGTACCCGTTGCTTTTCACCCACAGCCCCAGGAATGCCTCCTCCAGCTGTCTCGTGGGCCAGGCACCAGCTGAGCTGCTGCAGAGATTCAGGAAACTAGGATCTTGAGCCTAATTTCTTTCACATATTAAATGTACATTATTCTGCCTTATGTCAGCTTTAAGCAGTCACCAAGGGCAGTCAGGTTCCATAATGTAGTCTTCAGCTAAATGCAAAGATCGTTATTATTGAAACAAGATCTTTCTAGCTGACAGTACTCCAAATGCATGCTTTGGTGCCTGTAAAATCTATTTAAGGCCTCCTGATTTCCCCCTTCTCTTCCTCCGTCCACTGGAACGGTTAGAAGGAGCTTTTAAAATGAGGAAGCTGTTAAGAAATGGAGCAGGTATCAGGCATTTGTTTATTTACATATCTGTTGAAAATTATCAAGATCGGTTTCAGGAGCATAGAGTCCAAATGGACGCTAAATGACCGAAGAGAACGTGTCATCCAACAGTCATTTTCTATTCTGAAAGGCTAAGTAATGAAAAGCAGACTCTTAATTTGACATGAAAGAGGAAAAGGAGGAGAAATTAGGAAGCAATATATTCAATTTTAGGAGCCCTTTTCCAAGACCCTATTGATTTCGTGTTCCGACAATTTCAGTTACTCGTTAGTAGGGAAAAGATTCAGAAACAGATCAGATCAAAGAGGGGCTGCCCTTCCATCCCGACACTCTCCTGTGTGTGACAGAAGTAGTCAGGACTTCATGAGGAATGGACTCCATCTTTGGGGTCTGATCGTAATGCCAGGCCCCAGACCAGAGGATGGTGGAGGACAGTGCATGTGAGAGAAGAGGCCCCAGAGACCCAGCAGACCCCATAAGTGCCATGCAGAGAGAGGCTGACCAGGAGCCCCCTGCATTCCTTTGCATACATCCCTCTCTAGTGAATTCCCTCTCATTATTTCACTGCCCCTTGAATCCAGTTTCTTTTCCACTCCATCCCCATGAGTCCACTTCCACTCTCACCACCCGTCTGTGCGAGGTGGTTCCTTTGTGCGGTCATTGTCCTGCCGACTGCTGGGAGCTGAGCTGGTCGGGCGGTGCTTACGCTTCAGTGTGGCAAGACCTTCATTGGAAGGATGTGCCCACTCCGTGGGAGCCCAGACGAGGGCGCCTGGACCGCATGGGGGAGGGAGGAGCTGTCAGGAGGCTCCTGAAACCAGGAGGAGGCAGAGGGCAGAGGTGGGGTGGAGAGGCGCAGGGCTGGTGGAGAGAACTGCACGTGCAGAAATCTGAAGAGGGAGGGGGTGTGTTCTGGGCCTGGACATGGTTCAGGGTAGAGGGGTGCTGTGTGTGTGTGTCCACACGCCTGCCTGTCTTTGCACCTTTATTGAGACCTGCACCCTGCACCATTGGGGAAGATGGTATGCCTGCTGCTGTGGACCAGGCTGTCTGTAGCGGAGGCCTCTCTTAAACAGGGATGTCTGCACTAATAGAGCTGTGCGGAACAAGTACTGGGGACTGGGGAGGCGAAGCCAGCAGGAGCTGCCCTGGCAGATCGAGCTCTCTGGGGCTAGACACCGCTCTGTTCCACTGTGTGATGTAGGGACCATAACCGGACTTTCTGAAACTCACGGTGAAATCAGAGTGTCTTCCTTCCACAGGGACAGGCACTGCAGGGCACGTGCATGCACTCAGGAGGTCCTAGTCGCTGGACCCCTTCACCTTGTAATGCCGTTCATCATTTTTATGTTGTGTTTCTCCAGGAAAATGTGCTGTGAATATCAGCCTTGCACCCCAGGGGTTATCTCCTCGGACAAGGGCGGTTCCATCCACTCCGCCCTGAAGGGCTGCCACCTGCCACCTTCTGAGGGAAGGAGAGATTCTGGCACAGGGCGCCTGGGCAGAGCCGGGGACCAGCAAGGGTCTTGGGCTGGGGGTGGAGGTGGTAGACAAAGGGCCCTAAACTCAGACCCAGGCTCTGAGACCACGTACGAACTCCACAGCCGGCCTTCCCTTCAGGCCCCAAAGCCAGGACACAGCCCTCTCTGGGGCATTTTGAGCATATTTACTTCTCTTTCTCATAGGAAGCAAGCTGGAACAGTGGATATAAGGGTGTCCTTCTGTGTCCTCTCTTCCAGGATGTCGCAGGATGTTGACTGAGATTTGTTTAGCTGGCTGTCTGGAATTACAGCTCAGGTTCAGAGGGCAAAGACACAAAGAAGCCCATATTCCCAGTTCCAAAAGCCACCAGTGACCTGCCAGCTGCTGGACCCAGCCACCCTGCTTTCTGCAAGACACTAGCAGAGGACTGACCAGCACCCTCCCGTCAGTGCAGGAAGAGGGCAGTGGCTTTTGGAGAGGGCAGAGTGCAGGAAGAGAGGCTGCTGGTGGCAGGAGGGGTCCTCTTCCCAAAGCGAAGCAGAGGAAACCAAGTTAAATGGGGAAAAAATCTAAAGAGAAAGGACAAAATAATTTGGTGTGCAAACGTATAAGAGTGAAAGAGGAGGCAGTTGAATTAGCCCAGGAAAAAAGACAGAAAGAAAATCACAGGGGAAAAAGGACAGAAAAACAGAAATAGAAGCATGAAAGGAACAGAAAAAGAAGTCTAGAAAAGCAAAAGAAAAACTCCAGAAAAGTAGAAAAATACATAAAGATTCAAAATGTAGAAGAGTGAAAAGTGGCTGAGTAAAAGCTAGGAAAAAAGAGAGATGGTAAGAAGAACTTATAGACAGAGAGAAAGAGAGAGAACCATAGAAAGATTTTTTAAAAAGAAGGATTTAAAAAATACAAGAAGGCAGAAAATATATAAAGACCACACACACAGAAAGACAAGACAGCAAGTCACACAGGAGGAAAGACAGGAAGGCAGAGATGTGGGCTGAGCAGGTGAGGAATGGCCTGTTCTGGCCCTGGCCCAGGGCGGAGGGCCATCAGTTCTGTGAGAAAGCCCTGAGGAAGCAAGGGAACCTGGAGGGGCTGTGGGGACTCTGGAGAAAGATGGCCTTGTGCTCTGCCCACACCAACAGTGCAGTCCCAGAGAGATGCGCACGAGACCCAGAGAGACCCCCAGCTCCCCGAGCCTGGGCTGATCTACAGCAGAGGGGAGGGGGGGCCAGGGGCGCATCTGCTGGAGCAGGGCCAAGCCTGGGGAAGCCAGACCACAGGCTTCGCCTACTGCAAAGAAGTAGAATTAGAAAAGGAAGGAGGAGAGAGAAAAAGACTCTGCGGCCTGGGATGATCCAACTTGCAATATTTCCATTGCTTTACAGGTGGTTGGTTATCTGCCAGGCAGGTACAGGGCTGATTCCCTCCTGAACACCGGACCCACGAGCCTAGGGGATGGGCGGCTGCGGGCAGTGGGAGAAGCTGTCCTGAGGGGAAAAGAGGAGAGTGAGGAACAATCATTGTTTGACCTACTTTTACTTCTCTACACAAAATTTTAAAATAACTTCATGTCGTATTATACTCCGTATTTGATGGGCATAATTGAAGACCCACGGCCCCTAGCATGTGTCATGGAATCTGATGTCCAAGCTCAGCGAGGTTCTTTCACCCTCTAAGCGTGCCTTGGTCAGGACTGGACTCTCTCCTTCTGCTCCTGCCCTCTGTCCAAGTGACATTAGAAGGGACAGGGCAGATTTAAGAGCGAGCACAGAAAACTAATTCAAAGGACACAGCAAATGGATTTGGGGCTGAGTAGAAAGGGAAGAGTTTTTTAAATGCTGCCAAGACAGGAGCTTAGAGTGTAGAAAGTGCCATGTCTCCATGACAGAGGCAGGACCTCAACTCTTGCTCTCCTCCCCCTCTACCCTCCTGTTGTGCATTGAGTTGCGTCCTCCAGAAAGATATGTTCAAGTCCTAACCCCCGGTACCCGTGACTGTGATGTTATTTGGAAATAGGGTCTTTGCAGATGTGATCAACTGAAGATGAGGTGGTACTGGAGTGGGGTGGACCCTAATCCAACATCACTGATGTCCTTGTAAGAAGAGGAGAGACACAGAGACAGAGGCAGAAGAGAATGCTCTGTGAAGATGCAGGTAGATGTTTAGGTGTTTTAGTGATGCATCTGCAAGCCAAGGAATGCCAACGATTCTGGCAACCACCAGAAGCTGGAAGAGGCAAGGAAGGGTCAGCCCCTAGGACCTTTGGAGGGAGCATGGTCCTGCCAAGACATGACGTCTAGCCTCTGGAACTGTGAGAGTACACGTTTCTGTTGTGTTATGTCACCAAGATTGTGGTAATTTGTTACTGCAGCCCTGGGTGAATAGTATAACTCCTTAGTATGCAGCTTTTAACTATTCCTGCACTCACGAGGTGGCTAAGTTCCCAGCAGGGAGAAGGGAAAAGGACAAAGAGCAAAGGGCACATGCCAGCTCAGGGTATCATTTTTTGTCAGGAAAACCATAGCTTTCACAGAAGCACACCTGGCAAACATATGCCTACTCTCATTGGCCATGCGGCTGGCATAGCTAACCCTAGCTGCAAAGGAGTCTGGGGAGCTAAGCATTTTTTTAAATCAGCTTTTGTTATGTGCGCACACACACACACACATATATACATACACATATACATATAGATGTGTGTGTATACATAGTCATCCCTTGGATCCACAGGGGCTTGGTTCCAGGACCCCCCCAGATACCAAAATCCACGGATGGTCAAGTCCCTTATATAAAATGACATAGTATTTGCATATAATCTATGCACATCCTCCCATATACTGTAAATCATCTCTAGATTACTTATAATACTTAATACAATGTATATAGTTGTTATAGTATATTGTTTAGAGAATAATGACAGGGAAAAAATCTGTTCATATTCACTAGAGATGCAGCCATCATAGGCCTTTCAATCCACAGTTGGTTGACTCCATGGATGTGGGACCCATGGAGAGGGAGGGCTGACTGTCTGTGTGTGTATGTATATATATATGAATTATATATATTAAAGTTTATAGGTATTAAAATTCACCAATTTCAAGTGTACAATCAGTGAGTTTTGACAAATGCAGTTGGTCCTATAATCTCCACCACAATCTAGGTATAGAACATTTCCGTAACCCCGAAAAGTTCCTTCATGCCTCTTTGCTGTCAGTCCCCTCCCCTGACTCTGACTCCTGAAAAGCACCGATTTTTCTTTTGCTATAGGTTTGCCTTTTTTTATAGTTTAATATAAATGAAATATCATAGTATATGGTCTTTTGTATCCAGCTTCTGTCACTTGACAAAATGCTTTAGCGATCCGTCCAAGTTGTCACATGTGTCAGTAGTTCCTTGCTTTTTATTGTGGAGTAGTATTCCTTTGTATGGATGTACTGTAATTTGTTTATCCATGAACCAGTTGGTGGACATATGGATCAATTCCAGTTTGGGCCATTATGAATAAAACTCCTATGAACATTCTGATACAAGGCTTTGCATGGACGTGTTTTTGTTTGTCTTGTGTAAATATCTAGGAATGGAATAGCTGGGTTCTAGGGTAAGTATATGTTTAACTTTATGAGAAACCGCCAAACTGTCTTCCAAAGTGGTGGTACCGTTTTGCATTCCCACCAGGAATGACTTCTGGTTGGCCCACATCCTCGCCAATACTTGGTATTTCCTGTCTTGCTCATTTTATCCATCCTAGTGGATGTGCAGTGGTATCTCAGTATAGTGTTAATTTGCGTTTCTCAATTCTTTTTCAGATGTTTATTTGCCATTTGTTCATCTTCTTTGGTGAAGTGTCTGTTCAAATTTTTTGCCCATTTGTTAAACTGGATTTTGTTTTCTTCTATTGAGTTGTGAGATGTCTTTATAAATTCTGTATGTACATTCTTTATTATATACATGATTTGCAAATATTTTCTCCTAATCCATTATCTGCCTTTTCATTTTCTTAACAGTATCTTTATAGAGCAGAATTTTAATTTTGGAGAAATTCAACCCTTTTGTGTCTTATCTCACAAAATCTTTGCCTGACCCAACATCTCTAAGATTGTCTCCCATGGTTTCTTCTAGAAGGTTTGTAGATTTAGCTCTTATATTTAGGTTTATGATCCACTTTGAGTTAATTTTTGTGTATGGTGTGCTGTAAGGGTTGAGGTTCTTTTATTTATTTATCTGTTTTTGCATGTGGATTTTCAGTTGTCCTAGCACCATTTGTTGAAAAGACTGTTTTTTTCCTCCAATGACCATGGTACCTTTGTTGAAAATCAGTTGACCATACATGTGTGGCTCTATTTTCGGACTCTATTTTTTCCATTCATCTGTAGTTTTATCCTTATTCCAATACCACGCTATTGTGTTTACTACAGCTTTATAGTAAGTCTTGAAATCAGTTAATGTGGATCCTCCAACTTTTTTTTCTCACAATCATTCTGACTGTTCCAGGTCCTTTGTATTTCCACGTAAGTTTTATGATCGGCTTGTCAGTTTCTACAAATAAAGTCTGCTGGGATTTTTGACTGGCATGGTGTTGATTCCATAGATCAATGTGAGAAGAAGTGACATCTTAGCAATAGAAAGTTCTCTGACCTGTGAACACAGGATAGCTCTCCCTTTGGGTGCTCCTTTTAAATTTCCTTCTGCAATGTTTTTTAGTTTTTGTGTACAGATATTGCACATTTTTTGTAAAATGTATCTGTAAGCATTTCACTTTTTTGATGCTATTGCAGTGGCATTTTTATTTCAAGTTCCAGTTGTTCATTGCTAGAATATAGAAATAGAATTGCATTTCGTATATCAAAAATCTTGTATCCTGTGAATTTGCTTAAATTCACTTATTAGTTCTGGTAGCTTTATTATATATCCTTTAGGATTTTCTACATAGAAAATCATGTCTTTTTGGATGAAGACAGTTTTCCTTATTCCTTTTCAGTCTCTACACCTTTAAATTCTTTTTCTTGCCTTATTGCCCTGGCTGGAACCTACAGCGCAATGTTGAATAGAAATGGTGATAACAGACATCCTTGTCTTCTTCCCGATCCTAGGGGGAAAACGCCCAGTCTTTTACTATTAAATGTGATGTCAGCTGAGGTTTTTTAATAGATCCTCTGTAGGGAGGTAAGTATTTTTAACTGCCTATAATGCTGTCCAAAGCTATTTGGGGTTTTTCTAGAAAAGAAGAAGGGGGAGTGGATATGGGCATCCACTCAAAGGGAGGCCAACAAGGGTTTCTTTATGAATTCAGCTCTGTCTCAGTTGTGTGAATGATTTATTAGGAAATAAGCACTTGTCATTAGAGACTTTAAGTGTGGGGCGTGGTTCACATTAAACATGACCACATGTGACAGTGCATCTTTATAAACTGTGTCTTTGGGAGGGGCAGGTGTTGCTAACCAACTAACCCCCCATTAGTCCATTGGGAAGCAATGTAGCTTGTAGTTAGGAACATGGGCTCAGAATCTGGGATGCCCAGTCCGAACCCAGCTCTGCAGCCTTGGTCAAGTTCCTCAACCTTTCTGTGTCACACTTTTCTACCTGCAAAATGAACATATCAAAAGATATCAATAATGCCTACCTCCGGGGCTTCTGAAGACTACGTGAGCAAACGCAATAAAGGGTTTAAAGCAGTGTTTGTAATCTGGTGCATTTTAAGAAGGATTTCATTTGCATAAGGCTAATTGACACACATGTTTTCAGTAGCAGGTTTACTGCTTGAAGTAAAGAACAACCATACCATTTAAAAAATCCTCTCTCCTGAAACGTCATTTGAAGGTTTGTAAGGTGAGAGGGTTAGATATTTGATTTCTGTCATTATCTAATTGTTTGGGTAATAAGAACACTTTAAAATCCCGCGTGTCGAATAGGCAATGCTCAGCTGGGTTGCAATGGTGGGCAGCGATCCTAGGGAGTTGATGTTGAGTCTGCATGTGGATGCTGAACCAGAGTGTGACCTATGATCTGCTCATTTTGATTACTTGACAGTGGGATGGAATGCGACCCCGCAACACTGCTCCTGGGCCACCCCACCGGGACGTGTACCACTGTGCAGCCCACAGTTGGCTTCGTCCTATTATTTCCTGCCAATAAACTCTAATTCAAGGGGACACAGGCTTCTCATCAGTCGCTTTCCTGGACATCTGCCCTAGTGAAGCTGCCTTTCTGTCAACATGTCCCAAGTCCTCGGTGCCATCCTTTGGTGGGGAGTGAGTCCGGCCAGCCTTCCCGCCTGGGGAGTGGGGGTGAGGGGACACTTGCCAGCAGGGATGACGTTACACTGAGCCTGCTCCAGCGAGCAGGTCCTGCAGCAGCACTGGGATGTTGACATATAAGGAAAAGCACTTAGGAGCTGGCGGGCAGCCTTCAAGGGGTCTTTCCCTTGCTTTTTCCTCTTGCCTCATGCTTTTTGAGGGGCGCAGTCACAGCAAGTTTTGCACAGGGCCCTCTGAGAGGTTTTCCCATCTGAGGTCCCTTCCTCAGGCACGGTTCTACATTGTGCAGCCAATTGTCTGTCCCTGGTTCTCTCTAGTCAGGGCAGTGAAAGATTTATCTGCACACTGGGTTTTTAAAAAATTTAAAAGTGCCCTTGATTCTCTTTGGACACATCTGCACAATATTTTATCCTGCCTCTCTCCCTCCCATGTAATGGTAGGGGACAGCTAATACATGTTTAGGAGAGCCTGTCCTCCGGGCCCTGGTGTGGATTTCCCGGCGTTGTCTCTACAGTGATGGGTAGGGTTTGGGGACCAGAGTATTTGGCCAGCTCTTGTCCTCGCCTCTCCTGAAGACATTCTGCAGGCTGTCCTTTGAGAGTTTCATATCTCCACCTGACCTTTTCAGTGGTAATTGTGACACCAATGCAGAGAGATATTGATTCAGGGCGCAACATAGATGTTATCCTCTCCCTCGACTGTCATGCGACACCTGGTTAGGTGGGGACTCCGAGGCACGGGTGACATGGTCCTCCAAACTGTGCCTGCTACCACAGGTAATCATGCTCAATTCTACATGGGCATAGGCTTGCTGCAACCCTGTTTTTCCATTGGAGCACAAAGCACTCTGTTCCAAAGGGATTTTACAAAGTGGAGGCCTTCAGGCCCTGCGGGAACTGGAGAACCGTGGGAGGGATATTACCCTCCAACCACAGCGCGCAGGCTGTGAGTTTAAAACCAAGAGAAGCAGAGACACGGAGTCGAACTTTCTATTTGAGTGTTATTTCTTTGAGCAAAGAAAATTGCTAAAAGTTTAAATATCAAACCGTTAGGCATTCGAAACAAAGAAAGGTAAGAAGATACAAAGAAAAGTCAGAAGTGCTGAATTTAACACTCTTCTCGGGTCAGATAAGAATCTGCCTTTGGCTCCACCCCCATCACTGTAACTGCCGGCTTCGTGATTCGGCATCTTTCTCTTCTCCGTGCTTTTTCTTCATTCTTATTTTATTCCTGTGATATTTCCTCACTCCCCTCCAACTAAAAAACAAAACAAAGCAAAAAAATTCCCTTCATTAGAGTGATGGAAAGATGTTGTACACAGAATAGACCCACACAGGCTGTTGGTTAGATGAATAAATGATAGGAACGTCCTCTGAGTCCAGATTCCAGGTTGATGTGAGTTCCTCAGACATATCGAACACGGCCGTTCCTGAATGCCAATTCTGGAGATGTGACAGGCGTTCCAGAAACAACTTGAAAACAAATGGAAGTGCCTGCCTGCAGTGGAAACAGGGAGGGTGGGAGGTGGCTTGGCTTTGTTGTGGATTAGACGCGAGTCGTTAGTTGTGGTATTTAGAATTCTTAAGGCAGCGAATGACCAGATTGAACAGGCTCCCTTAATTTGAGTATGTGCTTTCCCCTTCAAATCATTTCTGGAACGCCTGTTACATCTCAAGAACTGGCAGCTGGTAGTGGCCGTGTTTGATATGTGTGAGGAATCAATACAAACATATAAACTGGGCTCACAGTACGCTGATGACATTTCTCCATCTAATGACTAGCTTTTGTGGGTCACAGAGGCCAGCCTTGCAACATGCCCACGCTTACGGTTGTCTTGAAAATGTGCGTATTTGCCATCTGCCTAAGTCCTCAGTTTGATTCTCTGAGTATCATCAGTGGTTGTTTTCCTTTTGTCCATTTGACAGGTGATGACCAAGAAGGAGGACTTTTTCAGTGCCTGGAACTCATGTCTCCATCACGTTGCCTCCCTGTCTCTGGCCCACATCCACAGAGGTCAGTTGGCCCTGGCTGTGTATTCATAGTTGAGCGGCTCAGAGGGATGCACGTGTCTAAGAATAAGTCTCTGCAGAGAAGGAACAGTCCCCACCCAGTCTGAGCCCTCGTGTTGAATTTAGGGCCCCCAAATAACATAACTACTAATCAAACAACACCGACAAAACCCAACGCCAAACCCCGGGAACAGCGCACCTAACCCAACACGACAATCTCCAGCCCTGCTGGATGGGAGCCAGCTGGCAAATGGCGGGCCCCCAGCAGTGTCCCTCTGCCCAACAATGACTGCCATTCCCAAGTAACCAGACCAGAGGGTGAGTGCACAGATAGAGGAGGAGCACTGCCTGGAGATTGCAAACACCAGGACTAACTACCTACACCTAGTCCCCAAACTAGCAAGAAACTAGTTCAACCTTTGAAAGCTGTGGTTTTCAACCAGAGATGATTGTGCCCTCCAGGGGACATTCAGTGATGTTTGGGGACATTTTTGGTTGTCACAGTTGAACAGGGGATGCTGGTGGGTAGAGGCCAGAGACGCCACTAAACACACTACGGTGCACGGACAGCCTCCACAACAAAGAATTATCCTGCCCCAAATGTCAGTAGCACTGAGGGTGAGAAATCTTGCATGTTCATTTTGACCTCAAAAGACCAAAATCACATAAAATAAAATGAAGCATTGAAAACACAGTAAGATCCATGAAGATATGGCAAATTGTGGCAATTTTTTCTTGAAATTGTTGTTTAACTTCAAGAATCATTAGTTTATTCATCACGATGCCCTTACTCCACTGGGGGGAAAGTTTGAAGAGAAAGGCGCTCGCTGTGCTTGTTGGCTGTGTGGGGTTTGCCATCACACCAGGTGCACTGCTCGCCCTGGGAAGATGGGGCTGGGTTTGGTCACCACCACAGCTCCGAGGCCAGGCTCCTGGTCCTAGAGTGTCCCCGGGCACATCTTGTGGGGTGGAATTCCTTGATGGGTTCTGTGACGAGTCAAGCCAGCAAACCACAAATGCCTGCATCCCACAGTCCAGTGCTTGGGACCTTGGCCAGCCTCATGACCAGGGGCTCAAGAGGAAAGACTAGAAGGAGAACGCTCAGGAGAATGTGCCAAGAGCACAGGTCCCTTATGGGATGGGAGCCCACAGGAGCACCACACCTGGAGCCAGCCTTTCTACCCAGCGACCACGCCCTGTAGTAACCATGGCCTCATTAGCATCCCAGATTCCGAGTGATTCCCCCTTCTGCGCCCTGGAGCAGGGAAGGAGGAGCAAGGAAAGGGCCCGAGGGTCAGAGGAAGGACAATAGCCTCCCTCCCCATGGGTCATTAAGGAACAGGATTGGGTTCCCTTGCTTGAAGATCGAGAAATTTTCATTTGTCTATGCACCCACCACGTAAGAGGCTCAGGGAAACTCTCACCTTCATCGAACTCAAAAATGACAGATAGATAAACCAGAATGCCAGTTGAAGCATCACCAATCAAAACCCGCCTGCTGAGTCCTCGGTCCGTGTTGCGTCCTCTCCGTGGGGGCTGTCCATGCGGAATCGATGATAATCAGAAGCTTGGCTGTCTGGACAGCTCCTGGGTGGGGGATCTGAGTGTCCACGCTCACCTGCCTGCCTGCCACACAGGTGGATCCCAGAGTTGACTTCCAGGACTGTCCTGGTGTGCTCGGCACCAAACACACCCTCTAAGAAAGATACGTAAACCGCCGCTTGTCTGTTGGTGGGTTATTTTTCAGATTTGTTGAACAGGCTGAAACTTCCCTGGAACATGAAACAGCACTCAAGACTCTCATATTGCAGGCGAGTAGGTCCCAGGCCTTCTCACCCGCTCTGAGTGGACTCCTCTGGTTCCACTCTCAGGGGTGCTCTGGCCCCAGCGCCCAGGCTCCTCCTCTGTTCCCCTGGACACTGACCACAGATATTGTCCTTCCCAGGACACGAGGATGAACCGTGTGGACTCCAGGTGGAAAGCTTCCGAACAGTCAGAGATGGGATTAAATTTGAAAGGGGGCATCAAAGAGTCACTGAACTCATGCCTTCACCTTAGTAACACTGACCATCATGCCTCTAGCAACTCATCCCACTTGTTGAGAGCATAATTAAGCTTAGTGTGAGGGTTGAAAACTTGGGCTCTAGAGTCAGGTTATCTGAATTCAGAGGCTTTATTTACCCCTACCAGCTGTGTGACTGTGAGTGAGTTAATCAACCTCTCTGTGCTTTAGTCTCAACTTCATTTACACAATGTAGATAATGTGATATTTCCCTCGTGGGGCTGTTGAGAAGAAACTTGAAAGCCCTTACCTTAGTGTCTGACCCATAGTTAGCATTCAATAAAAATTTTTTATTGCCGTTAGTTACTACTCTACAAAAACCTTGGTTCGCATAACCAGAGTGGAACATTTAGATCCTTGTTCCATAAGAGGAAGAAAAAGAGAAGGATTAGATTAGGCTCCAATGTATGAAGTCTTAACGTCAGGAAGAAACATCAAGGATCTGATGTTGCAACAACAGCAAATCTTTATACGATTTGGCCGTATAAAGTAACAGAAGGAAAATAATCAGCATGAGTTCAATGACAGCATCTAGAAATCCCGGGAACGTTTTGGACCAGAGAAACCCCTCCATCATGAGGAGGTCTGTGCGGACACCAAATGGGTTCCAGCAGATGGAAAGTGCTCAGCACACACGCCCAGGGAGGATGTGGTCAGCACGTCCTTCCATTCGAATCGTGCGCTCCCCCTCCAGCAGAAGTCTCGAGGGGATGGGACAAGAAGGAAAAGGTCACTGTCTTCAGTGACTGGGGGCCCAGATGCTGCCATTGGCGACTTCAGGAGCACCAAGGAGGAGGGGAAGGGTCAGTCTAAGGAAGCACAGACCTCAGCGTCACCCAGATGGTGACAAACTCAGAATCCAGCCCTTTTTATGAAGAACTGATGGAAGAAGCCTTCCTTCCGGTGTCAGTATCTGTGTGTCACCTAAAGACTCAGGAAAACCGTGTTTGAAGTAAAAATGTTAAGCAGTCTCTCGTGGTTTCTGAAGTGGGGTGTAACCATTGCAATGATAAATTGTTATTTTTCTATGGTACCCATTTTTATCTTGCCCTAGAAAGAGCAGTTCTGAAGCCTGCTGGTGTCTGAACCCCTAAGGGCGTACCAATTCCTAAACAAAAAAGAGAAACAAAGCACTTTTATAAAATGAATTATATCCGCCGTTCTCCACCTCCGTGCAGAACTGTCTCATGGTTTTCTCCTTCTCACGGTTTGTGAGTGGTTCTCATTGTTCGGTAGGAAGTCTTTTTTCTGGTTCTTAATAAAGTGACTAATAATGGGCAATGTTCGCATTCAGAGCGGGTTGTAATGATAATTAGAATGTATAAGCAGTGTGGATTTCTGCCTATCGGAGGATTAATTTTAGACTTCCCTCAGGGATGTTTTGTTTCCAAACGAGACTTCCTTTGTTAATAAAAACGTGATCGCATGCGTTATTAGAGCATTATTTCTGTATTTGATCCATGAGTGCTCATCCTAATAGTCTTCCTGGGACCAGCATGTTCCTCCCTGTTGTTAATGGGTCTGTTCTTTACACAGACTACACTCGCCTTGATTCAGTCCTGGCTTTGGCATTCATCTTCTAGGAAATGATGGGAAAATACTTCCTCCCTCCTTGACTGTGCATTACATTATGTGAGCTCAGAAAAATAAAATGCCACCGCTTCATCCAGAAGTCCTGTGTGAGGTTAGGTACTGGTTGTCCCTTTACACTCAATTCCAGAGGTCCCCAGGACCCTGAGTCTCCCCAGATTGAAGGGCATAACCGACCTCTGGGGTGGAACCGGAAGTTGCCAGTCAACACGTCTTGTTCTTTGAATAACGGGTCTGTGCAGTGGTTTGCTGTTAGGCTGGAGGTGGGGGTCTGGGAGGTGGGGAAGGAGGGTGAACGCCACAGGTACTGTGTTGGCTGTGACAACCCGTGTGTCTTCCTTGGGCCTCGGCACCCTCTGCCAGGTGGGACGAGCTTTGGAGCGTCCCAGGGTGCCCTGAGCGGGTGGTCTGAGGAAGCGTGGAGCTTTGGGTACTACCATTCCTGCTGCGGACCTCTCTCCCTGTCTAGTACCTGGTAAACATGTGGGTGTTAAAAGCAGGCAGAGATGGTCTAGTGGTTAAGATTCGGCGCTCTCACCACCGCGGCCCAGGTTCATTTGCCGGTCAGGGAACCTCACCACCTGTCTGTTGTCATCCTGTGGTGGCTGTGTGTTGCTGTGATGCTGAAAGCTCTGCCACCGGTATTTCAAATTCCAGCAGGGTCACCCATGGTAGACAGGTTTCAATGGAGCTTCTAGACTAAGACAGACCAAGAAGAAGGACCCGGCCGCCCACCTGAAAAAAATTGGCGACGAAAACCCTATGAATAGCAATGGCACATTGTTTGACACAGCGCAGGAAGTGAGAGGATGGCACAAAAAGGCCAGGCAGGGTCGTGCTCTGCTGTCCACAGGGTCTATAGGAGTCAGAATCCACTTGACAGCACTAATGGCAAAGAAGCAGGCAGGGGGCTCGAGAGCCAAGAGTGGGCAGGCATGATTTGCCCCCAGACCCCTGCAGACCAGTATCTTGGAGACTCTGACGTTGGGGAAGAGAAGGAACATCTCCTGCTTCCTCTGTCCCCATCACACAGCTGAACCTCAGACCCGTCAGTGCTTGAGGGGCAAAGGTGCACCTGGGCGCTGGGGGTCTCCATCTCAGAGTTCCTGATGGCTGGGAGAGGCCCATGTGAATGTTCTGCATGCTCTGCAAGAGTCTCCAGGCCCCCAGTGCCCGAAGTCTGGGACGATGGAGAGGCGCCCTCTGGAAACCCAGAGGTGGCAACATACAGGGAAACAAGAGAGCGAGAACTCATCTTCCCACCGCACTTGCACAATGTTGCTTGGAGGGAGAGAAGCGAGAGAGGAGGCTAGACGGAAGTCTGAGCGAGGTACCTGGTGCGACGGAGACCATTTTAAACAGGAACATGGTGGTACTTTGCACTAACATAAATGATGGCTCCTAAAATAAAGAAGAAATTCGACGGAACGCGAAGCATTGCAGCATGTAAGCGCTCGGCACAGTGTGCAACTTTGCCACATTAGATTTTAATTTTGTGCCTTGTCAGCAAATAGACACAAGAAAAGAGAGAGTTGTAAAAATGCAGCCCGCCCAACCTCGTACCCCATTCCTGGCCTTTCCCACACGGGAAGCTGGTGTGACAGAGCACGGCGCCCGGCGTCACTGAGTCTGTGCGCATGTGTCTAGGGAAGAACTCTTCCATGACGCCATGCAGGTTGCACCTATCGTCATGATGTAGGGGTTTCTCCCCCAAAGTCTTGCTTTCTCCCCACGACCGCATAGATGAACTTACAGTTTGGATCAGCCAGACCCTAAGACCCCAAGTGCTGTTTTCTCAAGAAGTGCTGTCACACTGCCCTTGCTGGAGGCCTGAGCCCCCGAGAGCCTCAATCACCCCAGAACCTGGGAGCATGTCTCCGAAGAAGGCCGTCTTCAGGGAACTCTGCTAACTCACTGCCCTCTGAAGGAGGTGACGATTTATGAGCTAGTTTAATGACAAATGACCTGAGGATTCTGTTGCACGAGGAAGAGGGGGACAGAAGGAAAGAGGGAAGGCTGGTTCTTGAGCGATGTTGCTTTGTGGAGGACTGTGACGAACAGAGCTTAGCTGCTGTGCTCGACCCAGGTGCTAATCAGATGTCACTTGTCTTTCGTGTCCCAGGATGTCTGCCGACTGTAATGACACTGCCGTCTCCGTCGATGGAGCCTCTCCTTTGTCCCAGGGCCACACAGAGAGCTGGCTCTTGTCATTTCTTTAATGTCCACAACCTCACAAAGCCTGCTGAGGAAACTGAGGCTGGGAGGGGTGAGCAGTTGCCTAAGACCCCGTACAGATAAGTTGTGGAGCTAGGACCTGCCCCAGGGCGGGCTGACCCCAAAGCTTTGCTCAGAAAGCCTTTTTAGGCATCAGGTTTTGAGTGACGCCCTCCCTCCCCAACTCCCCCAGCTTTCCTCCCTACGGATGAACACCAGAGAACGGGAATTCTAGCGTTCTGGAACTTTCAGAGGGGTTTTTGTATATTTCTTTAACACATACTTTCCTACATTAAAGTTAGCCTGCTGTTCGCTCCTCTTACTGGGTTTGTGCCTGAATAATGCTTCTTATTCTTTCTATCTCACAGGCTTTCTGTGAGGATTAAATGAGAAAACACATGAAGAAGTGCTAGGGCCTATGATCCTGAGGAGAGCTAACTCCCAGGGAGGGCTCAGAGCATCAAGCTCTGCACAAAATATGATGGATGGAGCACTCGTGACTCCCCCACCAAGGCAAGGAGGAAGGGACTGCTATCTACCCAATTTCCACCTGAGGAAGCTGAGGCACAGAGAGGTTAAGTAAATTGCCCAGGGTCACAGAGCAGAAGGAGGATTCAAATCACAGCAGACTGTTGCCCTCTGCCCACCTTGTGGAGCCCCTAAGTGCTGGTTGGGCTGAATCTGGTAGCTCAATGTTGCTAAAGCGGCAAGGAAAATAAGCCCTCCCCACTTTTTAAACATGATTTTTTGCTCTTTTGTTTCCACTGTGTGACAGAGGTACATGGAAAGTGACATACCGTGAGGATCTGATCTGCAGTCCACACTGACTTCACAGCTTCAGCACCTAAGTCGTTTCCAAATCAGGTTAATCAGTACCCAAGTTGGCAGGTGGAAGAAACATAAAAAGTGAAAAAAGAAATAATTTTTTACTGCGTCCCTCTACATTGTGAGTTTTCTGCTAGGACTATGAATTAGAAGACGACGTTCTAAACTGCAAATAAAAATAGAAGCAGAGGAACTCTTATCATAACAATTCTAGGTATGATTTTACGTAAAAATACGATCCTGTATTATAAAGTTAAACATATTTGCAATAAATGTAAATTTAAATTTAGGTTTTAAAGGACAGCGTGTTCTAATCTCACAAAACATTTAGCAAATAACCTTTGAGTTCACATGAGCCACCCACACAGAAACCAAAACGAACTACAGAAAAACGTAGAAAAAGCAACTGCCTGTTGACAGCCAGATTTTCTTTCAGCTCTTGGAGTTTTTTTGTCTATAAATAATCCGTGTGTTTCAAATGTGACCATTTTCTTTAAAGATGTCTCCTGGTATGTTCTCACTTCAGCGTGTTTTAAAAATAAGAATTTAATGTGTAAATAATGGTGACTATTGAGTTTTCGGAGGGGAGATTGTCAATATACATGCTTTTTAGATACTATAAGTGTCAAAATGAAGTATTAAGATGAGGGATTCTTTCTTTGGTGCATCTATTTATCGTTTATGAAATCTGGAGTTTGATAAATCGCCAGAGATAAAAACATCATTTTTAACCTATCGTCCATTCCAAATGTCAGCACGAAAAATACTGCTGTGTTCCCTTTTCGTGAATTTACCTCTCTCTTTGCTGATGAGTTATGAGATTTTATTTGCAGACAAAACACAATGCTCTATTAACTTGAAAATGATGGCTTTTACTCAGAAACGTGAGAACTGAAAAGAAAAAAAGGCATTTAATCCCCTGAGATATAATCATTTAACAAGGTTTGCTCTATGCTTAAAGTGGCATAGAGTGTTAGATGGAAAATGATCACAGGATAACCAAAAGCGAGGTTTTCATGGGCATCTCACCTTCCTTTCTGCCCTGAGGCCCCCTGAGCTGGTAGGCAAAGAGGATATTGAATACTCAATGGGGAAATTTCATTTCACATCATTGGAAGTAGAGATCGATGAATCTCTTGTGATTTTTCCCCCCTGAAAATCAGGCAGAAATTCTCTCTTCGTTGCCAGCCTGGACAATAAAATTCCAACAGATTTCTTTAGTTCTAGGTGAAAATTATGCTGTGTCCAAGAGTGCAGCCCAAAGGACCTGTAGTCCAGATGGCACCTAACCTCTTCTTCCTATGAACGGGAGGATAGAAGTGCATAAACCAAAAAAGTGAGTTAGTCAAGAAAACAACATGGCAGAAAAGAAAGGCTTTGTAAAATAGCTGGTTCTTAAGATGTAATACAGTTTCTTGATACAGTGACTATTCTTTCCTTGTGCATATTTTATAGTTCTTAATTCTGGAGAAGTTTAAGACAAATTAAATTTGATGCAAACTCATTCCAGACCATGGCCATGTGGTTGAGCTGTTCTGATAATTGCTATAGAAAGCTTTTTTCAACAGCTGGTTAAGGAGACACTCAGGTCCTGTCTTAAGCACCAGAGGCGCCTCAGGTCCCAGCTGCACAAGGCTGGTTGCAGCTGTGGGAAGATGACCTCAGTGTGCTTTGGTCTTTCCTCTTGCAAGAAACATGTAAACCGTGTTGGTCCTAAGGCGTGGGATCAAGGTATTGCCTCAGACTGTGGGACCAAAATGGCAGAAGATCTGTGGGAAGCAGAGACTTGCTCTGTATCTCAGATTCCGAATGCCCCATGAGGAACAAATCTGGACCTGCTTCGCCAGAATCCAGCATCTACTCAGTTGTCCTTCAGAAACAATACTGACGTAGAATGCTCTTTGTTTACTCCTTTATTCTCCCATCATCATCCAACAAGCTTGTGTTGAAAGCCTACTGTGTGCCAAGAACTGTGTTAAGTGCTGGGGATGAACTATCCAGTAAGAAATGGCCCCTGCTCTCAAGGAGCGTTAGTCAGAGCTGGGATCAGGGTTACCGTAGACCAGGTGCTCTGGGAGAACACAGGAGAGACTTAAGTCAGACCCAGTGTGTGGGGTCCACATGGCTCCCCATTAAGTCCCAGGCAGAGCAATCAGCAGTAGAGACCTTGCCTTTTGAAGGATTGGTTGGATTTACCTGTATTGAAAAGGTGGAACGGGCATTACAAGCCAAAGAAAAGCAAAATAGGAGGCATGGAATGCATGGATGGTTTGGGAAAGCGCTTGTGGTTTGGTGTGTCCGGAGTGCAGGGCAAACATGGACAGTGAGAGTCAGGGTCCCACAAGGCCTGTGAGCCGAGTCTGGGAACTTTCACTGCCAAGCTCCAGTCAGTGGGGGTCCTGGAAAGATTTAGAGTAGGGGGAGGCAGGACCAGATTGGGGCTGTAGGGAGATTTCTGCAGCTATGATGTGGAGGGGAACTGGGACCAGGGAGACCAGGTGAGCCTGTCCAGGAGGGAGCAACGAGGATACAAACTGAGAAGAGATGGCGGCAGGACTGGAACAGAGGAGAGGGTTCTGGAGATGTTATGGGAAGGAATCTACAAGACCTTGAAAGTGATGGGATGTGAAGGGTGAGGTAGGAGGAAACATGAAGAGTGACAAGGGAGGGCTCTGGCACCAAGGTAGAGATGAGCAGACAGCATCAGATTCAGCTTGGACATGTGACTTGTGGGGAACCTGGGGTCTGTAAGTGAGATGCCATGACAGGGGAATGGCAGAGAGGCCTGAGGGACACAGAGATCTCCAAGTCCTGGGCAAGAGCACCATGTCAAATTGAGAGAGGCATCCCCCCAAAGTGGAACATGGGAGTCAATGCCATGTCCCAGGCCATTGCTCACAGCCGTCCTGTCCATTAGCCTCATGATTTAAGTGCTCTATCCAGATTCCACAGCAATTGGTTTTCCAAAGTTGGTGGACTCCTGTTCTCTTGATGGATTGGTGGGGGGTGAGAAGTGACCTCCAGCTGAGTGTCACTGTCACAGGTCTTTCCAGGCAGGTGCGAGGGGATGTGCGGTGGGTGGGCAGTCCCATGGGGAAGGGAGAAGATAGGGCGATAGTGGCCACCTCCAATGGACATCTCTCTCCCTGCCTCTTTGTGCAGAGCAGACCCCAGGAAGCAGCCCTTGACCATAGTGAGACAGGGCCACATTGAGTGAGGAAGTGCTCCATCCATCTGAGGGTAGGCAGCCTGCCTGCACATGGGAAGACCGTGGGTTCCAGAGAGCGGAGTCTGCATGAGCTGCGCCCTCCTCTCTCCCTGAGTGAACGGCCACGTTTGCCCCAGGGTGAAAGGGCTCTACCCCGGCAAGTCGGTGACGAGCGTGCTCCCTCTTGTGACTTTGTGCCTGAGCCAAAGACCACAGATGGCTCTCCTTCATGACCAGCTTCGTAGGAAAGAACCCAGAGAAGAAAGATCAGACGGACCTGCAAGGCTGCATGCTTGGACGGAGGGAAGCCACTCCCTCCCGGGGCCCTGACGCTGCAGACAGGGTTTGGCCCTTCACAGCCCTCCCCCCTCCCTGCCGGAACTGCCCAAATGTAGAACTTGGCCGCCAGCTATCCACATCTTGCTCCCATGGCTCAGACTAGGATCAAGCCTTCCAAGATGTCAACGAGACCCCATCACTGCTCCCATCTTAGGGCCTGGCCAAACTGGCATTTTGCCTGCCTAGAGAAGTGCAGTCTCTGCAGTCCACACTTTCCTCCTCTGTGGGCAGAGTTCTTGCAGATTTCAAAGGAGTTGGGGGGAAAAAAGACTTGTTAGTTTATTTGCTGACAAAGTCTTTAGGACCTCTGATTTGCAAGACTTTGGGCGAGGCTTATAAATGACACTTTTCAATGTAGTAGAGGGAATGAGATGTGAACCCAAGGGGAAGGTGATGAGCCTGTGAGAGGTACAAGGAGCCTGCAGACATCACAGGACTCAGAAACAGTCTCACAGAATGTCCCTCGGTACTGGGTCTTGAAGTACGAATAGGATCCCAAAGTTGGAAATGTGGCAGCGCCTTCTGGGAGGAGGCTACAGCGTGGACAAAGGTGAAGGTGACACAGAGAAGGGCTTGTTCAGGGAATGCCAAGGCCCCTGTTCTACCAGAAGGGCAGAGTTCGGGGGAGAGGCCGGGAAACAATATTGAGAGACGGAGACTGGAAAGGTGGGCTGCAGAGGGCGATGGGTGTGCTGAACGCTGCGTTACAGAGCTCGGGCTTTGCTGGACAGACAATGGGAAGCCGATGAAGGGACTGAGCTGGAGAGTGACCCTCACACCCAGGCTCCCTTGAAGGAAATCTTCTTGGCCCCAGGGCCCATGATACATTGGAGAAAGAGACCCAGGTGGTGATGGGTGGAGGGTAGAGACCAAAGCACATGAGTGTGGCCAGCAAGCAGGAGGACAAAGATCCACAAAGAGGCAGTGGCACTGGGAGCTGAAAGGAGCATTTGCATTGGAGAAGCAGAGGTCCCATCCCCAACCTGGAGGAGGCTGTCCCTTAAGAGGTGCTGTGGTCCCAGTACTCAGGACGAAAATGTGCTGAGACTTGGTTCCAGAGAAGAGGCACCCTTTGAGCTCCTGTCACGCTCCCAGACGTGCTCATGGAGAAGGGGGAGTTGCTCCTTCTGTGCCCTGCCTGCTCTCTGGAGCGGATCGTGGGAGCTGGAGCGAGGAGCGGGCAGGCACTGCTGGGCCAGCAGCCACAACAGAGCCGGCTGGGGCAGGGGGGGTGCAGAGCGGGCAGGGAGCCACGGCCCTTGCCTGGCCTAGAGGGCCCCCAAGGGCCAGCCCCACACCCTTTCACCACGTCTCAATGGGCAGGAGGCTGGAGCTGCCACAACTGCTAGTTGCCAAGAAGTGAAAAGTCCCTGTTTGCCCTGTGTGTTGATTCTGAAAACAAAGCTAGAGTTCTTTCTGCAAAGGCAAAGCCTTTTCTTGCTCTCTCACCCGCTCTTTCAACATTTCCCTGTTATGTTGAGAAGAAGAGGTGGGTGGGGGACTTCAGAAGCCCAGAGTGACAGACAGTTCTGCAAAATAAGCTGAGAGCACCACTGTCACACACAGGTGACAGGAGAGAGCTGAGGGACAGCCACCACCATGTTCCACCTTGTGCCACAGAATAAGCAGAGGGCCACTGGTCTGGAGACTTGGGCATGGGTACCAGGTGAGCCTGACCCTCGAGGCCCCAGGGAGAGGCAGGACTGGGCAGAGGTGTGGGTCCTGCTGCCCCTGGCGCCACAGAAGGGTTGGCAAGTGTAGCTTCATTCATCCAGAAGGCCAGGTTCAAATTTAGAATTCTCGGGTTCCTGCAAGTTTCGTGAACTCTGCAGCTTGGGGAGAAGCATCCTGCCTCCTCATCCACTGTCCCGACCCCCAGCTCCATCCCACGTGTGCATCCTCCAGGCTAGACACCCAAGGTCTGTCTACACCCCTGCCAGCAGCTGCCCCTTGGCCACGCTGTGGGTCTAGAGGTACGCACACCAGGAGGAGTGCATTCCCAGGCAAGAGGCTCGAGCTGCCTGGGCTAGGAAACCCAGGATCCCGGCTACCTGGAGAAGTGGAGTGTGGGCTCCAGTGGGCACTCCCCCGTGGCCCCGTGGGGATGGCTGCAGCCAGAGGAATACCAGAGCTGGACTCTTTAAGGTTTGGCGCCTGGGGCCGACCCTTATTTCCCAGGGCCCTGTCTCAGGGATTGAGAGAGACGCTGGAAGAACTTTCTAAGACAGGATTTCTGAGCAACACAGCCGCCTAGGTCCTACGTCAAGGTCAACTGTGCCTGCTAACTTAATGATAGTTCCCCAACGTTGCCAGCCGTATTTCAAAGAGAACAATAGGTCAGATGCTCTTGTGCATTTGGTTTGTCTTACTTTTGCCCCCTTATTTGCATGGACATGTCATAATGAAAGCTCTTCTAGGTACAACCATTTCCCTGCATTTTAGGGATCTCCATATTGCAAAGTCCTGTCTGCCTTTCAGAAATGGCTGCAGGGGGTGAGGCTGTTGAGCAGAATTTATGCCCTGGCCCACAGCAGCACATGTTCAGAAGGGGAGACGTATGTCTTTCATACTGGCCTGTAATTTTTTTCTCCCAAACTACCATTTTTTTTTTTTTACTTCAATCAGGTCAGTTTTTCTATGCTTCCTCCTCCCTCCCCTCCCCACCCTCAAAGCTACTTGTTATCTAAAAATCTGTTGTTCTCCCACTAGTGTCAGGCTGATATTTTTGTCACACAAGGTGGAAAGGTTGAACCAAGGACAGCTAGGCCATCCTCAGGCAGGTGGAAGCCTTGGCATCCGCCGCCAAAATGAATGACATTGGGACCCTTCCCAGCAGCTAAAGCAGGCAACGTGGAATCAAGACAACGAGTTCTGCAGAGTCTCTCAAGGCGGCGCGGCCCACTGAACCCTGCCTACCGTCGGTCCTGTTTGCGGCTCCTCTTCTCATGAGGCAGGAGCCCCTTGAATCAGCAACAAAGGTAGAGGAAAGTAGATACCACAGAGGCTTTCATTTTGAGTTTTTTTTTCCTATTTCAGTCGCAACGGGAGGAGGAGGAGGGGAGTGAAATGTCAACCTTGTGGCTGCTCACCACGAGCTGTCAGTGAATAAGGCAACGCAGCAAGGTGGCCACGCAGGCCTGGCGAGAGCGGCTGCCGGACGGCGTGCGTGGCCTCCCTTTCCTCCTTCGGGATTCAGGGGTAGACATCAGAGTGGGTGAGGTGAGAGCTGACCCACTGTTGGCATCAGCGCGCTCGTCGCCCTGACATTGTGGGCGTGGGGAAACATCCCAGAATTCTGCGTGCCCTGCTTCTGTTGGGGCCCCGGTTGTCAAGGTTGGCTTTTGTTGTTGGTGTGGAAAAGGTGGAGAGGTGCTCGCCCTGTTATACTGAGCCAGCCAGCCGAGGGAAAACTGCATCTGTGTGGCCCCGTATTCCCGCAAATGCACTTCAGCCCAGTTCTGCAAAACTGGTTGTGACTTTGGGCATGTTGGAAACGACGTGCATAGAGCTAAGTTCAGGCTAAGACACAGGCTGTCTGCTGGGGCCACAGACTCCACAGTGTCACTCCCGAGACCAGGGCTGCATATGCACCTTAAACCAAAGGAGGATTTGAAACGAAAACCCCATGTGTGATGCGTCACACCGAGACATCGAGGGAAGAAATCAGTGTGATGGAGAAAGGAGTGAGAGAGCTTCCTTCTCGGCACAGGATGGAGTGTTGACTCCGTGCCAGGCACTGTTTGCTGGCATCTGGCCTCTGCCTGGGTCCTCACACTAACTCTAGGAGGTGGGCACCACTCCCCACATGTGACTGATGAGGAAACTGAGGCTCAGCGAGAGCATGTGACTTGTCCATAGACGTGTGGCTGGTAGTGGCAGAGTGCAGTTCAAGGCCTGTGCTAGTGACCGCTCCGCCACTTGGGTCCAGGAGAGAGGTAGATTTGAGCAGATGGGAGGGGATCACGTGGGCTGAGGACCAAGCCATGGGTTAGTGACAGTGAGGAGCCATCAGAGAGAGTGGTTGGCACCAGTGAAGAGGGGCTAAGACTGGGGAGGTGAGGGGAGGCCTGGGGAACTCTGGCAGTGCCAGGTTTCCAATGGTGGCTGCAGTGGGTGAAGTGACAGGAGAGGAGGGCTGAGTATCAAGGTTGGGGACCAAGTCAGGGGGTTGTGCAGGAGTCAGAGTGGCTCCTGTGCCGTGGGAAAGGGGTGCATTTGGAGACATCGTGCAAGAAGAGTCAGCAGGCTTGCTTGCTGATGTGAGGGAGGAGTCAAAGATTTGGGCCTGGTGGCTGGTGGATGGCAGGACCGCAGAAATGGGAAAGTTCAGCAAGGGGCTGGCTAGGCGTGGAAGCTGACAAGGTAACAGCTGCCCCAGCAGGGTGCCACATCTTGTGAACCACTAAAAATCTCACAGCAGAGTCCAGTCAGGGGCAGCTGCAGGTGTGGCTGTGGGCCAGCACAGAGAGGGGAGAGGGGACAGGTGAAGGCAAGAGTCTGGTAGCCCTCAAAGGAGACAAGTAGCAAGCGCTCAGATTTCCGTGGCCTCTGCCACATAAGGTCCCAGTCACAGCATAAACCAAAGAAAATCGCCACCTCCTGGAAGATCATCTAAAGAAAACCAAGCTCCTGTATTTGTAGATTATTCTTTACTCATCCTCAGACAACAGTCAGAGTTCAATATTTAGTCACAGCAAATTACGTCACAGCAAAAATCCAAAATAAAGCTAATGGCAGTGTCCGGGGAGAGGGGGTGGTTGCTTCCGGGGTCTTTCGCGGGCTGGTGTGTTCGGAATGGGGGAGAGCAAACGCATTTGTATAAAGTCAGCATAGCTCGGGCTCTTACCTTGTGCTATGAGTTTCTACTGAACCCCTTTTATGGGCAAAGTATCATGCTTCAATTCTTAGCGCTTTTAACAATTTTTATTTTTTAAAAACATTTAAGATTCTGTGTAATTATTACAGGCTTTAGCCAGTTGATAACTGGATGAACACATAGTGTAAAGCTGCCAACACCGACCCCTCTAATGATGCTGAGCACATTTTGACTGGATAAGAGCAAAAATTTAGACTCGGAAGAAATAATCAGTGCAAGATATACCTGACAACAGTTAAGACAGCACAGAGTAATTCAGTCATTGGTGAAAACTGTCTAAGGAATTATATTTTATAAGTAACACTGAAAACCACAAAAAAAGTGACCCAGACCATGCTTACTTGATGAAAATTCATTTGGCTGATTAATTCTCCGTAAAATGTCTGCATTTGTAATGTCTGTCTGCGTTGACATCCAGATATGTCACTGGGGTCAGGACAATGGAGTCAGACGGTCCTTCAATCTGGAGTCTGGTGGAGCTCTGCCTACCTTGGCGGGTCCTGTGCCGGGGGATGGTGGGTGCTGGCGCTGGACCCGGGGCGGCAATGGCTGTGAGTGCTTGGATGGGCGGACCTGCGGGGTTCTGGTCGAGGGGTGAGCTTTGTGCTGCTCAAAGGCAAGAGGGAGGACGGTTCCCAGGATCGGCAGTGACGGGTTATGACAGGTAAAGAGTGAACGCAGCTTTGAGTCTGGCAATAAGGGGCTCCCCTAGACGGGTTAACTGAGTTAAAGCTTTAATGCCTGTCGAAAGAAGAGGGTTTAAATCTGAGGGCGGCAGGGACTCATGGGAGCATTTTCCAGAGTGAAACATACAGATAAAACAGCGTGCAGGGCAGGTGGTCTGTGGTTTGGGGCTTATTTAGACCAAAATAAAAAGGGGTGCTCACACGAGGGAGCTTTTGTTGAGAGCTGGGCCACCAATATAGAGAAGGGGCATGTAATCAGTGTAAACCGTCTAGATAAATATTCCTGGAGCTTTCATGGCCAGCTAAAGTGGATCGTTAAGTGTTTTTTGCGAACCTTCTTGGGTTTCTCTCTGCCATGCTTTTGGAGAAGGATGATTGGGGAAACACGACTTGAAATATTTTGGGGAGTTTGTGGAGTTGGCCTGAGTCAACACTCAGGACCGTGTCATTCATCCAAAGAGAAGACTAAAAGCCATAGGAATCATGATGGAAGACGGCGATGATAGAAAATTTAGCACTGCCAGATTTACAAAGGCAGGCGACTCCTCTCGATGGAGGTCACAGGAAACTGGCACACAGTGTGGTCTCGGGGACAGGACGGCCACATGGTGGCTGAACCCAGAACCTCCCTGGGGTTTAGGATGCAGCTTTGCTGATGGTAGTGGCCGTGTGCTCTGCTGCAATCACCCCAGCTCAGAGTGGTGGAGAAGTCACCGTGTGCTGGCCCTGCCCTCCTGGGGGCAGGCTCTGTCCCGTTGCACATATCACCAGGAAAAGATGGATAGCACGCCACCTGTTTCTGCTCTAACCACAGTGCTCTCCTCCACACCAGGGCTGCTCAGGGTCCAGAGGGAGGCCACTCACCCTTTCTATTTCTTCCTTTTCAGTTACTTTAGAGCAGTTCTCGCTGGCAGTGAGGCGCTGTCCCGACCAAGAGGACCAGGCCTTGTTAATGAAGGTAGGTTCTCCGACAAGGTACTGCCTTCCTTAAAGGCTCACAGCATTTTTATTGCCCTGAGGAGAGGTTCATTTTTACAAGCAGGAGTGTATTTATCATCTCTGAATTTTGTGCTCCGTGGGGATAAACTTGTCGTCGGTGGGTAGGAAGGTTGCTGGTTAATGAGAACCCACAGAGCGAGCACGGTGACAGGAGAGTGGGTGTCACCTGCTAGCGGGGAATCTGTGTAATTCTCCAGAGGGCCCAGTTGCTTCTATTTAAGCTTATCTGACAGAGTCTTGATTCTTTTAGGAGATTTATGAGGCTTGGCCAAATTCCCTGGCTCTCACCGTACTTTTTAATTAAGACAAAGGATTCCGTATGCTCTTGTCTGCTGCATCCTCACCTTCGTGGCTGTGGGGAAGGCTACACAAATTAGGCTATTCGTGTTAACCGCTGGAATGGGCGTCTTATGTCATAGATTCCTTGCCTTTGAGTGGAAGACAAACTTCTTTTCTTCTTGGTATCAATCGTTTTATTTGCTGCCGAATGACAAAGGAGCACAGGTGTGGTGTAACCTAGGTTAAGTTTGTGCCTCTAGGTGAGCCAAAGGTGGGGGAAACCTGGCCAGCAGCCTGCATGCATTTAATTAAAACTTTGTCTTTGAAGGCAGAAGACAGAAGATAACAACAAATCGCAAACATCCACACACTTTTCCACCAGTGACTAACACTCGTGTTTTCACCTAGAATCTGTATTTAGACTGACCTTGAGGCATACGCATTTCCGTGATGTCATTTCAATTCCTGTACCATCAGGAAACCGCCTGTACTAGGAATTGCATTTTTTTACCTAAACACCATACCAGGTGTCCTCTGACTTTAGAAATGGGTGGAAAAAATAGGGTGTAACTATAAGGGATTTTCAACTCATTTGCCTAAGATGTGATATTTTTGGTCTGTCTTTTTTTTCTAAGTTTTCAGTGATGTTAATTTTGTAATAAAGAAGTACTGATAACAAATATTGGTTCGTCTGCAAGACCTGGTCCACCGGAGTCCTGGGTGTAATACATCAACTTCGAATGGCATAAATTCAGGCACATAAGCTTTTCTCGGTATTTTGAAGTTTTCCACATTTAGCTCTCAGTTCCCCACCCTGAGGTCCATTCCCCAAGGACCTTTCCTTCCATATACCGGCTGTATTTCTGTGGCCTTGAAGCAGCTTTTGGGACCAAGACACTCATCTCTTTACCCCTAGTGACTCTTCAAGTTGCTGGGGACACAGGCTTTCGGCCCTTTCTTCCCATTCTTCTGTCTAGCATTTTTTCCTACCATCACTCCTTCTTGCTTCTCTCTTGTTCTTCTCCCACTGTCCATCTCTGCCCCATTTTCCCCTCTCCACTGTGCTGCTGTGTGCTGAACACCTGCCTGTGTGCTGCTTGGTACCACTAGTGAGCCCCACGTGGGAGTTATGTGGGTGTCTCAGAAGCAGTGTGGGGAGCTGGGGCAGACCACGGAACCCAGCATCAGGAAACCAGAACTCCAGCGCAGCTTCCAGCTGTCCCCGTGGCCTGCCTGCCTTGGGATGCCACATCATGTCTATAGCAAGAGGGTAGAAAGAGATGCCACCAAAAGCATCCTTCTCTCAGTTTCCCACTTTCCTGCAGACTCTCATTCTGCCTCCAGCTGGCGTCTCTGAAACTTTTGGTTAGAAGCTAACAGGCGGCCGGGCCAGTGGCACAGCAGTTAAGTGCGCACTTTCTGCTTCTCGGCGGCCCAGGGTTCGCCGGTTCGGATCCCAGGTGCAGACATGACACCGCTTGGCAAAAGCTGTGCTGTGGTAGGCTTCCCCCATATAAAGTAGAGGAAGATGGGCATGGATGTTAGCTCAGAGCCAGTCTTCCTCAGCAAAAAGAGGAGGATTGGCAGCAGTTAGCTCAGAGCTAATCTTCCTCAAAAAAAAAAAAAGAAAGAAAGAAACTAACAGTTGGGGGTGGGAGAGGAAGGTTAACATGGCCTGAGGTGTCCTGAAATGTGCATGATTTCAGGGACATTCGATATTTTGTGTCTTCCCTGTTGGTTTCTGCAGACTCTGTGACTGTGGCAAGTGGGGACGCTGTCTGTGGGTGTTTTCTCAGTGTTTGCAGGTATTTGAACAGGCATCATCAAAGAAGTTTCACTGAACAAAAAGTGTGCTCTGTTCATATATACTGAAACTATTTTATGATTTGTTTTCAGGAGACTGAGGTTTTTTAATGTCACATATCAGAGAGTACTGTGTGAGTGTGACAATGGTGTGCGGGATTTTTGTAGATCTTATGTAGCTGTGGGAGAACTTGCTCAGGGTGACAGGAGGTCATCTTGATCACAATTTGCCTGCAGTCCGGTATGTGTTTACTTGGGTGAGCTAGTCCTTTGCAGATTATCTGCCACAAACTTAAATCTTTAACTCGACCTCCCTGGGTGAAAAGTTGTCTCAGGCAAAAACTGCAGATCTGGACCAAATATCATGCTGTAAAATGACATTTCGCCTGCATCCTGTTGCCTCCCTGTGTTGTCAGAGATAATGGAGGCTTGAGGACAAATATGTCATTCAGATCTGTGAGGGTGCTCTCCACGTGGACTGCAGAGAAGAGGCGAGAGATGAACACACAGCTGAGCCAACGTCAGATAACAGGCTGAGCCAAGGTCAGATACCCCTGGAGATACAGACCCAGAGTGCAGGGCTGTGGGGACAGCAGAGGCCAGAGGCTTCATCTGACAACCAAGAAGAGCCGGGGAGAGGAAGAGCAGCGGCTCTCTGCCGTCACACTGCTAGTTAGCAGGCAGTAGAACGGGGACCAGAAAGCCAGGGTCTCTGCACCATTAGGCTGGGCTTCTTCCTGGGGTCTCCACCCGGATAAGTAGATTCACAGAAAAATCTACCACCTCGCCCCTCCGCCACACCAGGGCCACATGGGAGGTAAGATGTGCTGAAACCACAAGCTGTGCTGTATGTGTTGTGGCTGGCAGTGGAATCGCTCTCGTGGCTTCTTGTTAATCACACCCCGTTTGCCGAGAGAACCATAAGCCAGGAGGGAGCTGGCTTCTCCGACACTCAGTTTTCCCATCTACCGAGTAGAGATCGAGGCTGTTCCTGAGCTATGATTTTCCCACCACCGCAGCCAGCTGAAGAGGCCAGGAAGGAGACGCGGAGGGCTAAGACAGCTGTTGCTAGGGCTTGCCTCGCAGCGAGATTGCACTACAGTTTGAACCACAGAAAAGATGTAGATTCTCTGAATTACTTATTTGACCCCATTCGCTTTTCCTCTCCATACTTACCTGTTTCTTCGCTCCTTCTTAGTTCTACTGGCCAATGAATCTCTTCGGTCCCTTGCTATCACGGTCACTACCCTGGAGAGCCTGTTTATCCCTCAGCTCCACCTCCCACTCCGGACCTAAGCTCCAGCCCGCTCCCAAGTATGCTCAGCAGGTCTGAACCTCACCCACCTCCGTGCTCAGGCCTCAGCCTCAGCACCCGGGACAGTCTGTGACCCTCCCCTGCCCGGGGCTGCCATGCTAGATGCAGTGCACCGGTTGCTCCTTTGCAGCATCTTTCAGAGTCATCCTTTTCCCTCCGTCCCAGGCTTGATCCCCCAGGGGCGAGTCTGGTCCCCACTCTGCCAGGAATCGGTGTGACTTGGGCAGATCACTTTTATCTCTTTTAGCCAAGGATCCACTTCTGGTAAAAGAGGAAGTGAATTAGATTACTCCAAAGACCCTTCCAGCATCCGCACTCCGTGAGTCTATGCCTGGACATTGCCTACAAGACTGTGATTCTGAACGTGCTTTGAGAAGGAACCAAGCTGGCCCTCTACTGCCTGTCTCTCTCCTTCCAGCTCAGCCAAATTGACCCGCTCAGAGCCCCCCGCCCTTACATGTCTCTCTCTGGATTAGCTTCCAGCCATAACTCTTTCCTTTGGAGTAGGGTGATCACAGACTTATCATCCAAACCTGGGCTTTTTTGAGAGTGGAAGGGGGCACCATTAAAAATTAAGCTTGCGTGACAGGCATAAACCACGAGTGTCCCAGGCAAGCCAGGGCATGCGGTTAGCTGATTTTTGAATCAAGTCTAAAATCCCTCGCTCAATCAGATGGCTCTACTTTGACTTTCAGGCTTTGCTCTCAGCTCTTGGTCCACATGCTCCCTGCATCCAATCCCTCGGGATTGTCTCCTCTTAAAACTTGTGCCCTCTTTTCAGTGATGGAACTTGGCAGGAAGACAGGCCTGATGGTGCCAATCTGCATTTGGACCGTCATTTTCTAAATCAAATACAAATGATCACACTTCCTCATTCTGTTCTCCAGGGAGTTTCGTACACACCTGGCAGCAGACATTTCCAATTTGGGTGTGAGACAGCAGCCCCAGCAAGGATCCTCACTGGCATGAAAACTGGGGCCAGGCCCTGCTGGGCCTCCCTGCCTCCCTTGGAAAAGCAAGGAGGATGTTCAGAGGAAAGTGGCCGTTCCTGGTAAAGGCTGCTCCCCAGGTCAGGGGAAAGAGCTGCCAAAGGAGCTTTGACTGATCTGTTATAACTGGAGCAAGACAGTAGAGCAAGGGTTGACCCAGAGCAGGGCTTCCCCACTCCTGTGATGCTGAATGAGTGCCCAGAATGTTCCCCACTCTGCAACCCCCAGCACAGGCCCGGCTCGGCCACTCTGCCTAAGGGCTCTGGCTAGAGGCAGCCCGTGAAGTTCAAGGCAGGCCTTTCTGTAGGTGGGGGTCCGATGTTATTCCACATCTACCGCAGAAAACGGTAGCAAGAGCTGAGCTGCCTGCATGAAAATAAATAGCACCATCTTAAGTCTCTGTTCCCCAACTTTCAGACAGTCACCCCAGCAGCAGCAATGATGCTCCGGCCCATGTGAAGTGCTGGCAGAGGGGGCAGACTATCTGTGGCGAGGCAGATGGTCCCTTGGTCTGAAGACACAGCAGGGCAGTTTTAGTATCTGCTGTCTGCCCAGCCGGCACGTGCAGGGGCCCATCAGCGTTGGTGGGCACAGTTGCCAGGTGCTGAGGCCCAGGTGTAGAAAATCTGCAGAGACAGACTCCCCAGGGCGGGGCTCTACCTACGGGAGATGCACAGGGCTGGAGCGCTGCTGGAAGCTTCCTTAGCATTTCGTACAAGCCCCCATGTATTAATGCTGCCCCAAAATGCACAGGGGAAACTGGGCACTTCTGTCAGGAAGCCCACCAAGCCTGCCTCCCACACGTCTTCTTGCCACTGTGGTCTGGCCAGATCCAGCCCGTTCTCTGTCTAATGATGTTCTAGGAAATTGGACACACTCGAGTCCTTCTTGAAACCAAAAGTTCCCCCGTGAACAACATGCCCCAACCCTTCAGTCTTCCAAGTTTACAAAATACAACTTCTTCCCAGAAACGGGGCATTTTCTCCTAGCCTGACAGAATCCTGGGCTGTGAGGATTGAGAGTTTTCGTGAGAAAAAAGTGACTTTCCCTGAGCGCGGGAATGGCTGTGTGTGGAGGAGAAAGGGCATTTTCCACATGAGCACTCAGCTGATTCACCTGCCCCCAGAAAGTGTAGAGACACCCCAGCAAGCTGGTTATCTAGGCTTCCTGAAATTGGCATTGTCACGAAGGTTCTTTCTGCCACACCCGCCCGTGCCCCTCCACGTGCTCCATCCTGCACATCCTCGCAGGATCTCTGTCTGCTTTGTGCTTTGGAGAAGGCCTCAGCTCCTTCAGCTCTGATGGGGTGCTCGCCACAGCAAGCCCGTCTAAGCAGGGCATTTGCAAGGGACTGTCCCTGCCTTACAGGCGGCTGGCAGCAGCAGTTTGAGCCTGTCAAGTGGGCGGGGTGGGGTTTTTCCCTCTTTCCTGCATTCTAACTGCTTTTTCTTCCTTTTCTCAGCTTCTGTAGGTGGTAGCTGGTTTGAGCACCAAGCCTAGCAGCCAAGAGTTAATGATAAGCACCTCCTGTCAAGCGCAGGAGGACCATGACGTCCTTTCTGCAGGTGGCCCTTTCATACCCGCGGACCCCTTTGTGGCCCCTTGCCTTTGAGAGTGTCCTGGGCCCCTGAGCAACAGGCAGGAGCAAACATCCTGTGTGGGCACCACATGTGCCCACAGCCATCGCTCAGTCATCTGGGGCTGGTCATGGGATTGGGCCTCCTACACAGAAGAAAAGGTTTCTCATTTGGGGCTTGACTGCATTTCCAGACTCAGTCCAGGGTGACTAGTGTCAGTCCCTCTTTGAATTCCATTAGCATAGATCATGAAGGGTGGCAGGGGTCTGCGGAGTTGAAATCCAGCCCCTACACCCTGTTCTTTTCCTGCCACCTTCTCTGCTCTTTGCAAGCTAGAGCCACATGGAAAGAAGGGAGCGTGTGACTGACAGTGTTCCTCAGATAAGCTGTTCCACAAATGTCACTGAGTGCCAATTATGTGCCAAGAATGTTCTCTTCTAGTGCCTGGCTCACTTGAAAAATATGTTTCCATTTTTTTCATATTTAATAAGAGAAAAGAGCTACTAATGACATAGAAATCAACTTCCAGGCCTAGTCTTCCAGCAATAAATGTTTTTCTCTCATTCCTGTACTTCTGTGCCATTGAGATCCGGGAATGCCTCCCTCTTTCATTCCTGGTATTGCATCACAAGTTCCCAGCCAGTGCCAAGGCCCTTCTACAGGGCTCCTCTGAAACCAAGCCCCCCAATCTCAGTGACAACTATCCGCCCCAGTGAAGCTTTAATTTTGGAAAGTGATCTTTAGTGCATAGGACTAACTTTCTATCTTAAAGGAATAAATGCCTAATGATAGACTTTCAGGCTCCACGATAAGTCAACGGAAGGCTTATTTCGGTGACCCTCTGCACATACCTGCCACAATCCCTCTTCACATACACTTAGCCATGCCTATTTTGTTTTTTTTTTTTTTAAAATGGATTTTTATGACTTTTAGTATGTGGCTCACCTAGAGAGCTTTTTTTTAAGATTTTATTTTTTCCTTTTTCTCCCCAAAGCCCCCCGGTACATAGTTGTGTATTCTTCGTTGTGGGTTCTTCTAGTTGTGGCATGTGGGACGCTGCCTCAGCGTGGTCTGATGAGCAGTCCCATGTCCGTGCCCAGGATTCGAACTAACGAAACACTGGGCCGCCTGTAGCGGAGCGCGCGAACTTAACCACTCGGCCACGGGGCCAGCCCCTAGCCATGCCTATTTTGTGCCAGGCACTGTGCTAGATGCTGGGGTGCTAATATCACTGAGACCTGGTCCTCCTCAGGTGGCTTGCTGACTAATGGGTGAGACAGGCACTTCATTGCAGCCCAATAAGCAGGCACATTGCTGTGGGCCAAGCACTGCGAGGGAGAAAGTTTGGGTTGCTAACAGAGCCCTCAGCGTGGGTGCCCAACTTAACATGGGTTTAGAGAAGACTTGCCAGAGGAGGTGTCATTTGAGCTAAGTCTCTGTGTCTCTGCAGGAAATTAAATTTAACCAACTGTGTGGGTTCCACTGTGCTTGCTGGTGGGGGTCAACGTGAGAAGTTGTGTTCTGAGTTTTCCATTTATAGAGTGTTTCAGGTGCACTGATGCATGCCTTGAGAGCTGGCTGCCAAAGTAGGGGGCCCACACAGCTGTCTCTCCAGGGGAGAAGCATCCAGAAGCTTCCATTCTTGGTGTGCTGTGCGTGTTTCCCCAATGTGCTATGGCTATCTTGAAATTACAGCATTCAATATTCCTTCCTTTGGCTTGAAAGACTTCCCTGACTTCCAAAGGTTTGTTTCAGAGTCGGGTGTCTCTGAGAGGGAATGCAACAGAAACCATCATCAGCCAATAGCTGCTCCAGGCTTGTTCTGAGAGCATGGTCTCCACGGCCAGGAGCCAGGGATAGAGAGATGGGTGCTAGGGGATTAGGAAGAGAAGGGCAGAAGGATTCTTGTCCTGCAAGAAGAGGACCTTCTCTGCTATCTGAGAGTCTGCATTTCACCCATCTTCACAAAGCTCTCCTATCAGGGGAAATGGACCAGTGTCTTTCCAGCCAGATGTCATCAGGTGCATGCATTACACGTGGCTGGTCACATAAGAGGAGCATATGGTCGCACAGATGGATGGCAGCAGCATGTGAGAACAGTACACCTGCTCTGTGCCTTGACACTTCTTTGTGAAGCATCTAAATAAATATCTAAGTGGAGAACCAGCTGGAAAGCAGAAATCCCAGTGTTCAGAAAAGCAGTGGGCTTCCCCTGGAATGGAGAACATAACCCTCTGGGGGCTCCTGGCCCTGCCAGTCTGGCACAGGACGTGTGGACGTGTGGAGGTTGTCCCTCCCTGAGCACTCTGCCCTCCGTTTCCTCTGTGCACAGCCTCAGGGGGCAGATTTCATTTCAGGCTGTTCTAGAGGACAGGGCGGAGGGCAGGAGAGGAAATCGCTTGAGACAAATAAGAAAATTAGAAGGATTTGGTGAAAGCCATTTGTGGGAAAATGAGAGCAAAGTTTAGCCCTAGGGGACTAAAGTTAACAGGAGGAGAGAACAGGGCCTGGCCCAAACTTTTCATTTCACCATTTAAATAAAGAGGTCAAGATGTTGAAGTGCCCAGGAGACTTTTCTTGAGTGATTTACCCAAAATATGGAGAAATTCCATCAGGAAGTTTCAGCGATATGAATCCAGGCTACCAGACATTAACAGAATTACCAAGTGGCTGGCAGGATAGCAGATTTCACAGCACACAGTGAAGGGGACGTTAGCACTGAAGCTATGCGGGGAGTCACGCGGCCTGGGGCTGACGAAAGCGGCAGAGCTCAGCACTCACACTGACGCAGCTCCCCCGCCTGCAGCCAACCACACTGGGGCCCTGATTGAACACTGGAAAGGTGATGAGACTTGAAGCTTTCTGTTCCCTGCACCTGCCCACTCTTCCTCTTGCCCTTACTAAACTTTAGCCGCTCTCTTTTTGGTTAATTTTACAATGTTCACAAGTCCACGAAACACACACACAAACCCCCTATGGATGTCAACTCTGAGATGGCAAAAAAGAAAAAGATTGCTTAGATGTACCCGCTCCCTCTCCTAGGACCCTGCAAGCTGCCTGGCACAGGCAGCTCTCAAGAGATAAGGATGTGAAGGAGGGAGGAGCTTAGTTTTGGAATAAGTGCCAGGAAAATGGCCGGCATGAAGGCCCCAGACGGCCAATTGCTGCTTCTTCTCAGCTTCTCCTGTTGGAATGTTTTCACCTTCAGGAAAATCTTGCCACCTTTGTCTCTTCGAGGACTGTGAAAAAAAGGACAGGACGGGGATGAGGGGACTGGACGTGTTCTCGAAATCCTTGCCTGATGGGCAACTAGGAATAGCCTATTGATAATCACTTGAGTAATATGTTATTTTTTGAAAGTACTTTCACAGGAAACATAACATTAAATGTAAGGATTAAGACCAGTTATATCAACAAGATTAACCTACTATGAAAAGTGAAAGGCTCTCAGATTGGGTGAAAAACCAAACCCAACTATGTATGTACAAGAATACAGACTTGTGCCTCCGGGAGGATGGAGACGACATACTCAGCCCCATTCTTTTGGCTGAGTTCAACTAAAAACACTGAGTGTTGTGTATAAAACAAGCACAAGAAAACTGAAAGCAGACAAGCTAGGGACCTTAGGACCTGAAAAATGATGCGGTGGGAGTTCCCTGGGTTTTCTCTATGCCTCACATATCCCAGATTTGGAGCTGAAGAAGCTGGCAACCTGACAAGGGCTAACAAGAGCAGCCACCCCCCCCCCCCCAAAAAAAAGCCTATTCTAGCCAAAAGCCAAAGGACCAGGAAAGGGCCAGCCTGGCAAGACAACAAACTTTAAGACAATAATCACTCTAATCCAGCCAGACACCGCAGAAAAATCTGTGCCCCACCTTCATCCATGCCCCAAAAGGCCATGTGAGAAGCACAGATTTTCATGTTCACTAGCCTGTAAGGAGGCAATGCAACCCCACCCCTGGGACTGTCAGAAGAGGCCTGGAAGGGAGTTGGGGGTCTTCATCTCCACTTGGCAGTAGGAGGCCTCCCCCAACCCCACCTGACAACAGTGTCATTGGGATCACTTGGGGAGTGTGGACTTCTTCCTTTCCTCTCCCCATTCCTGCTAGGTGGTGTTGGAGAAGGCCAAATGGAAGTTTAGACTTTCACCACCACCCAGTGGTAATGAAGCCACCACCTGCCCCGCCTCCCTGCCAGTGATGTCAGTGGCAGCCACGCGGAGAGTGGAAATGAGGAACTCTTCTCTTCCCAGCCAAGGTGATATAAATGCAGGTCTGGTGGGGAACCAGAACTTCCCTGTCCCCCAGCAGTAATGAGGAGCACTTCCCCTACTTGGTTGTCAACAGAGGCTGCAGTGTACCCCCCTTCCTCTGATGGAGCAGCCTCACAGAAAGTTAGCTGAGACAAGGTTTAAATAAGATGCAGAGTCTCATAATATAATACCTCAAATGGTCATTTCAGCAAAAAATCACTCATAATACCAAGAACCAGGAGGAACTCAAATTTAATGAAAAAAAGACAATCATCAGACCTCAGCGCCAATATGACAGTGATATTTAAATTATCTGAAAAAGGTTTGAAAGCAGACATCATAAAAATGTTTTAATGAGTAATTACAAATATGCTTGAAATAAATAAAACAAAGAAAGTCTTACCACATAGTCTCAGCAAAGAAATAGAAAATATAAACAACCCCATGGAAATATTAGAACTGGACAGTAACGGAAATAAAAATCTCAATAGATGGGCTCAATAGCAAGATGGAAGGGACGGAGGAAAGACAAAGTGAACTGGAAGACGGAAGAATAGAAATTACTGAATCTAAATAACAGAAAGAACACAGACTGAAAAAAAAAAAGGAGAGCATCAGGGACCTGTGGGACTATAACAAAAGGTTTAACATTTGTGTCATTGGAGTCCCAGAAGGAGAGGAGAAAGAGGACAGGGCTGAAAACGTGCTCATAGAAATAATAGCCAAAGTCTCCCCAAATTAGGCAGAAGACAAACCTGCACATTCAAGAAACTGAATGATAAACAGGATAAACTCAAGAAATCCATACCAAGATACATCATAGTTAAAATTCTGAAAATTAAAGACAAAGAAAAAATCTTGAAAGCAATGAGAGAAAAACAACACCTTTTTTAGGGGAAAACCAATTCAAATGACGGATTTCTCATCAGAAACCATGAATGCCAGAAGGAAGTGTCACGTTATTCAAGTGTTGGAAAAAAAGAGCTGTCAACACAGAACCCAATGTCCAGTGAAAATATTCTTCAGGAATTAAAGAGAAATTAAGATATTCTTAGGTAAATCTAAGAAGATTTATCATCAGAAGACCTACACCAAAGGAATGGCTAAAAGAAGTTCCCTAAACAGAAAAGAAACGATAGGAGAAGGAATCATGGAGTATCAGGAAGGAAGGAGGAATACAGTAAGCAAAAATGGTAAATGCATTCATCTTTCCTTCTCCTTTTGAGTTTTCTAAATTATGTTTAACAATTCAGGGAAAAATTATAACACCATCTGATGTGATTCTAAATAAATATAGAGATAATATTTAAAACAATTATACTGTAAATAGGAGAGGGGAAAGGGGCATAAACTCTTCACTCAAACTGTTGACACGTGTAGACTGTGAGACTGTGATAAGATATATTTTTCCACCCTTTTACTCTCTATCTATGTGATTTTTTAGACAGCATACAGTTATTTCATGTTTTTTAATTCACTCTGCCAATCTGTCTTTAATTGTTGCATTTAGATCATTTACATTTAATGTAACTACATAGATATAATGGATCTTAAGACTGCTATTTTTTTTTCTGTTTGTTCTCTCCATTTTTCATTTCTGTTTTCTCTCCCTTGCCATACTATACATTACTTGAGCATTTTTTCAGAATATCATTTTGACTTATCTATGGCATTTTGGAGCGTCTCTCTGAATAGCTTTTTTAAATTGATCTAGTAATACCTAGAAAAAATATAGCATGCAAATATTAATGAAAAGAAAGCAATAGTGGCTATATTAATATTAACTAAAGTAGACATCAGAGCAAAGGAAATCAGAGCAAAGGAAATTATCAAAGACAGAGAGGGATGTTACATAATCATAAAAAGGTCAATCCAAGAAGATATAGCAGTGTTAAGTGTGTATGCAGCAAATATCAGAGCTTCAAAATATGCAAAGCAAAACCTGATAGAACTGAAGGTAAAACCAGGCAAATACACAATTATATTTGGAGATTTCAACACCCTTCTCTCAACAATTGACAGAGCAATTAGACAGAAAACCAGAACATACAGAAAAACTCAACAGCATTGACAAACAGGATCCAATAGACATTTATAAGACAGTCCACTCAACAACAGTAGATTACTTTATTTTCAAGTGCCGATGGAACATATACCAAGACAGACCATAAACTGGAACAAAGACAAACCTCAAAAATGTCTAAAGTTTCAAAGGAAATGAAGAATACATCAAACTGGATGAAAATGAAGATACACTATATCAAATTTGTGAGACATAGATAAAACAGTGCTGAAAGGGGAATTTATAGCTTACGTTAAATAGAGGAAGAGTCTCAAATCAATAATCTAAGCTACCACCTCAAGGGCCTAAAAAATGAAGAGCAAAATAAACCCAAAGAAAGCAGAAAGAAGGAAATAATAAAGATAGGAGCGTGAATCAATGACATTGAAAACAGAAAAAAGGAAAGAAAAACAATGAAGTGAAGAGTTGAATCTTTAAAAAGATTGATAAAATTCATAACCCTCTAACAAGACTACTAAAGAGAAGATAGAAATTACTAATATCAGGAATGAAACAGATGATATCAGTACACACTCTGCAGACATCAAAATGATAATAAGGGAATACTAAGAAAATTCTATACATACAAATTTGACAACTAGATGAAATGGACCAATTCTTCAAAAACACAAATTACCATGCTCAATATGAAATAGATAATTTGAACAGCCCTATAACTATTAAGGAAATTGAATTTGGTTTTAAAATTCTAGGGGAGTACTCCAGTTTCTAAAATTCACTGGAGAATTCTACTAAACATTTAAAGAAGACAACAATTCTGCACAATCACTTCCAGAAAGTGCGAAAGGAGGAAATACTCACCATTCATTTTATGAAGCTAATAATCCCCTAAGAGCACACCAGACAAAGAGAGAACAGACAATGAAAACTACTGACCAATATCCCTTGTAAATATAGACACAAAATTTCCTAACAAAATATTAGGAAATAGAATTTGGCAATATATAAAAAGAATTATACACCCTGACCAAGTGTTATTTAATCCAGTGGTGCAAGACTGGTCCAATTTTCAAAAATCAATCAAATTAGTTATCAGTATTTATAGGCTAAGGGGAAAAAGTCACATGATTATATCGATTGATACAGAAGAAACACTTGACAAAATTCAATACCCATTAGTGATAACAGCTCTCAGACAAATAGGAAGAGAGTGGAACGTCCTCAACTTGATAAAGAGCATCTACAACATCCTATAGCTAACATCATACATAGTGGGAAAGAATGCTTTCCCCATAATATCAAGAATAAGGCTAGGAAGTTTGGTCTCATCATTCTTATTCAATATGATACTGGAAGTTCTAGCCAGTGCAGCAAGGCAAGAAATGGAAATAAAAGGCATATCCTTTCATATCAGAAAGGAAGAAATAAAACAGTCCCTATTTATAGATGACATTATGGTCTATTTAGAAAATCCCAAGGAATCTGCAAAACAAACAAAAACCCTAGGACAAAATGAGTTCAGCAAGGTCACAGGATACAAGATCAACATACAAAAATTAGTTGAATTTTTATATACTAGCAATGAACACCTGGACAGAAAAATTTTTTTAAATCAATGCCATGTACAGTTTTTCAAAAAATAAGTTCTTAGGTATCCATCTAACAAAACATGTACAGTTGTGTGTATTGCTTAATGATGGGGATACATTCTGGGAAATGCATCGTTGGGCAATTTTGTTGTTGTGCAAACATCATAGAGTGTACTTACAGAAACCTAGATCGTATAGCCTGCTACACACCGAGGCTGTATGGTACTAATCTTACAGGACCATTCTCATTTATGAGGTCCATCATTGACCAAAACATTGTTATGCGGTGCATGACAAATAAAATACTAGCAAGACAAATTCAGCAGCATATTAAAAGGATTATACACCATGACCAAGTGGGATTTATTTTCGGAATGCAACGATGGTTCAACAAACAAAAATTGATCAATGTAATATACCACGGTGACAGAATGAAGGGAAACAACACATGGTCATCTCAATTGATGCAGAAAAAGCATTTGAAAAAATTCAACACCCTTTCATGATAAAAACACTCAGAAAACTAGGAATAAAAGAAAACTACATCAATACAGTAAAATCCATATATGAAAAACCCACAACTATCATCATATGCAATGATGAAAGACTGAAAGCTTTTTTTTTATCAGGAAAAGAAGAATGTCCACTTCACCTCTTCTATTCAACATAGTATTGGAAGTTCTAGCCAGAGTAATCTGGCAAGAAAAAGATATAAAAGGCATCCAGATTTGAAAGGAAGAAGTAAAATTCTCTCTATTCACAGATGATATGATCTTATATGTAGGAAACTCTAAGATTACACATGTACACACACACACAAACTGTTAGAACTA
Source organism: Equus przewalskii (assembly GCF_037783145.1). Taxonomy (NCBI): domain Eukaryota; kingdom Metazoa; phylum Chordata; class Mammalia; order Perissodactyla; family Equidae; genus Equus; species Equus przewalskii. The sequence continues at coordinate 13,649,448 of NC_091844.1, forward strand.
ATAAGCTAATTCAACCAGGTTGCAGGATATAAAAGTCAACATGCAGAAATCAATTTCATTTCTATAAACTAACAATGAACAATCCAAAAAGGAAATTAAGAAAACAATTCCATTTGAAATAGCATCAAAAAAATACACTACTTAGGAATAAACTTAGCCAACGAGGTAGAAGACTTGTACATTGGAAAGTATGAAATAGTGCTGAAGGAAATTAAAGAAGACACAAATAAATGGAGAGAAATTCTCTGTTCATGGATTGGATAGATCCATGGAATCTATTCAATGGGATAGAATAGAGAGCCCAGAAATAAACCTTTACATGTTTGGCCAGATGATTTTTGACAAGGGTGCCAAGATCATTCAATGGGAAAAGGACAGTCTTTTCAACAAACAGTGCTGGGAAAACTGGATTTCCACATGCATAAGAATGAAGTTGGACCCTTATCTAACGTGGTATATAAAAATTAATTCAAAATAGACCAAAGACCTCAATGTAAGAGCTAAAACTATAAAACTTTCAGAAGAAAAATATAGGAGAAAAGCCTCATGACATTGGATTTGCAGTGATTTCCTGATGACATCAAAGGCACAGGTGACAACAACAAAATAGACACTTTGGAATTTATCAAAATTTAAAACTTGTGCACCAAATGACACGATCAACACTATATAGAGAACTCCTAACACTCAATAATAAAAAAAACCAAGCAAACAGCTCAGTTCAAAAATGGGCAAAGAACTTGAATAAACATCTCTCCAAAGAAGATCTCCAAATGGCCAATAGGCACAGGAAAAGATGCTCACCATCATTAGGGAAATACAAATCAAAATCACAATGAGATACTATCTCATACCCATTAGGATGACTGCTATCAAAAAAAACCAAAATAACAAGTATTGGCAAGGATTTAGAGAAATTGGAACCCTGGTGCACTGTTGGTGGGAATATAAAATGTGCAGCCCACTATGGTAAACAATATGGCGACTCCTCAAAAAATCAACACTAGAATTGCCATATGATCCATCAATTTCACTTCTGGGCGTAGGTCCAAAAGAATTGAAATCAGGGACTGGAATAGATATTTGTACACCCATGTTCATAGCAGCACTATTCACAATAGCCAAAAGGTGGAAACAACCCAAGTGTCCATCAATAGGTGAATGGATAAACAAAATGTGGTGTACACAGGCAATGGAATATTATTCAGCCTTAAAAACAAATGAAGAGTTGATATGTGCCCCAATACGGATGACACATGAAGACATACTAGCTGAAATAAGCCAGTCACAAAAGGACAATTGCTACATGAATCTACTTATATGAAGTACATAGAATAGTGGAATTCAGAGACAGAAAGTAGAATGGTGGCCGCCAGGGACCACGGGGAGGGGAGAAAGAGGAGTCATTTAATGGGTACAGAGTTTCAGTTTTGCAAGATGAACAAAGTTCTGGAGATGGGTGGTGGTGATGGTTGCAAAGCCAAGGACAGACGGGGAATTGGGATTGGCAGGAATGGGATCAATTCTGGGTTCACGTAAGTCAGAGAGAAGAACCTGGCTGAACGCTTTCCCACAAGTTGCTTACCCTGTCTGCATAAAGTGGGGGTATGATTCTGAGCCAGTCTACATAGTGGATCATGGAAGGAGCCCCAGAGGGAATAGTCTCATCTCTGCCTGCAAAGCTGTGCTTTCTGAAGTTTCCCACCCCTCTGAACATGGGAAGGCCAGGGCCCTGCAACACACAAGGTAGACAGTGGGTTTCCCAGAGTATGGCAATCACAGGAAAGCTTGAATTCTGCAGCCAGCTGGATGACCCCCAAACAGAAGAAAAAGCATTTCCCTATCAGTCTACCCCCAGGGTTCAGAAGCACCACAGCCCCTCTCCTCTCTGTCCAAGCAGTGGTATTCAGCATGCTGGTAGAAAGATGTCTCCAGGTTTTGTTCTCCAGAGCTTTCCCTTCTGTCTCCTTTTTGGCTTGGTTGAGTTTTTTGTTTCCTGCAGTTGAATTTTCTGCACTCTTCGTTTCCCAGCTTCTGAGGAGACCAGGATATAGCTATGTCTAGGCTTCTCCAAGGTGGAATAAAAGAGGAAACGCCTCGGGTCTGTGGCCCATCCCTGACTTCTACCACGCCCTCTGGGTCTGATCCGCCATGACACCAGCCCAGGGCCCACCATCACTTTACTGTGATACTGAACTGCCGTGAAGAGAAACTGGGTCCCCTGCCACAGGACATGAAGAGAAAGCCATCCTGGGCTCTCGCCATCCAAAGACTTAGAAAAGATCATTTTCACCCTCAACCCTCCTCTCCCAGAGCTCTCTGAGCTACTAGAATGATCCAGCTGCCACTGCCCGTCACCTTTCTCAATAAGAGAGGCTTTTAAGACACAAGAAATATTAATCAGGTTGGATTTTTAAAAGAAAAAATTTTTAATTAACATCTCCAGGCAGTTTGGAAGAAAAAGAGACTTTGACCTTGAAGAACTTCCTTGTATGATCAAAGAAAAAGGCACTAACGTTGACACCTCCCCACTTTTCCAGTTAAATATAAATAGGACTTCCTCACCTGTGGAAGCTGATGAACTCACACCTGGAACTGACAGCGTGGAGGAGACTGCGCAGGTGAACTCTAAGCATTAGAGCTGAGCATCATTCCAGACTAGTCTAATTTTTAATCACTTTCCTATTGCGAGGAATGCCCTTAGAAATTGCAAAGCCAATGCTTTTTGCTAATGCGGGCAGAAATTCCTCAGACTAAGAGATGGTGCCGTTGCCCATCAATTTTACAAGGCAGTGATGCAGATCCCAAGCGGCTAAAGTCTGAGGCAGAAGGCAGAGCACTTCATCACAGTGAGAGAACTGGGTTGTTGCTGGGGGAAACTGTTCCAATATCCCGCTGGTGTTACCATGAATTAATAAGCTTTGTTCATCTTCTCTGACACTGGAGGTCCAACTCAGTCCCTTTGCTTCATCTTCTTGCTTATTATGCAGCTCAGGCCGTGGATATAGGCTGCCTACTTGTCATAAATTGCAGGCAACCTCCTATCTTTCTATCTTGGTCCCAGTGGGCTTATGCTCCTGGGAACCGGGGCTCTCCGAACTCTTCAGTTCCACAAACGCATACCGAGCGGTGATGCTGGGTGAGGCGGAAATTCCAGGATGCATGAGCCACAGTTCCTGCCTTCCTATCACAGTGTGGTCAGGGAGAAGTCACATGGGCAAATAATTACACAGCAGGCACAATGTGTAACAGAGGGAAAACACACAGCTGTGGGAACCCAGGAAGGGAAGGGGTGACTCTCACGGGAGAATATCAGAGAGGGTTCCTTGGACGAGATTTCAATATAGGGAACCCTCGGAGAATATAGACATGCCAGCTTGGAGTTTGCCACAATGAAGAAGGAGGAGCCTGGACATAGGATGGTGATGTATTTTAATTATCATACAGCAAAATACTTCTTTTAAGGGTGTATAATTCTAAGAATTTTAACGCGTGTGTAGAATAGAGTAAGCACCACCACAATCAGGACACAGAACGATCTAACCATCCTAAAATAATCCTTTAGAGTGTGGCTTTGTAGTCATCCTGTCCCCATTCCAGTAACCTCTAGTCACCAATGATCTGGTATCCATCACTATAATTTTTTTCAAGAATGTTATGTAAGTGGAATCATACAATATGTAACCTTTTGATAGTGACTTCCCTCGCTCAGTGTGATGGCTTTGAGATTCAGCCAAGTTGTTGCACACATCAACAGTGACTCCTTTTCATTGCTGAATAGTGTTCCTTTGTATGGTTGTACCACGGTTTGTTTATCCGCTCACCTAGTGAAGGACATCTGGGTTGTTTCCAGTTTTTGATGATTGTGAGTAGAGCTGCTATAAATATTCATGTGAGGTTATTATAAGCATAAGTTTTCTTTTTCTAGGGCAGTCTCTCAATCTTGGCACTATTGACATTTTGGGCTAGATACTTCTTTGTTGTAGGGGGCTGCCCTGTGCATTGTAGGATGTATAGTGAGATCTCTGGTCTCTACTTACTAGATGCCGGTAAAAATCCCCAAGTTATGACAATCAAAATGTCTGCAGACATTGCCAAATGTCCCTTGGGGTATAAAATCATCCACAGTTGAGAAGCACCACTCTAGTGTAAATACCTAGGAGTGGATTTCCTGGGTCATATGGTGAATGTCTGTTTAACTTTATAAGAAACTTTACATTCCCAGTGTATGAGAGATCCAGGTGCTCAGGGTCCTCACCAACACTTGATATTATCAGTATTTTTTATTTTTGCCATTCCAATAGGGATGTAGGGGTCTCTTATCATAGTTTTAATTTGCATTTCCCTAATGGCTAATGATATTGAAATCTCTTCATGTGCTTCTTTGCCATCTGTATATTCTCTTTAGTGAAGTCTGTTCAAATCTTTTGCCATTTTTAAATCAGATAATTTGTTTTCCTCCTGTTTCCTTCTGCTTTCCTTCTGTTGAGTTTCAAGTGTTCTTTATAAACTCTAGATACAAGTTCTTTCTTGGATGTGTGATTTGCAAATATTTTTTCCCAGTCTGTAGCATATATTTTCATCCTCTGAAGAATGCCTTTTGCAAAGTGGAAGTTTTTGATTTTGATGAAATCCAATTTATCAAATTTTTTCTTTTATGGATTGTGCTTTTGGTGTCGTATCTAAGAACTCCACGTTTAAACCCGAGGTCTTGAAGGTTTTCTCTCATATTTTTTTCTTAAAGTTTTAGAGTTTTATACTTTACATTTAGCTCAGTGATTCATTTTGAACTAATATATGAATAAAGTGTGAGGTTTAGGTCAGGTCTATTGATCTTTTGACCGTAGATATCCGATTGTTTCAGCATCGTTTGTTGAAAACACAACTTTTCCATTGAATTCCTATTGTATCTTTGTCAAAAATCATTCCAGCATGTTTGCTGGGTCTCTTTCTGGGTTCTCTATTTTGTTCCATTGACTTCTATTTCTGTCCCTTGACAATACCATGCTATCTTGAATACTGTAAATCTTTAGTAAGTTTTAAAATAGAATAAGGTGATTCCTCCAACTTTTTTCTTCTTTTTTCAAATTGTTTTAGCCATTCTAGGTTCTTTGCCTTTTCGTATAAATTTTAGAATCAGTTTGTCTATAATTACAAAGAAATTCTGCTGTGATTTTGATTGGAATTATGTTAAATCTATGGATCAATTTGGGGAGAACTGAAAAATGTACTATATTGATTCTTCTCGTCTATTTTATTAGTCCTTCCTTGATTTCTTTCATCAGCATATTGGTTTTCAGCATAAAGATAACGTACATGTTTTTGTAAATTTAAATACCTAAGTATTTCATTTTGGGGGGAGCTATTGTAAAGGATATATTGTGTTAAATTTTGGTTTGTAACTGTACATTTCTGGTATCTAGAAGTACAGTGGATGTTTTGTGTGTTGGCCTTATTTCCTGTGACCTTGCAAGCTCACTATTAATTCTAGAGGTTTTGGTTTTGGTTTTGTAGATTTCGCGTATGTTTTCTGTGTAAGCAAGCGTGTTGTCTGTGAATAGAGACAGCTTTAGCTTTTCCTTTGCGATCTGAATGCCTTTTTCTTTTTTTTGCCTTGTTGCATCGACTATAGCTTCTAGTATGACGGTGAATAAGAGTGATGAGAACAGATATCTGTGCCTTGTTCTAGATCTTAGGCAGAAAGCTTTTAGTCTTTTGCCATTACGTATGATATTCGCTGTAGGGTTCTTTTCCTTTTTTTCCTTTGTGGTGTGTGTGTGTGTGTGTGAGTGTGTGTTTATGCGTGTGTGCATTTGTAGTTGTCTTTTATCAAGTTAAGAAAGTTCCCCTCTCTTCCTGGTTTCCTAAGAGTTTTTATCATGGATGGATGTTGAATTTTGTCATTTTTTTTCCTGCTTCAATTAACATGATCTTGTAGGGTTTTTTAAAAAATCTTTTTAGATTGTTAATATGGTGAATTACAGTGATTCTTTTTTTTTTCTTATATCCGCTCATTTCTTACATGAAGAATACTAAACTATAGTTTCTTTTGTAAGTTTACTTTTCCACTTGAAAATATGCCCTGCAAATGACTCCATATCAGTTCATACAGCTCTTCCTTAGTCTTTTTTGCAGTTGCATAGTACTCCATCGTTTGGATGGACCATGTTTTGTCCAATGATTTTCCTATGTATGAGTATTTAGTTGTTTCTGATATTTTGCAATTACAAATAATGCTACAATTATAATGAATAACCTCGTACATGTATGTATTCTTTTTTTATAATGATACCTTGCATTTTTCTTTTCTTTTCTTTTCTTTTGTTGAGGAAGATTTCCCCTAGGCTAACATCTGTTGCCAATCTTCCTCTTTTTGTATGTGAGCTGCTGCCATAGCATGGCCACTGACAGACAGGTGGTGTAGGTCTGTGCCCTGGAACCAAACCCAGGCCACCAAAGCAGAGCACACCAAACTGAACCACTAGGCCACCAGGGCTGGCCCTATGTAGTCTTAATGTTGAAAGTGTATCTTTAGTGTATATTTCTAGGAGTTTCTGGGTTGAATGGAAAGTGTGTATGTAGTTTTGTTATGTGTTACCAAATTTTCCTACATTTGGGTTCTACCAATTTGCTTTCCCATTAGCAATATATGAGAGCGTGTGTTTCCCCACAGCCTCCCTGAGGGAATTTAATATTTATATGTATCATTTTTGCACATCATATAGGTGATAGTATCTCAGCATTGTTTTGTTATTTTTCTACTATGAGTGATTTGAATATTTCTCATATATTGGAGGACAATTGTTTATTTTTTGTGAATTTTCTGTTCATGTCTTTTTCTCATTTTTCTATCAGGTGTTTGGTCCTTTGTCCCTTTACTTTTAATTTAATTTTTTATTGAGGTATAATTGACACACAACATTGTATTAATCTTAGGTGTACAACATAATGATTCAATATTTGTGTACGTTGCAAAATGATCACCACAACAGGTCTAGTTAACATCCATTAATGCACATGGTTACAGAATCTTTTTCCCTGTGATGAGAACTTTGAAGATCTACTCCCTTAGCAACTTTCAAATATGCAGCTGAGGATTATTAACTATAGTCACCATGCTGTGCATTACATCCACATAACTTATTTATTTTATAACTGGAAGTTTGTACTTTTTGACTCCCTTCACCCATTTTCTCCACCCCCCATCCTCTGCATCCACCCATCTGTTCACTGTATCTATGAGCTTGGCTTTGTTTTTAGATTCCACATATAAGTGAGATCATATGGTATTTGTCTTTTCCTGTCTGGCTTATTTCACTTAACATAATGCCCTCAAGGTCTATCCATGTTGTTGCAAATGGCAAGATTTCATTCTTTTTCATGGCTGAATAATATTCCGTTATAGGAGCCGGTCTGGTGGTGTAGTGGTTAAGTTTGTGCACTCTGCTTCGGCGGGCCAGGGTTTGCCAGTTCAGATTTTGGGCCTGGACCTACACACTGCTCATGAAGCCATGCTATGGTGGCATCCCACACAGAAGAACTAGAAGAACTTACAACCAGGATATACGACTATGTACTGGTGCTTTGAGGAGAAAAAAAAAGAGGAAGATTGGCAACAGATGTTAGCTCAGGGCCAATCTTTCTCACCAAAAAAAAAAAAAAAATACATTATATACATATACCACATTTCTTTATCCATTCATCCATCAGTGGACACTTAGGTTGTTTCCATATCTTGGCTATTGTAAACAATGCTGCAAGAATATGGGGGTGCAGATATCTTCTCGAGTTAGTGTTTTTGTTTTCTTCAGATAAATACTCAGAAGTGGAATTGCTAGATCGTATGGTATTTCTATTTTTAATTTTTTGAGAAACCTCCATACTATTTTCCATACTGACTGCACCAGTTTACATTTCCACCAACAGTGCACAAGGGTTCCCTTTCTCCACATCCATGCCAGCATTTTTTACCTCGTCTTTTTTTTTTAGATTGGCACCTGACCTAACAACTGTTGCCAATCTTTTTTTTTTTTTTCTGATTTTTATCTCTCCAAATTCCCTCGATACATAGTTGTATATTTTTTTAGTTGTGGGTCCTTCTAGTTGTGGCCTGTGGGATGCCGCCTCAATGTGGGCTGATGAGGGGTGCCATGTCCACGCCCGGGATCCGAATTGGCAAAACCCTGGGCCACCGAAGCGGAGCAGGAGAACTTAACCACTAGGCCATGGGGCCGGCCCCCCTTGTCTTTTTGATAATAGCCATTCTAGCAGGTGTCAGGTGATATCTCAGTGTGCTTTCGATTTGCATTTCCCTTATGGTTAATGCTGTTGAGAATCTTTTCATGTACCCGTTGGCCATTTCTATGTCTCCTTGGAAAAATCTCTATTCAGCTCCTCTGCCCATCTTTTAATCAGATTATTTGGGGGCTTTTTTGCTATTGAGTTGCATATGTTTCTTATATATTTTGGATATTAACCTCTTGTCAGATATATGATTTGCAAATATTTTCTCCCATTCAATAGGTTGCCTTTTCATTTTGTTGATGGTTTCCTTTGCTGTGCAGAAGCTTTTTAGTTTGATGTAGTCCAACTTATTTATTTTTGCTTTTGTTGCCTTTACTTTTGGTATCAAATCCAAAAAATCATCACCACAATGATTCATTTTTTGAGTATTGAACCATCCTTGCACTCTCAGCATAAAGCCCACTTGGTCATGGTGCATTTTTCTTTTCATATATCACTGGATTCAATTTGCTAATATTCTGTAGGGGATTTTTGCATATTGGTTTATAGTTTTCCTTTCCTGTACTGTCTTTGTCTGGTTTTGGTATCACAGTAATGCTGGCCCATAAAATGAATTGGAAGGGTTCTCTCTTTGTCTATTTTCTGGAAAAGATTATGTGGAATTGGTGTTATTTCTCAGTCAAATGTTGTGTATAATTCACCAGTGAAACCATCTAGGCATGGAGAGTTCTCTTTTGCAAGATTTTAACTGCAAGTTCAATATATTTAATATTTATAAGACTATTCATGTTATATATTTCAACTTGAGTGATTCTTGGTAGCTTGTAGTATTCAAGGAATTGCTTCATTTAATATGTCAAGTTTATGTGTGTGAAGTTCCTTCTTAATCTTTTAATTTCTGTGAAGTCTGTCATGCTATCCCCTTTTCTTTTGGATTTTAGTAATTTGTGTTTCTCCAGTTTTGTCTTTGTAAATCTTGATACAACTTTATCAATTATATACATCTCTTCAAGAAACAAGCTTTGGTTGTCATTGATTTTTCTCTATTATATTTCTACTTTCATTTTTGTTGCTTTCTGCTTTTATCTTTTATTGATTTCTGCTCTTATTTCCTTTCTTCTGGCTCCTTTAGTTTATTTTTTTCTTATTTTTCTAGGATCTTGAGATGGGAGTTTGCATGATTTATTTTAGACTTTTCTATTGTAAGCATTTCATGCTATAAATTTGCCTCAAGGCACTGCTTTCTCTATATCCTACAATTAATTATACATTGTATTTTCATTTTTATTCAGTTCTAATTTCCCCTGAGACTTCCTTCTTGACTCATGAATTATGTAGAAGTGAGTGGTTTAGTTTCCAAGTGTCTAGAGAGTTTCCTGTAATCCTTCTGTTACTGAATCCTAGTTTACTTCTATTATAGCCAGAGAATATACCACGTATAATTTACATTTTTTTAATTGTTAAAATTTGTGTATGACCCAGCATATGGTCTATCTTGGTGAATGTTTTGTGTGTCCTTGAAAAAAAAAGTGTATTCTGCTGTTGTTAGGTGGAATGTTATAATGTCAATTAGATCCAGTTGGTGGAGAAAGTTGTTCAGTTCTTCTGTGTCTTTCCTGATATTCTAACTACTTGTTCTGTCTGCCGCTGAGAGAGCAAGGTTGACATCTCCAGCTATACTTGTGGAGTTGTCTGTTTAGCCTTTTAGTTCTGTCAAGTTTTTACTTCATGTATTTTGAACCTCTATTGTTAGGTGCATTCACATTTAGGACTGTTACATCTTCTTGGTTCATCAACCTTTTTATCATTATGTAATCCCCTCCTTATTCCTGGAAGTTTTCTTTTCTCTGAAGTCTATTTTGTCTGCTATCAATATAGCCACTACAGGTTTCCTTGAACTAGTTTTAGCATAATATACCTTATTCCATCCTTTATTTAACCTATTTCTATCATTGTATTTGAACTGAATTTCTTGTAGACAGCTTGGGTTTTTTTCAAAAATTTATTCTGAAAATTCCTGTCCTTTGATTACTATGCTTAGACTATTTCTATTTAATATAATTATTGATACAGTTAGATTTAGGTCAAGCATCTTATTTTTTTCTGTTCGTTTTCTCTGGTTTTTATTCCTCTGTTTCCTCTTATATTTTCTATTACTTTCCTAGGGCTATTGTAACAAATCACAGCAAACTTGGTGGATTAAAACAACGGAAATTTATTCTCTCATAGTTCTGGAGCCCAGAGTCTCACATCGTTGTCTCTGGGCCAAAATCAAGGTGTCAGCAGGATTGCGCTGCATTGCCCGCAGAGGTTCTAGAGGAAAATCCAGGCCGTGCCTCTTCCAGCTTCTGGTGGCTGCTGGCATGTCTTGACTTGTGCCCACCTCATTCTAATCTAATCTCTGTCTCTTTGGTCACATTACCTCCTCCTCTTGTCTGTGAAACTTCCCTCTGCCTCCCTCTTATAAAGATACATGTAATTGCATTTAGAGCCCACCCTATTAATCCAGAATTCTCTCCCCATCTTAAGAATCTTAACTTAATCACACTGGCAAAGACTTTTTTTCCTTTGTAAAGTAGTATTTTCAGATTGTAAGAATTAGGACATGATGTTTTTAGATGGCCGTTATTCAGCTTACAACACACACCTTCTTTTGGATTATTTGGGCATTCTTTACAATTTTTGTTTTGAGTTATGGATATATTTTTGTATAGTTTTTTTCCCCTTTTGGTTGATGCTGTAGGAATTACAATACACATACTTAACTTTTCATAATCTACTTAAATATTTTATCTCTTCAAGTGGAATTTAGAAACCTTACCATTCTAGAGTTTCTTTTACCCTCTCCGTATGTCATAGGCATCTTATAAGTACATCTATATTCACTGGAAACCACATCAGACAGGACCGTAAGTTTTGCTTTCAGTCATTATACACATTTTAAAAGAATTCAAGGGAATAATAGTCTGTCATATTTACCTAGATATTTAGCATTTCTCTTACTCTTCCTCCATTCCTGATGTTCCAAGTTTTCTTTTAGTATCATTTTCCTTCCAACTGAAGCAGTCTTAAACATTCTTTTACAGCAGGTCAGCTGGCAATAAATTCTCTCAGTTTTTCTTCATCTGACAATATCTTTATTTCACCTTCATTCCTGAAAGATATGTTTACTGGATATAGAATTTTGGGTTGATAGTTGTTATTTTGAATACTTAAAAAATGTTGTACCACCTCTTTCTGGCCTCCATGGTTTCTAATGAGAAATCTAGTCATTCAAATTGTTGTTCTCGTGTAGGTAACACATCATTTTTTCTCTGGCTGCTTTCAAGATTTTTCCTTTGTTTTCAGTTTCAAGATGTTGATTATGATGTGTCTGGGCATGGATGTCTTTGTGTTTATCATGTTTGGGATTCACCTTCTAAAACCAGCTCATTTGCTTTTTTGCCAAATTTGAGGAGTTTTTAGCCATTAAATCTTCAAGTACCTTTTCTTCCCTGCCTTCTTTCTCGTCTCCTTCCAGGACTTCAGTGACATGAATGTTAGATCTTTTGTTATGTCCCACAGGTTCCTGAGGCTCTGTTCCTTTTTTTTTTTTTTTCCTTTTTCAGGCTGTTTTCATTCTATTCCTCAAATAGGGTATTTTCTGTTAGGCTATCTTCCAGTTCATTAATTCTTTCCTCTGGTTCCCCTATTCTGCTGTTGAGCCGATTTTTATTTTGATCGTTTTTCTGTTCTAAAACTTCCATTTGATTCTCCTTTATATCTTCTGTTTCTTTACTGAAACTTGCTATTTTACCATTTGTTTCAAGAGGATTTGTAATTGCTTGTTGGAGGATTTTTATAATAGCTGCTTTAAAGTTTTTGTTGGATAATGCCAATATCTGTGCCATTTTGCTGTTGGCATCTGTTGATTGTTTTTTTCTATGTAAGTTACATTTTTCTTGTCTCTCATATGCTGAACCTTTTTTTATTATTTCCTAGACATTTTGAATATTATGTGATGAGATTCTGGGTCTGGCTTAAATCCTATGGATAATATTAACATTTTTGTTTTAGCAGGCAGTGTACCTGCTTGTTTGGGCTGCAAGTTCCAACTCGCCTTCTGTTCACCATGGTTCCAATGCCTGTTTATTCTTCATAGCCTTTGTAGTACTATTTTGTTCTGTCCCACATATGCATCATAGCCTTTGCAGTACTATTTTGTTCTGTCCCACGTATGCACCACTCAGTGGCCAATCTGGCACTTGCGTTCTCGTCTATCTGCTAGTTCAATTCTCAAAGTATTATGTATGCTAATTAGCATTAGATTAATGTATGCACATCTGGGACTCAGCACAGAAGTTTGCAAACAACTTTATGGGGCTACTTTCCCAAGCCCTTCCTCTCCATGACCTCCTTGGTACTTTCTGGTTCCCTGGGGCTCCCTTCTTCCATCCTCCAGCCAGAAATCTGGGGTTTAGTTATCCCAGTCTGCTGCATATGTCTCCAGGGACAAGCAGCTTGAGGACTAGGAAAAAAAATGCAACTCACCACTAATTTGGTGGTACTTTGAATTTTGGTCTTCCTCCCCAGTCTGCCTACTACTGTTTATTTTTCAGATTCCTCAAATAGCTTCTCCGTTCAGTCTGTCCAGGAGTTATGGCTACATTCAGTGGGAGAGACCGGGGGAGTATTTTATTCCATCTTACCCAGAATAGAACCCATAGCCTCTATTTTCAGAAAAGACTTGTCTGTTTTGCTTTTCAAATTCTAGAAAGTACTATGGTATAGTAGATAGAAAAATATCTTTTAATCCTGAAAGACTTGGTTCCAGCCCTGGCTCTATAATTCAACTTTCTTGAGCCTCTGTTTCTTCATGTGTTGGGGGTCCCCAAGACCACCCTCAGGTTTGATGATTTGCTAGGAGGACTCACAGGACCCAGAAAAGCTATTATACTGATAGTTATAGTTTGGGATATGTATGTATATATATATGTGTGTATGTATATGTATATGGATATATATGTGTATATATATGTATATACATATATGGATATATACATATATATATATACACAGCAAAAGGATACAGATTAAAATCAGCAAAGAGAAAAAGGAGCAGGGGGTATAATCCAGGAGAAAGCAGCAAGGCTTCCAGTTGTCCTCTCTCAGTGGAGTCATATAGACAGCAGTTAATTCTCCCAAAATGGTGGGTGACAACACATGCAAAGTGTTGCCAACAGGCTACCCAAGACTTGGTGTCCAGGGTTTTTATTGGGGTCAGTCACACAAACATGCTGGACTCACATGCCTGACCTCAGCTACTCAGAGCATAGCTCCCCAGAGGAGAAACTGATACGCATGACCCAGGGCCCCAAGCATATGAAAACAGGCCTTCACCGTAAATCTAACTGTTAGCATAAACTATCTGGTATGGCCCCAGGCCTCAGGCATATTAAGACACTCTTATAAGGCAAGATACTCCACGGGCTCAGAGGTCATCTCCCACGAGCTGGGCCAAGAGCCAATCCCGAAGATTTTGGAAATGTGCAGAGTTTGAGCAGCCCAGACCTGCTGAGTTAACCCTTTCCTGCACAGGCCTACAACAGCTACCTTTCAGGATTATTGTGAGAACTACATGGGGTGGATGGGAAACAGCTTGCAATGCCTGGCCCATAGTAGGTGCTTAATAAATATTGGCTATTATGATTCTAGGGGCAGAGATTTCAAAGGGGCATATGGGCCTAAGAGGAAGAAAAACAGTAAAATGTTATTCTGACAATACAGTAGATATACAAAGAAAAGGTGTGGCTGGGGACACATTTAAAGAAGCCACAGTAAGAGTAGAGGGGTGTAAGGAAGGTCTCAGGAAGCCATATGCAAACCATGAGGAGTGGGTTGATGCCGGAGGACACTAATCCAAGGATGAATACAAAAGGGTAGCATTTATAAGTGTCAGGGTGGCCAAGGCCCAGCATAACAGGTGGCTTGAGAAATAATCTGATGAAGATTTAAAAGGCCATCTTTAGCTACATGCAGAGTTTGAAGAGACAAGCGCCTAGTTTAGTGAGGAAAGCTTTGATGTTAATGATGGCAATGAGAAAGCAAAGCTACTCGTCTCCTATAATGTCCCAATCTTCTCTCTGAAGAAATATTGTCCTCAGTTGGGAAGGACTTGTAATTGTGAGAGATTTGAAACCAAGGAGGACGAAAGAGATGTCAGAAAATTGTAAATGAGCAAATGCCCACATTTTTAAAAAATAGGGGAAAAGTAGATTTGGGAAACTATAGAATTGAGATTGATATAAATCCCAGTCAAAATTCTAGAAAAGGCTATTGAAGATAGTTTATGAGCAGTTAGGAAAGAAAGAGATGGTCGCTAGGAGCTTATCTGTGTTCGCTCTGGCTAAGCCTTGTGAAACTGATCGTACTTCCTTTCTTAACCAGGTTATGAGCAGAGAAAATCTGAGGAAATTGATGTATCTTGATTTTGGCCCACACTTTGCTAGACTCTCGGGATATCCTTACGCACAAGCTGAGACATGTGAGTTAGATGACATCTCATTAAATGGATTCTCAGATGCTTGTATCCAAAGATGTAGACTTATCAGTGGGTTCTATGGTACAAAGACTTAGATGAGACTTGACAAATTTGTAAATGGCACAGACAAATAGGTGATTGAATCAAGAATCATAGAGATTTTGGGGGATTTGAGGTAGGTCGCATCAACAAGGTAATACTTTAAAAACACATAGTTCCTGGGCGGAAAGGCTTAGTTGGGAGTGTGAAATGAACAAACATTTGATGTTAACTAAATGTGCATGATATTCTTTCACTCGTTTATTCAAAAAAATATCATGTGGCTGTCACAAAGCAAATTCTTTCTTACTTTGTATGTAAAAGTATAGAGTCCAAATCCAGGACAGTGATGGTGCTGCTGAAACTACAGTGATGAGGGAACATCTGAATGCTCTGTTCAGTTCTGTGAGATGCCTTGAAGAAGAGAATTAAGCATCTAGAAGAGACCATCAGGTCCAAGATGGCTTGAGGCTGGAAGCCATGTGGTGAGAGGAAGAGGACAATCTGCGAAGGCTGATCATCTTGAAGAAAGAAAGACTACGCAGAGATGTGAAACATATCTTTAAATTTGTTAAGGGCTATTATTTGGATGCTTTTAGAGACTCCTACTCTACTCCTTAGGCATTAATAGCTATGCCTTATGCATTAATATGATTGATATAATTAGCTATGCATTAATAGGATTAATAGCTATAAGTCATGGGAAACGGGGTTTCAGCCAATCTCTTACAGTGTGTCAGCTCCTTTACCAGACCCTAGACATGTAAAGATGAATAGGAAAAGATTGCTTTCCTGCAGAGTTAACAATCTGTAAATTCATATTCCGTACAGAGAAGTGGCTTGATAGGCGATGGTTGTTCCAACAGTGAGACTGCTTAGAGAACCAGATGCTTCTTAATGCACTGAGCTCCCATCTCTGGAATATAAAAGCAAAGACATTAAACTTCTGTTTGAGGGTCTGAGGCTGGGCTGATGGCATCTGGACCTAGATGTTGTGTTCTAGTAGCCACCAAGAACCAGGACACATTTACCAGGACATCAAAGAGGATAGGACAAACCTACAGAGAGTCTGAACTGTGTTTGAGGAGAAAAGCAAAAGTCCAAAGCCAGAAAAGTGGCCCTGAGCATCAGGTACACAAGAGCCACAGACTGGCAACAGGAAGACCACTCCGGAGTCAAGAGAAGGGAAGAGCAGGCATAGTCAGGAAGCATGATATGAGACGGGTGAAAGCCAGCAGTCTGGAATGAAGCCTGGGAATGGTGTCAGCAGTCAGGGGATTGTTAGGAGCTCTGTGGGAGCAAGTGGGCTTGGGCTTGAGTCAGGTAGGACTGGACTAGAGGTTGAATGTCTGTCAGGTGTATTAGAGATGGGATTTGTGCCAGATAGCCTCTATCTGCCTCTCCAGCTCTACTCTCCACCCTTCTCTACCCTGCTCTAAGTCCGAGAAGTTGACCTACACGACTTGCATCAGTGGAATCCTTGCCCTCTGGATCCAGTTAGGTTCTAGGAACAAGATGCTCCAGATAGAGATTTGAGAGGGGGAGGAGAATGAGCTTGGCATACCCCTGCCCCTGCCTCCCTCACTATGGGGTCACCTTGGGATTTCTGCATTCCTACGCTGAAGGCCACAGCTCCTCTTAAGGTGTCCCTGTCTACATAGCTCTCTCTTCCAGGATCCGGTAGCCGCTCCCTGCCCTCCTTTCTTGAAACCTAGAGGTGGTAACAGCTCTGGAGATACTAGCTCCAGGGTACTGCATTATTCCTGTGGCTCTCCTACTTCTTGCCCACACCTTTATACAAAAACTATTAGACTTTTCTTGAATCATCCTAATATGACTGTGTCATCTATTTCTTGGTTGAAACTTGGCTGACATGGGATTCTGGATTGAGTGAGAAGATGAACTAGATTAGTTCAAAAAATGCTTGTATTTCTATGGCTCTAGATTTCTTATCATATCACTGACCTTATATTTTCATATACCCCAAAATGATGAGATTTAACTTCCTGCACCTAGGAATTGACAGTAAGTATTTTTGTAGTGGATATGAAGTTCACTGCAAGACTTGTGATCCAGTTTAGCCATATAATCTACACAATTTATTATTTTTATAAGAATTCATGTTTTCAGGATGTATTACAGTATTTTTCAGTTGCTCTCACTGTGTCTGTAGGGTCAGCTAACATCTTTACTGCTGTTATATAAAAGAGCTAAAGGAAGCTTACATTGGCCATGGAACTACTCCCCAGAATTTTGGCAAGTTCATAAAAGAGTCATAATTAATCTTAAATATCTCTCATAGACAAGCTGCTAAGCCATACTGTGACCCTTTCTGGAAGACCAAGTAATTGAGGTTCTTCATAATGATGCTATTTCAAAGATGTCCCAGAATCTCAGCAAAAGAAGGAAGAGTCTATATTAGCTACATGACTGTGAACTGTGTGGTTTCTGAGTCTGACCATCCACAGAAGACACATTGTCTTCTGATGTGAAGGTCATCTCCTTTTGACTCTAAAGAAGAGGGTTTTGTTGTTGTTGCTTGGATTGACTTTGAGATTATCTTATAAAGATTCATTATCTGTTAGAGATATACAGTGAAATACTCATGGGTGAAATGATATGACTGAAGCTTGCTCCACAATCATCCAGAAAGTGGGGAACAGGTGGGAGGAGAGATAAAACAAGATTGGCCGTGAGTGGATAGCTATTGAAAGTGGTGTGGAGACACACTATACTATACTATTACTGTGTACTTTATACTGTACCACTACACTATTCTCTCTACTTTTGTGTAATTTTGGAATTATTGAATATTAAAAGCTAAATAAATAGTTAACTTAAAAGTTATTTGTTGATACAGGAAAACTCATTTGTTTTTGCTTGATGCCACTGATGTCATGAAGGAGTTCTGGGCGTAGGTTTCAGAAACATAAGAGGAAAGAGTATTGAAACAAAATGTAAATGAGGAATGCTATTTTTATGAAAGTTTAATCAAACCATGTTCAATGGAAAATATCGAGATGATATTGTTCAGAATGTGCATTTAGAGTATTCTTTCATGACTTAAGAAGGAAAGCAAACAAATTTAAGTTTTAAAATATATTATGAGTGGACTTTGCTTCTAAATAATCTGGAGTGAGAGAGAACTGGGTGAGGTTCCAGAGGAAACAAGACTGGTCATAAGTTAATATTTGTTGAGTTTGGGGGATGGAGACGTGGAAGTTGGGTATACTATTCTTTTTTACTTTCATATATGCTTTAAATTTTCCACAGAACTGATTTTTAAAAATAAATACTGGAAAAATGGTCCAAAATGTGACCATTTTATATTAAGGAAGTATTAATTTTCATTATTTTATGCAATGTAATATTATGCTATTTCTCTTTCACCTTCTTGGGTTCTACATTTTCTAATATATTACTATTTGTCTGTTTTTCTCCTCTTCCCCCACCCCTTAGTTTTGTCTGTTATATGGAACCAGGCTGGTGTTCCAGGAGCGAGCCTGGTATCTGGAACATAAATATTTGACTCCCAGAGCCAGCATGAGGATCAGGACTCAGGTAAGAGTCCCTGGTGTACGCAAGAAACTCTTGTGCTTCAGCCATCAGGTCTTTGCTTTCTTAGAAAACAGTCCTGCCAATCTTTTATCGGTTTCCACTCATGGATTTTTATGCCTCTGGGACTTCACATACGTGTTTTCATTGCCCGCCATGATCATATTACACTTTGGAGTTTAAGTGACAAGGAAATGATTCACTGTGCACGAACTTTCTGACGTGAAGAGGAGAGGAGAGAAGCCAAAGTGTTTTCCTTGTCTCGGCCAAAAAAAAAAACAGTATTCAGTGATTTTCATTTTCTTTCTTCTTACCAAAACCTGTTAACTCCTTCTTCGTATTCAGAAACATCTGTGCTATTTTTATGTCAGTGGTAGCAATGGTAATTCAGTATGACAGCGAGAAAGTGCCTGAAAACAAAGGTGAATTCAGCGAATCACCACAAAAATGCTGCTCTAAAGAAAGACTATCAACAGCATAATCATCTATAAAACCCGTTTTCTGAGGACCTCCTGTCTTCTAGGCCTTCCGGTAGATGCTGAAATACCAACAGGTATATGCTCAGGCTCTGCCTTCAAGGCACCTCGTTATATCTGGGGACACAAAACTGACTTTAGAAACACAAATAACAACACAAGGGAGCGGAGGCCTTTCAGTGAACTTGGCCACAAGAATAAGTTCAGAGTTCAGAGGACAGAGGTCACTTAAGAGTGAATGTCATTCTTGTGCTAGACCTTGAAGAGGGGAAAATTCAAAGTCGGGGTAGTGGTTCAATTGAGGAGGGGGAAGTGCACTTGAGTCTTTAGACGGGGTTGATGAAGAGAGCAAAATCAGAGGAATGGGAGTACCAGGACAGACATGTTAAAAAACAGTGACAAGACCAGTTTGGCTGAAGCCCCAAGTGATAGAAAAACCTGGAGAAGTCTGCAAGAGCAAGACTATAGTAGACCCTGAAGAACTGTGAAGAGTCTTTTTCCTTTTCAGAGGAACAGCAGCAGTTATGAGGAAAAGCATATGTAAAGATGTTTCAGTTATCTATTGCTGTGTAACAAATGACCCCAAAACTTAGTGGCTTAACACGACAACCATTTATTATTTCTCATGATTTTGCAGTTAGAACAGGGCTCAGCTAGATGGTTCTTCTGCTCCACGTGGTGTCTGCTGGCTACATGCTCAAGATGGCTTCTTCACTCTCATGGCTGATGCCTCAGCTGGGATGGCAGGAACAGCTGGGGGCTGCTGGGCAACCGTGTCTTTATGTCTCTTTATTTATTAAGGCCTGGTGTGGTCTTCTTCAAAGCATGGTAGTCTGAGGGTGGCCGAATGTTTTACGTGATGGCTGGCTTCCAAAGAGAAAGTAGAAGGTGCCAGTCATCTTAAAGGTTAGGCACAGAACTAACAGAGTGTTACTTCAGCTGCATTCTCTTGGCCAGAGGAAATCACCAGGCCAGCACAGATTTGGGCTTAAGCGGAGGCTTCATCTCTCCCTACGAGGAGCAGAATGTACATACAGGGAAGGAAAGGATTGATGGCAGCTATCTTTGGAGAGTATTTTCCACAAAGAAAATGTCCACTTTGGAGAGAGAGGAGGAGAATATTTTTTAATTAAAACAAAAAAACTACATGAGGGAGGATTTTAAATCCATATGACCAGGTATTTAAATGACATAGAACTAGGTAAATAATACATCAGAAGAATGTTGAGTAAAAGAAACCAATTTTCACGTAAACCATTGAGGTGCTTTTGTGTTCTTCTAGTACAACATGCTTTCCACACTTTTCATTTACTGGATTCTCAGAGCAGCCTGGGCAATAGCAGGGAGCAGCCAGCCACTTTGGAACAAGCTTTATCTATGGGGCTAGATCTGGGTTGCTCAGGCCTGCAGGACATCTCAAGGCCCTTTTGCAGATCTCTGAGCCCAGCCATGAACACTCACCCCTTCTCTGGAGTTCCCAGAGGTAAGAGGGTGGTGGAGCAGGCACAGATGCTTCCTTTCCCACTTCTGTGTCACTTCTTTGTGGAGATCTCAAGGCTTCAGAAATATTATTAGCAGCGTCTCTTCACTAAAATGTCTGGGACCCTTGGCCAATTGGAGGTGCTAAATAGGAGTGTGTTTGTGAAGGATTGAAAAGGGGACTGTGATGATTGATATGACTAAAACTGATCTAGATACTGTCACATGATAACTCTTCAAGTTTACTGATTCTTTCTTTAGGTGCATCAAATGTGCTGGTTAACTCATCCTATAAATTTTTAACCTAACTTGTTAGATTTTTATTTTTAAAATTGTTTTTAAAAAAAATTTTTTTTAAAGATTGGCACCTGAGCTAACAACTGTTGCCAATCCTTTTTTTTTCTGCTTTTTCTCCCCAAACCTCCCCAGTACATAGTTGTATATTTTAGTTGTGAGTCCTTCTAGTTGTGGCATGTGGGACGCCGCCTCAACATGGCCTTGTGAGCAGTGCCATGTCTGCACTCAGGATCCGAACCAGCGAAACCCTGGGCCACTGAAGTGGAGTGCTTGAACTTAACCACTTGGCCATGGGGCTGGCCCCTAAAAATTCTTTTTTCTTTTCTTTTTTATATCACCCTTGTCAGTTTTTAGTTTCCTATTCCTCAAAGGTATATTCAGTATTGTCTTTTATTTCTTTATGCATTGAAGCATAGTTGTTTTATAGTCTATAGCTAATAATTCCAAATCTTAAGTCTTTACAGGTTTATTTCTTTTTGTCTGTTGTTTCTATTCTGTGTCTAGTTATCTTTTCATGTGTGCTGGTCATTGTTATTAAAAAATGATTTGAAAGACTTATATGAAGGCCAAATTGAAGGTACCGTCTGCTTCCCCTTACTAGGCATCGGAAGGTACTCTGAGACCCACCTTAACTAAATTCAAGGCTTGAGGTTTCCTAGAAGACTCAGAGAGTTCAAATAAGGGCAAAAATTTCTTTACCCTCCCAGAGGGTTATAGCTGTTCGGCATCCAGCTTATTTTAGCAAGGGTCTCCCATTAAATTTCTTGCCTAGTGCTTGCCCAGGTTTTGACTATCATCCTTTCCTACCTCCACCCCAGGCACCATGAGGTTGTCAAAGTGAAAATTTAGGTTTGCTGGAAATGGCAATTGCCTTGTATTTCTTTTGGTTCCCATTCTCCTGTAATTTTTGGCATATTTTGTCATGTTATTGGTGCTTTGAAGATGTTTCCAATATTTTCTCTAAGAATTCTGGTTGTTTTCAGTAGGAAGGTTGGTCAGTATCAGAAGCAGAAAGTTCTTTCAATGTTATACACTTGACCCCACAGTAGCCCTTTGAGTGGCCTTCATTATCCTTACACATAGATGAGGAAAATGAGACCCGGCATGGCAAGGTAACTTGCCCAAAGTAACATAGCTAGTCAAAACTCATCTCTCTCTGACTCTAAACGTTTCCGTTTATTTTATTTGGATAAAAATCAGCATCAGCTAGTAACAACAAGGACACTCAGTGGTCAGTTCTTGGTTTCTTATATGATTCTCCAATAAAAGGAACCAGGGTCTTTGGAGAAATGGCTGATTCTAGGGCTGGGGCAATGAATATATAAGATGGGCCTGGAGCATCTTCCAGTGCCAGAAAGTAAGAACCTGCTTAAAATGAAAACAAAAATCCAGACCCCCACAATTGTGGGGTTATGTCAGAGGGATACTGGAAGGAGCTAACTGAAAGAGCTCCCAGTGGCCAAGGCTGGAACAATTTGAGAAAGAAAGTAAATAACATAGTATTGGATTATAACCCAAAGTATAAAATAATTAAACACAAGTCCATAATGATATAAGTAAGTGGTTAAACAGATAAATAAAAGGAGTAAAAGAGACAAGTCCTCCTTACAGAAGATTTCCAACTAATATATGTAGATATGCACCCTTCAGGAAGTGAAACTTAATTCCCTTTCCCTTGAGTGTGGATTGGACTGAGTGATTTTCTTTTATTGTAAAGAATGGAGTGTTGACAGGGAAAAGAGTTACCATGCGGTGGAAAAATCTGGCAGATCCCACCTTAACCAAGTGATTAAGGTTAATATCACCAGTAATAAGTCGTGCTGATCACAGGTACCTCTGATATTATGTGATGAGAAGAGCATTTCACTCTTCCCCAAAACCCATAACCCCAGTGCCATCATGAGGAAAAGTGTCAGACAGAACCAAATTAAGGATGCTCTACACAATGCGTCACCAGCACTCCTCAAGCTGTCAACACATGAAAGACAAAGAAACACAGGCTAGAGGGGACTAAGGAGACATAATGGCTAAATGCTATGTGGCATCCTGGATGGAGTCCTGGAAGAGAAAAGGATGTTAGTAGGAAAACTGGTGAAGTCTGGATAGAGTTTGTAGTTTGTTAATATTGACGTACCAATATTGGCTTCTTAATTTTTACAATGGACTATTGTTATGTAAGATGGTAACATTAGGAGAAACTGGGTGAAGGGCATATGGGAAGTCTCTGTACTATCTTTGGATCCTTTCTGTAAATTTAGACTATTCCAAAATAAAAGTCTGCATCAGGGAATAGCAATCAGCCTGGCCTGATTCTAAAGAATAAGACTTTTCACCCAGGAGTTACACTGAAGCTCCAATCTAATAATAATTGGCAATGCATTTATTCATACTAAAAGGAAAAAAAAAATCTCATTTCATTCTCATAAAAGTCTTCCAGGTAAGTAAGGCTCATGTAGTCCCCATTCAACAAATGAGTAAAACCAAGAAACAGAGAAGTTTAACCACTGCCCAAGATTCTGGCTAAGCACAGAACCCAGAACTCCTAATCCCACATGGAAGTGGATTAAGCATGAGGCATCACCCATCTGTAGCCCCGTTGGCCACACAGAGCACTACAGAGCCCCACAAGAGGAGGTTCAAACGCTTCCCAGAGGCCTGCCTGATGTCCCGGAGTAGGGAAAGTCCATCCACGTGCTCCCAAAGCAGCTCAAGTGCCCCGTGTCCAACTGAGGCCCACATGAGAGGGGGTTGGGTTGGGGTTTGTTTTCTTTCTAAATTCAAGCTGATGCCCCGCAGCCCTTCTTGGCTCTGGTAACTAACCCGTTTCTTTTGTCTGGAACTTCAGTGTTGACAGAGCTGGTCCACATTCATTATGCTGTGTAATCCCCACAAGCACCCTTTGGTGTGAATAGCTGTTAATCCACTTTATGGATTGGGAATCTGAGGTTGACTTGCTGCTGATTTAGTGAGTGGTAAAGGTGAGGCTTCTGGACTCCAGCTCAGGGCTGTTCTCGTGTTCTGGGGCCTGAATCATGGGGTGGGCTGGCTCCACCTTTCTGCCCTCAGAGTAGGGCCCTGGCTCAAAGGCGGTCCCGTGACAGTGCCCCCGGGGGCTTCATCTACACAAGGCCCCTAAGTAAAAGGTTTCTGTGCCCTTTCCATTAAGTACCATGGCAGGGGTATGTGCAGAACAATTGTGTGGTTTGTTCTTGGAAAATTTAGTGTCCAGGCATTATCCTGTTTCAGTCTTCGTTGACCTAGACATCTGTATTTATTTTGCTTCCGATAATTATCAGCATTAGAGAGTAATGCTCAGCTGAGGCTCATTTTAAGGAGCAAAGCCTTTCAAAATAACATTACAAGTTAACAATCTTACATCCGTTAAAACCAACTTCATTTTGCTTTTAAAAAAAAGACAATATAAAATAAAATAAAAATTTCAGCTCCTTAAAATGGTATATTTTAATGCAAATAAATATTTGGCCTGTGTCCTCTACTTTATTTTATACCAGCCCTTACAGTAAACAAGTTTTAGATAGAATAACCTTATTTTTCTCATGAGAGTGTTTGCTCCCTGGACTCAGGGCACAGCTGTCCTGCTCTGTCGGTGCCCACCAGCATCAGAACAGTGGCTCTCGGAGACATTCGGAGAAGAAGCAAGTGCATGTGGACGTGTGGTCAGCTCACGCTGAGAAATCAACACAGGAGGAAGCTTTAAAGTCTATGTGTGTTGAGAGAACCACAGCCCAGCTGTGGGTTGCAGATCAAAAAAGACCCTATTCAGTGTGGTGAAAATAATACTTAGCGAAACGTTGAATCAGGCTCTGTTTCCTGCCCTGAACCCAAATAATGGGACCACGTGAGAATGCAGCTCATACAGGACCTGCAGGGAAGTGAGTGGGGGCTGCAGAACCCGGCGCAGATTCGGGGAAGGCCACGCCTCTCCACCTTCCAGAGGCCCTGGGAGAGTGCCTGTAAGAGCAACAGTGTTAAAGACTGAAAACACCCAAGAAGAGAGACAATGAATACTGATCATGGCCATGTCTAAGCAATCTTGACATGCCCCCAATACTTGATCGCATTACACCCATAGCTGGTACCCCTTCACCCAAACATTGCCTTAATGTCCTCTTTGAGTCCTGACCTGTCATTCCTTCCTACGTGCACTGTTCCTATTGGAGCAACAGATGACTGAGGCCTTATCCCACTTGAGTCATTCTCCCCTGCCTCTATGGCCATTTTTACTTTGGTGTGTCCACTGATGTGCTAGGATGAAACCAGACTGACCGCCCAAGTCCTGTTTTGCAGCTGTCCCAGCAAGTCGACACAGGAGACCCAGCACCCAGGAGCCTTGTTCTGCCCCACTGAAAGGAACCATCCCTTTTCTCCCAGAGTAGGAGCTGCTCAGGGACGTAGCCAGGAGGCCACGGGGAGTCTGCCAATGCCAAGTGACCTTGGCTCTTGGGCTGTATCTGCTCAAGTCTAAAACAACCACTAAGGTTTGGATTTTAGTTTCAGTTTAGTCAAATAGTTAAATCACTGAAAACATTGAAACTGAAAAACATTGAAGCCTGTTGATTGATGGATCATTCAAGTAGTTCTGAGTAGATATAGCCACTGACACATTGATTTATTTTTAGGAAATGTGGCTTGGAATAACAATGTGCACAAGAACAGCAGACACCAGACCCCAAAAGCCGGGACACTACCTGGCTCCTTTGAATTTAGAAGATGGGTTACACTCATTTACTATTTTGAACTAAGCATAGAATATAAAGGCAGTCGTTGCCTTGTGGCAAAAGACTTGGGTTGGAAGAAATAAAACAGGGGAAAATCTTAGGGGATAGTTCCAAGCTGGAAAGATGGTGCTGGGACATTAGCCCTCCTTCTCCTCAAATCTTGACTTCAAGAACTTGTCCCCCACACCCATAGCTGTGAGGCTTAGAAACGGTGCACGTGCTTTTTGCTTCCTATACATGCAGTGTGCCTGTTTTCCATGCTACCTTAAATGTTGCTTTTTAATGGACATTCAGATTTCCTCTCCTTCTATTTATCTTTCCCCAAACCACCTGGACCAAGGCAGCCTAACAGATGTTCAGACACAGGAATCAAATGCAACACGAACTGAGGGTTTAGGCACAGGATGTTGAAAACATTCTTGGACTGGGAAAAGGAGGTAGGGTTTCTCAGTCTTGGCCTCACCCACAAACTCTTGGTTTTCTTTGTAAGGAATTTGAGAAGAGATCTTTGGCTCCCCTACTCCCATCCCACCCGCCCAGTAAGGCCCACCTGACTTGGCTACACACAAATGACGAGGTTGTGAGAACTCTTGGCTGCGTCCTCCAGGCTGAGTGGAGAAGCTGGTGTGGGGCGTGACCGCAGGTACCTATTCCACCAGGGAGGGAAGGGACATCTCCTGTTTGGTGGCTGTGGTCAAGAAGCCAGGAGTGTTACTGAAATAACATCACAATGGAGTGGTCCTACAGGGAATGCAACTGAGTCAAATTGTGAAATCTTCTTTGATTTGAAAGCATTTAACCTCCTTTCACCTCTCTAGGACCCCCAATCCACCTCCAGGAGACGGCAGGGACCAACCAGAACACAAGTATATCCTGGTCTACCTTCTCTGCCCGGAGCCAGAGACCCTCAAACAGAGAGACAGGAAAAGTGCCAGCACTGACACAGTGCTGCTAAGAAGGGGGGAAATCTCTTTTCCCTTCCCCTCCCCTTTCTCCTGGCCCAAGCCAGCTCCCCAGTGGCATAAAATACATTGTTGAACCTATAAATGTAGGCCATTCAACTGAGGTTAAGAAAATACAAGTGGGATTTGGTTTCTTCAGTTTGGTCAGTAAAAAGGACCTTAAGGTCACCACCCCTGCAATCCTGGTTTCCTTGTGGCGGCCACCTGGTCAACCCTCACGCTTTGCCCACAGTACTGCTTTGTGTATCTGGGGAGCGAGTGCACCGGGATCATTCTATTTCCTTCCTTCAAGGATAGCTTGTTACAACCACAGGAGAGAGCAGCTTGTTTGCTGAGCTCCAGCCTCTGAGTTCTTCTGACAGCTGCCTTATCCTGGGCTCCTCGGGGAGATACTTGACGTGATGCATAATTGGGGCCTCCTCCACGAGAGGGTCATCCCCTTACTCCGGGATGCGCAGTGAGAATTTCCCACTGGTGAAATTTGTTCCTAAGAGTACCTGCGCGACACAAAAAAGACCTTTGAGGAGATGGAATTCAGCTGTGTCCCATCAGACAGGGCAGAACTCAGTCGCAGTTAAGGACAAGGCGAATTTTATTGAGATTCTATAATAATAAAATTTAAATGAATTTCTGAACTTGAAACAGAAATGATCCTGACTATCTCCATTTTGGTAGAAATTAACATTCTATCTAGAAATCAATATTTTTTGTAAAGTAAAATGTGGTCCTAATTGCTTGTCTTTTTTCTGATGGTAAGTCACTCTTTTCTTTTGATTTTAGCGACTAGATATTGCTGGGGCCTGCTCCATTTCTTCCCTCCTCTGAGGGACTCAGAGCTCCTCGTTCTTAGTAACCATACAAAGAAAGCATGAGAGCTGGCCCCCTTTTAAAGCACAGAGAAGGGACAGGACTCACTTGTGAGAAACCGTAGGTCTGCAGGAAGCCAAGATTCCTCTGTACGCTCCTGCCCTGGACAGCTGGTCATTCACGTCACAGCCTGTGGCCTCGAACCACCAGGCATTAATTCTGTAACCAACTTGGCTACTGCTGAGACAATGAAAGAAAAATCTCCAGCTCAAGTGTGTGACTTTTTCAGAGTCTTTTGGGATGCAAGTGTTCTATTTCTTAACCTGGGTGATGGTTACATGAGTGTGTCCATTTTGTGACAGCTCAGTAAGCTGATATATGCTTATTATTTGTATCTCTGCATGTCCGTTATGCTACGACTAAAAAGAATAAAAAGAAGGAAGAATCTTCTGTTGTGCTTATATAAAATCCCTTTGTTAAAACCTAACCTGAAATTTATTCTATGTTTTGGGGAGAGTTGTTTTTCAATTAAACTTTTTATTTTGAGAGAATCATAGATCCACATAGAGTTGTAAGAAATAATACAGAGAGATTTCATGTCCCTGTGCCTAGTTTCTCCCATGGTGTCATCTGCTGAACTATAGTGCAATATCACACCCAGGATTCTGACGCTGATACAGTGACAATGCAGGGGTCCGCCATCACCAGGGTTCCTCACGTGGCTCTTTCATAGCCTCACCCTCCTCCCTTCGCCCACCTCCCCTTTAGTCTTTGGCAACCACTGATCTGTTCTCTATTTCTATAATTTGGTCATTTCAAGAATGTTGTATAAAGGGGATCACACAATATGCAACCTTTTTGGGTTGGCTTCTTCCACTCAGCATAATTATCTGGAGATTAATTATCCAGGTTGTTGCATGTATCAGTAGTCTGTTTCTTTTTATTGCTGAGTAGTATTCCATGGCATGGACGTACCACAGTTTGTTTAACCATTCACTCATTGAAAGGCTTATGATTTGCCCTTAGTTTTTGACTATTAGGAATTAAGCTGTTATAAACATTCGTGTATAGGTTTTCTTATGAATATAAGTTTCAATTTCTCTAGAATAAATGCCCAGGAATAGCATTGCTGGGTTGTATGGTGGGTACATGTTGATTTTTTTTAAGATATTGCCAAACTTTCTGAGTGGCTGTAACATTTTACATTCCCACTAGCAGTGTAAGAGTAAGCCAGCTTCTTCACATTCTCACCAGCATTTGGTGGTGTTGCTATTTTCTATTTTAGCCACACTCTGATAGGTATGCAGTAATATTTCATTGTGGTTTTAATTTGCATTTCCCTAATGGCTAACGATGTTGAATGTCTTTTTATATGCTAATGTGCCATCTGTATATCCTCTTCAATGAAATGTCTGTTCATATCTTTTGCCCATGTTCTAACTGGATGGTTTAGGTTTTTCTAACCATTGAGTTTTTAGAGTTCTTTGCATATTCTAGATATTAGTCCTTCGTCAGATACATCATCTGCAAATATTGTCCCCCAGTCTGTCGCTTGTCCTTTCATCCTCTTAACATAGTCTTTTACAGAGTACAAGTTCTTAATTTTGATGAAGTCCAGTTTATAAATTTTTCCTTTTGTGGATTGTACTTTTGGTGTTGAATCTCAGAACTTTTCGCCTCTCCCTGTGTCCTGAAGATTTTTTCCTATAGGTTTTTTTCTAAAAGTTTTATACTTCTACATTTCACATTTAAGTCCATGATCCATTTGGGGTTAATTTTTGTATAAGATTGAGATTCAGTTTTTGCCTGTGGATGTCCCCTTGCTCCAGCACCTGTTTGTTGAAAGGTTATCTTTCCTCCACTGAATCGCTTTAACAAGTCTGTATAAAATCAGTGGGGCATATTTGTGTGCTTACATTTCCACATTCTTCATTTTGATCCATGCATCTATGTATCTGTCCCTCTGCCAATAACACATGGTCAGTCTTGGTCACTGTAGTTACATAAATCTTGAAATCTGGTAGGTTGATTCCTCCCACTTAATTCTTCTTAGAAATTATTTTAACTATTTTCCTTCTTTGCCTTTCCATGTACATATTAGAATAATCTTGTCTATATCTACAAAAAAATCTTGCTGGGATTTTTTGATAGGAATTATGTTAAACCTGTCTATCAATTTTTGGAGAAATGACATTCAATACAATGCTGAATCTTTCAATCTATGAATATGGTATGCCTCTCCATTTATATAGATCTCCTTTCATTTCATTCATCAGCATATTGTAGTTTTCAGCATATAAGTATTGTATATATTTATTAGATTTACATCTATTATTTCTTTTTTGGAGCAATTATAAATCATATTGCATATTTTATTTCGTGTCCACATGTACATTTCTAGAATATGGAAATACAATTGATTTTGATATATTGATCTTATGTTGTATAACCTTCCTGATCTTACTTATTAATTCTAGGAGTTCTTATAAATTTTTTGGAATTTTCTACATACACAAACATGTCATCTGAAAATAGGAACAATATTTTGCTGGATACAGGATTCTGGGTTGAGGGTTCTTTTCTTTTAGCACTGGAAAGCATTTCTGGCCTCTATGTTTCTAATGAAAATCTGCTTTCATTCAAATTATTTTTTCCCTTGCAACTGAAGTGCGATGTCTCTCTCTCTCTGCTTTCAAGATTTCATTTTATTTATTTATTTATTTATTTTGCTGAGGGAGTTTTGCCCTGAGCTAACATCTGTTACCAATCTTCCTCTTTTTTTTGCTTGAGGAAGATTAGCCCTGAGTTAACATCTGTGCCAGTCTTCCTCTACTTTGTATGTGGGTCGCTGCCACAGCATGGCTGACTAGTGATATAGGTCCACACCCAGGATCCAAACCTGCAAACCCAGGCCGCCAAAGTGGAGTGCGCCAAACTTAACTATTACACCATGGGGCCAGCCCCCCAATTTTTTTTTATCTTTAGTTTTCGGAAGTTTAACTATGATGTGCTCTGTTGTGAATTTCTTTGGATTTATCATGATTGAGGTTTGCTCAGCTTTTGGAATTGTTGGTTTATGTCTTGTGGCCAAAATGAAGGAGTTTCCAGTTATTTCATCAAGTGCTTTTCAGCCCTGCCTTGTTTCTTTTGTCCTTCCAGAACTCTGATGACACTAAAGTTAGATCTTTTATTTATAACCACACATGTCCCGAGCCTCTGTTTATTTTTTTTTTTTCAGTCTATTTCCTCTCCATTGTTCAGACTTAGTAATTTCTATTGTCCTGTTTTCCAGTTCAGTAATTCTTTCCACTGTCTCCTCTATTCACTGAGTTTTTGTTTTGGTTGTATTTTTCGGTTCTAAAATTTCTATTTGGTTCTTCTTTATATATTCTGTTTCTTTGTGGAGATTTTCTACTTTTTCATTGGTTTCAAGCATGCTCATAATTGCTTGTTGAAGCATTTTTACAATGGCTGCTTCAAGATCTTTGTCAGATAATTCTAGCATTTCTGTCATCTCTGTGTTGGTATCTATTGATTGTCTTTTTCATTCACTTTGACTTCTGATTGAAACCTGGACATTGTGGGCATTATATTGAGACTTCGAATTGTATTTAAACCTGTTTTAGCTGGATTCCTCTGACCAGGAAAAGGAGCGCACCACCTCATGACTGCCCTATAGGGAGGGAAGTCCATGTTCTCCATACAGCCTCTGCTGACATCCAAGGGGGAGTCCGTGTTACTTATGGGTGGGGTGGAAGTTCCAGTTACCAACTAGGCCTCCACTGATACCTCCCTGGTGGAGAGGGGTAGGAAAGCCTCATTACTGTTCCCACATGGCTACCACTGACATTGGCAGTGTCTCTGCTACCACCATGTGATGGTTAAGCCCTGACTCTCGCTAGGCCTACTCTACAGCACCCCATCTGGAAGAGGAAGGAAGGAGTGCTTCACTACTGCCAGGTGCAAGTGGAAGTCCAGGCTGCCCATGTGGTCTCCATTGACACTGTCGGGGGTACCTCATTACAGTCAGGTAAGGGTGGAAGATCAAGATCCCACTCAGCCTTCAGAGGTGTGGATGGTGGGGTCACAGTTTTTCTATAGAGTTTGGCTGGAGTAGAGCAGCTATTATCTAAAAATTTTGTGTCTTGCTAGGCTGGCCCTTTGGGAGAGAGAGCAAGCTTTTGTTGGGATTTTTCTCTGCATCTGTTGACATTCCCGAGTTGCCAGCTTCTTTACTCTGAGTGCAGGATATATGAGGTAAAAAGGAATCCCAGCGAATTCACCATTGCATCATTGTCCAGGTTCCAGCATCCCTAGACAGTCTGTCTTCTTCTTTTCACCTCTCAGAGTCTTCTTCTGTTTGTTTTACATATAATGTCCAGGGGTTTTTGTTGTGCTTTGTGGGAAAAAGGGCAAAGTACATCTGTTCTCCCAGAAGTGGACTCGGACTATGATTTTTGAGAAGAGAGAATGGTATCTGATAGGATGCTTTCTGGAGAGCTTTCTGAGTCCACTTGACCTCAGATCGGTGGTCTCCCTTAGACCTTCCGTTTGTTGAGTCCCTTTTCATTTGAGCCATCCCCAGTCTTCCTGTTCTCATGCTCAGGAGTCTGCCTGCAACTGTTTCATCCAGCGACAACGCTTGACTTTCTCTGAAGGATCTTTTCCAGTCTTTGCTGGCCTAAGAACCATACAATCCTGATTCCCATAAGCCCAAGCAAGAAATTTTCCTAGGAAGAGTTGACCTTTCTATTTCAAAGTGAGGAAAATAAATGTATTGAGTTTTTCGTCATGGAAAATAACTTTTCATTAAAAAAATTATTATTATGTTCTTACTTTTTAGGTGCTGACAATTACCATTTATATAAAATAATGACAGTAGACAGTACTTTTTTTGATAGCCTTACTTGACAAAAAGAAAATGTTGGCAATCACATGTTGGTTCTCCCCATATTGCTTTTTTCCTTTCCTTTTCTCTTAATTAAAAAAATTGTGGTCTAGGGGCTGGCCCCGTGGCCGAGTGGTTAAGTTTGTGCGCTCCGCTGCAGGCGGCCCAGTGTTTCATTGGTTCAAATCCTGGGCGCGGACATGGCACTGCTCATCAAACCACGCTGAGGCAGCATCCCACATGCCACAACTAGAAGGACCCACAACAAAGAATATACAACTATGTACTGGGGGGCTTTGGGGAGAAAAAGGAAAAAAATAAAATCTTAAAAAAAAATTGTGGTCTATATTACATACATTGAGGTGCACAATTCTTAATGGTACAGTTCAGTAAGTCTTTACAAATCAAATGGTAGACTGTGTAATACACACTTCATCACCCAAGAAATTTCCCTCAGCCACTTTTCCATCGATGCCTCCCTTGTGGCCTCGAGGTTCTGGTTTTGGTGCTGCAGCTCAGTTTGCCTGCTTCCGAGCTTCAGAGGAATGAGGCAGCTAGATGGCTCCTGTTGCTCAGGGTGATGTTTGTGAGATGTTCAGTAGTGCACTCCTTCCTTTATTGTCTGAGTCATGTTTCACGGTATAGACCTCTGCTGACCTCTCCCAACCCTTCTCCCTCCCAAATGCTGATCTTTCTGGGCCTCTGCTATGTCAGTCTCCAGGAATTGGCCTTGTTATCTCCGGGTTGCCTCAGCTGCATAATTCCATAGGTATTAAGGTACAATGTCTTATTTATACTCACCTGCGGGAAGAAAAATTAACTTAAGACTTCCTTTTAAGTTTTTTTTGCATTAGAAAAGTTGGATTGGGCTGAAAAGTTATTTATTTTCCTGTTGATGGAAAATTAGGATGTCATGTGTTGGTATTGTTATGAATAAGATGATCAGGATCATTTTTGGACATATGATTTCATTTCTTTTGGTAAATACTTAGGAGCGGGATTAATGGATAATATGGTAGACATTTATCTAACTGTCTAAGAAACTGCCATAAACAGTTCTCCAAAAGTGGTTGTGCCATTTTACACCTCCACCAGCAATTTGTGAGAGTTCCATTGTTCCACATCCTCACCACATTTGGCAGTCAGCCTTTTTAATTTTAGCCATTCTAGAGGGTGTGTAGTAATGTCCCATTGTATATTAATTTTCATTTCCCTGAAATGATATTGAATGGTGTTGGGCACCCTTTCAGGTGCTTCTTGGTTATTCATATGTCTTCTTTTGCTTTCTGCCCATATTTAAACCATGTGCTGTTGCTGTTTTTTAATACTGAATCGTAGGAGTTTGTTATACATTCTAAATATCCGTACTAGGATTTTCCCAGTCTGTGTCCTGTCTATTTGTTACAGTGTCTTTCGAGAAGCTGAAGTTTTTAAGTTTGATGAAATAAAATTTTTCAGCTTAAAATTTTTTTGTTGGTGCCCTTGGGCCTTGTCTAAGAATTTATTGCTTAATCCGAGATTGCAAAGATATTCTCCCATGCTTTATTCTAGAAGCTGTATGATTTTTACTTTTAAATTTAGATCTATGTTCTATCTCAATTTAATTTTTGAGTATAGTATGAAATAGGGAGTTGAGGTTCATTGTTTTTTATATGGTTATCCAAATGTTCAAGTACAAATTGTTTGAAAGGTTGTCCTTTATCCACTGAAATATCTTGGCTTCCTTATCAAGAATAATTGACCATGTAAGTGTGGGTCTGTTTCTGGGCTCTCTATTCTGTTCCATTGATGTATTTGTCTACTATTTTGCTAATTCTGTTTTGATTGTTGTAGTAAATCTTGTATCAGATGATGTAAGTCCTCTAGATTTTTTATTCCTTTTCAAAATTGTTTTGGCTGTTCTGAGAACTGTGTATTTTCATACATATTTTAGAATTAGCTTGTGAATTTCAAGGGGAAAACAAGGGGACAGGTAGGATTTTGATTGTGGTTGCATTAAATCTATGCATCAGTTTGGAGAGAAGTGATGTTTTAACAACCAGTGAACATGGTATATCTCTCCATTTATTTAATGCCCTCCAGCAGTGTTTCGTAATTTTCAGTAATAGACTTCTTGAATATATTTCATTAAATTTATCCCAAGGGTTTTTTTAATGTCTTTAAAGCTATTGCAAATGGTATAAATTTTAATATTGTATATATATATATTCCATATTTAGTACACACACAATTAATTTTTGTACATTTAGTTCTATACATAAGCTGACTGAATTCGCTTAATATTTCAGGTAGTTTATTTGTAGATTCCCTGAGATTTTCTAAGTACTCAATCATGTCATCTGTGAATAAAACGTTTTACTTCTTTCTTTGCTTCTTTTGTAACATTTTTCTTGCCTTCTTGCATTGGCTAAGACCTGTAGCTCGATGATGTTAAAAGGAAGTGTTGAAATGAGGCATCCTTGCTTTTCTCAGTCTTAGGGGGAAAGTGTTCCATATTTTGGTGTTAACTGTAGGTTTTTCTTAGTTGTCTTCTATCAGACTGAAGAAGTTCCCTTTTATTCTTGGTTTATTTTATTTTATTTTATTTTAGAGGAAGATTAGCCCTGAGCTAACTACTGCCAATCCTCCTCTTTTTGCTGAGGAAGACTGGCCCTGAGCTAACATCCGTGCCCATCATCCTCTACTTTATACATGGGACGCCTACCATAGCATGGCAGGCCAAGCGGTGCCATGTCCACACCCAGGATCCAAACCAGTGAAACCCTGGGCCACTGAAGTTGAGCACGTGAACTTAACCTCTGGGCCATGGGGCTGGCCCCCTATTTGTAAACATTTTAAGGATTTTTACATCTATGTTCATAAGGGATATTGGTCTTTAATTTTATTTTCTTGTTATGACCTTGTTAGGTTTTGGCATTGGGGTATGCTGGCTTTATAATATGAAAAAAAATGTTCCCTCACTCTCTTTATATTTTTAAAGAGATTTAGTATAAAATTGTAGGTTAGAGTTTATATCCTCTGAGACTAAAAAAATTTGGGGGGGGTATTTTTTTGTAGCGAAAATCTATGGCAGTAAATTTCCCAGTTTTTAGTTATCTTAAAATTTTAAATTTTATCTTCATTTTCAAATGACAATTTCACTCAATATAGAATTTTAGATTGATTTGTCATCCTGTTGTCTTCTGTCTTGCCTTGTGTCTGATGAGAATTCAGCTATCATTCTTATAATTTTTCCCATGCATGACATTAATGTTTCTTTGACTAATCTTTCAATTTTTTCCTTACCTTTGATTTTAAGCAATTTTACTATGATATGCCCAGGTGTGGGTTTTGTTTTGTTTTCAATTTATCTGTTTGGTGTTCACTGAACTTCTTGAATATGTGGAGGATGTTTTATATCAAATTTGGAAATATTTCAAGCATTATATCTTCTGGAATTTTATTTTTCATTCTCTCTGACTTTTGGGATTCCAATTGCATGTATGTTAGGTTGCTAACATAATCCCACAGGGCATTAGTATTCTGTTTATTTATTTTTCTTTTTTCTCTTTGTTCCACTTAGAATAATCTCTACTGATCTTTTTCAAGCTTACTGATCTTTGTTCTGCAATATTCAGTCTGCTGTTAAACTCATCAGTGAATTTTTATCTCAAATATTTCATTTTTCAGCTCTAGAATTTTCCTTTCATTTTTAGAGGTTACATTTATCTCATGAAACATCCCATTTTAATCCATTATATCCATTTTTTCCTTTTAAATTCTTGCATACGTTTGTGATAATTGTTTTAAAAACCTTGTCTACTAATTCCAATAACTGGTCATCCATACATCTGCTTTTACTGATTGTGCTTTCTCTAGATTTCGGGCTACATTTTCCTGCTTCTTTGTAGATCTTATAACTTTTCATTGTACTCTGAATATTTATGGTACTTTATACATAACAGATTTTATTTTCTTTTGTTTATTTCCCTTTCTTTTGTCTAGTGGTTAGGTTGAGGGGCTGACCATTAAGATTCCACCCAGAGTCAAGTTGACCAAGGGCTGCTTTAGTTAGACTGTGTTCACTGTCCTTAGACCAACCCCACCCCCACTCCCATTCTGCCCTTTCAGTCCCATCGGCGGTTGAGCTGGGAGGATGTTGGACTACTGTCCCGGATATCTTTGACTCACCTTTGGCTTCAACCTCTGGTTGTTACTATGGGAGCAAAGTTCTCTTGCATCTTTCTACATCCCAATTAGAAGTAGAAGTCCTCCCAAATTGCTTTTGAAATCGTTTTGGTCCGTGAAATTCGAAATTCTAGGACCCACTGACACAGAATTCCTTCATATAACTTTGGACTCTTACCATTTATTTAGTTTTGGCAGTTTGTGGGGCTTCTGCTTCTTGAAAAAACATTTTGACTGAAAATTAGTCCTCCTTGGGTATGTTCACATTTCTTTGAGTCCGTACTTACAAGGCTGAACTGTCAGTTGATTAAAATACCATATTCTTTTGTATGAAAAAGTGTGAAGCTAATAGTTAAGCTTTATTATAACCACCTAATTTAATATTCTCTCTCGTTTCGTGTAAATGTCTTTGTAGAAAATGTTACCAAGAGCGGCGTTGTGGTTACGTTAGTTCCATTGCCAATACTTTTATATGGTTTCCTGTATTCTAGAGGGAAAGCTGTATGCACTTGCTTCTTTTTCAACTTTTCCTCTTATGAATCAGTAGCAGTATGAATAAATGTCAGAAGTTCTTATTAAGTGGTTAGAGTTGATGCCCCCATCTCAGCGTTCTTGTTTTAGGTAATGATGACTAAGCAGACTTTGTAATACAAAATGTGAAAATGCCAGAGTTATAAAGAAAAGGGTTTTCATTACTAGCTAAAGAGCACGTGACAATCGTAATATTATAAGTACTCACTCTGTGTCAAACTCACTTGATTCTTACATTTTAGAGATGAGGAAAGTCTCATGGCTTGGAAGTTACAACATCAGGGTTCAAAGTCCCCCCACTTTACCAAAATGGGCATTTTTTAGTAATACTTAGAATAGAGTTGTGTACTCTTTGGGTAAAAAACATTGCAATAGGAGAACGTTTTGAGGGCAATTTGTCTCTCCTCAAAATATAAATGAAGGTTTTTGTTGTTGTTCTCATTGTTTGGTCAAAAAGACAATTTCTCCATGCTAACATTTCAGATTATGCTAAACATTATATCAGCTGAGGAACCAATCAACATAAAATATGTTGTATTGATTCAGAGAAAATACTAAGCTGGACTCCTGATCATCTAATAGAATCCTGCAATTTCATTTCACGCTGAGGAAACTTGGCTGTAGAGGAACCCAGGAGAATGTATGTGTTCTTGGGACCAGGAGACCCAACAAGCTAAGGTGTGGCTCTGACTTGAGGGGCTGGTCCGTGGTCAGTAAAAACAGGAGCTCAGGTGGTTGTTGGGTAAATCAAGAGAGCCAGAATCACAGCATACAATGTGCAATTGTGCCTCATGTGAGCGCTTCAGAAATGTTTGTGTCTATGTTGACCACTAGCCAGGCATGTGGGGCTAAGGCGGCAAATTAGCTGTTACAGACCTAACAGTCTGATTCCTTAGAGAATGTTTGTCTAGAGAGGTAGGCAATTCTTCGGGGCAGCTGATTGGGTGGGAGAGAAGTAAGGTCAAGGCCTCTGAGTTTGGTGAGTTTGGAAGTCTTCACAAGAAGTGGTAAGAGCTGCAGTAAATTGATTGTGGTGATTTCCACTAATGGCTGTTTGACAGTTAACATGTTGCCCTTTTGAAGGGATATGCACTGTGTTTGGTGACTTAAGGTATGGACCAGAGAAGCAGGGAGGGCCTGCAGACCAGTGCAGAGAAGTTCATCCGACTCCACAGGAAGAGAATCTGTTGTTTCTTGAATACCCTCCTATCTGAGCCTCGTCAGCCAGGCATATTTTCAGGAGAGCTAAGGCCTTGTCCTTCTCAGGAAAAGCATCCAGTTCATCAGGCTGGTGCTTTGCATCATGGCAGCTGGCTCTGAAGCCAATGTCCTTGGCACCTTCCTCCAGTGGCAACATCCTAGAGGCCCCCTGGGCTACCCATTACTGCCCTAGTGCTCTTGGAGAATCTGCATGGCTGGGCAGATCCACACCGACACACACTGAATATCAATTCTGATTTTGGGAGAACATCAGGGGTCACATCTTTGCTTTGGTGGCAGAGGCATTTCCTCAGTGCAACATCCCATATACTCCAGGGACTGGAAACAGTGAAGCACTGGGGGAAAGACGGATGCAGAATGAGTAGACAGGGCTGTGAAAACAGAAAGCTCTGGATTAAAACTGTGGTTGTGCCAGTTACAAGGCATGTGACTTGGAGCAAAGTCCTAAATTCTTTAAGCCTTGGTTTCCTCATCTGTAAAATGGACAGATGTAAAAGGACAGAGTTGTTGTGAGGACTGCATGAGGCAGTTAATGTCAAGACCTCCTCTGTTACCTGGCACACAGTAGGTGTGCAGCAAATGACAGTCCCAGGCAGCAGGGAGCAGAGCACAGGAAACCTGGGTTACATACGCAGAGGGCTGGTATTGCTGCATGACATTGTTCTAAAGATGCTAGAGATGCAGTTAGGCTGCCAGATCAAGGCAGCCACGTGGCTCCCTCTGTACCTTGTTGCCTGTACATGCCCAGCCATCTGGGACGGGGTGTGGAGAGCACAGACAGACACTACAGGGGAGAGAGAGATCCTTGGCAAAGGCTGGGGCACCAATCTACGAAATGTCCAGTGGGGACTAGGGTTGGAATGCAAACGTGGAATAACATGGGGGATGTAAAAGCAGGCAGAGGTGGCCAGAGGCGCCTGGCAGAATCTCAGTGACATGTCACAGCAGCAGCGAAGGCCATAAACGACAGCCACAAGCAATATGGAAACCTCATTTCACCAATCACTTTAACCTTATTCCCTCATCACATCTTTTAGATTAGAAATTACTCGTTGATTAATTGTTTCAAGGTTCCCTTTTTTTAAAGTTTCTGACTCAATATCTACTTGTCCAAAATCAAGTCAATTGAATAAGAATGGGCAGAAAATTACATGACCAGCCCACTGATATCTAAGAATCCCTTAGAAAGTAAAGGTTGGCTGCATAGAGATTCCTTTTGAAAATTAGGTATAACTGATATCTAATAGCAAGTTTCTTTGTTGTTTGGTTTGGTTTGGTAAGGTTAGAAGTTTCCATTTCTCTGTGTCAACCAGCTAGTGCGATTGAAACCAAGAAGGGCACACCTGCTGAGCACCTTCGGGACACAGACTGTCATTTCACATTTGAGAAAACAGGGCGAGGAAGGTTATGTGCCCAGAGTCACAGGACAAGGGGATGGTGGAGCCTAGTTCCACAGCCTGGCTCCCTGGGCAGCTTTCGTGGGAGAATTCTCTGAAAACCCATCACTCCTAATCTCCCAGGCATCTGGGGGCCCGGTTCCCATATAAACGCTTTCCCCTATCATCCCCCCACGTTATATGCAGGTTATGTTACATCTGGCTCTACTATCTGAGGAGCATCTATGTGGGAAGAAGGCATGATTCTCTTATGTTACCCAGTCCAGAGCTCCTGGAAGATGAGCTTCAAAATGTCGCTCTTTAAAATCCGTATTTTCCAATGGGTTTAGCCGCCTTCTGTATGGCAGGTTGTCCTTTCCTCGAGGACAGCTTAGATGCGGGAGGCCGTTCTGTGACTGTGGGTGACGGTGGTGGGTAGAGCTGCCCTGGTCCCGGCTGTACTCCTCCAGGCAGCCAAAGCTGGGAGAGGCCTCAGAGCGCAGGGCACAGCTGCCCTGCCACTGCTCTCCCTTGGCAAGCAGTGCGGGAGCCCGCAGGGTGCCGCACCATCTCTCAAGAGCAAGCTCTTCTCTGTGCCCTGGCATCGCGTTACCGGCCCGAGAGACAGTTTGGAAGGGATTTTAATAAGCACCCAGAAAGATAGATCCTGTTACTGCCTGAGACTGCCAAAGCACTGTCAGAGGAGGCCAGTTAAAACAAAAGATTTAAATAAGAACCAGAGTCTCACAACACGATACCCAAAATGTCCAAGTTTCAACTGAAAATCAGTCACCATACCAAGAACGAGGGAGACCCCCAAACTGAATGGAAAAGGACAATCAACAGACGCCAACACTGAGACGACAGCAATGTTAGAATTATTTGATGGTTTTAAAGCAGCCATCAGAAAACTACTTCAATGGGGAATTATGAATACATTTGAAACAAATGAAAAATACAAACTCTCAGCAAAGAGGTTGAAACTATAAGGAAGAGGCAAGTGGAAATTTTCAAACTGAAAATGTATATATAGATATACAGATATGTATATATATACACATATAGGTATACAGTAGTGCACTGCATAATGTTGTTTTAGTCAACAACATACCTTGTATACGACAAAGGTCCCATAAGATTAGTAGCATATAGCCTAGGTGTGTAGTAGGCTATAACATCCAGGTTTATGTTGTAAGTATGCTCTATGATGTTCACATGATGACAAAATCACCTATGATGAATTTCTCAGAACACAACCACATTGTTAAGTGACTCATGACTGTACATATAAAATAGTCATATGTAGATATACAGACAAGAACTAGATGTTCAGGAAAAATAAAAGTGATAGGAAAGCAAATGGAGGAAATTAATATCTAGCCAGTATATAGTATCTGTGACAAGGTCAATAATGCTAAATGCTTTATTATTTTTATAATTACCATATAACACAAATATATTATTACACGTTATTATTTAATTTAATCCTTACAAAACCCTAAGAGAGAGAGAATATTGCCTTTCTACAGATGAAGAAACTGAGGCTCGGCAAAGCTAACCGAGCTGTTCATGTTCTTTCAGGTAACACAGTGACTATTTCAGGATGGCCGTCCAAGGCAGTAAATCTGTACCCAAGAACCGAAAGCTTGAAAGAGACCTCATGAAGTGACAGTGTGTCGGATGAGGGGGAAAGGCAAATGCGTGACTCAGTCAAAGAGAACGAAGAGTGTCGAGCGGAAGGCAGGACACACTTCCTAGGTCCACGTAGAAAGCGCAGGTTGAGCTTGGGTGGTGGGTAATGGAGTGCGGGAACCCACTCAATCGAGTGTTCTTAAAGGGTTCAAGTTCACAACCAATGACTTTACTTGAACTTGAG
Source organism: Equus przewalskii (assembly GCF_037783145.1). Lineage (NCBI taxonomy): Eukaryota > Metazoa > Chordata > Mammalia > Perissodactyla > Equidae > Equus > Equus przewalskii. The sequence continues at coordinate 13,690,625 of NC_091844.1, forward strand.
AGGCAAGTGAGAGTGATTCTGGGCTTTGGGGAAGAAGAATGATCAGGTCAGAACAATACTCAAGGAAGGTAATCTTGTGAGGCAGGAATCTAAAGGGGTTGGAGAAGGTCTGAATGGGGCACAGAAGAGAGTAGGGAGGGTTCTCACGCCCAGTGCTAGTCTGGAAACAAGTAGAGAAGAGAAACTCTCCATGGACGATAAAGAGACAGCAAAGATGAATCAACCTCTCTCTCGATGAGAAATGTTCACAGAAGTATGCCTGACGGATGCAGGCTGATACTCGTTTTATATACTACCCTCAACAACTGTCTGGAGACGGTGCTATTCACGGAAATGAAGCGAAACATTTAGAGATTGTTTCACACACACACACAATCATCATAAAAGGTTTCAGACACGTAAAAGGGGTCAAAGCATAAAATGAGGAATTTCTCTGTATCTATTCCCCAGCTTGTCATTTTCAGGCTGCCTTCCCATCACCAGCGGAGCCCACCAACTCAGTTGATGAGAGGCTTGTGTGTTGATGTATACCTTCTTCTTTAAGGAGGATACTCTTTAAAGCCATCTTAAAAGAGAAGTACCTCAGGCTTCACAGAATAATAAGAGAAATCCAAATGGAATGAAGCGGTGAGTCTGGCATGCACGTGCGCAGGCTTGATTCCACATGCTGTCACACTCAGCCCCCAAGTGTCTGTGCAAATGGACAGATTCATGTTGAAACTTACTGGATATGAGTTTCTTAGAAGTCTTTAAAGGGCTTGATGATGGCATTTTGGGGATAAAGAGTTGACAGCTCTCGGCTTTGCTGCCTTACAGTGGGGCCTTTACATAATTACCTCACTATCTTCCCAGTCACTTCTGAGGTCAGCCCTCTCACCCACACTCTACAGTACAGACTCCCAGTCTTGGAGATGAGCCCCTGTTGGCCACCCTTGTTAGGAGTAGGTAAATACTGCAGTCCGCATGAAGTAAGGTGATAAGCCTGTGCCAGGCCATTCCATCACACCAGCTGACTCTGGTGAGGCAGGCCCCATCCATTTCTCTCTCCTAAGGGTACAGGAGAACCTAAGAAAAAAATTTGTAAGACTTGGGATCCCTGGTTGCAAATATCTTCTGCCTTCTTTCCCCATCTTTGACACTTTGATTTTACTGAGTATTTTTGTTAGCAGCTAAAGCCTCTCATAGAGATGACAAAGAGTGGCAGACGGTTCTAAGGCAAGTCCTGGTGATTTGCCTTCTAAGTTGGATTAGGGAAGTGGGGTGGGTGGTGGCCCGCAGTGGGACTTCCAGCCTGCTATTCCAGTTCTCTCCCAGATACCCCACCAACTGGATGGTCATTTGGCTTTATAAACTCTTTTAGGACTGAAATTCTCTCTTTTGGTTAAGCCTATTGTCAACTAAACCTCATTGTTAAGTGTTTTAATTGCATAATTATAGAACTGTCCTCAGATTATTAAGTTAAGAGGATAGAAGTGCAGCTGAAGATGACCCCAGTGAATGGCAACTTGAAGTTTTTAAAGGAAGGTAGCTGTTTTAGTTACCTATTGCCATATAACAGAATACCCTAAAACTTAGTGGGATCAAAAACCAACTGTTTATTTCTTACTGTTCTGCGGACAGGCATCTGGGCAATTCTTCAGCTAGTCTTAGGTAGGATCCCTCCTCTAGTTGCAGTTAGCTGAGTTCAAAAGGACCAGGAGGTCCAAGAGGGCCTCACTCACATACCTGGCAGTGGGCCTGGCTGTTGGCCAAGGCATGTTGGTCCTTCTCCACGTGGACTTTGGCATCCTGCAGCAGGCTAGACCTGGCGTCTACACAGCAAGTGGTGTCAGGATCCCAGGAGCGCAAGGGTGGGCGTTGCAAGGCTTCTTAAGGCCTAAGCTCTGAAACTCACACAGTGTCACTTTCTCCACATTCTATTGGTCAAGGCAAGTCATGAGGCAGCCCAGATTCAAGGGATGGGGAAGAAGACTGTATCACAGTCACCAGGCGAGAAAGGGGCTAGCTGAGGGACATGTCATCTTGGAGTAAGGGACCTGACACAGAGAACAGCATGAGGTCACCTGGGGCTGGGGACGGAGGTGGGGGATGTGGGAAGAGGCAGGAGAACCTTCTGCACAGTCAGGAGCAGCTGGGGTGTTGCTGCGAGTGCCCTGGGCACCTCGCCCCTTGAGCATCTGCTGTATAATGAACACCAACACATGGAAAAACAGGGTTTATTTAGAAGGCTGTAAAGCTTAGTCACTGTCCATGCGAGGCCATAGTCTCCCAACTGGAATGAACAAGATGCGGGGAGAGTCAAAAGAAGAGGAAAAGACATAACCTACCGCAGCCAGCCAAACTGATGCTATAAATTCCCCCCAAAAATCCACACGTTAACAGATCCATAGTCCCCCAGGGCTGAGTGCTTCCCTGTTCTGTAAAGCAGACAGTCTCAAATCCCACCCGCTGGATAGTGCCAGTGACCCTTATGTCCTTACTGTTTTTAGAGCAATACTGCCCATGGTTTGGGTCTGTTTTATACATTTTCTGCAAAAATGTATAACTTGTTCATGCTCTTTTATTTTTAAAGGGCACCTGAAAATTGGTGTTTTATCAAAAGCTGGTGAGTTTTCTTTGTAAAGAGATGAGCAGGCTTGAGGTGCTTTGTCCAGCACAATGGGGCCACATACTGGCAGCACACGTGGGCCCCCACAACATATGCCATTTTTATGCTTACAGTATGCAGGCGTATCTTTGGTAATAAAATTAAACTTTAATAGTTCTTTGCTTAGTCCTCTATGGCTCCCTGGTAATAAAAAAAATCCTGTAACTGTATATTAATAAATGCTCTATTAGCTACCTAAGTTTACTGTGTATTAAGGAGAGCGTATTTGTAGAAAGTCTTTAAAACTCCTCAGCAGCTCCATGCTGCAGGAGGCCTGTCTGCAGCGTGCACCACAAATCTTCGAGTGCCCAACACACCCTCTCCCACAGCGGAGGACTCCAGGACATCCTTTGTAATGACAGGGTGATCATGATTATGATCATCCTCACAGGCAGAGGTGGGGGAGTAGCTGGGATCAGAGCCAAACTTGTTTTATCAGGAATGACGCCTGATCCTTGGATCTAGATACTAATCGTTTTGGGGTTCCTGTTGTAGTCTCTGACAAATGGAGAAAGCAAGGAGATGTACTTTAGATAGCCCTAGAAATTTAGATTTAGAAAGAATCTTAGCAGTCAACATACAGTCTTCTTGTTGATATGAGCATTCCTCTTTAGAGTGTCATTGGAGGTCACTCCCTGAACACTTATGAACGTGAAAACCCTCCTCCTGTCCAGCCATTGGATTCCTTTTTTTTTTGGTTTTTTTTTTTTTTTTTTGGTGAGGAAGATTGGCCCTGAGCTAACATCTGTGGCAAATCTTCCTCTTTTTCCTTGAGAAAGATTGGCCCTGAGCTAACATCTGTGCCAATCTTCCTGTTTTATGTGTGGGTTGCCACCACAGCATGGCTTGATGAGTGGTGTATGTCCACCCCCAGGATCTGAACCTGCCAACCCTGCGCTGCTGAAGCAGAGCATGCAAATTTAACCACTATGCCACCCGGCCAGCCCCTGGATTCCTTTTTTTAAAAAATCTATTTTATTCTTATTTTTAAAGTTGCAAAAATATTGAATAGAAATCTGCCTCCTGTAATTTCTATCTCTGGGCCCTTATTGTGTGTTCTGCACGAGACAGACCAAACCCATACTTTCTTCCACCCAAGACTCATTCAAATAACTGGATTTCCCCCATTGTTGACTATGTGACGAAATTGGTTGAGTTTCCAACCTAACGGAAAAATTAGCTTACATAATGATATTACAATATGTGGAAGGTTGAAGGACCTGTACACGATCTCATGGTTTTGAACTGTGTGGTTAGAGACACTGAGAGTTGACAGATTAGTCAAGGATTTGTCAAGAGTATTAGTTACAAACTTTGAAATCTTGGTCAGTGAAAGTTCATCATTGTGCATCTTGCAAATATGATCAAAGTCTTTTCGGTACTGATTTGATGATGCATAACCACAGTGTATAAAGAATGAAGTTTTTCATTAGAATTTACTGACATAATGGAGCACATTTTAAAGGGAGATGTATTGGTGGACTATTAAAATGCATGCCCTTCCCCCATCCTACCCCCACCTCCATGTGAGGACCCTGTCTGTTGCCTCTGAACATCTAAAATGGCATTTTGGACAGCTACAAAGGAGCCATGGTCTTCACGGCATTCGTGCCGCTCAGGGATGACCACCACTGTGAGGGCAAAGGTGGGAGGGAGCTGGTGTAAGTGATGTTTCTAAAACCATAGAAATAAACCATGAAAACCTGGGGGCTAACTGTCATTTGGTAAGTAAAACAAGTTTACAGTTGGCTAAAAACTTGAAAAATGGAGGAATAAAGTTATGGGAAAGGAAAACAGAGTCTCTGCCCTGTTCTTGTTGAGTTTTAGAAAAACAATATATATTGTCTTTGGTAGCCTTTTTTCCCTGGGAGTTTAAAAAAAAAAACGCACTGGCACCTAAACCACGGAAAATAAAATAAAAATGCACCCAAATGCAGCTCTTCCAAAATCAGTGGCCTGCATCTTCCTCTCCCTTCTGCAGAGATGTCTTATCAGTACCTTTTCCAATGGTTGTCGGCACACACACGGAAAGTGACAGACGGGTCCCTCGAGGTTCCAGTTAACTGCAGGTTGATTTCCTGCAGCAGCCAGGTGGAAGGTGCACAAAGTGGCCAGTGCCTGGTCTTGGTCCTCCAGGCCCCTGTGCTGGCGTTTCAGGAACCACAGCCTGCAGCCCGCCGGGGATGTGAAGACGCTAGTCTGGGGAGAAGTGGGGCAGGTCGCTGGTTCACCTGGTCTGACGCTCTTCCTGTTCAGTTGCCTCTGTGCGCCAGAGGGTGGCACCCCAGGCACTCCAGAGGTGGAGAGAAGGAAAAGGGAGGGGACTGGAGGGGAGGGGAGGGGAGAGGAGGGGAGAGGAGGGAAGGAGAACGCTGATGTATTTGCAGACCTTGGTCTCGAGCTTCCTAGCTAATACGGAGCCCACCCCCACCTCTTTGCGGACTAAGAGGGATTCTGCCAGACTAAGTGTCACAGAGTTAGGAATTTCTAAGACGAAAACGGCTTGCGAGGGTTATTCATGACCAACGGCCTCTACGCTCCTGGGTCCCGGGAAATCCAAAGGGAAACTAGTCTGCAGGCGCTGGGAATGCGGGTGCTTGGGGGTGGCCGTGAAGCCACTGGCGCCTGATGCTGTGAGTGAGCCAACATCTGACCTGTCCCTTTGTGTCATGTTTTGCAGTTGCTGGATTTGTGCGACTCAGTGAAGGATGATGCCCTGAGGGTGATCTCCGCCTTTAACATTCCACACACCTCCCTCCACGCACCAATTGCCGGAATCACCAACCCGCTGGCCGCCTGGGCCTTCTACCCTGCGCCGCTGCTACCCCCGGCCCGGGAAGGGGCGCGCTCTCGGCGGCCCAAGCTGGAAGCCAAGTTATAGCGGGCGTGGCGGGAAGGGTGGTGGCCCGCCCGCAGCTGCCACGACACTCGCTTTTCTGACGCCTGGAGCTGGGGCCGAGGCCGGGCTGGCACACGCTGGGCGGTGGCCCTCGGGGATTTTGGTCGAGGAGCCGGGGTCGGGCTGAGGCTGGCGAGGCGCGCAGCGGGCTGTTGGGAAAGGGAGCCAGGCGGCCGTTCCGGGAGGGCCACGCTTTATCCTCTCCCGCCTGGCCCAGCAGCGACCTCTCTCGGTTTAGGCGCTGGATCCCCCTAAACAGCGTGGGCTCCCCCGAGAGCGCTCCCCACAGCCGGGTACCACCAAAGGTCTCCCGCTGTTAGCGGTGACTCAGATTCCCAGTGATTTTGAAAAACTGTGACGCTGGGTGAAAAAAAAAATCAAAGCACAAAAAATCAAAACACCCGCGGGCAAAGGTTCAGTTCAGCAAAGTGATGCTTTCCCTGTGAATCAGACCTTTTTGGGCTCTGCGAGGAAACGCACGGGCGGGGAAAGGGCAGTGTGAAGCTGGAGTTTTGCTCTCCGCAGAGCACGAACTTGGGCTCGTCCTCCCAGCCGGGCGGCTTCCGGACCGCAAGGCAACGCGCGGAAAACATTTTTACCATACGAAATTGTAATCTATTCTTTAGAAGAGCAGAGATACAAAGTTTAATAAACAAATTAAGCGATGGAAAGGCGATCCTGCTGCTTGCAGAGGACGGGGAGGGGGCCAGGGCAATACGCTGCAATAAGTTGGTTTCGGAACTTGGAAAGATCACAAGCGGCGACGCCTGCGGTCCCAGCGAGGGCCGTAGATTTCCCATTGCTCAGGTCCCGGGTGCCCGACTTCATTCTCGCTCCTTTCTCTCAGTCTGAACCATTCTCCTTCCTCCCTCTCCACATTTCGCGGCAGAGGCAGGAGTGGGCACCGCTCTGCTCAAGTCCAAAAGGGCGACATTCAGGACCGGAGCGAAGGTCTAAGGCCCACCTGCCCTTCCCACTCTGCCTCTTCTCTGGGCTCAGGGCCAGTTTCAGGAGGCCCTCCCGACGCTGCAGGAGAGGGCGGGAAGGGCTCGCGGTCACCCAACTCGGGGCCCTCGACCGAAGCTCCCCAGCACAGTCTGGGGTGCATGAACAGCCGCCTCCGAGCCGACCTCCTCGTTGTGCCCCAAATAAGAGCGCTCAACCGGTTGCTTTCCCCGACGCCTTTGTTTTTCAAAGTGTTCACAGGGTCGCTAGAGCGGACGACGCGGGGGCGGTGGAGCTGCACAGAAGCAGACGACAACTACCAGGGCTTTTTTCTGCGTGGTTCTTTTCCGGTCCCCGTCTGAGTCGTCCAACCCCACCGAAAGCGCGGAGCACTCGCGAGCGCGGCTGGTTTGGAGCTCCCAGCGGACGCAGCAGGTCCCGTTGCTTCCCGGCGAGCGCCACGCCGGGCGGCGAAGGCACAAGAGCTCGCCTGCGGCCGCCACCTACCATCCGCGGGCGGGAGCTCCAAGCGCGGTTGGGGTAGATCTCCGGCCTCTGCGTTCACTTCGCCGCGTCCCCACCCATGCCCTTTCCCTCCTGCAGCGAAATCCCCAGGCGGAGCCCGGAGCGCGTCCTCGAGCCCCTCCAGGAACCCCTGGTCTCCTTCACTTCGCTCAGGACTCGCCGGAGGATGCACTAAAGACTAGCTTAGGACTTTGCTGTCTCGTTGACGTTCTATATCTGGCCAGACGACGGGACAATACCTCGCTGACTTACCCCTCAGCACCGAGGACCTTTCCTTCTCCGTTCCAGGGTGCGGGTTAGAGTGGCTCTTATATTGAGTTTCTATAATTCGTCTAGCCTGGTCTCCCCCGTGGCGGAATGTTCCATCTCCCGGCCGACCTTGTCTTCACTCCCCAGCCGCGGCTGTCTCAAAGCCGGAGGAGCGCAGGAGGAGAGTAGGGGCGCGGATGCAGGACACGCATTGGGAGGCAGATGGGGGCGCACACGGAGTTTGGTCCCCCAGGGAAGGAATGGGCGTGGGGCCACGGACTCCAGGGGAAGGGGGATGGGGGCAGCAAGGAGGAGGAGTGGGAGGTATTGCGCTCCCCAGGCCGCTCTCCACTCGCCGTCCAAAACCCGCTGCGCCGCCTTCACTGGCCTCAGCCCGCGCCGAGGGACGGTTCCTGGGCTGTTCCCTGAGAGCCCAACAAATCTTGGGGATCCCAACCGACCAGAGGCACCACCCTCTCTCCCACCTGGAGGCCGCGACTCTTCTTGGTCCTTTCTTTTTTTTCTTAAAAGGATTTTTTTCGAGTTCTTTTTTCATTTCCCTATTTTACCTGCTCTGCGCACACTCGCTTCCCGCCTCGCACCCGAGCTACGCCTCCGTTAATCGCTCCTTGCCTGTTTCTCGACTCTCCCCACTAAGGGGTCTGCCTCTTTGCCGGAGGTTCGGCGCGCGAGAAAGCTAGGTGCCACTGCGCGGTGGCATGAGTTCTAAGAGTACTGCTTGAGGCGAGGGCGAGGAACATGAGCAGCATGCAGGTCGGGGTCCCGCCGGGAGCCCCGGACTCTAGAGGGGAGGAGAGCTCGGAACCCCCTGCTCAACCTTGGATCCGCGCGTTCTCGGGGACGAACCCAGTCCCCGCGCCTGCCCCAGATGGCTGAGGGAGAAACTCCCGCAGCCGAACAAGGGCTCAGCGGCGCCTCCTGAGGTTTTCCGCGGGCGGCAGAGGCCGGCCCGGCTCAGAGTGCGCCCGGAGCGCCCCCTCCGTTCCACGCGCGCGCCGCGGCCGCCGCTGGATGGGGGAGAGGCGAGGGCACACTCTGGAGAGGGGGATGGGTGCGCACCAGCCGCCAGCAGCCCAAGTCACTCCAGTAAACACGCCCAGCCGGGGCAGGGCTGGCGGCGCGCGCAGAGGGGAACCCGGCGGAGCCACCCCCGCCTTTACCTGTCGGAGCCTGCACGCGCCGGCGGCCGCGGCGCCGCGGGGGCGGGACTTGCCTGCCCGCGCGCGGGGGCGGGACCTCGCGGGGGCGGGGCGCACGGTGATTGGGCGCGGGCGCGGGGCCGCCAGTCTGAGCTGGGCTGCAGGGCCGCACAGGTTTCACTTCGCTCCGCGCAGCCTCCAGGTCTGGATCTTGTAGGAGCGCTCGGTCCACTGTCGCCGCTAACGCCGCCGCTACTGCATTTTCGCAGCCGCCTTGCGTGCCCTGCCCGCCTGCGGTCGGCATCGCCCCGGGCTGTTCGGTTCGCCCAGCTCCCGCCGCCACCGCCCCGGCGCTCTTCCCCTGGCCCTCGTCCCCCCAATGTCTGACTCTGACTCCCGGACTGAGAAACGCAAGGTAAATACCTCCGAATTCCGGGGAACGGGCCGGGCACGGATAGCAGATAAGGCGCCGGAGCCAGCACGACTCCACCTCCTGCCCGTTTCCCGCGCACGTGCAGGCAGAGACGTGCCTGCGTATCCGTCCCGCGTGTTGCCAGCGGGAAGCGGCGATCAGTGCGAGTCGGGTCTCCCTCCCCGGGCAGGTCCACTTTGGCAAGGGGTCTTCCGCGCCGAGGCTGCGGGCACTTGGCCGAAGTGCAGCTCGAGCAGGAATTCGGCGCGCGGGAGTGGTGGGGCGTCTCGGGCCGGCTGGGAGAGGCAGCGCGTGCTCTCTGCGCTGGCCCGGGAGCTGGACTGCCGCTCCACCCCATCGGGCTGTGCGCCTGGCAGAGAAGGCTCGCCACCCGCCCGCCCCGGCGGCCCCCGAGTAGCGGCCGCGCGGTTGGAACGGGTCTCGCGTCTTGGCTTTGCTCGGGCGCGCGGGCCTGTTGCGGAGGATTTGCGGAACTGTGGTGGTGATTTAACTGACGAGACTCGGCTTTTCCTTTTACTCATTCAGGCCGAGGTTTCGGGGCAGCTGCTGTGTTCGCCCTGACGGACGTGCCTGGGGGCCCTGTCCCGTCTGCGGGCGCCCTGCGGACGATGCCAGCCGCACGATCCATAGACAGCGAGAGGCCGAGGGCCTTCTCCGACCGCCGGGGCCACGCGGTAGAGGAGCCGCGGGCAGCAGAACCTGCTCCGTCCTTGAGGTCGGGCTGTCTTAGCAACTTGGCCGTGCCCGAGCGCACCCCGACCCATTCGCAGCGGTAGCTGGCGGTGCCGTGTCCTCGCGGGCCTGTTACTCGGGGTTGGCCCTGTTTAGTGGAAGGCCCATTGGACGCGGGTGACGGCGGTGTGGATGTATTCGTGGTCTGTCGTGCTCACGCGTGCGCGCGGATATGCGCGCCCGTGGCCAGCGGCGGCTGCCCAGATTTGGTGCGTGTCCGCGGCGCACCGGGAGAAAGAGGGAGAAGTTGGAGGAGGATGAGTGTTGCAGCTGGGGAGAGGGCGGCCTTTGGGGTCCTCGCCCCAGCGGGCCTGGGCAGGGGTCGGCGGCCGGCGGCCAGGACTGCAGTCTGAGGACCACTCTGCGGGTGCGGGGAGAGCGCGGGTCCTGCTTTGTCTCCAGGTGACCGGCTTCTTGGGGCGGCGGGAGCTGCAGAGGCTCGCGCCGCGTCCGGTCGGGCACCGGGGCGGGCGGGGTAGCCCGAGTAGCCCCGATCCCCGAGGCCTCCGAAGTCTCCGCCGAAGCTACCGCCGCGGTCGGAGGCGAGTTTGTCAACAATCGCCTCGCCTTTGGCTGCCTGACCCGTAGGCGCCGCCCCCGCCGCTGCCGGCGATTGGCTGCGGCGCGGAGCGACCGCACGCGGGCCAATTGGGAGCGCGGGCACCCGGCGCCAGCGGCGCGGGGAGGTCGGCGGTGCCGGCGGCGGCGGGCGCAGTGCGCGAGGGGAGGAGCGGGAGGAGGCGGAGGATGTTCCCGGCGGCGGCGGCCGGGGCAGCGCGGGCCAGAGGCGCGGCGCGCGGAGCCCTCGGCTGCCCTGCGGAGCGCGGCGGCGGCGGCGGGCGGGCGGCAAGCGGCAGGCTCTGCGCTGTCCTGGCGCCTCTGAGCGCGAGTCCCGGGCTTTGTCTCCCCCGCTGCCTAAGTGGCGACAATCAGGGGGCTCCGGGTCGGCGAAAGGCGCGGGCTGGACGCCGCGGGGCCCGGGCCCGGACGCGACGCTCGGAAGGGAAGGGGCGGATGTGAGTTTCGGCCTGATCGCCTTCAGACGGGAGGGTCTTGGGGGTGAAGGAGGCGCGCGCCGGGTGGTGCCTAACGTGCAGAGTTACTTGTGGACTTTGCAGGGGGCACCGGGGGACGGCTGCGGGGACCTTCCCCTTGGGCGGCGTGCAACTAACAGTGCGGGTGTCCTTCGGGGGAGTTCTGTCCGGTTAGGTGCTGCGCGCCGGCCCCCGCGGGAGGAGGGGCGCGCGGGCCGGGAGCGGGAGGGACCGCGGGAGCCGGGCCGAGCCGCGCTGCGAGTTACAAACTCTATTGTGACGCACTTACTACGACGGACGGCCCTTGCCAAACCTTCTCCAGACTTGCTGCCCTCAGCACTTTCGGCAGAACAATGGGGCCGGAGCGGGGAACGCGGCCAGCCGCCTGCAGTGGCTGCATCTGCGCCCGCTCCTGTGCTCCAGCGCGGGATCTGATCCCGGGAAATCAGAGCCCGCTGGGAGTTTCTGACTTATTCAAGTTGCCCGGAGCAGACCACATGTGAATAGACTTCAGAAGAGCTGCTTCTCCTAAAACTTGAGAGAGAGAGTGTGTGTGTGTGTGTGTGTATGAGAGCACCAGTTCCATAAGTAATTGACGTTGTTTCTGTGTTTTGTTTGGTGGCAGGAAGTTCAGCCCCCCTCCCCCACAAAGATAATGATACCTTTGTTATTTTAGGTGTATTTTTCTTCTTATTTGGAAGGTCGTCGTCGAAGTATGCGCAGTAATCAGTTAGTGTTAAAGTATGTAGTATTCACTCTCAGAATTTTCAGCGAATAGGTGAAAGCTAATGTAGTTATTCGTTGTCATTATTATTTTGCTTAAGATAATCTTAGTTTTTATTTTACTTGCAGAAAAAAAGACCAAATGGCCAAACAACCTTCCGATGTAAGTTCTGAGTGTGACAGAGAAGGCGGACAATTGCAGCCTGCGGAGAGGCCTCCTCAGCTCAGGCCTGGGGCCCCCACCTCTCTACAGATAGAGCAGCAAGGTAATCCCGGAGGCGAAGGGGACCGCTGCCCCCAAGGCAGCCCTCTGGGCCCGCTGGCCCCACCGGCCAGCCCTGGCCCTTTTGCTACCAGATCCCCGTTTTTCATCTTTGTGAGAAGATCTTCCCTGCTGTCTCGCTCCTCCAGTGGGTATTTCTCTTTTGACACAGACAGGAGCCCGGCACCCATGAGTTGTGACAAATCAACACAAACGCCAAGTCCTCCTTGCCAAGCCTTCAACCACTATCTCAGTGCAATGGGTAAGCAGCACCCAGGGAAGAGGCAGCTGACGTGTGTGGTCATTTGAATATCCATTTGAGGCTGGGTGTAGCACTTAAAGCCCCTTTTGAGAATCCTTTTACTGATTTATTCTGTATTTTCATGGAAGTGGAGGATGTCTCAAATAAAACAAAACAACATTTGTAAGAAATGTTACCAAGTTTCATGGCAGGGATAACGGTGAGGTCTAAGCATCAGCCTTTTGGGCGGTAGTGCTGCAATCCTGGCTGCCTTCATTGCAGTGGATGACCATGGCACGTTGTTCTAACCACCGAGATGGACTTATTAATGACATTCACCTTGAAAGGGACTCGGTCAGTTATAGCAGATAGCTTGATAACATAACCGAAAGTGTGAAGAAAGAGATGAGACCAGTTCACCGTTTGCACAAGTGACATTTAAAAAAAAAAACAAACTAGTTTGTATAGGCAGTATCAACATAGAACCATGAAAATGGTTTGTTTTCTACTCAGATTTCTTGTTGGGCTTATTTTGTTTCCTCAGAGGTTTTGGGCACAGTACTGATAAGATTAGATTGTGGGGTTTTGTTTCTGGGATTAAAGACAGTTTTAGGGTCTGAACCAGAGGAGGCAAACTCAGATGCCCAGAAAAACCTGGTGATACCAGCAGGGAGGGAACCCACCTTGGAGGAATCATGGCAAATTGGAGAGCATTTGCCCCGCCTGTATTAGGGTTGCCCCCACTTGTGGCCAGGAGGGTCTGTGGTCGCAGATAATCCAAAACTGCAGATTTTGATGCGAGATATCCTGATATTTAAACATTGGCATCTAATTTAGAACTTTGAAAGTTCTGTTCAAGCCAGATAAAAACATCTGCAGCCCTAATTTGATCCCTGAGCAGTTCTGGCAACCCTGCTAAGGGGGTGAGTCTGTGTTGGTTCAAATCACCCTTCCGCATTTATAGAAAAGGTTCGTGTCTTGATCAGGATTCACCAAAATCGCATTTACCGTTTGTCCAGATCCGCCCTTTCTGCATTCACGAGATATAAGTAACTTGGCAGCGTTACTGATTAAGAAATCCAGTGTAGATTCTATTAGAATGTAGATCACACTTACGGGGCCAAAGGCTAACTAAAACAGAGTCATCGGACTAGACACTTGCCTGCTGGAACACGAGGACAGATCTCGCCTTTGCAAATACTGTAGGGCTCTGTCTGCATAACCTTCAAGAAGGTAAACTGTGCGGGGCCGTCCCCAGGCTACAGAGTTAGAACCTCAGAGGGTTGGTTAGTTGTCGGAGTTTCAGTGCACCTGAGAAATAGCCAGCAGAAAGGGCACAAAACCAGTGCTCTACGCATTGGCTCTGCATCTCCTGCTCCATGCTGAGAGATGCTTTATGAGGACTGCCTCCTTACAGAAAGGAGCTAGCAGTTTTATTATTGCTTTAGTTTTTGCTATTACCGCAGCTCTTGAACTCATTGAACCCTTAGGAGTTCTTGGTGCTTACAAATGTTTTTCTGCCCATGAAAATGCTCCTGAGTATATGAACCTCCAGCACTCTTGCTTCCCAAATGAGCTAACAGGGCCTAGGCGTGTGTCAGTTTAAAAACCTGTGTGTTTGAATGATCCTTCGGAAGCTGTTACAGTTTTTCACTGCAGTCCTACAAGTCAGTCTACCAGTGTTGGCTTAATGCATAGCAGTAGTGAGCGAGTTAACTGTATTTTTCTGATGTAGGGACAGGCAGGGGTGCTTTTTTTGGTGAGATACTATTTAGCGAGCTAATTATAAGGTAAGCACCGTTACTGAGATGACAGATGCAGAGCTTTAGGGATCACAATCTAAGTTACCAAGCCAAGGGTTGGTTATACCTGCGAAGTACGGTAATGGATCCTGAGGTGTAATTTTATAGTATCAACTACATTCCAGTAGATTGGTGTGATAAGTTAGAGCTTAATGCAGAGGATTAAATGATAAGTTATAAGGAGTGTGTCTGAAGTTAATGCACCGAGGTAAGTTTCCAGTATATTAAGTTCTTGGGAAATTTGCCTGGGGAGGGAATGCATGCATGAGGAGAGGCGGGAATTGCTAGAGGGGGAGAGGACTTAGGTAGATGTGAGTTTATTGAATTGAAGAATAAGATTTTCAGTCTTGGTAGTCCATGACTTTTTTCCCTGACTTTTGTTACAGTAGTTCAGTGTCTGAAGACTACTGAAATATGCTGAGTTGGTAAATTTCGGTTGTCTTCTCTTTTGGGCCATGTTTAGTGTTCTTTACTCAACCGTATCCATCAAGATCTTCAATGAAGCTTTTGAGAATTTAGTGCAAGATACATTTTTCACAAAGAAGTCTTTATGTTTGGTTTCAAGCAATGCAACACGAATGTGAGGTTATGGAGAGTTTCTCTGTAGCCGGGGGCTCCTGCCTCCGCAGAGTGGCTTTCTGCTTAGCAACTTGGGGTAGAGAACAGTGTATCTGGCAGTTTTTTTCCTGCCTCTTTGTTCTAACAAGAAAGTAAATTCTTGTCTCAAGTATACAGCACTTAGCCGTTGGTACTAGAAACATCTTCATGTTTTTCACTGTATCCCCGATTTTTCTGAAGATGTGTTCAAAGAATATTATATTTGTCTGTGAGAGAGACAGTTTTTTCACTTTTACCAGATTTTGGTCTCCTTATACCCTAGGAGGATTAACTTGACAAGTGCTCTCGTAGTCAGTGAATAACTGATTGTTTTAATCCAAATTCCTAGTGGAGGTGTTGATTTGCTGAGGGCCTTTTCTGCTGAGGGTGCGTGTGCCATGTGTGTTTTTAATGCAAATTGGGTACCAAATTCTGTACATGTTCATACTTTGAAGGTGTAGTCAATGCAGTTGGAAATAAGAGTTGGGAAAGGCGAGGATATGGGTAAATTAACAGCTCCCACATTTCATTTTGGTAAATGACTTAAACTTTATGCTTGCTCCCTGGCCCCTCAGCGTTCACGGGCGGGAGTTGATTGTGCTGTCGTTGGCGTCCCTCAGTGTCTTGTGCATACTCCTCTTGTAGCTGGTGATCGTCTGGCCCTCTTTTAGACTGTGAGCTCTCCAAGGGAAGGCATGATGTCCTGCAGGTCCTGAGGAGGGCTTAAGAAAAAGGAGCCGCTCAGATGTTCAGAGTTATTCAAGCTCTGCCCCTGAATCTTTTCTGTAGAGCTAACTGAGGACAAGGAAGATTTCCAAATGGGCCTGGTGGTAAGAAAAAGGCCCTGCCTCCACAAAATAGTTTTAGTTATTTGGATCTAGCTATAACGTTTGTCATGTAGGGGTGACAGGTAAGTTCAGCACAGGCCCAGGAGGGGAGCCACACGTGGACACTGAGCATTTAAAATGGGACTGGCCAAATTGAACTGTGCTGTCAGGGTCGATCTGCACTGGAGTTTGAAGACTTAGTACATAAAAAAGAATGTCAAATAGCTCAGTCATTTTCATTTAATTATATGTTGAGATATTTTGGATGTATTGGGTTAAATAAAATATATATTTTTTTATTGTAAAAAACTCATAAAACTTACCATTTTAACCATTTCTAAGTGTACAGTTCACTAGTGCTAAGTATATTCACATTGTTGTGCAACCAATTACCAGAACTTTTTCATCTTGCAAAACTGAAACTCTATACTCATTAAACAACAACACCCATTTCCCCCTCTTCTCAGCTCCTGGCAACATCCATTTTATCTGTGTCTGTGATTTTGACTATTCTAGGTACCTCATGTAAGTGGAATCGTACAATATTTGTTGTTTTGTGACTGGCTTATTTCGCTTAGCCTAATGTCCTCAGGGTTCCTCCATGTTGTAGCACGTGTCAGAATTCTCTTCCTTTTTAAGACTAGACAATATTCCATGGCATGTGTAACGCCTTTTCTTTATCCATACATCCATCAGTGGACTCTGGGGTTGCTTCCATCTCTTCGCTGTTGTGAATAATGTCACTGTGAATATGGGTGTGCCAGATATCTCTTCGAGATCCTGCTTTCCATTCTTTCGGATAACTACTCAAGTGGAATTGCTGGATCGTGTGTTCTATTTTTAATGTTTTGAGGACCCTCCATACTGTTTTTCCATCATGGCTCCACCACCAGGAGTACACAAGGCTTCTGGTTTCTCCACATCTTCCCCAACCCTTGTTTTCTTTTGGATAGTAGCCATCCTAATGAGTGTGAGGTGACATCTCATTGTAGGTTTGATTTGTGTGTCCCTAACGGTTTGTGATGTTGAGCATCTTTTCATATGCTTGTTGGCCATTAAATAAAGTATATTTTTGATATTAATTTTACCTGTTCTTTCAACCTTTTTAAGTGTGGCTACTAGAAAAATGTTAAGTTAGATCTGTGGCTGGCGTTCTGTTTTAACTGGATGCCTGGCCTTGTCAGTGGAGGAACTGGAATGTGCAGTGTGCTTTAGCAAGCCAGACTTTATTCTTCCCACTCAAAGCATGTCATTTCCATGGACTTACTCCTTTGGTGGTTTTTGTTGACTTAGGAGAGTGAAAGTAATTAACCTAATCTTGTAAGCATCTTAAACATTGTGAGCTTTGTAGATAGCTATTTCTACAGGCAAATATGAGTATCTATTTTGTTTTACCTGTTTAACTCCGTGGCACATGCCAGATTTGAAAAAGTGGCAGATGGAGTGGTGTGGTTCCTCAGGCACCTCCAGGCTGCCCCAGAGCCTGAAGATGGAGTCATCCTTGCTGAAGACTCTCAGTTCTGGTCTTCAAGCCCCAGGGTCACTGGTTTGGTCACCAAGAGAAACAAGTATACTTTGTAGGTCCTGAGTGGGGATAGAAAATGATAGAAAAGGAAATTTTCTTTACTGGTTCCAAACCGCATTTCAGCATTGATAGCTATCTAGGCAGTTTTAAATTTTATATCTTTAAAAAAAATCTTTTTATTTTGAGATAATTACAGATTCACATGCAGTGGAAAGAAATGATACAGAGAGATCCTATATGCCCTTTATCCGGTTTCCCCCAATGGCAGCATCTTGGATAATAGGACAATACCACAACCAGCAAATGGCATTGGTAGAATCCAGCTGCCTTATTCAGATTTCATCAGTTCCCATGCGCTGCATTCTGTGTATGAGTGTGTATTTACTCCTGTGCAGTTTTATCAAATGGTAGGTGTGTGTGGCTACCACCACAGGATACAGAACAGCTCCGTGCCAGAGTTTCTCATGCTCCTTTCCATAGCCACAGCCACCTCCCACCCACTCCCTAACCCCTGACAACCACTCGTCTGCTCTATGTATCTCTACTTCGGTCATTTCAAGTATGCTGTATAAATAGAATCCTACTATCTGTGACCTTTTGAGGTTAGCTTCTTTCCCTCAGCATAATTCCCTTGAGATCTACCCAAGATGTCGGGTATATCAGTAGTTGCTTGCTTCTTGTTGCTGAGTAGTATTCCACAGTATGGATGTACCACAGTTTAACTACTCATCTGTCGGAGGACGTTGGGGTTGTTTGCAGGTTTTGGCAGGGACTTGGCACAGCTGGCACTTGGGAAAGGTTTGCCAGCCCACACCGCATGTCACACATTGTCCCCTCTTACGTCTTCAGGCAGCTACCAGTTGAATGCCAAGGGCACAGCCTTCCTGGTGAAGCCTTCCATCAGGCAGCTGGCCACTGTGGCTTCACCAGGGCAACCAACTGCTGCAATGAACTGTCCTGTACAGGTTTTCGTGTGAAGATGAGTTTTCATTCCTCTGGGATAAATGCTCAGAAGTGCAGTTGTTGGATGATATGGTAGTTTAGTTTTTTAAGAAACTGCTGAACTGTTTGCCAGAGTGACTATACCGTTTTATATTCCCGTTAGCAATATCTGAGAGATCCAGTTTCTCCACATCGTAGCCAGTATTTGGTGTTATCACTCTTTTTTATTTTAGCCGTTCTGACACATGTAGAATGATATCTCATTGTAGCTTTAATCTGCATTTCCCTCAAGACTAATGATGTTGAATATTTTTTCATGTGTTTATTTCCATCTGTACACCCTCCTCAGTGAAATGGCTGTTCATCTCTTTTCCTCATTTTCTAATTGGATTGTTTGAGTTTTTTATTCTTTTGAATTTTGAGAGCTTTTATATATTTTAGATTCAGGGCCTTTGTCAGATATGTGATTTGCAAATGTTTTCTTCTAGTCTGTAGCTTGTGTTTTCATCCTCTTAACTTCATAGAGCAAATGGTTTTAATTTTGATGAAGGTCAGTTTATGAATTTTTCCTTTTATGCATCATGCTTTTGGTGTCCAATGTAAGAGCTCTTCACCAAGCCTTAGGTCCCAAAGGTTTTGTCTAGTTTTTTTTTCTCCTAAAAGTCTTAGAGTTTTGCAGTTTACGCTTCAACCTGTGGTTTGTGTTGAGTTAATTTGTGTGTAAGGTAAAGTTTTGACCAGTGTTTATTGTTTTTGACTGCGGGTGCCCAGTTGCTCCAGTGCCATTTGTTGGAAAGATTATCATTTTTCCATCTAATTGCTTTTGCGCATTTGTCAAAAATCAGTTGGCAGTGCTTGTGTGGGTCTATTTCTGGGTGCTTTTTTGTCCCTTTGAACTATGTGTCTGTCCCTCTACCAGTGTACACTGTCTTGATTACGGACATTAGATCCTGGGCCATAATAATGGGTAGAGTGTGTCTTCACTGATTCTCTCTTGTTTTGTTTTTTACATTGTTTTAGCCTAGGTCCTGTGCCTTCTCATATCAATTTTAGAATAAGCTTGTCTGTGCCTACCAGAAACCCTACTGGGATTTTGATAGGAATTGTGTTAGACCTCTGGATCAATTTGGGGGAGAGTTGCATCTTTACTATGCTGAGTCTTCCAATATGTAAACAGATTTGTCTCTTCAAGTATTTAGGTCTTTAGGTTTTGTAATTTTCAGCATACAGATCTTTTACACGTTTTGTTAGATTTCATTTACTTTGGAGGAATTATTACTGGTATTGTATTTTCAATTTCAGTTTCCACATGTTCATTTTTAGTATATAGAAGTGCACTTCATTTTTGTGTGTTGATTTTGTATCCTGCAGCCTTGCTGAGCTCATTAATTAAAGGAGTTTTTGGTAACTTTCTTGGGGGAGACCTATCTAGACAGTCATGTAATCTGTGAATAGAGTCAGTTTTGTTTCTTCCTTTCTGACTTGTGTGCATTTTATTTCTTTTTCTTGCCATATTACACTGGCTGGAACTTCAGTGCTGTGTTGAATAGGAGTGGTGAGAGCAGACATCCTTGCATTTCTCCCCAGTCTTAGGGGAAAGGCTTTCAGTCTTTTTAACTATTAAATATGATGTTAACTGTAGGTGTTTTGTAGATGCTCTTGAAAAAGATTGGTTCTCTATTCCTAGATTGCTGAGTATTTATCATAAATGAAATAGGTGTTGGATTTTATAAAATGTCTGTTCTGCATCATTTGATACCATCATATGTTTTTACTTATCTTGGCCTGTTGATATGGTGCATTACATTGATTAATTTTCATTGTTAATCTACCTTCCGTGGCTGGGATAAATCCTATTTGGTCATGGTATAATTTTTTTCATACATTGCTGGATTGGATTTGTTAATGTTTTGTTGAGGATATTTCTGCCTAAGTTCATGAGAAGTATTTACCTGTTGTTTTCTTGAAGACTGTCTGGTGTTGATATCAGGGCTTTGCCAGTGATTTGGGAAGTGTTCCCTCCTCTTCTGTTTTCTGGAAGAGATTGTATAAAATTGGTATTAATTCTTTAAATATTTGGTAGAATTCTCTAATGAAACCATCTGGACCTGGAAATTTCTTCTTTGGGTATTTTTAAACTACAAATTCATTTTTGTGTGTGTGTTTTTAGGACTATTCAGGTTGTCTGTTTCATCTTAGTTGAGTTTTGGTGGTTTGTGGTTTTCGAGAATTGGTCCATTTCTTTTAAGTGTGGAATTTATGAGTATCAAAAGTGTTGCTATTGTTCCATTATTATTCTTTTAAATTGATACCGACTTTTGTGATAACCTGTTTCATTCCTGATATTGGTGATTTTGTTTTCTTATTTTTCATCTTTATCAATCTTTCTAGAGGTTTAGCAGTTTTATTTTTTTAACCTGGCTTTTCGTCTCATCGATTTTGCTCTACTGTTTTCCATGCTATTGTTTATTATTTCCTTGTGTTTACTTTGTGTTTATTTTGTTTTTCTAGTTTCTCAAGGTAGGAACTTAGGGTTGTGTTTTCAGACCTTTCCGCTTTCATAGCATTTAGTGCCATAAATTTCCCTCTGCCACTGCTTCAGCTGCATCCCACATGTGGTAGTGTATTGTGTATTCATTGAGTTCTTTGTGTTTTTCTTTTTATTTCCTTTGAGACTTCCTCTTTGACGCTAGATTGTTCAGAAATGTGTTGTTTCCTCTCCAAGTGTGTGGCCATTGTCTTGTCTTTCTGTTACTCTTTTCTTGTTTGCTTCCATTGTGGTCAGAAAACATACTCTGTAGGATTTCAGTTCTTTTAAATGTGTTGAGGTTGGTTTTATGTCTTGGCATATGTCTGTTTTGGTGAATGATCCATGAA
This sequence comes from Equus przewalskii, assembly GCF_037783145.1. Classification (NCBI taxonomy): domain Eukaryota; kingdom Metazoa; phylum Chordata; class Mammalia; order Perissodactyla; family Equidae; genus Equus; species Equus przewalskii. The sequence goes on from NC_091844.1 coordinate 13,711,045, forward strand.
TGCTTGAAAAAAAATCTGCATTCTGCTGTTGTTGGGTGGAGTGTTCATTATGTATTTGTCAGATCTTACTGGTTGGTTGTGGGGTTCTGTTCTCCTGCATCCTTGCTGGCTTTCCGTCTGGTAGCTCAGTCAGTTGCTGGGAGCGTGGTGTTGAAGTCCCCAGCTGCAGCGGTGGGTTTGTCTGTTTCTACTTTCAGATCTATCAGGTTTTGCCTCATGTCTTCTGAGACACTCTTGTTTGGTGTTTACACATTTGAATTATGTCTTCCTATTGGATTAATCCTTTTACTAGAAAGTCTACTTTATCTGATAGTAGAATAGCCACTCCTGCTTTTTGTAAAAAATAATTCATATATTAATCTTCACATGGTGTATCTTTCCATGCTTTCGTTTCCAACCTCCCTATGTTGTGCTTGAAGTAAGTTCTTTGTATACAACATAGCTTTGGATAATACTGTTTTATCTGCTCTGCCAAATCTTTTAAACAGTGTATTTAGACCATTTACATTTAAGATAATTATTGATATGTTAGGGCCTAAGTCTGCCATTTTATTATCTTCCTGTTTCCTCTGTTTCTGTGTTTCTCTGTTTCCTCTGTTTGTTTTTTTTAACCTTACTGTGGGTTATTTGAACACTCTTTAGGATTCCATCTTGATATATTGATAGTGTTTTTAAATGTATTGCTCTGTGTAGTTTCCTTAGTGATTGTTCTAGGTATTACAGTATACGGGTGTGACTTATTAACACCTGCCGGTATCAATGGTACCAACGTTTTATGACTTCAGCTGCCGTGTAGATGCCTTACTTCCCTTTGCTCCTTTATCTGCCCCACTTCTCAAATATAATTGTCTTAAATATTTCCTCTGTATACCTTCAGCCACCATATCAGATGATGTTACATTTTTTGCTTCAACCGTCAAATATAGTTTAAGAAACCCATGAGAAATGGGCTAGTTTATTACACTTACTCCCATTTTTTTCCCTTTTCAATATGCTCTCCCGTCTCAAGTTCTAAGCCTTCTGTTATCGTCTCCTCTTTATGTAGAGGACTTCCTTGAGTCATTCGTTACTCATAGTCCTGCTAGCAACGGTCTTCTGAGTTGCCCTTCATCTGAGAATGTCTTTATTTCCCCTTCCTTCCAGAAGGATGTCTTCACTGGATATAGAATTCACCGATGACCCTTTTTCTCCCGTGCTTGGAAAACATGCCACTTCCTTCTGGCCTTCATGGTTGCAGACGAGAAATCTGTTGCCATTCGAATTGTTGTTTTCTGTAAGCCATGGGTCATTTCTGTCTGGCCACTTTTAAAGTTTTTCCTGTGTGTTTTCGTTTCCAGAAGTTTGATTACAGTGTGTCTTGGATTTCTTTGGGTTTATCCTTTTTGAGGTTTGCCCTGCTTCTTGAATTGTGGTTTTATGTTTTGTTGCTAAGTTTGGGAAGTTTTCAGCCATTATGTCTTTGCGTACTTTTTCAGTCTCTCCCTCTCTCTCTTGTGTCTCCAGAGTTAAGAATCTGAGTATTTTTGTCATAGTCTCACAGGCCGCTGAGACTCTACTCATTTTTTATTATATTTTCTGTCTGTTCAGACTGAGTAGATTCTGTCGATCTGCCCTCATGTCCTCTGATTCTGTCCTTTCTCACTTCCACTCTGTTACTGAGCCCATCCAGTTAAGCTTTTCTTTTTTTAATTTAATTGTCTTTTTCATTTCTAAAACTTTTGCCTATCTCTGCGAGGTGAAGTGGAAGCTCATAGCCTTCCTCGGCCTCGTGATCCTTCCCAGGAAAAGTGGGGTGCTGATTCGCACTGCTCTATTGTGTCCAGTTGGGGGTGTGCACTCAGCGCCCCTAGCCCCTGCTGGTACTCGGCAGAGGGCAGACGATAGAGAAACACACGGCCCTGTTTCTGCAGGGAGGGGCTGGAGCTCAGCTTCTCTCTGCCCCTTGTTTACCCCAGGGTGGGGGGAATGGAATGCCAGTTAGCCCCACCTCCCGCCACCCTGTCCCCCTCATTGATGCTGGGTAGGAGTTCTTCATTCTCTTAGTGCCAATGGGGGTGGAGCCTCAGCTTGCTGCTGGGCCCTGCTAATGCCACCCGAAGGGGATCAGGGCATCATCTGCTTCGGCTGGCCAGGGGATGGAAGATGAGTTCCCAGCACAATCCCTCCAACACTTCTCCGTTAGGGCCGTCGGATCGACTTTGCTTCTGCCAGGCAGGTGGTGGGAGATCAGAGGCCGCTTAGCTTGCCAACACCACCTGGTGGCGGAGTCAGAGCACCAACCATTGGTGCCAGGCTGGGCATGGGAGGCAGATCAGCTCCCCGCCCGGCCACACTGAAACCATGGGGTGTGGTGCTTGGGTGGAGTAGGGCAGGTAATGCTGAAAAGGTTATCTGTTGGGAGACCATCTTTCCCCAGTCCTTTGGCTCAGAAGAACGGGCTTTCCTTGGAGCTTTTTCTCTTTGTGCCTGTTGGAGGTCCCCAGTTGGAGGCGTCTGCAGCACCGTCTCTGGATATGAGGAAAGTAATGAGGAGACCAGGGAACTCAAGCCATGTCACTCCTCAAGTCCCAGGGTCCCCAGGCAGCCCAGCTGCTTCTTTCTCCTTTCTCTCGTCTTTGCCCGTTTGTGGTGTTACGTCCAGGGTTTTTAGTTGTAAGAGGAGGACCTGGGGTAGTGGGGCTCCCCAACCTTCGTGGAGCTGGAAATCCACATCATTTAACTAAATGTTTATGATTGGTATTGATTGGCTCTGGTGGTGAAGTACTACTCAGAATTTTAGAAATCACCTCTTTTACCCTCTATTTTTATTCTCTGTGAAATAATAGATTTTAATGTTGAGAAGAGATTTAGCAATAATCCCAGCCATGTTTTCCAGATAATAACTGCAGTATCTATTGTCCTAACTCCCCTGTGTGACCCCGGTGGGGTGCCCATAGGGGGTACGCTGGGCTGCTCCCAAACGCACCCCTGAAAACATGTGGGGAGCTCAGGTCTGACGCCACGTGCTGTAGGGGAACTTCTGATTAAAATAGTAAGTCCTGTTCTGTATGATCGGACTGTAGGGTGGGAAAAAACAGGTCAGTCGTCCCTGGATTTGTCTGGGTTCATATTTTAGAGTGTTTGTGGCCGGAGGTTGGAAGATACACATAGAATTGCCCGTTGAGAGCTGGACAGGCTGATGCCTTGCCTCCTGACCTGCTGTAAGAGCACTGACGTGGAGCACTTGCCTGCTGCTGGAGTCTGCTCGCCCCTGCTCTGTGGTCATCCCACTGTGCTTCGACCTGACTCCCCATGTTCCAGCTCTCCCTGCTGCCACCTCCAGTAGCAGGACTCAGTTGTCTTCATTCCTTCTTTGTTGGGTCAACCTCCATCTCGTGACACAATTCTCATGTGACAGAGTTTCCAGCCTCTTTCACCTTCTGGTCACTGTCCTCTGGTCGTTCTGCTTGGTCAGTGGCTGGGACCTTTGTGGGGGCATGTGACCTAAGACTGCTTTCCTTCTCTGTGAAGGTCCTATTGACACAAACCGAGTGCCTGTCCTTTAAGATCTCGTGGACTCAGTCTGTGCTGTGCACCAGGCTGTGGGCACCGTGCCACCCACCCGCCAACCCTCCACCCTTCTGACCCTGCTCTGCAGGCTCAGAGCACAGGGCCTGACCTTCCTTTCTGTTGCAGGAATTGCTAGCAGAAATGTATGCACAACGGGGTTCATCACAGCATTATTTATACTGGCCAAAAAACTGTTGACGGTTCTCGTAGTATGGGAAAAGCTCTAAATGATCATGCATCCTTTTGACAGACTCTGGTGCTATCTTCTAAATGGTGTTAAAAAGAATGAGAACATGGAGAAACGCTCCTGGCAGAATGTTAAGTTAGAAAAGGTTACAGAATTGTTGATGATAGCCGAGGTCTTAGTCCATTTGTGCTGCTGTAACAAAAACACCATAGCCTGGGCGGCTTAAAGAGCATTTATCTCTCGGTTCTGGAAGTTGGAAGTCTGAGATCATAGTGCCAGCATGGTCAGGTTCTGGTGAAGACCCTCTTCCTGGCTTGAGAGAGCTGCCTTCTCCCTGTGTGCTCACGTGATGGAAAGAGAGCAAGCCAGCTCTCCAGCCTCTTCTTGCAAGGGCCCTTATCTCATTCATGAAGGCCCCACCCTCATGACCCAGTCACCTCCCAAAGGCCCTACCTCCAGATGCCATCACACTGGGAATTAGATTTCAACATGAGTTTGGGGGGAGACACAACGTTTAGTCCATACCACATAATTTGGTGTTCATGAATTGTGAATCCTTCACGTGCTGTGATGGCTGATGCCGACAGTCAGTACAAATAGCATTTCCCTGGTGGACGAGTTTAAACCTAGTTTGTAAGAGGCTGGGCCTTCCTGGTTTAGATATTTGCTCAGAATAAGTTAGAATCCCCGGTGTCCTGTAGGAAACCCAGTTCACTTTGTGTCTTCTCTACCTTGGACCAGATCTCTGGGTTTGGTGTGAGGAGTTGTGGTTCAGGCAGACAATGATGGAGAGGACCAGCCCTGAGACGGCCCCGCGGGCCGGTGGTTCTCATCTGCTGTTCCTGCCTCGGCTGCATGTGGCCGCGGCTGTGCCCGGCATCCGTCCCACCCGAGCGTGTCTCCCTTTCTCTCACACATCTGTCGATTGCGTGGGTTGTGTCTGCAAACCTGAGAGTGGGGACTTTCGGTCATTTTCAGAGCGAGGAAACAAAAGTCGGGGGTTTGGAAATGGGCTGAGGCCACGCCTGGTGTCGGCGCGGGGGCCTCTCTGTGCCGTGCGTGCTGCTGGCTGGAGGTGCGGCTTCGCTGCCCTTTCCCAGCGGTGGAAATGGTGTTGAAGCTAAAAGTGTTTTCAAAAATGGAATCAGCCCTTTCACTCCGAGAGGGTGTATGTGTTAAAATGGAAGCAGTTTCCGCATGATGATTCTTAACTATCTGAGTTGCTCTGGTAACTTTTTCTTTCTCTAAAATATGTTACAGTCCTGGACCAGAGCATGCTTCCCATTCCAGTTCCTAAAACATTTTAATATAAGCAATTTATAGATTTAATGAGTAATTTGACACTTTTTAAAAGAAGTTTGCTCACACGGAAGGGACCTATATTTCTCTTAGGAACGTGTGTCTGTGAGGGTGAGTGAGGCGAGCCAAGCTTGAGGACTGTCGTTTGTTGAGTGAGTTCCTTTTCTACAGAGTAAGTGTGCTGACAAAATGCAGAAACGTTTCTTACCTTGTTTATTTGTCTTTTTTTTAGTCCCTTGAGAAATTTCTTAATGCAAAGTAGTCTAGAAAGGAATTCTAGACATATTCTGTCTTAATATATATCTGAATTTAGACCTCAGTTTTATTTACACCTGAGCATAAGTTCTGCTAAACTAGTCAAAGCCACTCACTGACTTAAGAAAACGTTTTGGTACATAGCGGGAGCACAAATATCTGTAGATTGAATGAGAATTCAAGCAGTACTTAATGCACTGTATGGGTGCCCACGCTTCCCTCTTTTTTCACTTGGACTCTTACCAGTGTGCTCATTTGAGGCTTAGAGCTGTGTTTCTGTGTAAGGAAGGCCTGGCATAGACAATACGCCAGCTTTGTTTTCTCTGCAGTCCTTTTTTCTGTCAGTATTGCATCAAGTGTGGGAGTGGAAAGTTCCAGCAGGTGACCCAGTCCAGTGTTGGTCCTTCCACTGACCCATTACAGCCCCTGGGGCAAGTCCTCCCACCTGGCCGGGGCCCAGCGTGGGGAGGGCGCTGCAGCCATACAGAGTGCACCATAAGGGTCAGGGCGGGGGTGGGTGCCTGCAGTGAATTAGAACAGCCCCAGGCGACCCTGTGTTGCACAGTGCGTTTCTCAGTACAGGGGCAGCCAAACCATTTTGCCCAGTTTCTGAGCCCATGAGGCATCAGAGCTGGGCCAGCAGCTGTGTCTACCCTGGAGGGATAAGGGATACCCTGTCCATCCTGGGAGGAGGAGGGAGAACGCGTGAACCTGAGCAGATCAGAGCCCTCCAGACCTGCCCGTCCTTCAGCGCAGGCTCCTACACATCTTTCACGGGAACTTGCACTGAGGGTGACTCCAGCTTCCGTTCTTTTCCTGTGTGGGAGGACGGGGCACGGTTGTCTGCATGGCATTTTCACGGTTTGCAGGCTGGGCCTAGGATCCTCCCCGGAGTTGCTGAGCTGGGCGGAGGTTAGGTGGTGGCTTGAACGGCTAGTCCAGGCTGGTCAGTGGAGGAAGGACCTGGGCTCAGACCACCCTTCATTGACCATTCGCTGGACTGCTCACATGCTCTGCTAGGTCTGTCTCCCAGTTTTCTCATTTCTTACACAGTGTTTAATTCTCATAACATTTCTTTTTATTGTTGTGTTTCCTACAAAAGGCCGTGGGGCCTTGTGTCATCTGTGTCCCTCAGAGGTGGGATACCTGCTTTCAGCATGAACGTGCTCGATCAAGATGCACAAGCTTCATGCATTTTCCAGGGAGAAGAGAAACAGCCCAACTGTGACAGACGTATGGTTTGAGGAGAAATATTTAAACCACTTAAAATCCAGACACAGCGATTCCGTCTTTGGGTTATCCAAAATAATGTCTGGAATTGAGGTGTAAAGTTTCTCTCTCTCTTTATGCCATGTGGGGTAAAAAGAGGCTGCTGCCTTTTGTGGATTTAAGTGGGAAGCCTCTGTTATACCTCGTGCTTCTGCTGTGTTCTCACTAACCATGTATGCGTGTCCACAGATCAGTGCTTCACTTTGTGAGACCATCATACATTTCAACTGCGTAAATAAAATCGGTAGACTCTTACATGTTTTACTTTGAAAACTGTTTAGGATGTAGCTTTTTAGGATTCTGTTTCTGCCTCACATCTTGGTCCTCACTATCACTGAGATGAAATACATTAACGGTTAGGACCTTAATGTGAATTTAGGGGACGTTTTCCTCACCTATTTCCTGCCAGTGTTCAATTTCATAGAGGAAACCACACTTAACTCTGTAGGCAGAAATTTTTATATTTTAGTTCTCATTTCCTCCCCAAGATCTGATTTTTGGCTATAAACAGCATATGGTTACTGGAAGCCAGTAACTTCAGATTTTTTAACATTTTATTTCTAAGGAACGGTCTTAACTGAATTCATGTACAGAGTTGTATGTTTAATTTTAAAAAGGTCTCTAAAAGGCATTTCTGTTTTATAGTTTTGATGGAATCAATGGGAAACAAATTGTCTGAATGGGAAATTGCCTGCACTGTCAGGGCGTCTGGGGCTTATGTCTCTGTCTTAAAGCAAGCTGTGAAAGCAAGTCGGTCTTCATGCGACTGGACTCAGTTTTGGGGGTATTTTTGTTTTTCACAGTGAGGTGGCACAGTCATATCCTCTGTATTCCTCTGAAAGGAATCTAAGACTGTAGGAATAGAGATGCAGCTGTCCTAGAGACGTAATGCGGCTGGGTTCAGTGGACGGGACGTGAGGAGCAGAGTAGTGGGGCTGTGTCCCGCCCCCAGCCAGACCTCGTGCAGACCACCACCGTGAGCTCTCCAGAGCAACACGTACTGGAGCATGCTGCAGGGGACCAGGATGCTGGGGGAGGGTCTTCCTGGGGAGGTCTTCGTCATAAAAGGCACATGTGAGGAGCTGGTTCAGGACCTGGTTTGGGGCGTGTAGTGGCAGCTTCATTGATTAAAAAGTGGGGTCCTGATTGAGAGGGATAGAATCACGGTTGGGGCTGGGATTAAAGGGGAACATTTCAGTTCTGTATGAGGAGAAACTGTGTAGCACCCAAGGCCCTTTAGTGAGGACTGTGGTGCCTTAGGAAAAAGTGCGCCTGTCCCGGGAAGTGGGCACCAGGCCGGCAGCCACACATCATGTTCCAGAAGGCTCCTGCTCAGGTGTCCCGCCCGGCGTAAGATGCTGGGCTTCTGCTGTGACTGAGAGTTAGCCAGATATGCCCTTGGACACAGACATAACAACTCAGGGTCTGGCTTTGCCCCTGGCATGTCACTGGCTTGTGGTAAATATGTGTTTATGGGATGGATCAGGTGAAATGGATAACTGGGTCCTCTGATGTTGAATAATAATTGAGTAAAAAGGCATAGCATATTATTCTTAATGCCTTTAGATTTGTATCTTATTATAAGAAACAGATAATGGGGAGAGGGGAAAGATAGGAACGCTAGTTTCCAGACATCTGTCCAAGTTCACAGCCTTGGTTTACTGGCATTTTCCAAATGGTCAGATTGGAAATTGATCAAAGCAGCTTGTTTTTGACTTTCTTACCCGTGGCCACATAAAAGCGGTGGGGAGCACGCATCGAAAGACTAAGTATGAAAACACTGGCTCCATCTCATAAACTTTATAATTTGTGGTATTTTATCCTAGCAGCTGTTTGTAAAGCATTGTCTTGAATTCATGCGGCGGCCCAGCCTTGACACAAATATGTACCAGGGAAACACAGATTTAGGGCTGTTATGAGTCCTAATGCTGACTATACCGCTTTATTTTATTTCCAGTCACTTTCGTTTTCATCCAGTGGCTCAGTGGAATTGATAGAGGATCTATCAAAAAAGAAAAGGATGCAAGTGAGAAATAGACAGAGGGAGGGCTGTGTGTGCGCGTGTGTGCATGTGACACTGGGTTCTGGCTCATAGATTTCTGAGACCCATCAGCGTTTCTGAAGGTGAAGCTTGCTGTAATGGCCCTGGCCCTCCTGCCCGCTGGCTCCCTGGGACTTCTGGAGCAGGTCAGACAGCCCGATCCCTCAGTGGGTTTCCTAAGGAACCCTTAGCAGGCTGGCTTGTTGCTGCCTTCTTTCTCCTCCTTTAAGCTGTGACTCCACTCGGAGTTGATAAAGACGTTTCTGAAGATACTCACTTCAGTAAGGAGACTATTGGGTTGAATAAACATTCTAGAACTTTTATTTCTCCAAATGAATGTGAAGCCACCTCCAGAAGCTGTGCTTCCGCTGCACATTTTTGAAGTGTTTCTTTTGGAATTAGTGTAGCACCGGTTTCAGAGCCTACAAAGAAATGGTCCTTTAGAGGGTCTTTTCTGGCTTTTGGTTACATCAGACTCTCCTCGGAATAAAGATGGAAACCCTGAGAAGTCGGGAGGAGGGGTCCACAGTCCCTGGTAAGTGCCAGGCAGAATGTGCCCTTATTTGCCTAAGTCTGTTCTGTTGTGTGTTTAAAATAAAAACAATCGTCTCTTCAAAATCATACGTTTTGTGTTTCTTCGGGGACCGAGAAGTCCTTTCTCGGGCTCTGAGCTGAATATTGATTCATGTTGATGACTTTAAAGTCTCATCCTGATCCTGCCCCAGTATTCGCAGATTAACGAACATCTGAAAACAGCGTTGGAGGGCAGTGTTGCCGTGGATTCTAGTTTGGTTTCTGGTTCCATGCTCGAAACTCCAGGAGTGACGAGATGGGAACCAAAACGTGGCTGCCCCTCGAAAGTGAAGGCTGGACCCGTGCTGTCCCCAGGAGGAGACTGCAGTGGTGTGAGTGCATGTGTATGGCACGGTACCCCCCAGCACGCCCACCCCGTGGCATTTCACAGAGCGGGCCGGCCAGCGGCAGAAAGAGTGGCATTGAACGTCACGACATGACCTCAGTTCCTTTGAACACTTGCCGTTGGTATCAGTGGGGTAATCAGTGGGGTAGAAGCGGTTAGACTGTTAGGAAAAATCAGAAGGTTTGGCTTGACTGATGTCGAGCGCATTATGAATTGACGATCTCATTGTTTTTATTTTCCCACCTAGCTGGCCGTGGGACAGAACACCCTTTCCGAAAGCCCCAGGCTGATTTCACTATCAGCCACTTAACCACGATATTAATGTTTGCAAATTGCTAAGCCTTTAAGGTTTGAAATTACCATATGGGTTGGAAAATATTCTGTAGCTGAAGCAGAACAGTCTGTTAATTAAATAGCACACATCTTTCAGTGACTCAGAATTCTTTGGTGTGAAAAAACACCCTCCCTTCTGCCTCTGTTCCCCTACTGGTATAGAAAAATGGATTAATTATACCTCGGGATTTTTTTCCATAGAAAATAACGTTACCAGTAAATTCTGGAATTCAAAAAATTATTTCTGAGAGTTTTGATAAAAATTCAACTGACATATCACACTTGTGACAAAATTGCCTGTGTCTGACACGATGGCATTCTAAGTTTTGGTTAGGGGCTTTGATTAGAAGACCCAAACCTGGCAAGTCCCCCTGCTCGGTCTGGTGTCTGCTGGTTGGGGCCTGTCCTAGGTACACTTTGGCTGACAGCTTTGGAGTAGCTTTACATTGAGAGCAGTTTATGTTTCATTGTGCCTTTTTTTTTTAAGTTTTAGTGCTGGGTTTATGGAGTGAAATGCTTTCTTAAATGCTCAAACTACATTTTCTATAGGCAAAACTACACCTCACCAGGATTTTTTATGTTCGTCTAAAATTGTCTTGTGAGTTAAAAATTTTCTTCGTCTTGCTTTGTAATGAGAGCTTTGGTTTCAAATGAAGACCCATTTTATTGATCCGGTATCAACATTTAAGGTAGTTAGGCACACTGCAGATAGCATAATAAAATATTTTTGCTTGATACTTATCTTTCTTATAGAGTAGAAATGTAAGCATAAGGTATCTCTTTTTTTTTTTTGGTGAGGAAGATTGGTCCTAAGGTAACATTTGTTGCCAACTTTCCTCTTTTTACTTGAGGAAGATTGTGGTTGAACTAACATCTGTGCTAATCTTCCCCTATTTTTTTGTATGTGGGACACCACCACAGCATGGCTTGATGGGGTGGTATGTAGGTCTGCACCTGGGATCCAAACCTGTGAACCCCAGGCCACCAAAGCGGGGCACACACGCTTAAGCACTACACCACCAGGCTGGCCCATAAGCTCTCTTTTTGATAGGTGGGCTGTATTATTAGGATGGGAGTAGTGGGTGGAAGAGTATCTAAGTCGGATTAGACAAGAGTAAGGGTGTGGTGGTCAAGTGCTCCCTGCCCTGGGCCCCACCAGCCCTGATGTGCCTTCAGAAGACCACACAGCACATCCCTTCACCTTTGTGGAGGTCCGTGCTCTGGGTGACAGTGAGACAGATGAAGCAAACTTAATTCTGGCTCTGACCAGTGCCACCGTGGGGCTGACAGGCCGATTTTCAAGGGTCAGCCAGACCCCATTCTTTTGTTCTGGTGAGTTCTCACATGACAGGAGACCAAATATGACAGTCTGTAAGATTAAACTACTGATAAAGTCAAGAAAAAGTTTCCCCCACTGCCAAAAGAGAAGTATTTTGTCACTTCAGAAATAATCTTTGAAATTTATGTTGAAAAATGCGCTGTATTAACTGCGATTGAGGCTGCCCTTTTTAAATACAGAAGTAGAATGCCTTTTAAAATATCCCAAATAGAATTTTTGTCTTATAATCTTATTTTATCACCATCTATTCTGTGTATTCTGTTTTAGCTAAGTTTCATTGCAGGATAAATGCTGGTCATTAATTTTAGGTTTATAGATTCAACAAACAAGAACAATTTTTTAAAAGCCAAACAGTGGTTGATGCTGTGTTAGTAGCCCCAGACAGTTCAGTCTCCTTTGCGAAAATTAATTTCTGTTGGACATTACTATTCTATATCAATTTAAAAAAACATACTTGAGTACAGTTGACAGCTCTCTCAGGGGCCCGTTGTCGTTGCCAGTTGGTATCTGCTAGGCCTGGCCTAGTGCATTATCTTGGGTCGGGACAACTCTCCTGACTCTTAGCTGTTCTCTGAAGACACACCCCTCTGGGCTCCACACCTCTCCACGGGGTCTCACCGTTTGCTTGGTGTTTCTCAGGGTCTGGTCTGTGGACCGGCTGAGGGTGCAGCTTCCTGGGCCCTCCACACACGCCCTGCCTCCTGTCTCGCTGCCACACCTCGTGGACATGTTTATATCTGTGCATTTATTTAGGCTACTGAACTTTTCTCTCCTGTAAAAGAAATGTCTACTCATCTCCTTCACCACCATCTCCAGAAAACAACAGGGCATTTCTCTCTGAGAGGAACAAGTTGGATTTGCCCCTAAGGTTCTGTATTTCCTTCTTAGCTCTGGCTGGGTTCACCACGTGCTGGTTCTGGTGAGCCCACTTCTGAGGTGCACTGCGGCCTGTGATGGTGCTGCTGGTTGCCAGCCCAAGCACGAGCCGCATTGAACCTTGGGAACCACATTACAAATGAGGGTGTTAATAGAATTCAGTAGGCTTCACCTGCAGGTTGGGGGAAATTAATCAGGGGAGTTTTGTGTTTATAAGAAGTATAAAGTGTACTTAAAAGTATCCTTGCCCAGGAGAAACTTAGCATTTAATTGAAATGTAATGTACAAGAATGTCAGCTCTGTGGGGCAGGCTGGGCGTCTTTCCTGGTGTGCCCAGAACACCTCCTGGAACGGTGACTGGCACGTGGGCATTCACCTGCACTGGGTAAATGAGGGAATATCTTGATTTATTAAACATCGGGTAACTTGCCAGCAATTTTTACCACTCCACCATCTTTATAAAATGCACAATCTGTATTTCACGGATTTCCTTTGGATAATTGGCATTTTCGTCATTTCTGACTTTAGCATTGAAAGCGTTACTCTCAAAGAGAGCCACGTGTAGTGAGAAACAGGTGGGGCTCTGAAGCCTGGAGAGGTGGTGATGGTAGCTCCAAGTGGCCACGCGGTGTCCTGCTGGCTGGTGTGGTCCCCTGTACATATGGGCGGGTGGGCCTCCCTGCAGGCCCCTTGGGAGGAGTGCATGAGATAACAGGCGTGAAACACTGCAGGCTCGGAGGGGTAGCCTTTCCCGCAGGGTGAGTGAACTATTTAACAGCTTCTGATGGAACACTTGACTGCTGATAGCATACAAAGCACGGTAATGATTGGGTACCTGTAATGGAGTAAATCCTTAAAGAGCTGAAGACCAGGGAAAAGAAGTGAACTGTTACATCATCGCCTGACAATCACATCTACCCTGAAATGTCTTCTGCCAGTTTAGTCATTTAAAATTTAATTTTAATAGACTCTGACAGATTAATGATAGAAATACTTGTGTGACAGAGGTACAGCTGCAGTGTTTTTATGAGGTTGGATTTGTATTCAGGGGACGTGCCTGGCTGATCCTAAAAGTTCCCACATCCTCACCCTTCGCGTTCTCCACCAGCGTTTCCTTCAGCAGTTTCCTTCGGGCTCATTCAGAGTGCAGATAATTCTGGAATGGATCCATGTCAGTTCTTCTTTCTTCACCCTCCCCCCCAATATCACCCCCCACCCCACGCACACGGGCACTCATTTTTCTTGAATTCACTTGGGTGTGGGGGCTGGGGGATAGAAGATGGGGCAAGAGTTTTGAGAAGACTTGGTAAAAACTCTTCAGAGTTCACTTTTAAGTCCTTTTATAGAGCCACGAATCAACATCAGTTTTATTTCTAGCGATAAAGAAAATACAAAAATTTTTTTACAAAAATGCAAAACAAGAAGCTACATTCATGTTATTTTGAAATCTGATTATCAGAGGTTCTTAAATATTTTGCCGTGGTTAAAACGTAGCACGTGTGTTTAATTGCGAGTATGGGGTGCCCATTTTAGCTGTAAGTTAACATAAGTTGCCTGTGAGTAGCGGTTGAAATCTAGGAATCTTCCCGCTTTTCCTGTACCCGTGTTACTGAACTGTTTCCTGAGTAGGAGAACATTTTTCCTCGTGGTACATGGAGAATACCGTCGTCCTCATGCCTGACGGGCTCTTTTGATCCCATTTTGATCCAGTCGCATTTTTTATCCCCGTTATTTTGGGCTGTCACGTGGCTTTTAATGGTTTCATTAACACTCGGATGAATGTCCTGGTCTGAATGTTGGTGACAGCTTCATGAAAGGGCCAACCTCCCTCTTTTTTCTCTTTTTGAGAATGCCTTTGCTCTTCCACAGAAACATTTCCTCTGCCCGTGTGGTGTTTGCAGGCTTGAATCCGTCTTTATTGGCTGCATTCATATTGAGACAACATGCCATCACGCTCTGATTCGGCCCTGGGGTAGCCCCGTGCAGCCTGGCTGTACCCCTGCCCCCACTTCCACAAACACGCACTCGTGCAGGTAGCCTGGGGTCGACACTCAGGTTTTCCCTTATTTTGCTTTGAACGGGACAACCATTTCATCTCATATTCCTATGTGGTATTTGAAATTTCTCTAGGAATTTTACCTTGTATTAAGATCAAAATAGTTATTTTACCAACAGCCTAAAATTTTTGTGTTCTCCTATGTTTCCAGTGTATTTCTTTGGTGATAGTTACAATAGCATTTTTGTGTTAGTTTGCCTTCTTGAAATGAAAATGTGTAATTAAGTGTGAGGTGGGCTTCTAGAAACTTAGTTTTGGAACTTTCTGCGAGATCCATGGAAAACAATGTGATTTTTGTTCTGTTTGTCCCACTGCAGCTTCCATGAGGCAGTCGCAGGCGGTCCCTGCAGACATGCGCCCGGAGGTATGGATCGCTCAAGAGCTGCGGAGAATTGGAGACGAATTTAATGCCTCTTACCCACGGAGGGTAATGCTCTTTTCCTTAATTCTTTTTCTTCCCATGCCCTCCCCCCCACAACATATTAAAAAAAAACAGTGACTAGTAATAACTCTGTGCTTATGCTGGAAATGAGAGGTGTTACCTGTGTGTGACCTGCCGTTGTTTCTCCTTTCCCCTTTTCCACTTGTTTTATGGCTGAACTTAAGTGATGGTGATGAAATAGAATACAGTACAGGGCGCCAAAGGGATTTCATGGGCACTAACCTTAAAACCTCCATGCTAAAAGAGGGCTAATTTATATGCTTTGAAATACTCCCACATAAACATTAACATAGTTTTCAACCCATATAGGGTGTCTCTGCACTCCTTTAAGCAGTTTGGGTCAAAGTTAAAGAAATTTTTGAATTTCCCTCTTCACTCTACTGAAGGGAACGATGCCAGCATTCACTCCCCTGCGATATGCTGGTGACCTGAGAGCAAGAGAGCCGTTGACTCAGCCGCCATTGCTGTCCTTGGACCCTCCTTGATTGAAGTGTGTTAGGAGGCCACTCCTATTTTATTAATAAAATAGTCTGTAATTTAGAATGTAAAAACTTGCACTCTAGGTTGACTGCCACTTAAATTTTGAGGTTGTACTATTGGTGTTTGTTTTTTTGTTTTAATTGTGCTCTGTAGGTTTTTTTGTAGACAACAGTGTGTTTTTGTCTGCCTGTTTTCCCTGTGGCTATATATGTTACCATTTGGGCACCTTTTTCCCCGTGGCAGACATTTGAAAACGTGTAGCCTTTAACTCTGGGAGTCACAGCTGTCGTGAGTGTGTGTGACGACTTCCTGTAAGGGGTACACTAGCAAATCTGTGATATAATGTAGCTTTGACTTGTTCACATTTTTTCAAACAACTGTGCATGAAGGTATTTCTGTTGATATGTCCAAAAGGAAGACACTTAAATCTTATTTTGTAGGAAATAATTGTTAATATCATTCTTTCTAATTGTGTCACTTCTGGCTTTTCTGAACATTATTGATACATATAAATTCCTCTTACAGATTTTCTTTTAAATCTTTTTTTTTTCTTCTGGAGAGAGGTCATGCTTAGACCCTAGTACTTGTATTCTGTTTTAATGTTAGTCTCTTTTTTCCTAGCTGTTGCTAAGTAAATGGATGTTACCTGTTAATTGCTTTCAATCATTCTTGCTTTCCTGTCTATATTCAGTGCCTTTCAAGCTTTTTTTAAACACACATGGAGACATTTTCCCATTACAAGGGGTGCTTTCATTTCTTTGGTATATAATCTCCATAAGGGGGCTAAGGACTTTCAGGAAACTCACATCAGATCCTCTTCATACCTTCTGTGGGGTGTGTGTATGAGTGTGTGTGATGGGAAATGTGCTGTAGTGTAACTCTCACTGAATGGGAAATGTCACATTGCTGAATGGCCTGGGAATTTCTTATGATACTGTCTTTAGCTGGCACAATGCCTGGCATTCTACACCTGACATGGGCCAGTTCACAGAACATCACTTCCTTCTCACCTAGATCTGAAATGAGGATTGTCTTTGCAGAGTTGGTGTTTTGTAATTTGCCACTGGAGTTACTGTCCCCCCGCCCCCAGTTCCTCTGCCTTGGTTTCTCTGAAAGGATTTTGGGGTTACTGTGTGTGACTGGACTTGGCTCTCCTGCTGGACTAGGAGAGACTGATCAGAAACAGGGCCCCAGTATATTCAGGATGTTGATCCTCATGCTGAGGTTGCAGGGACCCGGGTCCCTCCAAGAGTGTAGGCTGAATACATTTGAGTCCTGATTCTGGGATTGTGTCCATAATCCAGCAGGAAAAGATGCTTCTGATGGGCATGGCAGCCTCTCAGGGTGAACCTGGGCAGTGAATTGACCAGCGTGCTGGGCCTGCCTCCTTCCCCGGGCTTGAAGGGTGTTTGTTAGATGTCCTTGGGGCCAGATCTGACTTGGGTGGTGCTCCCCGAGAGAGATGAGGCAGTTGGGCCCTGGTGCCCTCAGGGTCCGGAAGCCCTGGACACCGAGATAAGTCAGCACAGCCCTGTTCTCAGGGACTGGATCAGATTTGGCCACAGAGCTGGATGTGTTTAAGGATGTTTTGTCAAAGTTTGTCTTTAAACTTAGACAAAGGATCAATGACTCCACAAAGCTTTTCCCTGATCCTGCCCAGATGGGTCTGGTTAATGCTTCTCTGTGGTGGCCTTGTGTGGTCAGCGACAAGCCACAGGGTAAGGGTGGCCTGGGGGTTGGAGCACAGCCTCACCTAGACTGTCGAGGTGGTGAGCAGTTTAGTTTCATGTGCAAATGAGACATGGACCATTGGGTTGTTTGCATTACCTTGCCCCTCCGTTGACAGTGAGGGAACAGCACTGAAAAGTTCGTATCCTTCCTGCCCCTCTCCTCCCAATGCTGTTTCACAGTTTAATGATTAAGATGCTTATATCTGTTTTTTTCAAATGAGAGGTAACCTCAGTGCTTTTGGTAAATGAATGTAAGTTAGTCTCATTGCAGTATTTTGCAATACTTTGTCATTGTGAACTTTATCTTGTCTGTCTGGAAAAAATGAACCAATCCAAAAATGCAGTTGCTAATAATTTAAAGGACTCCAGCCTTCTAAGTGGGCTGAGAAATCGGTGGGGAGGAGTAGGGACTGTAGGTTATAACCTGATTTTTTTTTTTAAACAAAGGCAAATATATTCTCCAAATTTTATAAATAGCCAGTTTGGAACATCAGACTCTGAAACTTGGGATGGTGACACGGTGACCCCTGAAGCCACAGATGCCTGTCTTAATAGTTGTTAGATAAAAACAGTCCGTTGTCTGCGGTCACACTGGCGGTCCGTTGTTGAGTGTTGGGGGTCGAAATCTGCAGAGGAAGCGGGAGGCCATTTTGGGAAAGTGATGCATTCAGACTACGTGCTGTCTTCACTGGGGGCGTTGTTCGCTCCTGGCGAGGGCTGCTTTATGACAGATTTTAGCGTTTTAAATATTTAGTGTCTTTATTTGCTTTACACCGTTACAGTACCTTTTCTAAAGTGTTGGTCTTTTCTTGCCATGAGCCTTGTGAAGCCTGACAGGATATTTTCCCGTTTTTTCAGTTAGAGCAATAGAGGAGGTTGTCGTGTAGTTGTCATGTGTTCAGCCCACTTCAGGGCAGTGGGGACGCGTATGGCACGGAGCTGTGGAGTCTGAATCCTTGAAGGAGGAGGTGAGAGAGGCACAGGTGAGCACAGAGTCCCGGTGCATGTTCCTTTTCTCTCCTGTGACTCAGTGTCCTTTCCCCGGTGGCCCTGCCAGGGCCGACTGACCCGTCCCCTCTGTCTGATAGGAGTTTTACTGCTCCAAGTCTCCGTGTATTTTTGTAACTTTTGTTTTGAAGTAATGTCAAACTTAACGCAAAAGTCACAAGAACGGTACAGAGAACCCTCTTCCGTCTGCCCCCACATTCCCTCCTGTGGACATTTTGCCATATGTGCTTTAACGGTCTCCCTCCTTACCCCGTGTACGGATTATTTTCTAAGCTATTTGAGAATCAATTGTGGGCTTGATACTCCATTACTCTTAAAGCCGCCAGTGGGCATTTCCCAGGAGTCAGAGTATTCTCATACGGAACCACTGGGTCATTATCCGAATGAGGAAATTAACAAGATTATGGCAGTGTTGTCATCGGTGGACCTTACTCAGACTTCACCAGTTGTCCTAGTGGTGTGACGTTGTGTCCTCCTCAGTGTCTCATTGGGAGGCACAGGGTGTCGATTTGTCCCATTCTTGGGACTCTGGTCAAAGGTGGTGTCCTCCCCACTAAGTCAGCACTTTTCCGTTTGTACTGGAAGGAAGGCGCGTGTAACGGGGGAAGAGCTTCCTTTCTCCTCTGTCTGTTCATTTCATTGGTCGACTTAAGTTCACGGGCCCCTGTTTAATTCAGTGGGTTGTTAGGCATTACTCTCCGTACTTTGATGCTCACCTTGTCCCAGACTTGGCCGGTGGCGGCCCTGTGGTGTGTTTTCACCACATCATTGAGCGTTGAAGGGCCTCAGCAGTGCAGGCACATGTAGAGTGTGTTGCAGGACACATGTCCAGGGGCCGTAGAGATGGTGGAGCTCTTGGACTTGTTGCTGAGTGACCTGCGTGCACACCGTGTCCCGACGATTAGAGGGCCCGTGTCCAGCCCTGAGACTCCCGGGGGAGAGGATGAGGGCTGTCGGTGGACTCTGGGACCACGGGGATGTCAGTAGCCTGTAGGCAAGAACATTTCTCAGAGCAGCTAGATCTCTCTTTGGGGCTTGATGAAGAGGATGGGTAGCTTGCAAGGGGACGGGGGTGCCGTGTTGTCTGTTTGAGCAGCCTGCACCTGGAAACCCCCTCTTCCTCATGGCTGGGCACAGACACCAGGTTTCCTTTTATTCTTTCATAGCCTCTGCTGGTTTCTTTCACCACTGAGAAATTTTGTGTCCCCAGGTTTGTCTGCTCCAAGGGAGTATCAGCAAGCGTAGGCTGTGGTCCTCTGCAGGTGGGTTGCTGGGGGCTCACACCAGCTCTCCAGGGATGGCATCTCCTTGGATGGGATGCTTGGCCGTGGGCTGAGGGTGCAGTCCAAGGGTGTGAAGGGTGTGCCAGACCCTTCGGAGCTTAAAACTGCATGCTCTCGGGGTAATTAGACCCGTCCTCTAACCACTGTCCCCTCCCCAGGACCAGGCTGGGATCATTTAGCTTCTGTGGCCTCCTCCCTGCCTTGCAGTCGGGTTGTCCAGCCTCAGTCACTCTGTGTGCAGGTAGACTGCTCGTGGTTAGCAGTGACTCAGGCGGTGTCCTGGGGCTGGCCTGCAGTGGACAGCAGCACATGAAGCTAGGACAGGCTCACTAGATGGGCCAAGAAGTGGGTGAAAACCCTTTCAGTGTTGGATCACAAGACACAATGTATCTTTTGTTCACACTGCCTACTTCCTGTGCTGTCCCAGGCGTGTGCAGGCATGAATTGACTGAACCACATGTGGACCGCAACGTAGCATCCAGCCAGCCAGAGGGGAGAAGAGAGCTGGCTCTCAGACTGGTTTTGATGGGAACGAAAGTTGAATTGAAGTGTCAACACATTAGCACTTTCATATATGATATATTAACTTGAGATCTTTGTGTGTTGTCTTTCATAATGAGGGAATTCCCTGTGCTGTCTGACTCTTGCTTTTATAAATGATATTCTTCTGTAGATAATGTGCAAGGGAGAGGTCCAAATTACAGCTTGTTTGGTAATAGCATAAACTGAACATAGACCCAGAGAGGGTATTCTCAGATAGCATTCTTTTGAGGCCTTCATTAACTGAATGTTGGAGTTTAATAAAATAAGCTGCTTTCTGTTACTGTCTGAGAAAAGAATAATGAAAAATCTGCATAGCAGATACTCACTTAAAATGAGACCCATCTCATGAAACGGTGAGCCGCCCCACACTTGACTCCTGTGTGTTTGTAGAGTGACAGTTTTGATAGCAAAAACAGCTGTGAGTAGGGGAATCAATTGGTGCCTGCCATTTACTGGGGATTCCATTTTCAGGTGAGGTGAACGTATCCTCTGGAGGTGGACGGGGCAGTTGGGTGTTTTGGTTTTGAGCCTTCCACACCCGTCTCAGGCCACACCGTTTCCATCCCACGAGAACAATGACAAGATGGCGTGGCAGCGACACCCCTGATGGAGACGCTGGAGCCCCTGTGATGGAAGAGTCGGCGCCTTTTTATGACGTCGGCTCTTTGTCTTTCCTTGAGACCTTCGAGAGAGCATGTGGTTCCGATTATCTCGCTGGAGACGGCGACTGTGGACGGCAGGCTTCCTGAATGAGGGCTTTCCATGGCTTGTTGAGGATGAGTGTGATCTTGTAGGAAAACACAGCTTGTGGACAAAGGCAGGGACTTTGGGGGTCAGACCTCAAACCCTGCCTCCATCCCTTAAGCTTCAGGAGCCCCATTTTCGGTCTCTCTCTTAGGGGTGTCGTGAAGATTAAAACATTGATAGATGGAGCTAGGAAATGCTGACATCCCTCGTCACCATCGTTCTCTTTTCTCTCACCTTGAACTATAATTGAAGCATTTCCAATTGGTCTTCAAAATTGAGAGAGAAAGATGCCAGTAACTTTGTTCCCCTCTCTATCTTTTAAGGGCTCTGCTTGTTAAACAGCAGGTCGTGCCTTTGACCCTGCTGACGCCTGCAGTGTCTGTCTGGCTGTACGCAAATGTGGGCTGACATTGAGGCACTGGTGTGTGTTTAAATGGCTGGGTGGACATCGAGCTGGCTGTGGCTGTGTTTGTTCACACTGTCTGTGAGTGCTCCACCCATCTGTGGCAGGTGGGTCCACCTGCATGGCTGCCTTGCCGTGCTGGGACCGTAGGCCATTAGCACGTAACCATTTGGAGATGCAGGTGCCTGAAGGGGACTTCAGAGAGGTCTGAGCGGGGTTTTTTTAATCTCTTGAGGAGGAAATGAAGATGCACACAAGGCGAGGCTTGGCCCTTCTGCAGACGTAGGAAAATAATAAGCCTCTCGCATCATCCTTCGCTAGACTTCTCCCAGCTGAACCGAAGCAGAAGGTCTGAGTTGTGGTTAAAGTGCCTTACGTCTCATTAGCATTTTTCTGAAGCTGGGGCATTTCGGAACAGTGTGTTCTTGCTCTGAATCTGCTTTTTCATCTTATGGTGCCTCACATAGGAGGTGTCGGAACCATCCCTGGCTCCTCTGGGGTTGGCCGTAGTGCAGCGACACTCACAGGGCTCTTCACTTCAGCCACTGTGGGCTCTGGGGCCCAGCGAGTTAGAGATCCACCAGGAAGAGGTGTGTCCGACTGGAGGGTAGCTGGAAAAGTGGTTATTTGTCCTATGAAAAGCCGTAACGGTTACAGTTTCTTTGAAAGGATGCATCAAAAATAGGAGGCAAGTTGGATTCGTGCAAACGTAGTTTTTCCGTGACCTTCGAACACGTCATCATCGTGGCCGGTCAGCCTGGGCTCGGGTAGCTTGGCTCCTGGTTTTTGTGTGGGAGCACCACATCCGGTGGAGGGGCTCCCCTGGTGCCCTCTCCACAGCTGTGTTGACATCAAAGCGTGTTAGGCACAAGCTATGCAAATGCCTGTGTTGCCCTGGTGATAAATAGAAAGTGAACTTGGTCTTTGGGCCGCACCGCAGCCCCAGCAGCGTGAGTCTCACACCTGAGAACGGTGGTGGATGACGAACCCTCGTGGAGAGAGACCAGATCTTCATAGAGGTCTCCACGTTGTGCTCATCACGGGCCCTTTTTGTCTGACCTTTGTCTCACTCATTTGTCATTTCACACACTGTTTAGATTGATGGGTTGTGAATGGGTAGAGGGGGTCTTCACTGGAATCACGGGGGCCACTCTCCTTCCCCTGCCCCACCCTGTCACCTTTGATTATGGCAACAGTCAGCACTGTCCCAGTAGATGCTGTGACAGCCCCTGGGGGAAGAGCCCCCATCGGGACACACTTGCCGGAACAGGAGCAGAGGTTCCCTTGTTGTCAGGGTTCTTCCTGGTCTCGCAGTCTAGAATTCAGTCCCCTTTGTTTCCCACTTAAAGATAGATCTCTTACCAGAAAAAAAAGTTCAGGGGGCCTGCCCGGTGGCGCAGCGGTTAAGTTCGCACGTTCCGCCTCTGGGCGGCCCGGGGTTCGCTGGTTCGGATCCCGGGTGCGGACATGGCACTGCTTGGTAGCCATGCTGTGGTAGGCGTCCCACGTATAAACTAGAGGAAGATGGGCACGGATGTTGTGGGCTTCCTCAGCAAAAAGAGGAGGACTGGCAGTAGTTAGCTCAGGGCTAATCTTCCTCAAAAAAAAAAAAAAAAGTTCAGGACATCTCAGGCATTCAGTGTTGAAATTCTGTAAGAAAGGAGTTCTGATCAAGGAAAAAATTGCTCTGAGTCTCAGAGTTCTGTAGGTATACCTTGCTGTTGGGTTTGTCTCCCAGAATTTGGTATTGAGTTCTCTTTGATATGATGATGAAGATGGTGTCATGTTCCCCTTGTTACTTTGACTGCCAGGAAGCTTGGCTACACTGCAGCTCTCTTGCAGCAAATCTCCGCCCTGGTCCCCAGGATAAGTCTCTGGCTTGATGTCGTTTCTGATCTCTCTCAGCTTTTGTTTTTATTGCACTATAACATCTGTGTGTCTTTAGGGTGAACCCCCTCGAGTAATGCTGAGTGTAGGTGTGTCTTGTACTTACTGAGTCATTTGGCCCTGTGGGGTTTGGCCCTGCCCCTGGCGCACGGGTCGCTGGCCTTGTGCTCTGTGCTGTGCTGAGGTCTGGGCTGAGTCGTTCGGATCACTGGTGGTGCTCAGTTCTCGGTCTACACGCTTGGTCTGTGACCTCAGCTGGGACACAGAGGGGAGAGCTGCATGGGTTGTTGTGAAGACTGCAAAAATGTGCCAATGGGTGGCAGTGGGTGGTTCTTCTCGTCCCCAGGCTAGGGCGCACAAAGTCTGAAGGCCTAGGGTGTCTTGGGCAGCGTTTCCGAGCCGGCCCGTGTCTCTGCGGGAGAGTGAAGCCAGATCTAAAGCTGGCCTGGGCAGGTGCGTGGTGGTCAACCTGACCAGTTCCCCAGGGCACTCTGGGGTCAAGGCCTCTTTTGTTTCCCACACACCTGCTTCCCTAGATTGGGCAAGAGAGCATGTTTTTCTGTGATGATTTTGGCATTAAAATGTAATTAAATTCCCTATACTTGATTGATTGTCCCAGTGTAATTTGGGACGTGTTACTTGGGATGTAACTTGAAGATGGTCCGCCTGGTGCCGAGGCCTCGGTGGCGGCTAGTGCTGTGTCCACCCACCCTCCTTCGTCTTGGCTGCTGCAGAGGCAGGTGGCCTGGCCCACAGCTCCATCCCCATGCCCGGTGTCGCTGGGCTGCAGTGGCTTACAGCGCCCCATCCCCACTGCACACAGTCTTCTTGGCTGCAGGTCAGCCTGGACAGTGCTCCTGGGCATCCCCAGGCACCCCCCCGCCACATTGCGGCCCAGGTGGGCCCCTGTTGAGTGGGCTCCAGGGACGGAATGCTGGAGGCGCTCCCTGCCGAATGCTCTCCACACTGTCTCCAGGGACATTCTTCATATCTTCAAAGAAAAGGACCTAAGTCTATCCGCAGGAAACTTGGAGAACTTCACTCCCCCATCCTCCCACTTTTAAGGGACTGTTCTTCGAGAGAATGATCCTGGAATTTGGCATCGTTTTTCGTTCTGGTTTATTATGAGAAATTAAATACTTAGGCACCATCTAACTCCTGTTTTTACTGATCTGCCTGCTCCTTCCCCAGTGCGTGCCCGTTGAGCCTCCTGCCTCACCCACATTGTCTCTCTTCCTGGGATGTCCTTCTTTCTCCCTCCAAGGAACTCTTCCTCCCTGGGGACATGGCTTGGGGGTTAGCTCTGTGCTCCCTGCCCAGGCTCTCCCGGCCCCCGACCTGCTTCTCTGGCAGATGCTTCTGTCTCTGTCCTTTTGTTTACCCCTGTATTGCCTTTGCCATATGATCGTGTTTATTTGTATTGCCCTGTCCCTTACCAAGTGTAAGCTCCACAGAAGGAGGTGCTGTCACGTTTCTCTTTCAATGGGAAGGACCCTCCCATCTTGACTCCGTTTTGATGTAGACCCAGGATTGCGCTGGAGTGTGGAGTATTTTTCCATCTGTGAGGTGGGCACCTGTGCGTGCTTCCCTCCTGGTCCCATTGGAGTGCTGTCTGATGGGCTGTCCTCACTGATGGCAGTGCCCACACCCACCTTCGGATGGGCTCTGCACTGCTGCTCCGCACTCAGTGCCCGTGAGACCTGGTGGATGAGGACACATGCTTCGAAGTCGGCGCCCCTGTGTGCGGGCAGGTGCAGGGGTGCGGGAGCCCCTCTCCCGGAGACGAGCCTGAGCTGTTAGTTATTTCCTGGAGGGAGGCGCAAAGCTGAGAGTCGAAGGAGTCATCTTCTGGACACATGGGATGGCGTGAAAGTCAGTTACCCCAAATAATGCAGTTCCTGATCCTGACCATGCAGATGAAAATACCCAACAGGATGGAGTCCTACACTCAGGCACCTGTGAGTGTGTGTGTGTGTGTGTGTGAGCAAAAGAGGTAACTGTATAATATCTCTTTCTAAAGTATTTCTATGACTTAGACTAAAACAGCATTACCGCAACTCTGATCTAAGAAGTGTTGCTTTTCACTGAAAGGACGAAGGACCAAGAATGATAGTTAGGCATGAGAGGGTAGATTAGTTGCTGGGGCTGCATCACAAGCTGCCCCATGCAGGAGGACTTCAACAACAGAAATGTATTCTTCACAGCCCTGGAGGCCAGAAGCCCAACATCTCATGCTGGCCGGGCCCACGTGGCTGCAGGATGCTGCTGGCTGGGGCCTGGTTGGGCATGGTCAGCTGGCCAAGGCTCCCGTGCCACCTGCCCCACTTTAGCGTCTCGGGGCCATCCTGTGTGCTCCATGACTCCTGTAAGCGAGCGGGTTGTGTGGCTGCAGGTGTTAGAGGGCTGGGAGTCTGGCGGAAGCAGGAGTTGCGCGTCCTCCAGCTGTGTCTGAGGTAGGGGCTGTGCGCTCTGAGCCAGGAGCAGCTTCAGCCGTATGTGCCAGCTGTCAAGGGTTTTCTGGGCTGGCACGGCTCTTGGAATCAGTGGTAATGGCTTCCTCTGTTGAATGTTGTCCAAAAGCAATTGTTGGCCGGCTTCAAAGCATGTGCCAAGTGTCACGCGGCTGTCTGAGAGGGCAGGCATCCCGGTGTCCCCGCTCGCTGAGATGTTGCGGCATCTTCTCATTTGTCAGGGGTTGGGTGGTCCTCTTGCCAAAATTTCCTGCCTTCGCCCTCCCTTCCCCTCCACAGCTTTCTTTGAATACCTCTGTATCCTTTACATTTGAGATGAAAGCAGAACTCCGGAAGACTTGAGAAGACATCTCTCGTGATTCAACTTTTACTTATTCACAGTCACAGCCACTGTTATCCACGCTGTCCTCAAAGGATAAGTGGGAGATTTCTCCTCTCAGACGCTGTCAGTTCTGGAATATGAAGTTAGCTAAGTGTAAGAAGTTGGGTTCTGTCCCTGATATGACCCAGTCCCCTCGTTGGTGTCATTTTGACCCTGTTCTCTGGTCACATTGAGGCTGGCATTGACACCTAGCTGGCATGAGTCGTCTCACGTTGAGCTGATCGCTTAGCCCAGCCTTGCATACACTTTTCTTCATTTTAGTAAGCCGTGGTTTTATTTTGAATAAGCCTCTTTCAACCTATTAACATAAGTCTAAACTAAAATTAACCTTCCCCTAAATTATTCTCACAAAGCAAAGTAATTTTGAAAGTTAAATCAAAACAAAGCAATCTTGTGTGTAAAACAGATAAAAATCGCAGCCTGTGGTTTCGGAGGGCCTCTGCAGGAATCGCTTACAGAAGGCCGATTTCCTCCAGTCTGGTTATGGAAGGAGAAAGGGAAATGCCGGGGCCTTATCACCATCCCGTTCAGTCCGACGAGCGCTGGAGAGCTCATGTAAACAGTCTCGGGCAGGGAGCACACCTCGCAGCTGGCGACTGGGGGCATGTTTGGATCTGAGAGGGGACACTGTTCTCGGCCTGACTCGTGGCCAGGGGTCCCATGGCGGCGCGTGGGAAGCCTCCCCCACCACAAGAAGTGGGTTTGTGGAGCGCTCCAGACAGAGCAGGGAGCCAGTGTCGGGTGTGGGTGCTCATGAAGGGAATGGCCAAGTTTCCCTTCCAGACCCGCACCCTGGAACGGCCTGTAGCCCCCGGTGTGAAGGCAGTTGTGCTCTCTTCCCACCTTTGGCTGCTCTGAATTCACACCCTGCACTTACTCGCCTCCAAGATGGATTGGAACTCGAGGCTGGGCACCCCTGAGCACCTCTGAGACCTTTAAAGAACCTAGCAGTTTCCTTTGAACAGTTGCTCAGCTCGTCATGACATGGGGTGGCCACTGGTGAAGAGGCCTCCTTTGTTTTGAATCGCTCTGTGCTCCCCACGCCAGGGGGCGGGGGGTGGGGGTTGACTCTGCCTGTGCCTGACTGTGCACACGGCACTGAGGCGACAGCTGTATCCAGCGGAGCCACCTGCCGACAGCCAGAGGTGCAGTGGCGCATCAGTGCTCCTCTTTCTTTAGCTTCGTAGCGCAAATTACCCCAAATCACTGGTTTCTCAAGTAAATTATGGCTACCAGAAATTCATCCTTGGGGGAGTCTGAAACATATTTGAATGTCAATAACCTGGGTAGTAGGATAGTTACTTCACATTTACCCAGTTCATTTTTTCGTCTCTTCTGTCCCTTCTACCCCACCTCTTCCCACGGGACGCCAACTCCGGTGACTTGGGATGGCTTTTCTCCAGCACCTGCACCGAGGCAATTGGATATTTGTTTTCCAGTGGTTGATGCGTTTCTTGATCAAGGCAGTTCTGGCCATGGTGACATCACCTGTAAAATGAATACGTGGTTTTTAGAGGGGCAAACTGAGATTCAGGGATTCTCTTTGAATTTTCCAAACATTCTTTCGTTGCTTTATTTTTGTTTTAAGAAGAGGGAAATCATTTGGCATGCTTGCTCTTTCTGTAGTGACATCTTCCTTTGCAGGGGAAATGGAAAGAACTTCCCTTCCCGGTCTCAGGGAAAAATTGGTGCTTCAATGACACAGCGCTCTTTAAGAGAGGCCTTCCGTAGCTGTCAAGATGAGATTGGTGTTCACTAAAATAAGGGCATCCCTCACCGCCCTATACCCGCTAAAAAATTAGGGCTGAGAAACTAAGAAGCTTTCTTCCTGTGTTGTTTCAGGTCGTTTTGAATCATCACCAAGCAGCTGAAGCCCACCCCCAAATGATCATCTTGCGACTGTTACGTTACATCATCCGCCTGGTACGGAGACTGCAGTGACGACAGGCTCCATGTGGAGCCGAGATGCGTGCAGACATTTCGCTTGTTGAAACCGACAAGCCCCAGCAGCACAGTCTGTCGGTGCCCTTGCCATGCGGCCTGCGGTCTTTTCTGGAGAGGGCGTGCAGAGGGGCCGGGTGACACGCCCCCGAAGACGCCGAGCTGCGTGTGGACTCCACCTTTCTGTTCCTTGCCACGTGGCAGAATTTCTGATGGAAGTTTGTTGTGAATGTAAATGAGGGAGGATTCTTTTTTAAAAAAAAAAAATTGTACAAATCATGGTTCTTCGGAGCAGGATTTTATGCAAGAATGGTGTTTACATGCAGTGTGGGTTTTTTTCCACCTTCTTTAATAAGAACAGGTTTTTCAAAAAGGAAATGGAAACTTTTTAACCAGCTTGTGAATGATTTTTGTACTAAAAATTTAAGAACCTATTGCCTATTCTCAGAGGATTATGTAAACTCTGCAGTGGAAACTGAGCCAGCTAATTTATAAAGCTGCCTTAGTTTATTTTTAGAGATTACTGTACAGAATTGTTAAATGGGAGACGTACGATGTGGCCCCTCCCTTCCCTACCGTCATCTCTTTGACCTTCTATTTTATCATTATTAATACCAAAAAAAGTTGTTATGAAGTGAACTGATGAAGGGAGTTCATCCTGCATTGGTGTGCCACTCCCGTGTGTAAATAGTTACTTACCTCCTTAATTCAATTGCATCTGTGGCAAAATTGCAGACTCTCTGTGTGTTTTTCCTTACGTTCCTTGTGATGGTCCTCTGGTCTGTCCGGATGCTGATGCACAAGTTGGTCCAGTGCGTTTTCGCGATAAAATGCAGTTGGATCAGAACGAGAGTTAGTATCTGCCTGCATCGTACTCGGCTCAGTTGGTGTGTCTGTTGGTAGCTTACTAACTGGGAAGTTCTCGGTGTTGGTTCATTTCTTTTTGACGGGCTTGTCTTTTAGAAGTGCTCTGAAGAGGTAACAGCAGGAATAAGAAAGTCTTATGCCCCTTTGTGCTGTTGGCTTCTCCCAGTTCAGGCTCTCCCTTAGTCACAGGGTGCTCTCTGAGCACAAGGTCCTGGATCATGACGTGCCACTTGCAGCTGAACAGCTGTTTCCTGGGCATCCTGGCGTTTCATCCAACTCAGCCTTCATCTGGCCTTTGATGCCTGATGCTTGGTTCAGACTCTTATAAATCCACCTGAGGCTTAATTCTGCCTTCAGCAGGACCGTAGAAAAACTCCAGTGGGTGCAAGTCTGGAATGGTCCCTCAGCCTTCTGGCAGACATCTGTTTTCCTTCTCCATTTCTCTTGGGACAATAGGATTTTATGAGGCACCCTTCGTGCATCCGCTTCTGTCGGGATCTTCTCCACACCTGCCTGTGAGGATTGTAGGGCGTGGGAAGTCCAGGAGTTGGTCAGTCATTTCAGAGGCAGTTAAACAACCGGGGAGACCGGAGAAAGAGAGAGAGAGCAGGCTGCAGTGAGAGGGGAGGCGGAGAGCATCCTGTGAACCCCGTCTCTCACAGTTGTTGAAACTTCAGATCCCTCAATGGCTTTTTAAAAGAAATATGTGACTTTTCAAACGAGTCAACAGTTTCAACAACTATTGTATTTGCTTTGGGCCCATCCAGGACCAGTGTTTTCACATTATTAAATTAAGTGGGAAAATCCATTCATTTGTATGTTCCTAATTTTCTATAAATATATTATATATATATATATATATATATATATTGCAAATACACTTCTTCCTTTAGGTAGAGATATTTGATTCCAAATAGTCTTCCTTTTTTTAAAATGTTCCTTTCCCCAGATATCTTCTTGGGGTCTTGAATATTTTTAAAGCTGTGTTGAGTCTCAGCTTGTGTCCTTGAGGTGTCTCGAACCGCTTGGTAGGGTCATCAAGTCCATACGGTTGTGGGGTGGTGTTAGAATGGCAGCCAGGGACCTGCTGGGCACACACACCAAAGACGTATTTGGTTCTGGGCACACCCTCGCCCAGGATCTCCATACTCTTGTGCCAGTCTCTCTGACTGGAGCACTTTACTCTGTTTCTTCAGTCCTGCGGCTCCCCGGGAGCACAGCACGCAGCCCCGGTCGGAGGGCTGTGTGCTCGCCACGTGCGCAAGTTTACCTCTGGCTTGGCGGCCTCCGGGCCCGCAGGCTGGCCGTGGAAGCAGCTCGTGAGGAAATGAGAGGCTCTGTGGACTGTAGAAGTATTAAACAACGGGATGTTGCACCAGGATTTAAGATGACTGGATGTCTCTGTACTGTATATCTCTGTTTATCAAGATGCCTCCCTTTGAAAAGTATACCTGCCGGGGTATACCTTTTCCTTTTTATTGTTTATTTCTTTTATTTTTTTGTAGAGAAAAAATAACTAGATCCCTTTTGAAAACTTAATGCGGGTTTTGTGCCTTGACCACCTCTTGTCACGTGAGGTTTGTAGAAAGTGTCCTGTGATTTATCACAGAAATGCAATAAACCTACACAAAATAACTTCATGACTGATTCTTCAAGTTACCTGTACTCCTGCCTGGAAAAGAGTTTATGAGGAACTTTTTTTCGGTTGTGGAGAAACCAGGTAAAAATTCCTTCTTAGAAAAAAAAAGTGTATACAGTAGAATACAACCTTCTCCTGTTTCCCCTTCTTAATGTTGTATATATTTTGACTATTTATTAGATTAGAAAGTCATATTTTACTTATCAACTGAGCCAAATGTCTTTGTGCAATTGTGTTCCCTTTACTCTTCTTGTAAAATTTTGTACAGCCTAAATGAGTCAAAATCAGTTTTTACGAAACTTTTTCAGAATTGAGGATTGTAAATATTGTAGATTCTTTTCCTGTGTAATGTGTCCTACTGTTTCATAATGCTGTAACTTGTAGAAATGTTGTATATTTATTTCCTGCTTATTTAATGTCTTATGTTGGGAAAGTGTTGACCTCCTTGGCCCCACCCCTCGCTGTCCCATTCGTGGCTTTCGCTCTGAGGTGGTGACTGGTCAGCCCTGTGCAGGCTGCGTGGTCTCCCCAGGGTGGCCCTCCAGCTTTGATTTCTGGTCAAATAAGTTTAAATTCTTGGGCCTTACCTGTCTTTAGGATGAAATTTTTGTTTAGACTTCCAACAAGAGGCTGTAAATCTGGCAGGCTACAAAATTCTACTCTAGGAAACACCCAGTGACTTTCTATTTGTTCCAAAACAGCTAATTTCTCATGGAAGCAAATTATATTAACTCCAGGCCGTATCTTTTTTTTTTTTTTTTCAAAAAACGTATTGTCGGCAGTTGGGACGGATTTTTTTCCATTGAAAATTTATCCCCGACAACTCAGTGTTCAGAGAAATAAAACAAGCCCCTTCTGGAGGTGCCACCTGAGGGTGTTCAGGGCGAGGGCCAGGCAGGATGAAGGCACAGGTGGCATGTGAGGCTCCTTCTGAGAGAGCGACTTCGGGACCACCTCATGCCACCAGCGCCTTGTGGGCAACTGGTGAGGAGGTGAGTTTCCCCCACATGCTGTGTGGCTCCCTGTGCTGTGAGGTGTGGACTGAATTACATTGGCTGTCTTCAGGAGCTAATTGTACCGCCCCCCGGCCCTGAACCTTTTGGTCCCTGCAGTTGATCAGCCTGCTTCTTCAGGTTGATGCCCTCCTGCCGCTTCTCCATCACCTTCGAGAGAGGTTGGGGGCCCCGCTGGACTGGGTGTTAAGATGTGGAAGCTTTAGAGAGACTTCCGAGTGGTTCCGCGGAGGTGGTTCTGTCATCCCTGCTGAGTTAGCCTGGTGCCTGCGTGTGTCCATTGCACGCATGTGTGTGTGCAGGGATGTGTCCACACGTGACGCTGAACCAGCTGGGGTTACTCCTGTTCTCCGAAAGGCATTGTGGGTGAGAAGCTTCCTCAACCTCCCAGCTAAGTACTTTGACTACTTTTATTTGGGAATTTCAGACTTCGGAAGCCCTCTTTGTTTGATCCAGGTTCTGTGACCACTAGTTACTGTATTAGGTCTCATCAGGTACTCATTCATGAACAGCACTGATCTGTCTGTACTGACCCTTCACTAATTCGGTTCCTAGGACCCAGCATATGTAGCATCTGTACCATGGTTTTCCTGGCTTACTTGTGTTTGCACTGATGAATTTTGACAGGGTAATTGCCACTTTACTTGTGCAATACTGCTGTAAATAACTGCAGATTTTTTTTTTTTAAGAAACTCAATCTTTTATGTTCTTAATGAATTTTATATAAATAAAACTTTGAACTAGTTCTGCTGAGCTGTTTGATTTGATCGCTTTCACAAAGTAATGGAGGAGCAGCTGAAATGATACATGACTGTACACACGCCCACAGCCCTGCCGTTGATCAGTCACAGAGAAAGGCATTACCCACGTGTAGATTTCGTGAACTCTCCCTTGAAGACAGTTCTGTGTAGTCTACTTAAAAGCAAACCACTCTTTAAAGTTTTGAAGTGGCTGGCGAGACCGACAGCATGGTTATCTGCCCACGTAGCCAGATATGACTCAACACCTGGGAGAGGGGGGTATTAGGTGGCGGCTCTGAACTGTATTGATTAGCGATTACAGCAGGTACCCTGCCATCTTCCCTCGTCTCAGAGTTGGAAGAAAAACCCAAAGATGGGAAGCCTGGTTTGACTCTAGTAGAAAGGGCTTGTCTGCAGGGCCTGCTCAGAGCTGAGGAATTGTCAATAAGTGCCTGGAGCCCTGCCTGTGAACTTGATCACAGCCACCTTACAAAGGGCCGGTTGAGTTTCCGTGGCCCTGTGCTGCGCAGGCAGGTGGGCTGGTTTAGGCGTGGCTGAGAGAAATTAAAGCCTGACTTGGGGATACAGCTTATGAAATCCTAAATTCATAATTTGCCACTTTTACTCTGAAATAAGTCTTGAGAAAGTTAAAGACTGGCTCAGATTTGTTTCAAACTGGTATTTTGTTAATGCTTTACATTTTAATTAGGTAAGCAATACATGAACATGGTCTTAGATGTATATTATATATATGCGTGCATAGGTATCTGTGTATGTATACATTTATTTCAAATCAAGTTGTTCTGGCCCCCATCCGCCAACCTCCTTCATCACTGAATGGAGAGTTCAGCTTTGTCCAGACCCCCCTTTCTCTGCAGTGTGTGTGCGCGTGCATGCACAGGGGCTTTGCTGTTTCTATAAATGCTGTAACTCAGTATGTGGTTCTGACTTAGCAGTAGGTCATACATCTTTCTGTGGTGACTCCACTTCATTCTGACCACGGCGTCAAGTGCACACGAGTATAAGATCTCATCACCTGGTGTCCTGCTTGTGGCATTTCTGCCTCCTCAGTGCCGCCCAGGACCGCCTGGTGCCCCCTCACCAGCATGCAGGAGAGCTGCCTGGTGGTGTGGCAGGGAGGTGGGCTATCAACTTCAGCAGACGCTTGCAGATGCTGCCAAACTGGCTGTCCGGTTCACACACCAGCAGCCGCAGAGGATGCCCACCCACCTTGGACACTGCCAAGGGTACAACTTTGCCACCAGCCCACAGGGTGAGGGGTGATATTAGTCGAATGCAAATTTTTCTATTTCCAAGCAGGATGGTCTTTTCAGATATTGTTGGCATCTGCCTTTTTTCTAAAGACCTTTGCTTGTAATTTCAACTGGGTTTTTCCTTTTTCCTACTGATAACTAGCTATAGATTTTGAGTAAAAATCTGTTATATGTTGGAAATATGTTTCCTATAGTCTGTTGCTTATCTTTTTTTACCCAACATTTTAAGATTTTCAAACATACAGAGAAATTAAAAGAATTTTACAGAGAACACCCATATAGCCACTATCTAGATTCTACATTTTAAATCTGTACTTGCTTTATCATATATCTATCCATTAATCCATCCGTTAATCATTTATCTATCCACTAATCTATCTTACTGTGTGACGAATGTCAAAGTAAATCATAGTCATCAGCACCCTTATCCCTAAATACTTCAGCATGCATAGCATTCAGAGTTCATTAATTTTTTGTAAATTTTTTCTTTTGGGATACAATTTACACACAATAAAACATACACATCTTAAGTGTCCATTGCTGAGTTTTGACCAAGGATGCAGCTGTTGCCCAAACTCTTATCAAGATGAGCATCAGCATCACTCCAGAAAGTTCCCTCGTGCTCCTTCTGAGGCAATGCCTCCCCTTCTTCCCCCAGGTGTGACCTCTGTTCTGATTTGATTTTTTCTGCCATATGTTAGTCTTGCCATATAGTTGGAATGGGATCATGCAGTATGTGGTCTTTTGTGTCTGCTTTCTTTTTTGCGTAGCATAATGTTTTTGAGAACCATGTTACAATCATCAGTAATTTCCCTTTTTATTGCTGAGTAGTATTCTATTGTTTGAACAGACTACACTTTGTCCATTGTCGTCTTATCGAACACCTGAGCTCTTTCAGTTTGGGGCCCGGATGAATAAAGCTGCTCTGAATCTTTTTGTGAACATGCATTTTCTTCCTCTGCATGTCTTTTAACTGCTTGTGGTGTACTTGATGTAGTTGTCACCATTTTAGAAGTCAGATTTATCAATCTTAAGTAGGTTTCTGTAGTTTCTGTTTTAAGAGCCCTTCCCTATGCCAAAGTTTTAAGTATGTTTTCTTATTTTTTATTTGTATAACCCTACAGTTTGGTTTTTCATCTTTAATCCACCTGGCATTTCTTCTTTAATGATATGCATATGAATCTGACTTTATTTTTCCCCCATACACTGCTAAGACCACCTTCTTTTCCCCACTAGCCTGAAATGGCGTTCTGACATCCACCAAAATCTGTGCATATGGTTCTGTTTCTCACCTCTTCCTTTTTCCATTGATCTTTTTGTTTGATCCACATTATGCTAATTACTGTAGTTTTGCAATATGTTTTGAAGTTCTTCTCCTTATCTTTCAAGATTGTCATGGCCATGCTACATCTTGTCTTTCATGTACCTTTTTGAATCAGTTTAAGCTTCTTAGAAAGTTCTTTGGGGGTCTTGTTTGGGATGACAATGACTATATTGATTTAGGGGAGAACTGCCATTTTTCCAAGATGTTTTCAAGGTGGACAGTATTTTCATCCATCTGTTAGGCTTGTTTTTTGATGCCTGTAGCACGCTTGACTTTTCTTTTCATATATCCTGCACATTTCTCATTAGCTTTTCTCTAGGAGAGGATGGGGTTATCCAGCATCCCACCCACCCATTCTCCCTTCTTATCTCCACCACAATATTCCTTTGTGTGCTTCCACTTCTGCCTTTGAAACTTTCCCTGCCCCCGGTACAGCTGAGGACAGGCCCATGGCCTAAGCTTGGCCGACCCAACGCTCTTTCCCAGGTCTCTGAATCTGGAGCAAGGGAGGTGAGGAGGGGCCAGTGGGAGGGCGGCATTCTGGAGGCTGCAGGAGATGTTGGCATTGCCTGGCCACAGTGCCTGGCTGCCCAGCCACTAGCAGGCCGGTGCCTGGGCCCCCAGCTTCCTGTTTGTTCTGAGAGCTCAGCACCTGCCCCTCCGGGAAGTTCTCTTTGTGCTAAGTTAGCCAGGGTCGGTTTCTGTTGCTGGCAGCCATAAGCGCTGACTCATGCCTACCTGTCAGGAAGGACTGAATAAGAAGGTTGTAAGGAGTTCTCTATAAACAATACGAATTCAGAAGAGGGGTGGGGAAATCCCATAGGCCCCAGGGCCCACTTGCATCTCCAGCCACCAGGGCCTCTCAGCTTTACCACTGTGGGGGCCCTAATCCTGCACTTCCTGCCTCAGACCTCCTCACCTCTTGGTGACCTGGCCCCAGGGCCTCCTGTTGACATGTGGGTTGTCCCGATAGTTCTGGGTATTGCCTGAGCCTGCTGACTGCTGCCAATTGCCCCATAAGATGAGGCCTCTGTCTGAGGGAAGGTGTGGTCCCCTCCTTCTGCCCGCTGACCCTATTCACTCCATCACTGGGGAGGAGCAGCTTGCAGGCATTTGTTCATGTTTAAGGCATTTGAATGGGAGCATCCCAGTGCTAGGGTGAGGGAGCAAAGGGGTCACAGAGCCCATGGGGGTGGTCTCCCCGCTAGGAAGGTAGAGGGAGATCAGTTGGGGAGGGCTTGGTGTGTATTCATGGAGAGCAGGACCCGCTCACCCCCATTCACATGTAGCCCCTGAACTTTGCTCCCTAAACCCGCAACAGGGAGATGGTCCAGCCCAGAGCCTTCCCAGCCCTCAGCATCCTGTCCCTTATACCAGGCAGCCCTGGGATCTTACCCTGCATCTGAGCCCAGAGCCCCAGCTGTACAAATGTTCCTTTTGCTTGTCTTATCCTGGTGCACACCCCTGGGGTGCCAGACCCGGACAGGATTGGGGGTTCAGGTTGTCCAGTGCCCCCATCCACCCGATTGTCCAGTGAAACCTGTAGAAGACCAGTCAGGACAGGGCTCCCTGGGGGCTTGGGCTGGCCATCCTTGATAGCTGCCGCCCTCTTGGAGAGCTGGGGCTGCTCCCGTTTTCTTCTTTTCTCTTTTTAAAACATGTCATGGAGATACAATTACGGTGAAACAGTGTACGGCTTGCTTGACACATGTCTAAAGCTGAGGCTTCATCTCCCTGATGAAGAGGCAGAACCTGTCCAACATCAAGAGAGAGCCGTTCGGTCCTGCCTGCCCAAGGCCCAGGCCCATCCCTGACCTGTCCTCTTGCTCCATGGGCCCCGGGCCAGGAGCCGTCTCTGCAGAGGCGTGAGGAGAGGCTGGGGATCTGGCTGGGGTCTCCCAAGGGTGCTCAGGGGCCTCTCAAGGCCCTTCTAACAGGGAAGGGAGCCAGCTTTGCTCCTTGAGTGGGTTCCAAGCAGCCTCTGGCCCTGTCAGAAACTCTTCCCCATGTTACTCAACCATGACCTTCACGTCACTATGTGTCACTTATTTCTGCTGAGAAGCCTGACACAAAAAGCCCTGGATCTAGAAGATCTGGCATATTTTCTTAAAAAGTAAATCAATTCTATTACCTTGACATCTGGACTGTTGAAGGAGGAGAGCCGTGTGCCAAAGCGTCCTGGGTCGTTGGATGACAAAAGCTATCCCGGGAAAAAACATTTTTTTCTTCTTCAGTCAGCTGCTATAAAATCTTTCTCCCATTTAAGTGTAGGTGAAAGGATTTTATTGTTTTTGACCCACATAGTCTGAAAAAACTTGCATGCATTCGTTCATTTATTCACTCATTCAACAAATGTTTATTGAACGTCTACTGTGAGTCAGGCACAATTTATTCCAAGTGCTCAGGACTCAGCGTGAAGGAGGCTGCCGAGGCCCCTGCCCCATGGGGCTTGTATTCAGTAGTGGGGGAGGGACATAAGAAAATCCGGTGAGCAGGTGAACAGACTTCGAAAAGTGAAGGAAAGAAACAAGGCCGAGTGTGCTGGAGCAGGTCTGGTGGCGGAGCTACTGCAAGGATGACCTGTCCTCTGGGACCTCAGGATGTGCAAGGAGCTGCCGGCCAAGAGCTGGAGGAGTCCAGACAGGGACCAGAGATGTGAAGGCCAGGTGGTAAGGAGGCTGGAACAAGTGCCATAGGGAGCAACTGGGGGCAAGGGGCTTGAGCAGCGGGGGCTGGGCTGCAGGGCCCAGAGGCCATGCCCGAGAAACTGGGCTCCCTCTAAATTCACGGGGCCGTGGCGGGCTCTCGTCACAGAACCAACATCATCTGATACCAATTATTTTAGAAAGATTCCTCTGAATTCCAGACCAAAGGAGACTGAAGCGACATGGCAACTGAATGTGATATATGATCTGGGATTTTCTTTTGCTATAAGGGACATGATGGGGACAAGTGGTAAAATCTGAATAAAATATGTAGATTAGATAATAGTGTTGCATCAAGGTCCATTTCCTGATTTTGATCACTGAAGTATGGTTATGTAGGAGGGGTCCTTACCTTGAGGAGACACACGCTGATGCATTTAGGGGTGAGGGGCATTGCATGTCTGAAATTTACTCTTAAACATTCAGAAAAACATCTAATGTGCATACATGTGTGTTGTATCTTGGGAGCGTGCGAGAAGGATAAAGCAAATGTGGCAAAATGTCAACATTTGGGGAATGTGGGTGATGGCTAAGGAAATTGTTTATACTATTTTGCAAGCTTTTTGTAAGTCCGACTTTATGTCAAAATAAAAAGTTAAAAATTTAAGACCCTGTGGCTGTGCCTAGAGGATGGCAGCCAGCATAAGCATAGGCAGAGGGGACAGGAGTGCTCCCTGGAGGACGGAGACCTGGACAGAAGGAGAGAGGCTCTAGAAGAAGAGGAGACGAGACCCCCCCCCCCCCCCCCGCCCCAACCAATGTGGAGGGAGGGAGAACAGAAGGACGGGAGGATCCTAACTGAGGACTCTGGCCAGAGCGATTGGGTAGGGGTGGGACTTCCTGAGAAGAGGAACAGGGTAGGGGAGAAATAGGTTGGGCAGGGGCTGGGGAGATCTGTTTTGTTGACCTGCCAACTCAACTCAGGGCTTCTCCAGAAAGAGTGTTATCAATTCATTTTAGAGGGAAAATGTTGGGTTTTGGAAAGTAATCCCGGCTGGTTGGACTGCAGACCATTGGCCGATTGAAGAAAGGCTGAAGCACAGATATTTAGGCACTTACTTTAATGAAACCCTTTCTTATGAAACACTGCCTGAGGAAATGGGGTCTTTAATCGTAGGATATGGAGGACAGACAATGCCACCCTCAAGATCTGCACAGAGTATCTGTTGAACATGGGCCGGACAGTCGCACGGGAAGGGGGTCTTCAGTCCTGGAGGATGTTAGACCCCCTCAGAGGGCTTTTATGAAATACCTCCCTCCAGGATCCACCTCTTCAAAACTCCGGTGGGGCTCCAATGTAGTATTTTTTAAAGCTCCCTAAGTGACTCCAGTGTGTGGCAGGGCTTGGGAGCCACCAAATCAGCTGACTCAGGACTCCACCGGAGGACTCTAGAAACCGTGGGACCGGCGGCAGCATCGTTGGATCAAGTGCCTCCCCCTGGGGAGAATGCACTGAAGGACAACACTCAAGAAGGGGCTTTCTGTTTGTTTAAATTTTTGTTGTAGTTGCAAAATGTTCAGTTCTTATTTCGGTTTCCCTCTGCCAATTCGCCCTGGCACAGGCAGCCACACCTCCTGCCAAATTTGAGGTGAGTGGGAGGACAGAGTGGGCCGGAGGGCCCAGGGCCAAGGCCGTGGCAAGGCGGAGGTGAGGCAGCCCCAGGCTGTGTGCCCGGGGAGAGCCTGGTCACTCCTCAGGTAGGACGGAGCCTCCACTGACAGACCCAAGGGGCTCAGCGAGGTCAGAGATGGGAGGAGGGGCTGCCAGCTGCGCTCCGCAGGAGCAGAGGTGGTACCGAATCGGTGTGTGGAACAGCTAAGAAATGAAGATGTGAATCGCAGCACACTTGACCCCAGCCTTCCACAGCTTGGGTGGGCGTGGCGTGTGAGGGGCTCTCAGAATCAGGGGGAAGGTATCACGGTCCCCTGAAAAGCAAGGGCAGAATGCACACACAACAGGCCCTAAGGGTATGTGTTCAGGACTGAGTACTTACAGGGCACATGGTCACTTGCTCTGAGGAACAGATCGCAACCCACATTGGCCCCAGTTGGAAAAGGAGCTCTTCAAAGGGAACGTCAACTTGTACTTGCTCAGTGATATGCAAGGATGCTGGGTCAGCCCGCCCAGAAACTGCCTCTGGGCCAGCCTCCATGGGCACAGCCTTGGCTCCTCCAAGTGCCTCCCAGGGCAGGACTCCCTGCTGCCCACCCAGGCTGGTGGGGGTTCAGACCAGCCAGGCTCGCAGGTGACTCTCTGCCTGACTCAGGCTCCCTTCTGGGGGCCGGTGTTCTGTTTGTTTGCAGGTAAGTGCTCTCAAGCCCATCAGGGGATTTTAATAATTACATTCACAACTGTGTCTCTCTGGCCTCTGGACTGTAAGGGTCAAGGCAGCATCCCTCTGGGTCAGCAGGGCCAACCATGGTGTCTGGCACGTAGGAGGCACCCAACACAGGACCCTGGGACGGGTCTGAGCAGGATTCTGTGGCAAAGCATCTTTTATGAAAGCCCAAGTCTGTTCTTGGCTGCTTGACCATGATTTGTACTTTTTGTCACTTAAAAGAGCGGTGAGGACACTGGGCCTATTCAGTTACAGACTTCTTTCTTAAGAGGCAGTCCAGCCTTTGGCAAAATGGTTCCCCTTTTCAGGGCCCCTCTTTTGCTGCACGTGGCCCCTTCCTTCTTCCTCACCCACCTTCTGGGGCCCCAAGAGCCCTAGGCTTCCTCTAAACCCCTTCCTTTAGAGCGGCTGCCCAGAGCTGTGGTGCAGGCAGGGTTCTTAAAAATACATTCTGCCAGAGGACAAATGACCGACAACGGCTTGATGAATGCAGCCTCTTGCAACTCTGGTGGCATGTGCATTTTGGACAATTAAGTTGCTGTCTAAACTTGGTGGCTCGTCTTCATCAGTCATAAGAAAATGACACTTTGGGGAAATAAATCCCAACAATATGGGCTGTTTCCTGGAATACCCCAGGCTCACTCCCGCATCACCGTCTTGTCTCTTTCTAAAGTGCTCTTCCCAGGTACCCACAGGGCTGGCTTCTTTACCAGCTTCAGATCTCTTCCAGGCCTTCCCAGTGTGGCCTTCCCCAACCACCCCATTCAGTGCCTCCCTTTGGTTTACACTCTGTGCAGGAAGGTGTGCCCTCGCTCCTGGAGCCCCAGCTTGGGGCACTGGAACTTGGGGTGGCTATGGGACAAGAGGGAGGGACTCAGGTCCTAGTCACTGGGGATCCAGTGATGGGCAAGGCCTGGGCTATATGCTCTGTGAGAACAAGGACTGTATGAGCCCCATTCCTTGCACCCCCAGCATCAGCACATAGTAGGTGCTCAAGGAACATCTGTGGAAGGATGTAGGGGAAGAGCATGGCTACCACAGCACCCTGGACATGTTGAGAGAGTACTAAATTGAGTAGGAATGGGAGAGGCTCCCTGTCTCCCTCCAGACCCCTGGCTGCATCCCTTGGTGGGACCCCGTCACGAGTGGCCTTTTATTACACACAGATGGGGAGCATCCAGGCAGAAGTGTCTCAAAATTTCCTTCCAGAGAAAAGCGGGCTTAAAATACTTGCCCATCAGATGGCCAACGCAGCCCTGGAGAACCGAGTTCCTTGTCTCACGGCGAGCTTCGAAGAGCATGAAAACGACCAGGCTCTCTGCTGTCTGCACGGGCCGCAGCCCTGTGGCCTTCATGTGGGACCAACCATGGGACTGACCTGCTTAGCGGGAACACGAAAGTTTAAACAGACAGACTGATGGACAGGCTGAGATGTGAGAGGACACAGTCGCCTCCCATGGCTGAAACCCAATATGTGGCCAACGTGGCCAATTACGCCTAGACCAAGGGAAGGAGGGAGGGCTGGACCCCCAGGTAAAGTCTATCACCTGGAGTCGGAAACAGCAGGCAGGAGCCCTGTTTAGATTTAATGAATACATTCTTGGGCTGCACACCCCCTTTTCTGAAAGCATAAACACCCGAGAAGGCAGATGTAAAATCTAAAGGACGTTGGCCTCAGAGAGTCATGTGTGTCAACTTGTGTAAATAACGCCACACTGACTTAGAAATAATCCACTAGGGACCAACAAAACACTTGCATTGTTATAAAACTGGACTAAGATTGCATTTTTTCCCTTGAAATCACTTTTCAGAGTTTATAAATATATCTGAGGAGAAGGAGGGAACCAGCATTCATAAAATAGAGTACAACATTTTTGGAGATTATTTATGCTTTTTTTTCTGTCGGACTCTGAACCCTTTGATGAACTGAAGGACTATATAAAGTAAGTTGAATGATTTCTTTCCAAGAAACATCAAATAAAAGTCTAGTTCCAGAGAGACAGAATTCTTTACCAGTGTTCCCAAAAGCCGACAACCTTCTTTTTCATGTTTTCTGTGACTGAAAGTTATTTTCCTTAAGCCTGCCACACTTTTCAGTTGAAAATATCCAACATGGAAGCACGTCTTACCCAGTGTGGGTGTATTTAGTGTAAGATTCCCATTTCCCATGACTCAGAGAGGGAAGAAAATGACGGAGAGCAGAGCAGTGACAGCCTCTCAGCACAGAGTCATGTAGCATTTGAAACTGACAAGACCTTGACCTGTGTTGATTCATCAAACAGCCTGGAACCACTCTTCCTCTTCTAGGCTGCCTCTTCCCCACCGCAGCTCTTCTCTGTGAGTTTAGCTCCCATTACAGCTACCTAAAGAGGGCCGGCCTTTCTGCCCGCATTGCTGTGCCGGGCTTCTTCAGAACCTGAGCCGGCCAGCAGATAAAGGGAAACCTCCTCATCACATTGTCCTCACAACGGACCACAGTGTGAGGACACACCACTCCCCCCTTCTCCGATATCATCTTGTATGATGTCGGGGGCTGCTCTGGACATTTGTCCCTGTCATACCTCATATGCGTGTGTATTTGTACCGTTTGTGGATCTGTGATCATTGGTAGCAGCATCTCTTAGTGAGTCACAAATACACTGAGCGAATGCTATGCATAAGAAAGTAATAACCAACAGCACAAAGCAACATGAATGCCAAGAGAAGGTGTGTGTGTGTGTGTGTGTGTGTGTGTGTGTGTGCTGGTGTGGTGGAAGTTGGGAGAGACGACACAATATTTACTGGTCACCTTCATTGTACCTGAAATTTTCATGCACTTTCTTCTGTAATGCCCATGTCAGTCTCCAAAAGCGAGGATTATTGAGGCCCAGATGCAAGAGGAGTATATTTGTTTGCTGGGGCTGCCGTAACACGTTACCACAAACGGGATGGCTTCAAACAACAGAAAGGTACTCGTTCACAGTTCTAGAGGGCAGAAATCCAAATTCAAGGGGTCGGCAAGGCTGGGTTCCCTCCGAAGGCTCTGGGGGACCATCCTTCCTTCCCTCTTCCAGCTTCTGGGGCTCCAGGCATCCCTTGGCTTGTGGCTGCCTCACTCCGATCTCTGCCTCCATCTTCACATGGCCTTCTCCTCTATGTGTCTGTGTCTTCTCCTCTTCTGTCTCTTATAGGACATCTGTCACTGAATTTAGGACCCTCCTGAGCAGTCCAGGACTATCTCATCTCAAGATCTTGGACTTGAGTACATGCAAAGACCCTTTTCCCAAATAAGATCACATTTACAAGTTCTGGGGGTTAGGACGTGAAACTATATTTTGGGGGGCTACAATTCAACCCACTACAAGGGGTGATATTTAACACTTATTGGAATTTAATTTGCCCCAGGCACTGTTTTAGTTGCTTTGTCTGAATTATCTCTTTTTCTCTTCACAATAACTTCAAGAGGCAGGCACAAGTTATTGTCCCTATTTTTACAAGTGAAGACACCAAACTGCCGAGAGAGGAAGTGAGTCTCCAGGGTCACTCATCTCGAAAGTGGCAGAACCTGGGCAGTGGTGCTGCTGAGCCTGCGGG
The DNA here is from genome assembly GCF_037783145.1 of Equus przewalskii. Lineage (NCBI taxonomy): Eukaryota > Metazoa > Chordata > Mammalia > Perissodactyla > Equidae > Equus > Equus przewalskii. Next base: position 13,753,959 of record NC_091844.1, read on the forward strand.
GAACCCCAGGTGCCTGCAGGCTCTCAGAGCTAATTCATGGCAGAGCCATCGGCTACGCCTCCCTCCTGGTCACAGCCTTCGTCTCCTCCCCCTGTCATCATCCTCGGTGACATCTACACCCAATCAGATGGACCATGCAGCACCGTCACGGCCAACCCTCCGTCAGTCTCTCCTAGGGCTCCTCAGGGGCCCATTCCTGCAGAAACACCCTGACCCCCTCATCTCCCTCAGCCTCAAATCTAGATTCCAAACACCTTTCCCCACCCTCGCAGCCCTGCAGCTCGAGCTCCCCACCCACCCCATTCCTTGGCTTCACTGAGAATTTCAGCGTACTGAGCCCCCTCCTCCTGCCCCAGGCCTCCCTCCTGGCTTCTCTCCCCTTCCCGTCAGGCCTCTATTCCATGGCTTTTCATAATTGCTCCAACATGAATTCCCTCAAAAACTCCACCTTTTGTCACAGCCCCTTGGCAAATCCCACTCCCGGACGAACCCTCCCATCTACCTTCGCGCCTGCACCAGAGCTGTTGACTGTTTTGGAGATAATCACGCAACAGGGCTGGCTGCTCGGCTCTAAATTCACCGCCTCAGTCTGCACGTTGGCCCTCAGTACTGCCAGGCAACCCCACAGTTCTCTCAAGTCCACTGCCCACTCCCGGTGACAATTCTACTTTCTTCTCTTTCCTCCACACCTCCTCCTGCCCACTGTGCTTTCCCTCCAGTTCCCAGTGATCCCGTTACTTAGCTTCACTGAGACCTACACTTCCCAACACCAAACTCACAAACCCGCCCAAACCGGCTCCTCTTCTGCTTCTTCCTCCCTCCGCTGATGGAGGAAAGCCTCTCCATCTGGGCTCTTGATTCGTCCCCTCCAGCTACTCAAGAACTTCGCTTCCTCAGTTGTGCCAGCTCTCCCTTTCAAGTCAGTCCCTTCCTTTCTCCAGGCAGTTGCAATCAGCACACAGACATGCTCGCCAGTCCTCACGTATCCAGCCCCTCCCCTTGACAGCTACCTTCTAATTCCTCAATTTGCTGTGGGAGCCAAATTTCTCCAGAGTTTGATGTACACAGATGGTTTCCACTTTCTCACCTTGTGCACTCCTGGACCCACTGCAGCCTGGCTCTGCCCCCAGTGCTCTCCTGACATTGCTCAGCCAAAGTCACCAACGACCCCCATCTTGCCAGGTCTAGCCCCACTCTGGGACTTTGTCTTAGTCCTTTGACCCAGTTGACCACTCCCTCCTTCTGGAAACACTCTCCTCTCTCAGTTAATCCTAGCAAGGAACACTCTCCAGGTTTTCCTCTGACTTCAGCGACTAGTCCTTCTTTGTGGGGTCCTCCTTTTTCTGACCCCTGAATGTTGGTCTTCCTTAGACCCCCCCGGGCCCTCTTCATTTTCCACACTCACTTCCCAAGTGATGCCACGCAGTCCCATGGATTTAACCACCATTCTTACGCCAATGATCCTAAATCTATATCCCCAACCTGGACTTCTCCTTTGAGCTTCCTTGGAATTTGCAGTTCCCGTTGCCCAGTGATATTTCCACCTGGAGACCTCAGACATTGCGAAATTAGCACGTTAGCAAGTACAATTTCTCCCTCTAGACTTATCCCATCCTCCACCCAGCCTCTCTCATCTTAGTAAATGGCACCCCTTCCCCAGGTTACTTAAACCTCTCTTTCTTCTCCCCTTATCTAAGCCATCAGTTAAGTCTTGTCGATTTGTTCTCTAAAATATATCTTGAATCCACCCTTAACATGGCCTGGAAGGCACAGCTCTACCGCCCGTCCTCAGCTCAGGATACTTGCCAGAGACACCGCTTTTCTTTCTGTTCCTCCTTCCTCTCCCACCCAAGCTCTTTCCCACTTAAAGGTCTCGCACATGCCCTTCTTCTTACCTGAAATATTCTCCCCTGCTCTTCATGTGTCAGTTTTAAGTGTTGCCAGTTTGAAGTGGCTGTCACTAACCAACTCATCTAAACCGGGTCCCTCTGGTATTCTTCATCTTGGCCCCTTGTTTATTTTCTTCATCCGCCTCACACCTTCAAATTGTTGTCTTTTTTGTGTTGTTATTTTTGTTGCTGACTTACTTTCTTGCTTGAATAGAAGATCCAGGAGGGCCAGGGTCTTGCTCCCAGTACATCTTCAGGACATGGAACAGTGCCTGACACACTACTGGTTGGACAACGGAAGGAAGGAAACTAGGATTCGAACTACGTCTGTCTGATTTCAGAGCTTTGCTCTCTTTTCACACCCCACATACCCTCCTTCCTTCAGAAGAAAGAGGACTGGAGGAGTGTAGGGGCAGGAGAAGGCTGCTCCGGGTGGGCTGATCAGAGAGGGTTTCCTGGAGGAAGGAAGAAGGATCTAGAAAGATGAGACCTCCATCCCCTGGCCCCTTCCTTCTGATCACACCAGGTCCTGTGCCACTCATCCCCAATAGTGACAAGATGGCACTGAGTCTCAGATGAACTTGTCTCTCACATACATGTAGCCTACAGAAGACAGAAGTTGGATACCTGCTCTTGTAAGACTGTGGCCAGCTCCTTCTTTTCCAGGCATTTACACGTGTTTTTGGATATCTCTATCCTCTGCCTCCCTCCACATCCAGCCACCTCCGGGGATACCTCCAGCATGTCTGGTCCATTCCTTGGCATCCTCTAGACCCTGATTAGCCCTCAGGGTCCAGCCCCAATGCTCCTCCGGGCATCCTTACCCAGCCCCTTCTGAGGACCCTTAGTTGCTCAAGCATGTACTTACCATCTGGAGTCTGAGGACTTTGGTTTTCTCCCACAGACTGGTTTGTCTCACCAGCTTCTCAGGGTGAATGTGGTTGTACTGCAGTGACAAACAAACCCCAGCGCTCAGTGGCTTTACAGGCAAAGTGGATGAAGTCTCATACTGCGAGTCCACCATGGTTCGGTGGGAGGCTTCCCTTCCCATACTCCCCATTCGAGGACACAGGCTGATGGAGCCTCTACCATCCTGAGCGTTGCCAGGCATCATGTTGGGATGAAGGGAATGTGGCATCAGCTCTTCCAAGCATCCTCCCAGAGGTGCTACGTGTCACTCGTGTCACTTCTCTCCCGTTTTACAGGCTGAAGCAATCACTCACCCACACACCACCTGGGAGGCGAGGAGAGATGGAGAGAAGAGAGTGTGAACCTGTAACGTGCTCGGAAGCAGAAGCAATGGAACCATTAGTGAGTGACCATCGTGACCACCATCCCAAACAAGCTGGAAGTTCCCGAAGGTCAGAGGCTATGTCTCAGCTTATGCTTTCTCTCCCCTGCAGTGCCTCACCTAAAGCGTGGGCAGAGCCACTGAATGAGCAAGTTCTAGATCCAGCAAAGGATCTCCCTTCGCCCTAGAAGGGGTTCTGGTGCATGAGGTGATTTGGCTGCGACTGTCAAGAGAGCCTCTGGCAGAGTTTTGGATAAAATTTATGGGAGCTTCCCTCTCTCTGAGCTATGGCTTTCAGCCGCAGACCCCATTTCTTTCCCTATTGGTGTTTACCAACCCCTCCTCTACTGCCCCACAACGCTGCCTTGCAACCAGATCTCTCTAGAACCTAGGCCAGTTCCGGCCTGTGCCAACTGAGATGCACAGGTCAAACAGTCTTCTGCCCGACCTGAGAACACAGCATAACTCCTTCCTGTTGGCTATAACATGGTGAGCACTTCTCAGAGGCCAGGCACTGGGTTAAGTGCTTTATCACACCATTGATTCATTCTTGTTGTAAGCCAGTGCGGAGGCTCCCATCATTAAATTCATTTTACAGATGAGGATACTAAGGTTCGGAGAGGTTTTAAAACTTTCTCAGGGCTCCCAGCCGGCAGGCAGGATCTCTGGGCTCACCTGTCTGGCTCCCCACCCCTCCTGCCTTGTGACTGGGCCTGTGGCTGAAGGGGCGAGTCGTGCCAAAGGTCAACCCTTAGAGCGTGTCGCCAGCTCTATGGGGAACTTAGTGTTCTTTGTGGAGGCTGAAGGGCATAGATAATGCTGGAATTTACCACTCAAGACAGCAGCGCTAAGTGTGACCTTTTTTTGATAAGCTTGGATTTTATGTCTTTAGGAGCCAACAAACAAACCATAAAGTGGCAGTGTATTTTCATGGACGCTTTGGGAGGCATCCCAGCTGAGCCTGCACCCAGAGGGCGAGACTCAGGGCCTCTGCCCAAGTGGAGGAGGGAAAGAGGCAGGCCCCTGGGGAGGGCACTGCACGGCACTTCCCCCCTCACCCCCCCCACCCCTGCCCCGGCCCAGACCCGGCTGGGGGGGCTGGACTACTGTCTCTGCTTCTTAGATCTGCCCTTTCCTCATCTGAAAAGCGGGCAGGAGGCAGTCTCATTTCCACTCTGAAACTCAGGCACCATGACCCCAAACGTCTCCACTTAGAAGGCTCATTAACAATAAAAATAATAACAATGATACCAATAGCTAACTTAGACTGAGACCATGTGCCAGTCAAGATGCTAGGAACTTTATCTGTATTACCTTTTTTGGATTATTCCACTTTATATATGAGGAAAGTGAGGCTCAGGCAAGTTAAAAAATGTGCCCAAGCTTATACAGTGAGTGAGTGATTGCACGAGGCTAGAGACCCAGCAAGACTTCTCAGGCCAAACTCTTAGCCATGAAGCCTTCCTGTGGAGAGTTGACAATGATGATGCAAGAGATGATGGCAAAGACAAAGATGATGATGATGATGGTGTCGGTGAAGACGATGCGATGACTGATGGCCCTAAACTCTTTGCTGATTAGTTCCCCGATTCTTAGCGTCTTCCAGAGAGCCAGGCCTCCCTGGGCTGCCAAGCCACAGGGGATAAATGGGTTTACTTGTAGGGGAAGGAACCAGGTGAGCACAAGCAATGCCTCCCCTGTCCAGTCCCATTTCCCCCCCAGGAGCACAGTGAAGCCCCAGGCTGGGAGACAACCCCTAAGGAAGTTTGCTGGAGGAGGACCCTCTCAAGGCCCCATTGAGGCAACCTCTGCTGGGCTCAGCCCCTCCTGGCCTGAGGCATCTTCCCAGGACTCTGCTCTGGCACTCTTTCTCTTCCAGTCTAACACAGTTCCTTGTGATCATCTCATTGCCCAGCCTGGAATGCGCTTTCCCGTCCTCTCTGCCCACTTAAAGGCTAGTCATTCCCAGGGCCCAGCTCAAGAACACGTAGTTGGTCACTTTGTTCCTCTGTCCAACCACCTGTTTATTCATTCGTATTTCTCATGCCATGTGTATTATGTGCCAGGCACGCGTGGTATAGAGGAACAAGCACGGGTGAGGTCAGACACAGGTTCCACCTGTTCCTTCTCAGCTGTGTGACTGGGCACGTCGCCTCTCTGAGCTTCAGCTTTCTCATCTGTAGAATGTGGATCATTGATGACAGTGTGAGCTGAGTGAAATCACGGCTCCTCGCAGCCGCACCATGAACACTAACTCCCTGCCGCCTGCCCCCTCCCATCAAGAAAGTTTCCTTCCCTCTGGCACCCCCTCACCTCCCTCTACATCCACGGCTCTCCCCGAACATGCGCGTGAGCACAGCACACCAATTCAGCAGGACGGTGGTGGCCACAAGGGAGGCTCTGCGGGCCCCAGGCTGGTCTTCTTGTGACTCCTTGGCACTGAGGCCAAGACTCCATTCGAGACAAAACCTCAGCAGGAGCTGGCTGGCTCCCCGGCCCACTGAGACTTTCCACCTGACACCGACCTTCTGGGGTGTCCTTTCCAGAGTGGGGGAAAGAATGAGCTGGGCTCGAGGTCCTTCCTTCAGGCCTTACAGGGGCCAACCTGGAGAGGAGGTTTGTGAAAAGACCAGCACAGGTCCCCTCTGCTGCCCATCTGAGCCAGGCCTGGGCCGGGCCAGCACTCGGCAACAGGGACATGCCCAGCCAGGCTGAATCAGGAAGCCCTCTCTGCGGCGTCCCGTGCAGAGATGGGTGTGTGTGTGTGTAAGTGATGGAGACCTGTGGTGACGAGGAACGGCAGGGCTCCCTCAGGGCGAGCAGAATCTCCTTGCTCATCCTCATTTGTCCACCACAGAGTTTGTGGAGGGGAGAGCCCACCTGGAAGGTTCTGCCTTTGGCCTAGGGGAGCCCATCCCCCTTAGAGGCTGCCCTTGCACCTGGCAAGGCTGACCACCCTCATTAGGATGTCAGAGTGAGACCAGTGCTGGGGGGCCTGTGCAGCTGGACGCCCCCCAGCACAAGATCTGTGTGTGTGTGTGGGGGGGGGCAGAGATGGGGGTGGGCGCAGAGGCCTAGAACAAGCAGACAAGCAGTCAGGGCCCTTTTGCCATGATGTCCTAGAGCTGGCACTGGGAGGAGGGTCTCCGCGGCCTCAGGCTCTTGGGCAGTGAGAAGGGATTTACCAGACTGGGATCTTTTGTCTAAACCTTCAGATAAATCCAGAAAAAAATTTTTCAGCAAATCTAGCTTCTTCTAACACATAACACACAGCCAACCCCCCAACTCCAGCGTCTTTGAGTGGAAATGGCTGGCAGGAGACCTTGGCCTTGACCTCACCCTCGAGACACTGCCGTTCCCTCCCAGGTCGATGCAGGCAGATCAGCTGTCAAGCTAGGATCCCCTCCCCTACCCCACATGGCCAGGTGTCCCTGCCCATCTTTTAGTGGATGAGCCTTGTGGAAAGGGACCCCAGACAATCCAGATTGAGCCCTCCTTTCTCCTGTGTTAGTCATCTTTCTCATTTCCACTCAGCAGAGTGGTCACCGTTGCCTGGTCTTTCTAATACGCCCTGCCCTCCTCTCCATGTCAGACCCTCAGGACAGATGCCTGAGGACAGACACAAGGACTAGAAATCAAGCCCGAGAGGATGCACTTATGTCTGCTGAGAATCCTTGCAAAACAGAGAGAGGGAGAGACAGGGCAAAGACAGAAGGAAGAGAAAGGAGAGAGCAAGACAGGAAGAGACTGAGAAAGGGACAAAAAGGCCCGCTGGTGCCGCCAGAAGCTTCCCTCCGGCTTTGCTGATAAAGCCCTGGCCTGGCAGAGCAGCCACCTTGAGCTTATGAGAAGAGGAGAGAGAGGGTTCAGGGCAGCCCTGGGGGGGTCCCCAGTCCGGGAGGAAGCGGGAGCCAGGGCAGCCTCTTGACCCCATTATCAAATCACACACACAAATCACACATTAACAAAGTGTGTACGTGTGTGAGGGGGTCCTTTTAAAATTTCGTTCTCTCCCCCTTGTTAGTTGAAAGCGCTGACCACTAAAAGTAAGGAATGCACAGATGCTGCACTGACTCCCTGCCAACCAAGGCCCCAGTGGGCGCAACCCAGAGTCCGCAGGCCTGTGCCCTCCTGCCTGGGGTCCCCGCAGGGCAGGCCCCAATACTCTCACCCTTGTGCCCCTCATCATTACCCTTCCACTTGGAACAGCACAGTGAAATGCTCTGCAGTCTGCAGCCTTGGGCGTCATCTCAGGTCCGCCTTCCCTCCTTAGCTCCCTTCTGTATAAAATGGGTGTGATAACCTCCAGCCCTCAGGACCACCGAGTGGGTGAGATGCAAAAATGTCCTCAAAACACTCGGCAGGAGGAGAGTGACTAATGTGGACGGCCACCGGGCCCATCTCCCCACCACTTCGTCAAGCAGACTAGGCATCTTGATTATTATGATCGCCTGTGTTTTATGCATGAGGAAAGCCGGCTCGCCTGGGTCGTTGACTTGCCCTGGGTGTTTTCTGTCCCCGTCAGCAGCCTGGCTGCTCTGCCCCCGTCCCACGTGCAGGGCGTGGTGCCCGGAGCTCCACACACAGCCTCAGAGCTGCCTCCTGACATGTTGAGCAGGCACCAGGCCGGGTTGCCAGCCCCGCAGGGAGGGCTCAACACAAGTGTGTTGAATGGAAGCGCTAAGCCCTTAGAGGCAAAGATGTCTGCTTGGGGAGCTCTTAGGCTCCATACACAGCTGCCAGAGGGCTCCTTTCCAGAATGGGCTCCACAGAGGGAGCCAAGACGCTCATCTTCAGCTTCTGCTTCTCAGGCCACAAATGCTGTGTACTCAGGTCTTTTCAGCACTGTGTCCAGAAGTGAGACCAGACAGGTCCACGCAGAAATCATCATCTGGTTTTAGTCCCAGAAATGCCTGATACCTTTCTGTGGTCCTGATGTAGTGCATCACCTGGAGAATTAAAATGCAGATTCCTGGGCCTTGAATCCCCCAGGAACCCGACTCAGCAGGTGTATGTGTGTGTGTGGGGGGGGGCGGAAATAGGGGTAGACATCCATCTGTCAGGTCTCCCGGAGAATGCTGGGGCCCACCAGGCATGCAAGCCTACCATGCACAGGAGCACAGCAGCCTGGCAGAGTGGTACGACTCTGAGCTCTGATGCCCCCTGCCCTGGATTGACACCCTAGTTCCTGCACTTTTAGTAGCTGTGGCACCTACGCATGTCGCTTAGCCACCCTATGCCTCAGTTTCCTTATCTGTAAAATGGAGATAATGACGGCAGTGCGATCAGAGTGTTGTAACAATAGCAAAATGAGTGGCTATACTGGAACTTCAGCTCACCACATGACATCCTCTGAAGCAGGGTGTGGGGATGCAGGATGTCTTCACGTTTGGCTACCTCCTGTGGGTTCCTCGGGATAGTGAAGCAGGAACCTGGGTCCCGCCTGCAGGAGGAAGGCAAAGACCTCTCTCAGACTCGCCTCCAAGACTCAGATCCCTCCCCCTGAGAGCCCACAAGTCAATGGAGACAACATAAGCCAGACAGACATACAGGAAGGATTTTTTCCAAAACACAAGTGAATGCAAGAGAGGGTTTCTATGGTTACTACACACACACACACTTAAAAAAAAAAAAGGAAGAGATTTTTGTTTGTTTGTTTTAAAACACAAGACAGAACCCAAACACAGCCCGGAGATTGCTCGCAGTCAACTGGGCACGGGGAGGGCGGGAGGCTGCAAGCCAAGGCAGGCTGGGCTGCCCACCACAGCCCCCTCGGCCTGGCCTTGACCTGCAGCCACCTCCATGGCTGACCCAGGAAGCGACAAGCCTCATCCAGTGGTCGTCAGCCACACTTACGATGCCAGAGGCCAAATCGCTTCCAGACCAAACCAGAGAGAAGGCTGTGATTCTCCAGTTAATTTTAGGCAGCTCTGAAACCTCAGCCCCACTCCGGTGGCGGCCAGCGACCATCACACATTTTCTAAAATGTAACAAGCTTACTTCTTTGCTCTTCAGTGTAAGTGACCAGAGGAAGAGTGATACCATTTCCCTGGAACGGCTCCCTGGAGAGGTCAATGTCAGGGCCCCCTGGGGACAGCGAGAACCCCACGGTGTTGCTGGCTCCGGGCTCCGCTGAGTGTCAGCACTTGGTGTGTTTTTTTGCCAATGTCAGAAGAATTTCGGAACATTTATCTCACAAGTAAGACACACAGAGACTCAGAAATCTACCCGAGGCCAGCTTCCCGCCGCCTGGCAGTTTCCATGCATTGTGTGGAGTCGGGATTTCTCTCCTTGGACCGGCCTCAGAAATCTTACGACCCTGCTTCTTTGCACTCTGGAGAGATCTGTCTGCTTTTAAAGCCGTCAGGTTCTCTTCTGAGAATGGGCTGACATTCTTCCTAACGGGACTTGAATTAACTCCATAGGTTGAAAGCTTGGAGTAGAAATCTTTCATATGACCAGCTGCCCTATTTCCATTTTCCCGATTTCCTATTTTCTACAAATTACGGACCCATTAATTCACGAGATTTCTAATTTACTTAATAGACAAGCCACAGATGTGCGGGTCTCCATCAAATCCGGGAAGGGTAGTCAGAATATAGGCCCAGGTCTGTGAATTTGGATGGTAACGGCTGACTTTCCGCACGCCCAGACCATCCTGGGGAACGGCTGTGCTCCTGTTTCCTGAAGCGTCTGCCTCCCTCCTCACTGATTCATCACATTCCAAATAATCATGTGAGGTTGGCACGGTGACCAGCATCCCATTTTCAGATGAGGAAATGGAGGCTCAGAGTGGGTAAGCGGCTTGCTCAAGGTTGCAGAGTAACAGTCACGTTTTGCACGCAGCCTATTGACCTCTGTAAGCCTTAACCCCTGGGCCTCCCACCCTGGGCTCTGCCTCCTGTGACAGCCAAGAGGGGCGTGGCAAACCTTTGGGAAGTGTGGCACGGATGCCTGCTGATCTTTGCGTGAAGAGCATGCCCATCTGTGGACTCAGTCTGAATGTGCCCAGTACAGATCTCTGCCATTGATACCATAAGACAGTGGGTCTCACCCTGGCTGCTCATATATATAAACCGTCTGGGAGCTTTTAAGATTTCCAGTGCCCTGGACTGTTCATCAAACCAATTCAACCAGAATCTCCGGAGGGAGCCAGGAGTCAATGCTTTTTAACGTTCTCCAGGTGATTCCCGTGTGCAGTGCAATTAAGACCCACCACCTAGTGCTGAATCAGCGGCTCTCCACAGGGTGTGGCCCCCTCTTGCGTTTTTAACAACACGATACCCCTTGTAGGTGAACTGGATGCTGCCCGCCTGCAGGAGGGAGGGAAGCGTGTCTTGATGCAGGCCTGGTTTTACCATCAAAAAGCAGCCATTTTAACCACCATCCGAAAGTGCAACTCAATACCTGCCTTGTCAATGCCCAAAGGATCATTTCTGGCAAACTTTCTCCGATTCTGTGATCAGAGGACGCTAGGTAATGTTCCCACAGCTGCACTTGCTTGGTATTCAAGGATGGGCAATGCCATGGCAAACTCTTCCTGAAAACTGCCCTGGCTCTGCTGTCTGATGGCGTGAAACCTGGATGCTGGGGGCCCCTGACCTGGGAGGGCGGGTGGCATTGGCAGGCCTCTCTCAGGAGCAATATAAGCCGGGGAGCTCCTTGAGCCAGCCGCCATATACACGCTTCCTGGTGCGCCGTGTAGTAGAGGCGGTCTCACTTGGTTAAGCTCTTTTTGGTTAAAATGATTTTGATGACAAAATTTAGAGGAAAAAAAAAATCCTTAAATTCTCCATCCTTCCAGGCTTTTCCCAAAAATGTATGTTATGGTTGCACTCATTGCATACAAACACTTTCACATCTTGTTTGTTTGTTTTTTGTTTGACTTGTCGCTTTGCTACACTGCTACACAGGCCTCAATAACCACAAGCTATTTGACCATCCACTATTGCTCGCCATGCAGCTTTTTCCTTTTTCTGGATTAGTTTAACAAATTCATAGAATTGAAATTACTGAGTAGGAATTTTAAATGACCCTATTCCCAATTTTTTCTCCAAAAGAGTTATATGAGTAAATATTGCCATTCATACTAGATAAATGGCAGAGCCCATAAAATTTCACCAGGAATTGCGTATTTTTCATTAAGCTATTTTTTGGCAGCTTCATAGACAGGATAATGCCACGCTATTGTAGTGTGCATTTCTTTGATTACTAGCAAGTTTCATTCATTCATACACTCAGGGACGAATTTATTTATTGGATGTCCATTCTGTGCCAGGCACTGTTCTAGGCCCTGGAGAGACGGCCGTGAACAAAACAGACCAAAATCCCCACCTTCGTGGAAGCTTCCTTCTAGTGATCATTTTCCTGTTTTGTGTGTAGTCTGGCAACTGCGTGACTCACTCACAGTAGGGGCTGAGCATTTGGGCAATTTCCACGCTTGCGTTTAATTCGTGCAGCCTGGCACAGCGGGGCTTTCCTTAATATTCCTTTCTGGAGGTGGTGCAGTGAAGGCTTGCTTGCTGGACGTCCCTCTGTATCCTTCTGCCCCACCCAGCTCCCTGGACCCCCAGTCTCTGCTCATTCTGGCCCTGGCCGCCCTTCCTGTGTAGATGAAAGGCAGGCAGAGCTGGGGAAAGGTGGGCTGGCCACTGTCTGAGGGCTGTGATACTAGGGGCCCCAAACCAGCCCTGCCAATTGTCCGACGCCCACTCTCTGGAAGGCCACCATCTGAGCCACCTCAGAAACAGCAGCAAGTGGCAACCTCCTCCCTAGATAAAAGCTGGGTAGTGATGGGAGGGATGTCTGTTTGCAGGACCACCAAAGGACTGCCCAGGGTCTGTCCTGCCTGGGTGCCAGTCGGAGTTTCCTGAATCTCCTAGCCTAAGCAGACTGCCCACTCCGGTGTCTCGCTCTGAATCTGCCAGTCCTCGAGCTGTGCTTTCTCTGCAGAAAATGATTTGAGGAAACACGGATGTGAAAACATCAAGAATATTCTCAGTAACTGAGGTTGATCATTCGAGCCAGGAGCATGAGTCTCGCCACGTGCCCTCACGTCTGTGCTTGGGGTGGTCAGGGGAGCAAATGACTCTCCTTGTGGGCTGCCTGCGTGAGAAGCTGGTCTGCAAGTCACAGGAGTGTAGACGTGCCAGGCATTTACTCCCCTGGGGTTCCTGACTCCTTCAGTGTCACCTGGTATCTTTTTTTTCAAACCTTATAGGAATTCACATATCTCTTATTCAAAACCCAGAAAATGAATATAAACAAGAAGGAGGAAATAAAACACTGTTGAAATTGATGTACAGCCTTTAAAGCTATGTGTGTACGCATGTGTGGATATAAAGACAGATAGACACAGAAAATAGGATAATTGCAATGCACGCATTAGGAAATAAACTTGTTTTCCACTCAGCACTCTACTTTGGACAATTTCTCATGTCCTTGAATATTCTTCTACAACAATATTTTTCATGGCTGCGTGGTACTCCACAGAATATAAAACTACAGCATATTCACCCAGGCCCCTTCACAGAGCCTTATTAAGATAAGGATACATGGCAGCCTTATCCACAAAAGACAGGATAACTTAAATGAAAAGGCTTTAATTTTGTCCCCAAATTTCAAAAAAAAAAAAGAAGATGATGATGATGATTTCTGGCTAATATACTTGTTCTTTGGAAGGATCTAATTCTCACATCCATGAATTGACACGGAAGCACCGGGTTTGTACACAAGAACCCTCTCGGATCTGGAGAAGTGGGCAGCTTTGGGAATCTGTCACACTGCGTGCTGATGCCATGAGCTTGCTTGCCGTGGTGGGAGATCATGTTGTCACCAGACACAAAAGGTGTTCATTCCTTCCTAATTCTTTTCGAGGAAACCGGTGGCTTGGCCTGATGGCCTCTCTCCTTCAGGAAACAGCATCTCTTGATAAGTGAAAATCCTTTTTTTGCCTCTAGCAAGACCCTGATGCTCCAACATTGTTACAAAGTGTTTGTGTTTTGTTTCAATCTTGCCCCAAATATAAGTATTGTGTAGAAAAAACACAAGAGTTTAGAAAAAGTGAGAAGTAAAGTTTGGGCTTATCTTGAAAATAACTTTAAAGAATAAAATATGTCGGGGCTGGCCTTGTGGCCGAGTGGTTAAGTTCATGCGCTCCGCTGCAGGCGGCCCAGTGTTTTGTTGGTTCGAATCCTGGGCGCGGACATGGCACTGCTCATCAAACCACGCTGAGGCAGCGTCCCACATGCCACAACTAGAAGGACCCACAACGAAGAATATACAACTATGTATTGGGGGGGCTTTGGGGAGAAAAAGGAAAAAATAAAATCTTAAAAAAAAAAAAAAGAATAAAATATGTCACCATAGTTACAAAATTTTTTTCTTGTGATTGTTTCATAATATAGCAAATCATTATGTTGTACACCTGAAACTATCATAATATGTCAATGATACCTCAATAAAAATAAAGACTTTGACCATTGCCCAGAAGTTGATTCTTAGAATTAAAACTGATAAACGGAATTTGTATTACTTAAATAAATACATAAAATATGAGTTTTCCAACAATGAAAGTATTGATAAAGTCACGCGGCTGAATTAAGACACGCTCATCCATCCCACCAAGGCTTCCTATTTTGGTTAACACACTTTAATTTCCTTCTTCGGGATTTCCGCTCCAGCTCCTCCACCTGCACATCTGGACTGAGGGCCACACTCGCACTGTTCAGTACGCAGAGGCCAGGGGTTCGGGCAGAGTCTCGAGCCACTGGCTGTCTTGCTCAGGTATCAACCGTCTCAGCCAGCGACTGACCACCAGGAGCCGGAGAGCAGCGCAGACCCGGGCTACTCAGTTCTCCGGGCCACCGGTTCTTAACCCTGGGTGTTCACTAGGCATTAGTGGGATTCTCGAAGCCTCTGGGAGTCAGCCCAGCCCAGAGACCGGGCTCTAGGGCTCAGTTGTGGGCCGCGGGCCCGCCCTTGGGTTGGTTTAGCTCCCCGTGTCAGGGCTCTCGCTCTGTAACATGACGCCTTTCCCCAGCCCCCTGGCAGCAGGAGAGGGTCGTCCTGCATCCGTGGTTGATGAGCATTTAAGCGACTATTTGTTATGCTGCTCAGTTTTGCTCCAGGACTATTCACCCAGTCTTTGTTCCCCATGCAACACCGTGAAAAGCTGACCTCTCTTGCAACATAAACAGAATAGTGTCATGATAGCAGCGGTTCCCGCTTATTGAGGGTCTCGGCTCCCATCAATCTAGTGGAGATGTTCTGGTAAGGGCTGGCTTCCCCTTTCCAGTGCGTGCAGGAACTCAGTGCCGCGGAGGCCCAACTGCAGTCGCAATTTTAGTCAAGCTTTTGTATAACACTGTGTCTTTCTCCTACCTCTACATGGCTTTTTACAATCTTTTATTTTTATGGAAATGGTACTATACTGCATTACATTCACTGGAAGTGCCGACACATCCTCTTTGGAAGAAAGCGGAGAATAAGTTGCAGATAAAGACACACCTTTAATTATTCCCAAAAAGACAAAAATAACATAGTGATGTTCATATATTGTTGGGTTTTTTTAGGGCAAAATAGGGGGCATATACTTGGTGTGGTCGATAATTTCCAAACGCATCCACCAGCGATTCCGGCCCTCCACACGCGTGCCCCTCCCCCAGTGACACGGAGCATCGATTCCCCTCCCCTGCCGGAGTCCGGGCTCATCCCATGACTGTCCTGACCAGGAAAATCTGGCAGAAGTGTGTTCTGGGTCTTCTGAGTCCAGGCCTTAAGTGGACTGGCCTCTGCTTCCTTCCTCTTGCACCCCACCCTCCATGCTACAAGAAGCTCAGGTGACATGGAGAGGCACATGGAAGAGAACCAGGCCCTCTGGTGACAGCCCCAGCTGGTCCCAGCCAGCAGGCAGCAATGACTGCCAGCCTCATGAGGGAGGAGTCTTCTTGGAGACTCCAGCCCAGTTGAGACCCAGATGAGTGTTCCCTGCCAGTGTCGTATGGAACAGAAAATCTGCCTAGCTGAGCACAGTCAACCCAAAGAATCATGAAAGATGATAAAATGACTGCTATTTTAAGCCACTACATTTTGGGGTGGCAGCAATAGATTAAAAACAACAAAGAAAACACGTGGTGCTGTGGATGGCTCCAGGTTACGGCAAGCGTATTAATCAGGGTTGTCCAGAGAAACAGAACCAATAGGACGCAGGTATATATACACCCATGTAGATAAATAGATAGATAGATAGTCTGAAATCTGCAGGGCAGACTGGAAATTCTGGCAGGAGTCCCTGTTGGGGTCTTGAGTCCAAAGGCTAAAAACTCAGGCAGAATTTCTATGTTGCCATCTGGAGGCAGAATTCCTTCTTCCTCTAGGGGGACCTCACTCTTCTCTCTTAAGGCCCTCAACTGAT
Organism: Equus przewalskii; assembly: GCF_037783145.1. Classification (NCBI taxonomy): domain Eukaryota; kingdom Metazoa; phylum Chordata; class Mammalia; order Perissodactyla; family Equidae; genus Equus; species Equus przewalskii. The sequence goes on from NC_091844.1 coordinate 13,769,554, forward strand.
TTGATGAGGCCCACCCACACTATGGAGGGTAATCAGCTCTGCCTTACCCAAAATCTGCTGATTTAAATATTAATCACATCTTTAAAATACCTTCAAAGCAACATCCAGACTGGTTTTGACCAAATAACAGGCTACCATGGCTAGCCAAGTTGACACATAAAATTCGCCATCACAGCAATGAAATGTCCATGAGATGCCCCAGTGTTACACCTGCACACAGAGACCATTGCTTCTCTGTTATTGCTGAGAACAATGAACGTTGGACACCCAGGACCAGCCATGGCCCAAGTGCTGTGGGAGAACCTGGCTTCAGTGCCTTGAATGGGGGAAAGATAGAGAACTCCCCACCTTCAGATAAGCTCTCTGTCCCCCTGAGTGAATGGCTTCACAAACCACAGTCACAGCCGTCTCCAGTTCCCTCTCTATTCGTGAGTTCAGCCCTGAAAAGAGCAGAGAGATTTTTGCTCACACCCACACCCAGAATCTTGGAGAGCCCGGATTCTAACCTCACCCCTCAAAGATGAGGAGCCTGAGGACCAGGTGGGAACTGGGCTGGCCATTCCTAATAAAATGGTGCTTTGTACCAAATGGCCATTTGCACAATTCCCAATTGCTAGGAATAGTGAGCTTCTAGAAAGGGACGACCAATTTAGTTTTAGGAAGAATTTAGTTTTAAGGACATATAAATTAAAAATTTTGCTTTTTTTTTTTTTTAAGGACATCTGTACAGGGCTTGTAAAAATAGACAATTGATTAACTGCCTTCTCCTCTGGGCTGGCCCTCTACTGGTTCACCACCCTCACATCAGACTGGTCTAAGACACAAATCTGATTAATTCCCTTGCTTAAAGTCCGCTCTTGGCTCCCTGTTGCCCATGGCGGTTTTCCAAAATGCAGTGTATAACACACCAGATGGGTTTAGGTGGCATAAGGGTGAAAGTTTTTTATTTTAATAATTATATTTCTATTTTTATGGTTATCTTCTATTTAGGACAAGTAAGATGATTTTCCATTTGGGGTGGTAGAATAAAATTTATTTCTTAGTTGGTTTGAAGAAAAATATTAGGTTAATAGTGATCCAGGTGGTGGAAAATGGCAGTGGTCGTACAGGTGAGCTCACACTGAATTTGGGGGCGGCATGACCCAGGGCTCTGGGGTCTGCCTTCTGCCTTCCTCTCCTCTCCTCTCTGTTGGAGGCCTTGCCTTTACCTCCCACTACAGCAAAGAGCCAGCAATTCCCAGGACTTTACCTGCTGTTCCCATTGCCAGTCCCCCTACCTAAGACGTTCTGCCCCCAATCCCATCACGGCCAACTGGAAAACTCCTCTTTATCCTTCAAAACCCAGCTCAGGAGTCATCACTTTCACGAGGCTTATCTAAATCCCTCCCATGAGCCCTGGCAGAACTGATGCCACCCCCATGAGCCATCATTCCAGGAATAATGACGGAGGGAGATGCCCTCAGAAGTTTGGGTACAGATAGCTTGAGAAGCTGCAGCCTCAGGCTCCGAGGAAAAGACCCCTGTGTACCGGGCTGGCAACTGAAGCTGACAGCCGAGGGCAAGCCTACAAGAGGAGGCTGCTGGTCTCCCGGCATCAGCCCCCAGGCGGTGGGGCTCTTCTGAGGGGGCTCCCTCTCAGGGTTTCCTAAACAGGGAAACTACGACCTCTCCTTTGCCCTACTTCCCTTCTCACCCCTAACTTCTCTTCCAGGAGAGTAAAGACAAGCAGAGCCTGCGTGTGGTGTGTGTCCCCTCCTCTCCCAGCCAGGGTCCCCCTCCCCACCACGTGTATTTCCCTCCTAGCAGGGGAACCCTTTCTGCACCTGCCCCAAAAGAGAACTTCTACCCCATCTTCAAAAAGAGCCCAGATCAATTTCACTGTTTTCACAGAAAGAAACCCTCTTAGTGTAATTTCCAGCCAGTGTGGGGGATGGAGAGGGGAAGGAGTCTAGACTGGGACTGTGTCTTCTCCACGGCTTCCATCCCAATGGAGCAGGGATACCACAAACCCGGGGGCCCTGGGCTTGACCTCCGTGTGTCAAAGTGGGATTCAGGGGTCTCCAGTTCATGTGCCCTGGCCCCTGTCATATCATGACAGGTCTCATCTCGATTCCACCACTTACAGCCCCACTGTCTGGGATCTGGGCTCAAGGCACTTGATCGCCTGTCCGTGAAAAGCACACCAGGAATGGACGCTGGCACCTTCTCTGCACTTGTGGACTCACTTTCTATCCAGCTCTGTTCTTTCCCCTTCTGCAGGGAGGGGAGACTGCCAATCAAGGGGGTGAGCCCATAATCCAACTGGCCAATCAGAAAGCCCCATGCCTGAGCTGTAGTGATTGGTCCTGGCACTGCGCAATAGCAGTCCTTTTGGAGTAACTGGTATGGACCCCGGGAGAGAGAAGGTCTCTTATTCTGAAATCAAGGATGTAAGGATGAGGCAAGAAAGTGGTCCAGAGAATAAAGTCAGCACGAAGGGAAAGTAGAGTTGAAGAGAGAAAGGGAGGGAGGGAAAGAGGGAGAGATTGGAGCCCACGGCTGCAACCCTGCAGCCTCTGCCACTTGCAGTACGAGTCCTGACTTACACTGAGGTGTGAAGGCACCAGCACATGAGAGAGAAAGCTCTTGATTAGAGGCCTGGCCCAGAGTAGCCTAGTGAGTAAGAATTGTCCCCTAGTTCTGCCCAGGGAGAGCAGCAGGGGCAGGTGGTCCTAGCTCAATGCGCAGTCTCAAAGCAGGGCCGCCTCTCCCCTGAGAGGTCACCCTGGTGATATCTCATTACAGCCAGGCATGGAGAGTCCCCTGGGCTGTGGTTAGGTGCTATCAATGTCTTCTGAGACCTGCAGATGCTGGCTAAGGAGGTGACCACACTGTGAAGGGAGGGGCCATCTTCCGGCACTTTCTACAGAGAAACTGTCATCACTTGCAGGCCGCCAAGCTGGGGCTGGGCTGCTGTGTCAAATGGAGAGAGGCCCTGCTCCCAGTGGCTGAAGAGAAGACCAGCCGGACATTGGTTCTAAGCCAGATCTGGGCCTGGACCAGTTCTCCAAGCTGCCGGAGCCTCAGCCCCCACCCCTCCCCCAGAAGAGCTCCCTTCTGGCACATGGTAGAAAATGGAAAAAGCATAGCTCCCTGTTCCTCACCTTTATTTCGTTCTACATCTTCTAAAACTGGCACATAAATTACACACACTAAATGCACAAATCTTACTTATGTATTCTGCCTCTCAGCAACCACTCAGATCAGGATCCAGAGCATTTCCATCACCCCAGGGGTTCCTTCCTGTCCCTTCCAGTCAACATCCTCCCCCCCAGCCCAGCGGTAACTACTACCTGACTAACTACTATCATAGTATTGGTTCTTCCTGTTCTTAAACTTCATAAAAATGGAACCATCTAGTATATAGTCTTTCCGTATCCAGTTTCTTTCACTTGGCGTCGTGTTTTTGGGATTCATCCAAGTTTGCATGGATCAGTCATTTGTTCGTTTTCATTGCTGAGTAGCTTTCCACCGTATGGCTATATCACAATTTGGATTGTCTTGATAGACAGTTAATAGACATATGGGTTGTGTCTGATTTTTGGCTCTCACAAATAAAGCTTATGAACATTTTGTAGACATTTACATTTACTTCTCTTTGATAAACATCCAAGAGTGGAATTGCTGGGTGATTTGGGAGGTGAATGTTTCGTTTTACTAGAAAACGCCAAACCCTCCTCCAACGTCATTGTACCATTTTGCATTCTCTCCAGCAGCGAGAGTTCCACTTCTCCCACGTGCTTACCAACATGCGGTATTGCCCGTCTCTTTAACTTTAACCATTGGAGAGGGTGTGTTGTGGTATCTCCTTGGTTTTAATTTACATTTCCCTGATGAATAATGGGTTGAGAACATTTTTACGTGCTTATCGGCCATTTAGATACGCTCCTTTGTGAAGCTGCTGGTCAGTCAAGTCTTTTGCCCATTAAAAAATTTTTTTGCCAAAATAAATCGGCGTGATTATTACTTTTCTCATGGCAGCAATAAGAAAATTACTTGGAGTTATACTTTTTCCCTTCCAGATCATCAGCATGAAAACCTTAATTTTTCAAATAACTGGTAGAAAAAATAAGAAACAAAATTCAGTGTCGCAAAAATTTTCAAAGAAATTAAGTATCAAAAGTGAAGACACCATGTTTCTTCTATGATGACGAGAAGAAATAAGAGATAGATTAAACAAGATCCGACATTAAAAAATGTTAAGTATTTAACTGGGCAAAAGATCACAAGTTAATTAGAATGATTTTCAGACGGAGAGTACCGTTTATGCATTTCTTAGCTCCATTACAGTAGTTATATTTCCAGCAAAACCAACAGGAATTCGCAGGTACAAAGTCAGAAAATGGAATTTGGGCAAGCAACTCTTAACCTCACTTTTCTTTAATATCTATTCCACGCATATGTTGCAGGTGGGGAAGGTTAGGGCTCCTCAAGATGGTCCACAGATGGGCCCCATCAGTGAGTGGGCATTGGGCCCTGAAGGTCCCTCCCCTTTCGGCTTTCTGGGCTCTCTTTGCGGTTTTTCTTTTGCCATTTTTGCTAGCTCTGCTAAAACCTCTCATAATCCCACAAGGAAGGGCAGGTCATTCGTTTTCTTCTGCCGTTTTCCATCTTATGTTAATTTTTGTTGTTCTTCAGTACCATCTGGTCTGGGGCAACCTCTGACTGATAGCTCTGAATGCGTGCCTGTCCCGGGGCCCCTCCTCTGCAGGTGGTCTTCGTCATTCATACATCATTTTCCAGTCAACACAATGGCCAGTAGGTTAAGTCTGATTCTGTCTTCCCTATACTTTTATATCCTTTTTTCCAAGAGCCTCACTAGCTATCCAGTTGTCTTGGTTATATGACCTTAAATCAGTCAGTCTTTCCCTCCATCCCCCTGAGTCACGCTGCCTTCCACCAACAGGAGCTCATCTCACCAAGTGAAAAGCATCTCCCCTATTGGCTGAGGTCAGCCTCAACGTCAGACATGTGCTGTCTGGGAAGACTGTTGTGAGCTCGCCAAATGCCTGCTGTGCTGCTATAGCTGCATCCACACTTTGTGAAAATCCTTCAATCTCTCATTATGTTTCTCTAGGTGGATTCAATTCAATAGCGTGCCTGGTGTGTGCAGCGGTTAATTTTGTGTCAACTTGGCTGGGCCACAGTACCTAGATACTTGGTCAAATACTATTCTGGATGTTTCTGTAAGGGTGCTTTTAGATAATAGATAATATTTACATTTAAATGTATTTAAATATCTATATTTAAATTGGTGGATTTTGAATACAACAGATAGCACTCCATAATGTGGGTGGGCCTTATACAATCAGTTGAAGGCCTCACTAGAACAAAAGACTGACTTTCCCAGAGCAAGAAGGAATTCTGCCAGCAGGCTCCCTTCAGACGTGAACAGCAGCATCATCTCTTTCTGGGTCTCCAGCCTGAGGACCCATCCTTTAGATTTTGAGCTTGCCAGCCTCCATAATCATATGAGCCAATTCCTTAAAACAAAGGATTATTTGCTCTGTGTATTACTGGTTCTGTGTCTCTGGAGAATCCTGACTAATACACTTAGCAAATGTCATGGTAAGTCTGAAGTCCTGAGCCACAGAGCCTGCTGGTCCTTCTGGCTGCCGCTTGAAAAGAAAAGCAAACATCAACTGGCTTTAATTTTTAAAAGTTCTCAGGCCCCAAACTCTATATCTTCTTGGCAGCAACATGGCTGAGGGACCATCCTTTCTCCGTCAGTCAGGGGTGTTCTTCTCAGGTAGAAGGGCCCTTCCCAAGGCTGGAACAGCTCCTGCTTCCACTTGTATGGTTTCCCAAAAGCTGCCCCCTTTTGAAAATTTGTTTAAAGAGGGAATTGATTTAGGGGCATGCACTCAAAACCGCTGGCGTATAATGTGAAGGAATTCTGTGTATATTCTGGATTTGAGTCCTTGGGCAGATACAGGTAGTGAGGAGCTTCTCCTAGCCTGCAGTTGGACTTTTCTCTCTCTTAATGATGCCTTTTAATAAACAGAAGTTTTAATTTTGATGAAGTCATATTTATCTTTTAATTTTATTGTTACTGTTTTTTTGTGTGCCCTAAGAAATCTTTGCCCACCCCAATCCTCCCACCCTTTCTTCTAGAAGAATTATAGTTCTAGTTTTCACTCTTAGATTTATGATACATGTCAAGTTAATTTTAGTGTGTGGTGGGAGGAAGGGGTCAAGATTCTTTTTTTTTTTTCCATATGGATATCCAGTTTCTCCAGAAACTTTTATCGAAAAGAACTTCCTTTTCCCCTTTGAATTATTTTGGCACCTTTGTCAAAAATCACTTTGCCTGGGGGCTGGCCCCGTGGCCGAGTGGTTAAGTTCGCGCGCTCCGCTACAGGCGGCCCAGTGTTTCGTTGGTTCGAATCCTGGGCACGGACATGGCACTGCTCATCAGACCACGCTGAGGCAGCGTCCCACATGCCACAACTAGAAGAACCCACAACGAAGAATACACAACTATGTACCGGGGGGCTTTGGGGAGAAAAAGGAAAAAATAAAATCTTAAAAAAAAAGCTCTCTAGGTGAGCCACATACTAAAAGTCATAAAAATCCATTTAAAAAAAAAAAAAATCACTTTGCCTGTGGGTGTAGCCTAAGAGTCTTCTGGTGGGTGGCAGTGGGCACTGGGCCTGGAGCTGCCCTACCTGGACAAGAAGTCATCAGGCTTGTCCTGTGTCCATCCGTGTTTCAGGTGAACGGTCCCCCTAGTGCAAAGATGCCTGGCCATTGGTCATTTCCAGTTGCCTGTGTGAATCACTATTTGGAAGTCTTATGTCATAGTCAAGGCCTGGTTCTGTCACTGAATAGCTGAGGCATATCTCGACCTCTCCCTGCCTCCCTTTCCTCGATGGTAAAATGGCAAATGGCAATAAGTGATGTACGCGGTTGTTGTAGGATCAATGGGATAACAATGCAGTGAAAACACTGGTTATCGCCTCTTTCTTCCTCACCACTGTGAACTCCTTGAGAGCAGAGACCATGTCTTATTAATCTCTGCATCCAAGTGCCTGAAAGGATATCTGGCATATAGTAGGTGCTTATTAACTGGATGGAGAATGAACAGTATTCTTTTAGATAGGTTAGTTGGGACCATGTTTATGGCAACCTGACGGGATTTATTAATACCAAATTCAGTGGACATGCTAGTCTTCATCTTATTTGACACAATTGACCACTCCTCCTTCCTAATGCTCTTTATTCTTTGTGCTTCCAGAACACCATACACTCTTGGCTTACCTCCTACCACACTGGCTGCTCTCTCTTAGTCTTCTGGCCCCATCTGTTGCCTCTGCTCTAAGCGCTGCCCTGTTCGGAGTTCAGCCCAACAATTCTTTTCTTCTTTACGACACTGCCTCTCTTGGTGACCTCATCCACTTTCGTGGCTTTAAGTACTATCTATGTGCTCTTGACTCCTGAATTTCTATGTCCATCTGGAGTCCATATTCATGGACACCATGGTTTCCTCTACTTCAATTTTAACAGGCGTTTCAAACTCAAATTTGTCCCAAACAAAGCACAAGATTTTCCCAAGTCTGATTTTACCTCCCTCTTTCTTGTTTTGGCTTTTCAAATTTCTCAAGACAAAATCCTACAGGTCAGCCGTGGTTCTCTTTATCCTCACTCCCCACGTCCAGTTCTTCCTCAAGTCTAGCTTAACTCTACCTCTCAAACGATTTCTGGATGTATCCATTTCTTTCACTCTCACCAGCACCTCTCAAGTCCAGGTCATCCCCCTCTCTCACCTGGGCCGCTGCAATGGACTCTGGGCTGCTCTCTAAGCTTCCTTTTTTGAAGGATCTCATCATATCCCAGTCCCTGGGCAAAACCCTACCTTAACCTAAAGTCCAAACTCCTTGCCCTGGCCTACAGGTTCAGTGTGAAGAGTCCTTGCCTAACTTCTTGACTTCGTGGACAGATGGGTTTATCTATAGGGAAACCTGGTGGATAAAAACAGCATTCCTGACATCCAGGAGGCCCAGGCTTCTGTATAGTTAGGTAACATCTCAGAAGGTTCCAGAGGCATTCTCTTGAGTCTGGGTTTGTCAGCTCCTCCAGAAAATATCAGTGGAAATTGTATATATCTTGCAATTGAATATCTAAAGTATTAATTACGTAGAAAATACTGATGAGCAGAATCTACTAGTGGCCATAAAGGTGATTATAAAGCATAGTGACCCATAGTAGTGAGGAATGGTGACTTGACCATGAGAGAATGGTGACCCAGAGGTCAGGCTAAGTGGGGGTGACCTGGTAGTTGTAGTGAATGCTGGTGACCTGGCAGTCACGGGAAGTGGTGGTAATCCAATGGTCATGGTAAGTGGTGGTGGCCTGGCAGTCACCAGGAGTGGTCACAACCTGGCAGACATGGGGAGTGGTGTTGACCCAGCAGTTGTGGTGAGGCAGCGTGTTGAGTTGAGGAAAGCATGTGGGTCCTCTGGCCAGATTGGCCTGGGTTCAAATCCTTGCCCTGCCCCCTCCTACTGAGACCTGGAGCATGTGAGCTGCTGAGGCCCTCTGAGCTTCATCTGTAACATGGGGTGACACTGACCTTAGAAGTTTGCTGGAGTGGTTCTCTGACATAGCATCCTTTTCAGCACAGGGACAGAATGCAGCCAGTGCTCTCGTCCCCTTCTACAGATGCAAAGTCACTGGTTCCCCACGGATATTACAAAACAGGGGTGTGGTACAAAGCCGATGGGTTCCAGAAGCTTGGGCCCGTGGGGGCTCTGTCCCTTCTCCCCACCTCACGATAGTGTGGTTAATTCTAGAAAAGGCTTTGCAGAGGCACAAGATTTTCTGGCAAGAAGGAGACTGCTGCTTTAGATGGCTATGTCCAGGCGAGGCCAACTTAGTGACAAGATCTGGCACATTTGGTGCCAAGAACAGCCCTTAAATCTGGGCCCTTTCACACCAGCTGGGTTGGAAGTTCTGCTCAGGGAAGCAGAAAAAGGAAGGAGAGACTGAGCAGAACGTTGGAATCATTCTCTCGTGAGAACAAGATCTCCCACAGAGGGAAAACAGACAAATCTTAAACGTTAGGAAATTATAACAGAAAAGAAGCATGTCTTATAGATTATTTTTAAGTGATCAAAATGAAGACCATGGGATTTTTTTTTAAACAAACAAACAACTTAGGGAACAGTAATTAGCTTTGACATTGATGTAGTCGTAAGGAACTCTAGTTTGTGGTCAGACCTAGGTACTTTCCGCGCCCATGAACCACTGCACGGACTTCACTCGAGCAGAGCTCAATTTCAGATTCTCTAAACCAAAGAGAAAAGCCCCAAGTTGGGTTAACTGGCAGCCACATGCTATAGACAACCCAGATCTGAAAAACAAAAAAAGTGTGTGGAAACAACTGTGTTCTGGTGGTTTCTAACATAATTTTTCTCTCTTTCTCACAGTGACTTGCATAATCTTGCAGACACGTTGTCAGGCAGACTCCAGTTAAATGTATATATTTTGTGTGCACCTGTTTGCAGGCCAGATAGAGAATGGCCCTCTGACGGTAAAGTCTTGATATCTGCCATTGCTTTATTTGTTTTTGGAGTGGGTTTATTGCAGTATAATTGACATACAAAAAACTGCCCATATTTAAACTGTATAAATTTTCACATATGTATATATCCATGAAACCATTATGACAATCAATACAGTTAACATATCCATCAGCCCCCAAAAAACTTACCTCATGCACCTTTCTAATCTCTCTCCCAGGCCTCCCTTCCCTTTCCCCCTCCATCCCCACGTGTTTGTTTCATGTCACCAAAGATTTTCATTTTCTATAGTTTATATATATATTATACAGTACATAGGGGTTTTTTGGTTTGACTTCTTTCATTCGACATAATTATTTTTGAGATTTATCCACATTGCGTTTATTGATAAATCATTTCTTCCTATTTTTTTTTTGGCTGAGTAGCCCATTGTATGGATGTACCACCGTTTGGGTTGTTGCCCTTTTGTGACTATTACAAATAAAGTTGCTATGAACATTTGTGTACAAATCTTTGCATGGACATCTGCTTCCTTTCTCTTGGTATGGAGTGGCTGAGACATGTGGTAGGTGCATATTTACCTTTTTGAGAAATTTGAACTATTTTTCTAAAGTGATTGTATCATTTTACATTCCCACCATTTCCTCCACATCCTCACCAGTGCTTGGTGGGGTCAGTCTTTTTAATTTTAACCATTTGAAAATACGTGTATTAATATCACATTGTGGTTTTAATTTGCATTTCCTTAACAACTAATGATGTTGAGCATGTTTTCATGTGCTTACTCCTGTTCATATAACTTCCTTGGGGGAATGTCTGCTCTAATCCTTTGTCTTTCTATTTTTAATTGGGCTGTCTATTTTCTTATTATTGGGTTTTGAGAGTTCATTATATTGTCTAGATGTAAGCGCAGTATCAGATATATGGTTTGCAAAAATTTTCTCCCAATCCATGATTTGTCTTTTCATGCTCTTAATAGTGTCTTTTAAGAGCAGAAATTTTTAATTTTGATAAAGTCCAATTTATCAATTTATTTTTTACGGATTGTGTGCTTGGTGTCATATCTAAAAATTCTCTGCCTAATCCAGCATCACAAAGATTTTCTCCTATGTTTTCCTCTAAAGGTTTATAGTTTTAGATTTTACATTGATATCTATAACCCATCTTGAATTTTTTTATATGTTGCAAGTTGTGGGCTCAACTTCATTTTTTTTTCACATGGACATCCAATTGTTCCAGTGTCATTTGTTGAAAAGACTGTCTTTTTTTTCCATTGAATTGTTTTTGCCTCTTTGTCAAAAACCGGTTGTCCAAATGTGTGTGTGTGAATGAGTATTTCAGTTATATGTTACATAGAAATACAATGATATTTTATATTTTCCTGAGTCCTGCAACCTTGCTGAATTCACTTTTTAGTATCTTATTTGTAGATTCATGACAATTTGTATACACGTGATTGTGCCAACTGTGAATCCTTCTAGCTTATGCCATTTATTTCTTTTTCTTGCTCTATTGTGCTGGCTAGCACTTCTAGTACTATGTTGAATAGGAGTAGTGAGAGTAGACGTTCCTGTCTTGTCTTGAGAAAATTGTTTCACCATGAAATATGATATTAGCTGTCGGTTGTTCATAGCTTCCCTCAAATAGAATGAGAAGTGCTCTTCTATTCCTAGTTTTCTAAGATTTTTAAATCAAGAATGAGTGTTGGATTTTGTCAAATGTTTTTCTGTATCTATTGAGTTGATCGGATTTTTTTTGTAGTTAGTATAGTGACTTGCATTGATTGGGTTTTACATATCAAACAAATCTTGGGTTCTGGGATAAATCTCATTTGGTCATGATATTTTATCCTTTTTATATATTGTTGGATTGAATTTTCTCAGTTTTCTTTAGAAATGCTGCATTTTTGCTCATAAAGGTAACTGATCAGTAGTTTTCTATGTCTGGCTTTGAAGTCAGGGCAATTCCTGGGCTCATAAAATGAGCTGGATGCTTTCTCTTCTCTTCAGTTCTCTCAAAGAGTTTGTGAGGATTGTTACTCCTCCTCCCCTAATATTTGGTGGAGTTCCCTAGTGAAGCCATGTCAGACTGGAGTTTTCTTTATGGGTACATTTTAACTACAAATTCAATTTACTCCCCAGAGAAAGGTCTATTCAGGTTATTTCTCTCTTTTTGAGTGAGCTCTGGTAGTTTGTGTCTTTAAAGGAATTTGTCCATTTCATCTAAGTTTTCTAATTTATAGGCATAAAATTGTCTGTAATATTTCCTTATTATCATTTTACTATCTGTAAGATCTGAGTGATGTCCTCTCTATCATTCTTGATATTGATTAATTTATGTCTTGAATCATTTTTTTTCTCACCAGTCTGACTAGAGGTTTTGAAATTTTATTGGTCTACTTAAAGAAATAGCTTTTGGTTTTATTGATTCTTCCTTATTGTTTTTCTGCTTTCTGTTTCATTGACTTTTCACTTTGATCTTTGTTATTTTCCTTTTAATGCTTACTTGGGTTTAATTTGCTCTTTTCATCTAATTTTTTCAAGTGTATCTTGAGGTCATTGACTCAAGATCTTTCTTTTTTTTCTCAAACAGACATTTAGTGTTATAAACTTCCCCCTTAGTATTGCTGTAGTGGCATCTCACAAATGTTGATATAGTGTCTTCTCGTTTTCCTTATGTTGAAAATTACTTTTTTGTACCTTTTGATTTCTTATTTGACCCGTGGGTTATCGAGAATTGAATTCTTTACATTCCAAATATTTGGGAATTTTCCAGATGGCTTTCTGTTAATAATTTCTATTTTAATTGCAATTTGTTCAGAAAACAAACTTTGTATAACTTGAATCATTTTAAATTTAAAATCATTTTAAATTTATTAAGCATTGTTTCATGGTTCAGAATATATACCATCTTGGAAAATGTTCCCAGTGCCCTTGTAAAAAATGTATATTCTACTGTTTCTGGGTGAAGTGTTCTATAAATGCCAAGTAGGTCAGTTTTATCAATAGTATTGTTCAAGTTTTCATCCTAGCTGACCTTCTGATTACTTGTTCTATCAATTATTGAGAGAGAGGAATTGAAATCTCTAATTATAAATGTCTATTTGTCTATTTCTCTTTATGATTTTATCAATTTCTGCCTCATGTATTTTAAATCTCTATTATTAAGTGTAGAAACATTTAGGATTCTTATGTTCTTTTGGTAAATTGAGCCCTTTTCTTTTGAAATTTCCTTCTTTACCCTTGATGATATTCTTTGCTTGAAATCTACTTTTATATTAATATGGCCACTCCAGATTGTATATCCACATTGTATATCATTTCCCATCCTTTTTCTTTTGACCTATTTATTGCCTTATATTTAAAGTACTTTTCTTGTAAGGAATATATAGTTAGAACTGCCTTTTTAAAAAATTCAATTTAACAAACTCTGCCTTTTATTGGAGGTGTTTAGACCATTTACGTTTAATTACTGACATGGTTAGGTTTAATCCTGTCATCTTGCTTTTGTTTTCTTTTTAATTTATCCTATCTGTTTTTTTTTTTTTAATTTATCCTATCTGTTCTTTGCTCTACTTTTCCTCTTCTCTGCCTTCTTTTGAATTAACCAGGTATTTCTATGACTAAATTTTGTCCCTTTTTTTGTCTTATTTGCTGTAAGTCTGTTGTGTTATTTTAGCATTTCGTAGCATTTATAGAATACATCTTTAACTTATCGTAGCCTACTTTCAAGTGATATTATACCACTTCACATATAGTGTAAGAAGCTTACAACAGTACCCTCTCCTTTCTCCCCTCCTGGCCTTGATGTTGTTCTCGTCATTCACTTTACTTAAACGTATGTTATAAACATTACTCTGCCACATTATTATTTTTGTTTACACCATTGATTATGTTTTACAGTCATGCCAACTTTTCTTTTTCTTTACTTCCTGAGGTCCTGAAGTCTTCTGTTATCACTTCCTTTCTGCTTAGAGCACTTCCTGTAGTCGTTCCTTAAGAGTAGGTCTTCTGGTGACGTAGTCTCTTAGTTTCCCTTCATCTGAGAATGTCTTTATTTTACCTCCCTTCCTAATGGGTAATTTGACTTTCCATTTCCAGTTCATCATATAAGGAATTTGGAAGTCATTACTCCGTCCTAACAACAAGCAAAAAGAGGAAGAAACTGAAAAATCAACCACTCTCTTCAGATCTGTCAGAGAAACAAAGTCACAGGGCAAACCACTGCTCCCTAGGTTCGACAGGCAGACAGGCAAATACAGCAAATCACATCTTATGGGAGCAGAAACTGCCACAGGAGCAGAAACCTCTGTGGGAAACAGTGCCGGGGTAGGAAAACCGGAGTTGTAATTGATGAATTGCTGGAGGCACAATCTGGAATTCAAAAACTCCGGGAGACCCAGTCTTGGGTGGCCCTTGTCTTTTGAGAGTGTTATCTCCAGGAGCTCAACCACATTCTCACAGTGAATATCAGAGAAAAATCCCCTTGTTCTTCTGGCAGGGGGAGGGGGAAATGAGCTTTTTGAAATAAGCCAGAGCATTCTGTTCTTCTTAACAAGGTCACCCTCAAGAGAAACTATTTTACCAGAGCCTAAATTATTAGAATTTTATCAGAGCCTAACCAACCTGGGAGAAGGGCACTAACCTAACTCCAGTCCACTCTAGCCGTCCCGTCCCACCTAAGAGGGGAGAGGGACTGAGAAAGGCTTGTGAAGCTCATGGTTCAGAGGCACAGGCTCACTAGAAGACTGAGACCTAACAAGAGGACTGTAGAAGCATTCTTACCATCACTTTGCTAAAGGCCTGTTTACCTCAACTGCTTTTATCCAGTACATCATGTCTGGCTATCAAGGAGAAATTACAATGCATACTAAAAGGCCAAAAGAAACGCACTGTGAAGAGACTGAGTAAGCATCAGAACCAGACTCAGAAACGGCAAGAATAGTTTTGCTAGATATTGAATTCAGAGTTGACATTTATTTTCTATCAGTGCTTGTAAAATGCAGCGCCGCTTCTTTCTGGCTTCCGTGTTCTCAGATGAGAAATGACTATCATTTGAATGGTTTGATAAGTAAGTCTTTGAACAGTTTTTTTCTTTGTCTTTAATTTTAAGAAATTGACTGTAATTTGTTTTAGTGTGGGTTTATTTGGGTTTATCCTGTTTGGAATCTGTTCTTCTTCTTTTTTTGTTTTGTGAGGAAGACTGTTGCTGAGCTAACATCTGTGCCAGTCTTCTTCTGCTTTATGTGGGATGCCGCTGCAGCGTGGCTTGACGAACAGTGCTAGGTCCATGCCTGGGATCTGAACCTGCGAACCCTGGGCCACTGAAGTGGAGTGAGTGAACTTAACCGTTACACTACCGGGCTGGCCCCTGTTCTATGTTTTAAATCTGTAGGTTTATGCCTTTTGCCAAATTTGGGAAATTTTTAACCTTTATTTATTTGAATATTTTTTCAGCTCCATACTGTCTCTCCTCTCCTCTGGGACTCTCATGATACCAATGTTAGATCTTTTGTCATCATCCCACAGATCTCTCAGATTCTATTCTTTTTTTCCCAGTCTAGTTTCGTTCTATTATTAAATCAGGTACTTTCTAATTATCTGTCTTAAACTTCACTGATTTATTCTTTGTTGTCTCCAAACTACTCTTGAGCCCATCCTTTGAGTTTTCATTTCAGTTACTGTATTTTTCAGTTTTATAATTTCAAACATTTTTTTAATATCTTATATTCCTTTGCTTAGATTTTCTATTTTTTCTTTTGTTTCAAGAATGTTTTAAATTGCTCATGAAATGCATTTTATGATTGCTACTTTAACATACTCTCCAGAATATGCCGACATCTGAGTCGTCTTGGTGTTGGCATTTGTTGACTGCCTTTTCTCATTCAAGTTGTGATTGTCCTGGTTCTTCATATGATAAGTGATTTTTTATTACATCCTGGACATTTTCACAGCTATGCTGTGTGACTCTGGATCCTAGCTAACCTTCTTTTTTAGCAGGCAGCCACTGTGTTTAGGAATAGTGCATAGGTTCCAGAAGGGATGGATGTTCAATTCCCCCTCGGCCCAGATGGTACCTTCCTAATGAAAATAGGGCATCAGCTCACATCCTCTTGTTGCCACTGAGTGGGATGTAAGCTCAGCCCCCTTAGGCCCTGTTGACCTCGTGTTCCTCACACAGCCTTATTCTGCCTCGTTGCTGCCAGGCAGGGATGGAAGCTCAGCTTCTCTCTGGGCGCTGCTGACGTGGGGGATAGGAAAGCAGAGTGCTAACTAGCCAACCACACTGCCTGAGTCAGTCTTGATGCCAGGTGAGGGGTGGAGGCTCACGGGCTACCGAACCCTGCAAGTGAGACCCCAGGGGGGTACTTGGAGCAGTGCCTGCTTCTGCCACCCAGGGAGCGAACATAAGCTCCCCCTCCGCCTGGTGGAATGGAGTACTTTGCGCAGGAGCCGAGGAGGAGGTTGGAAGGCCACAGGGGTTCCCCTGGTGGTTGGCTGGCGTAGGGCAAATATAATCAACCAAGAGTTTCTGTTATTGTCGCCCTTACCTGGCTCCTTGGTTGGGGGAAGCAGGCTTTACTTGGAGCCTTTTTGGTCTACGCTGTTGACAGTTTTGAGTTACAGGTACCCCACACAAGATGCTAGGAGACAAAACGAACAAACACAAATTTTAAAAAACCAAACAGGGAACCCACTGCTGTGTTGATTCTTTACCCCTTCCAGAGTCTTCTTGTGTTGGCTGTGTTATGTTATGTCCGGGGATGTTTCAGTTGTCAGAGGATAGGACCTGGGAGGCATGAGGCCACCCCCTCTCAGCCGGACCTGGATGGCCTCAGTGATCTCTTAAAGACATGGAATAATAAGATAAAGTTCCTATGTATTTACTCACCTGCTTACCATTGCTGGTGCTCTTTATTCCTTTGTGCAGATCCATATTTCCCTGTGATGTCATTTTCTTTCTCCCTGAAGGACTTCCTTTACCGTTTCTTATAGTGTGAATTTGCTGCTGAAGAATTCTTTCACCTTTTGTATGTCTGCAAAAGTCTTCATTTCATCTGCATTTTTTGAAAGATATTTTTAGATATTAAATTCTAGTTTGACAGTTTTTTCCTTTGAGAATATTACAGCAGATATACTTTCATACGACATTATTATGGGAATAATGTGAAGATAAAAGTCTCCTATGGAATTTTATAAACAATCACAGATACATAAAACAAGCAAAATTTATACCTAGAAGGAAGCAAAATTTTAACTATTTTTCCCTTTGTGTGGTGGGACTATTAATTGTCCATTTTCTTTCTGTTTTTCTAGGTTTTTTTCCCCCTCAACATTTTCTCTAACATGTATAGCTCTTATAATGGAAATAGTTTTACTCTATTGAAACACAATGAACAGAAGTTCTGGGACAGGCATCTCCTTGACTGTGGTGAAAAGTCAGAACAATCGTTGGCTCAGGGGAAGTGAGGTGGAGACTGTGCCGGGGCACAAGGGCACTTTTTTGGGTGATGGGAATGTTTTGTATCTTGATAGGGTGCGGGTTACACAGACACATCTATTTTCCAAAATTTTAATGTTACGATTTGTACATTCCACTGTATATAAATTTTGCCTCAAAACCTAAAAGAACTATTTGTAAGTTAATTTGATTGAGGTGGGGGTGGAAGATAGGTGAGGTGAAGATAAACCAGAATGGCGGAACGTGGACAACGGGGGACGCTGGTGGCAGGTGCATGGGGTTCATTAGAGTCTTCTGCTGACTTTGTACACGTTTGAAGTTTTCACGACACAAAGTGAAAACACATGCACAGTCTCTCCGATCTAGAGAAGATGCTGACCACTTTCTTCATTTCCGGGAAAGACAAAAACAAGGAGGAAACGAGAATAAATTGTTATAATTATGAGAGAGTGGATGTCACTTAACCAGGAGGATAGCTCATCACAGGGAAACCTTCCCATGCAAGGAGTGTCTTAGTGCCCAGTCATCTTTACATTTCATCTTTATTGGTCTTAATGGCAAAAATAATATGAACTCAATGTAAAATCATCACATATTAGAGGAACGCAGAATTTAGAAAATGAGTTTCTTCTATATTCACAGCTCTAGAGATCATTGTTCCCAATGGTTAACAAGCCATTCAGATTTGTGTGTGTGTGCATGTGGTGTGTGTGGATGTGCATGAGGTGTGTGTGCATGTGGGGTGTGTGTGTACACGTAATGTGTGTATGTGCATTTGGTGTGTGTGTATGCACATGAATGTGAGTGCATGTGGGGGGGGGTGTGCATGTGGGGTGTGTGTATGTGCATGAGGTGTGTGTGTGCATGTGTATGCACCTGAAGTGTGTGTTTGCATGTGGTGTCTGTGCATGTGGTGTGTATGTATGCACATGAAGTGTGTGTGTATGCACTTGAAGTGTGTGTGTGCATGTGGTGTCTGTGCATGTGGTGTGTGTGTGTGTATGCACATGAAGAGTGTGTGTACATGTGGTGTGTGTGTATGTGCATGAGTTGTGTGTGTGCACGTGGGGGGGTTGTTGACAGAACTGGCATCAGAGAGCACGTCTTACTCTGCTGCTTCCTCTTTCTCCCTTAAGCGTCTACTTGGAGATCTTTATAAAACAGAATAAACAGCTGTTAAGAAGCAGAAGGTAAAATCAGATGAAAAGGAGGATTTTTCGTCTTTGGATTCCAAGACTATGCCAATTTTATCCATATTTTAACATCTGGCATGATCTTAAAAATGGATTTTTACCTCCACACATAATTTTACATGAGTATTATGCTTTTTATCTAAGTGCAAAACAACCCGACAGCAGCGAAAACAGCCCCGCCAGCGAGCCGCTGAAGTGGGGCGGGCGCCGGGCCCTGCCGCCTCTGGCGCGCAGATGGCAGCTGGCTGGGCCTGAGGGCTGCGTGGCGGAATGACTCAGCACAGCGGCGGCCCGGGGAGCGCAGAGGCTGACCAAGAAGAACTGCCGTCAGGAGGAACATTCTTTTCAGCTGGCTAATTGCTCTTTTAAGATAATGAAAGTGTTTTAGGTTCCTCTTTGTCCATATGCAAATAAACTGGTGAGTCAAATTCACTCCCAGTGCAAACAAGAGCGTGGAACACACACGAGTAGATGAAATGGTTTCCCCTTCATTTTGCATATCTTCTTGTCTGCACCTAACTCTAAAAGATATTTGCCTTCACCTGATTTACATCCAGATTCTTTTGTATCCTACAAGACTTGGCTCTAAGGAGCTCACAGTGTCTCCATCCATGCTTTCTGATTGATTGATAAATCATTTCAGAAAATGTTTTGACGTTTCTCAGAGGGAGTTATAGTCACACGTGGTGAGTTCTGACAATGTCAGATCCAGTTGAGACCATGTTACTGCAAGCTAATGCTTCGTTTGCATAAAGCCTCGCACATTCACTCATTCATCCATCCATTTATTCAGCTAACTCTTACTACAGGAAGTTCTGATGCCAGGCTCTGGGCTACGTGTGTGCCCTATACACCTAGCCTCGTGACTCCTTCAACTCAAGCCTGCTCTCTGAAGCCACAGTCATGAACACATCTCAAAGCCACGCTCCACGTCCTTCCTCCTGGAGGACTAGGATGCCTTCTCCAGGTCCCCCAAGCCCAGGCATGGTGGCTGTCATTGCCCACGGCAGCCTCAAAGCCCGTGCCCATGCCTTCTCCTTTGCCTCCTTCCTCACCAGTTCCTTGGAGCCTCTTCAGAGTTGATGTCGTCGCTTTCTCAGGTTCTCCCTGGCGTCCTAAGGGGCCCAGGCCAGATATGTTCAGAGGTTGCTCATTTCAGAGCCAGAGGCTTCTCAAACAGTATGTGAGGTCCCCAAACTTTCTCCAATTAAGATCAGCCTGTCACTTCCCCAGACTTCTCTAAGATCCCAAGAAAACGCAGTGCAGCAATGGCCAGCCCTTGCTTTTGTGCCACCCTGCACACTGACCTGTCCAAACAAAGCAGAACCCGGTCCCCAGGAAGTCAGGCCACCCTGCCCTTCCCGGAAGGCTCCTTCCTGCCCACCTGGGGAGGGCTCCCAGTTGTCTTTTTGATCTCCACTTGGCAACTCCCAAGTCTCTAAAAAACATATTTTTATTGTAATATCACACTAAACTAAATTTGCAAAAGAAAAAATAATCTCCTATCCCTCCCAGACACAGAAACAAGCACAGGTCTCCTTTTGGTGGATTACTCAGGCTCCCCTCTCCTGCGAAGGGTGTTTCACTCACTTGTCACCCTTATATACACGCAGTGTTGTGTCTTGTTGTCACAAGCACTCCTCCATGTTGCTACCTTGCTCTCACACATCATTTCGATACATAACGCAATATTAAAACATTTGTCATGAGCTATAATCTGAGCACTTGATATGTCTATCAAAATCACAATTAACACTGACGAAACTTTCCTCCATTTCTTGGATTATTTTCTTTGCAGAGAGGGTCGTGAACTCCTGCAATTCTTGACACATAATGATAAATTGCCCTCCACGGGAGATTGTACAAATATATACAGTCAAGAGCAATGGGTGAAGATAGCAGGTTTACCATATCCTTGCCAACGTTAGGAATTGTCATTAAAATGTTAATTTTTGTTAATGTATTAGGCGAAAACGTGGTTCATTGATATTTCCATTTGATTACTAATGCAAACGTTGAATTCGTTTCTGCAGACTAGTTAAATCATCATAGCTTTAAGCGAGTTAAGTGCTCTGCTGTCTTCTCCTCTGGTTTCTATTCCTTTGAAAGCTATTTTTCATAGAACTTTTGCAAGCTCACCACCTCTAGCCCATGATGCCAAGCGCGCCATGCTTCATAGAGCCTTGGCACGCTTGTCACTTCCAATCACTGATGCCAGGAGTGCCATGCTTTGTAAACCTGGCTTTATTTTTATTTTGAAGTGGCTCCCCGCTCTCTCAACGAGGACGTGGTGAGGGTTCTATCCTATCATGGTGAATGAGCATCCATCTTTTTGTCTTGAGAAATTGGCCTGTCGTGCTGGACTTGGCACCAGGTGCCACCTCCTTCTTGGCTGCCCTCTTGGTGACACCTGTACCTGGAGTGCCCAGTAGGCACTAGTGTGGGAAGTATTTGATCTGCTGGACTGTGTTTGGTCACAGGTCAGTGGCATTTAAGGAGTAGCCTAGCAGCGAGGCCCTTCGGGGGTTGGTGGCCTCACCAAAGAAGGTTCTAAACCACTCATCCCCTCCAACTGCCACCGCAGCATCACGCTTAGCCCCTCGGTGCTGAGAAAGTAAGCCAAGAGGGGGCCAGAGCCTCTCTAATTCAAGCATCATGGGGCAGAAGGGGTGGGATCTCCGCACACAAAATGTGCCCCCTATCTCGAAGTAGAGCCAAATGCACTTTGTGTGTGCAATCAACAAACATTCATGCTGTCTAGGCTCCCACCAACTACCTTCACAGCAGGACAGCCCCTTCCAGCAGAAGCACCTTCACTGGCTGGGGCAGCAGCTTCCTTGAGCAGAGTCCTGGGAGACAGAATAAGGGAAATACCATCTTCCCTGATCAGGAAGAAAGGCTGCACACCCCGCAAATGGCCTTTGCCTGTAGAAGTCACTCGGCCACACTGTGGCTCCCTTGGACCTTAGGGATACCTTGTGGGGCCCCTTGTCTCTCCTTCCCACACACTGGCAAGGTTGGTGCTGAGACGTCATGAGCTGGGAAGTCTGAGATTTCCCTGCTTTCTTTACCAGACTTTATTGAATGCCTGCCATGCGTTGACTCCAGAGAGATGAAGCCGACTTAGACTCAGCCTGTCCTCTAGGAATTCACAGATAACAAGGTCCGTGATCAGAGTAACGTGGGCTGAGGGGTCTGCTGTCGAGGCACAGGACTCCAGCTAGAGTGGGGTCAGACAATTTTCCCAGAAGACATGGAGCCTAAGCTGAATTTTGAAGCTGGAGAGAGAATTTGAATTACTCTAAATTATAAAAGGCTCTGTGTGCTTGAAATGTTATCTTGAAAGCCCAGAGCCACAGAAAAGATCTCAAGCAGGCCAGGGGAACGAGGGCGTGGGCAACTTTGCCTTTAGGAAAGATCCTCTGGCAGCCATATTGGGTATAGATTAGAAGATGGGAAGGCCAAGGGCTGTGGTCTTATCCCGAGGAAGAAGTGATGAGTGTCTGTGCCCAAGCAGGACCAGTGGTGTGGGAGGATGGAGTGGCTTTGAGAGATATCAAAGAGAAGATGCTGCCCAGCTTGGATGTGGTGGGGTGAAAGAGAGCTTCCTGGTTTAGGCAATGGACACATATTTGAGGGAAAGAGGGTGAGTTCAGTTTCGTTTGTGTTGAATTCTAGACACTGAAGAGACAGTCAAGCGTTGTCCTGAGTTGCCCAGAGTCGAGGACAATGACCCAAGACTCTATAGCAACATTTAAGAGGTAGTTAAGTCCATGGGTAGGTGGGACCCCCAAGGGTCTGCTTATGGCAGAGGTGAGTCCTAAGGCCAGAGAGGAGGTCACTGATGTCTAAGAGGGTAACAGGAGAAAAGGATGGCGCCAAAGAGATTGAGAAGCCCTGACCAGAGCGGTTGGACATAAAAGAGTTTCTGGAAGGAGGTGTCTACTGTGTCAAATGTTGCAAGCAGGTTAGGTAAGAAAAAGATCAGGAAGCGTCTACTGGTTGGGACAAAGGAGAAACAATGAGTATCAGTCCCTGTTCCAGGAAGCTTGGCTGAGAAAATAAGCCAGGCTAAGAGGGCAATACGAGGTCAAGAGAGAGGTTGTGTCAAGATGGGTGACTTCAGTGCATGGAGATGCATAGAGGATTTCTTTAAATTGCAATTTACGGAAGTATAGCCACCTTTACGTCTTTCAGGGGAGTGGCTGGTTCCTTTTACTTGACACAGCAACTTCTGAAGCCTGCTTGGCTCTGGAGAATGAGCCTTCTTCCATCTGTGTGTGGAACGAGAGAGCAGGACAGAAGGAGAGGTGTTCGCCAAGAACACTCAACAGGAGCAGTTGAAGAAGGACCAGGGAGGAAGGAAGAGTGAGCAGCAAGGAGGAGGGACTGAAAAGAGAGAGGACCCCAGAAGCATGCCTGGAGGAAAAGGGGGGATGAGGAGAACTGCCAGAGGCAGCCAGGCCAGGGCTGGGCAGACAGGGTTGACTAGGATCCACCTGAATTTACCTGCTTGGCCAGGTAGCCTCAAACCTCAGTGAAAGTCAGTGGTGCCCAATCACTTTTTGAGAGTAGAGTTCGGAAGTCTTAATTAGGGATGCGGAGAGGGGGAGATCTTAGATCAATGTGGGGAGAAGAGAAGGAAACAGCCATGAGAATTGGAATGTGAATGAGGGGGAGAATTCAGCAGGAGGTTGCCAGGTGGCAGGTGACAGTGTTCCCTGGGCACTCAGTCAGTGCTGGGGTGTTGGGGTCAGTTTCCTGCCGACCGGGAGGAGGGTCCAGCCCGTTTTCTAGACTGTAATAGGAATGAGGCTGGCAGGTTTGGGTGCCCCAGGAACCTGATCCTTGACTTCTGGAGAGAAAGACCCAGAAAAGAAGGAAAGGTGGGAGAAATAGGTCAATATGCCAAATAACCAATTACTATTTCCCAGAAGCCAATTAGCTGAAAACCAATTTGTTGAAAATCAATTTGCTAAAGAACCAATTTCCCTGAATGAGTGATCCCTGGAATTCACCCAAAAGTTGTTTTGGTTAATTACTTTTAAAAATTATAGCAATTTGTGTGCTACGGTTTCTACAGCACTGAAGGTTTTCCCAGAGGTTTGGTTCTCTATTTCACTTATGATCAGCAGTTTCATTTGATTCACAAGTTGTCAGGTAAGTTTTCACCAGACGTTTTGCCATGGATTTCTCAGTCTGTCTCTGGTAAATGTCAGCTTTGTGTAAGTTTCCATATTTCAGGAACAGGGCTCTTCTTGAATGCACGTTATTTTTTTGGTGCCAATTGATGGGTTTTCCCTCAACTGCATTTACTGTCAACTCTAATTTTAGAGACTTGTGCCTAAATCGAACTATAGCTCCCACTTTGGGATTTTGCCACTGGGGACGTTGTCATGGATATGTGAAAATTAACTTGCAGAAGAAACTTTTATTTGGCTGACTGCCAAACCACTTTGAAAAAATAGAGAAGATGCAAATTGGTGTAAAATTACACTCAAAGGGCAAAACCATCTTTTCTGCAAGCCAAAGATTAAAATTTAAGAAGGCTCATGCATTAACAAAACCTTCATAAGTAAATTTTCAGAAGTACTCAGCCTCAGAAATGCAAATCACATATCCATAAATCCAACAGAAAATGGTGGTGGAGAAACCAAAAGTAAAACTTCTAAACTAGATAAAAAGCAGAGGCCAAAATGTTGAAAAATATCATCAACGGCGTTTGAAACTTCCTACACAACACGTATTATTACACAATTTGTGGATAATTAATAGAAATAAGTGTTTGGTGTCTTGGTGGTGTGTGGAATCAGTCACTTGGCAAATTGATTCTTAACACGTTGGCTTCTGGAATTGGTCACTGTGAGGTCTGGCGTTTGACAAATTGTCTTTCAGCAAATGGCTCTGTTTCTGAAGAGCGAGAGAGAAGCTGATGGAGAGAATACCTCGTTCTGAAAAGGAGAGGGATGTGATCCAAAGATTTAGATTCTGCTGGGAAGGATAGGAAGGAGGACAGTAAGGTTGTGCACAGAGACGCGCAGGAGAGGAGTTAGCTCCAGAGGCCCGGAGGGCATGGCCTTTTGCTGAGAGGGGTGAGGACATCTAAGGACAGATGGCCTGGAAGACGGAGCGCCTGAGGCCACAGATGTATCAGTTCACTGGGTGCTGGGGCGCTGGTCCAGCTGGGGCGCCGCCCGTGAAGCTCAGCCACATGCTGGTGTGATTTTCTTCATCAGTGCTCCACATCCTGGGGGTGACCAGCTGGGTGGCTCTTGGGGTTTGGGGTTTTTCTGGGCAGGTGCTATGGGAAGACAAGGGAGAAAGAGATCCGAGAATGATGGAGTGATGCGCCAGAGATGAGAACTCCCAGCAGACAGGATGGTCATGAACAATTCTGGGGAGCGAGCGTGTGGGGAGATCGTAGTGTGGCCAGGCCTGGGGCCCGTGCAGCGCAGGAGGAGGTCAGCTGGGAGAGAACGCAGGGACGAGCTGGGGAAGAGCAGGGTGGGTGAGAAAACTGGGAAGAGTTCCAACTTGCAAGGTGGAGCAGTGCTGGGGGCGCGAGGTTCTCCTGTGGCCTTGGGGGGTACTGCAGCAAGGGGCGGTGGGGAAGGGCCTGGGGATCAGGTCTGGGGACACGGGAGGCCATGGTGTTGGCCTAGTCAACCACACAGACCTGAAGTTGCCAGGGATAAGAACATGAAAGAATGGTTAGTGCTATTCTCAGGCCCAACCCCACTCATTCCTCTCCACATCTCCACAAGACGCACACTCACACCGCCGCCACCACCGCCTCTGCTGCGGCTGCCACCACCACCAATAACTCTTCTCCCGCAGAGAAAAAAGGGCTTTAAACCCTCCCCCTGGTCTCCAGTCTCCCCATCCCTATGTCCTTCCTCCCTGTCCCTGCCAGGATGGCAATTAACACAGTCACGACTCTGGAACCCTGCTCGGTTTCTGGGCAGACATGGCCATTCATCCATGAGAGAAGGATAAAATTAATCTATTTCTGTCTTTGTGCTGCCCAGTGTGTCTTTCCTCCCTCTCCCGGGGGACAGCACCCCTGCTCCCCGCACAACTCAAGTTCCGTCCCAGCTTTCACTCTGTCTGCCCTCGAGGCAGCGGCCCCCCTCCCTAGGCGACCGGGTGCCGCTGGGGAGCCTCTGACCCACAGCATCTCCTCATCCTCTCTCCTCTGAGCTCAGCCACAGCCTGTGGCACGCAGTGGAAAGCCCTATTAAAATGCTAATACAGCGTCTGGAAGGGGTAAAGCATCAAGACAGCACTGAACGTTCAACTCCAAGGCTTCCTCCTGCTTTGACCAGCCTGGAGGGGCAACGCTCACAGGGAGGGCACCACATGCAGAATGACATTTCTAACCGTCCTTCACCTGCTCTGATCCATGTGTGGGCTCTACTCTCATGCTGAAGGCCAGGCACCACCCAGGCTCACGGGGCCTCAGGGATCTTGCAGCGGCTGCTCCTCAGTCTCAGGAGAACAGTCCTAAGTGGTGCCAGCTCCAGGATTGCAGGCAGCTGAGTGGTTTTCAGCACCTTGAACCCTCACCCCCTGCCCAGCATGGCCCACCCCTCCACCACCACCAGCCCAGCTAACACTTCTTATACCTCAGGGCCCAGTGTCTAGCCTGCTATCAAGATACACCGCACCTTCCTACGGTCATTGGTTTATCATATACCTCCTCTCCAGGCCTCTGAGAGATGGGGACACACCCACCCCTGTGCACCACTCAAATCTAGCACAATAAAACTGGCTGAATTAGTGATTTCAAAAGTGATTTTGAGACTTCTGCTTCTAGAAAAATGGAGGAGATGTATTTTTCCCTATTCTCCCTGCTAAGTACAACTAAAAACCCTGGACATTACACAAAACAAACATAAGAAGACTCGGAAAGGTATAGAGAAACAGACAGACTGACTAGGACCTCAGCACCCCAAGATCCTCCCCCACTGGGTTGCTGTCACAGAAGGCCAAGTGGAGAGTCTGGACTTGGGACTTTGATGCTGGCAGGACAATAACAAGGTGCTGACCTCCTTCTGCAGTAGTGTAAGTAGAGAAGACATGGGGGAGATTGGACATTGACCCTCTGATGAGGAAGAGGCATCCAAATTATGTGGAGCAAAAGTAACAGAACTGAAAAGAGAAATGGACAAATTCACAATTACAGGTGGATACTTCAATACCCTTCTCTCTACAGCTGATAGAAAAACCGGACAGAAAATCTGCAAGGATATAAAAGAATTTGATGACACCCTCAACCAACAGAGTCGAATTGGCATTTATAGAATATTCTACCTGAAACCAGCAGAATACACATTCTTGTCAGGTGCTCATGGATCGTATACCAAGATACATTGTATCTTGGGCCATAAAACAAACCTCAGCAAATGTAAAAGAATTGAAATCATATAGAGGGTGTTCTCTGACTACAATGAAATCAAATTAGAAATCAATAACAGAAATATAACAGAAAAATCTCAAATACTTAGAAACTAAAAAACTCACTTCCAAATAATCCATGGTTCAAAGAGGAAGTCTCAAGGGAAACAGCAACTGAAATGAATGAAAATTAAAATGCAATACATCAAAATTTGTGGAATACATTAAAGCAGTACTGAGAGGAAAATTTATACCATTAATGCTTTCATGAGAAAAGAAGAAAATTTTCAAATCAATAATCTAAGCTCTCACCTCAAAAAACTAGAAACAGAAGAACAAAATAATTCCAAAGCAAGACGAAGGAAGAAAATAAAAAGGTATGAACAGAAAGCAGTGAAAATTAAAACAAACAAAAAAATAGAGGCAAACCATGAAACAAAAGCTGGTCCTTAAAAAAATCAATAAAATTGACAAACCTCTAGCAAGATTGACCAAAAAAAAGGGAGAAAAGATATAAATTATCAATATCAGGAATGAAATAGGGGACATCACTACAGACCCTGCAGATACCAGAAAGTTAATAAGAAGATACTATGAATAACTCTACATATATAAATTTGGCAACTTATGTGAAATGGAGTAAATCCTTGAAAAGCACAAGCTACCACAACTCATCAACATGAAATAGATAATTTGAACAGCTTTATAACTATCAAGGAAATTTAATTCATTATTTTAAAAGTCCATAGAAAGAAATTTCCAGGCTCAGAGGGTTTTACTGGGAATTCTACCAAATGATTAAAGAATTAACACCAGTTTTACGGTGTCACCCAGAAATTGGTGGACAAAGGAAGGGACACTTCCTAATTCACTTTATGAGGTCAGTAGTATCCTGATACTAAAACCAGAAAAAAAAACTGCAAAAAATTACAGTCCAATATCCCTCATGAATATAGATACAAAAATTCTTAAGGAAATATTACTGAACAGAATTCAGCACTATACTGGCACCGGCCCCATGGCTGAGTGGTTAAGTTCACACGCTCTGCTGCAGCGGCCCGGTGTTTCGTTGGTTCGGATCCTGGGCGCAGACATGGCACTGCTCATCAGGCCACGTTGAGGCAGTGTCCCACATGCCACAACGAGAAGGACCCACAACTAAAATATACAGCTATGTACTGGGGGAATTTGGGGAGAAAAGGCAGAAAGAAAAAAAAATAGATTGGCAACAGTTGTTAGCTCAGGTGCCAATCTTTAAAAAAAAAAAAAAAAGAATTCAGCACTATAAAAAGGAATAATACTCCATGATTAAGTACTTTTTATCCCAGGGGTGCAAGACTGGTTCAGTACGCTCAACTCGATCAAAGAAATCCACCATATTAAAAGGCCTAAAGAACAATAATCACAAGGTCATTTCAATCGATGCAGATAAGACAAACACAAAATTCAATACCTATTCATGATAAAAACTCCCAAAAAATAGGAATGAAAGGAAACTTCCTTGACTTGATAAAAACATCTACAAAAAACTTACTGCTAACATCATACTTAGCAATGAAAAACTTAGCGCTTTTCCCCTAAAGGCCGGGCTAATTAATAGTCGTGGAAGTTCTAGCCAGTGCAATAAAGAAAGAAAGGGAAATAAAAGACGTGTACTTTAGAAAAGAAGAAATAAAACTGTCCTTATTTGCATATTACATCCAGGTATGCATAGAAAATCCCAAGGAATTTACCAAAAAACTCTTAGAACTAATAAGTGAGTTCAGTCAAATCAAGGATTAACATAACAGGAATCAATTGTATGTCTATATGCTAGAAATGAACACTTGGAAACCAAGATCAAAAATAGAATACCACTGGGGCTGGCCCAGTGGCGTAGTGGTTAAGTTCGCGTGCTCCACTTCAGTGGCCTGGGGTTCGCAGGTTCCAATCCCAAGCACAGACATACACACTGCTCATCAAGCCATGCTGTGGTGGCATCCCACATACAAAATAGAGGAAGATGGGCACAGATGTTAGCTCGGGGACAATCTTCCACACTCCAAGAAAAAGAATACCATTTATAAGCACACACAAAAATAAAAAGAAAAGAAATACTTTGGTGCAAATCTGGGAAAACATGTACAGGACTTGTATGCAGAAAACTACACAACGCTGATCAAAGACGATATAAATAGAGAGACATATCTCAGTCATGGATTGGAACACTCAAAATAGTAAAGATGTCAGTTCTCCCTAGAATAATATACAGTTTTAACAAAATGACCAGCAACATTTTCTGTAACTACAGATAAGATTATTCTAAAATGCATATGGAAAGTCCAAGGAACTAAAATAACTAAAGCTATTCTGAAGAAGAAAAATAAAGTGAGAAGAAACTTTCTACCCAAAGTTAAGGCACTCTCTGTAGTAACAGTGATCAAGACAGCATGCTGTTGGCAGAGAGAGACACATAGATCAATGGAATAGAAAATAGAAGCCAAAAATGGACCCACAAAGTAGGCCCAGATGATTTTTATCAAAGGTGAAAAAGAAATTCAATAGACAGAGGAGAGCCGTTTCAACAAACAGTGCTGAAGTAACTGGGGCAAAAGAAATGAACCTAAATCTATACTTCCTACATTGTTAAAAATTAAAGTCTATCACAGACTGAAATGTAAACGTAAAACTATAAAACTTTTAGAAAAAAGCTTAGAAGAAAATCTTCAAGACCTGGGGCTAGGCTAGACTTGACACTAAAAGCATGTTCCATAAAATGAAAATTGATAAATTGAACTTTAGAAAAATTGAAAATGTTTGTTGGTGAAATACCCTGTTAAGGTAACGAAAAGACAAACTATTGATTACAAGAAAATATTTTCAATTAATTCCAGTGTTTGATATCCAATAAAGGGCTTATATCTAGAATTTATAAAGAACCATCAAATCTCAACAATAAAAAGTAAGTAAACAATCCAATTAGAAATTGGGTCAAAGGTTGGGGCCAGCCCTGTGGCCGAGTGGTTAAAGTTCTGCACGTTCAGCTTTGGCGGCCTGGGTTTACAGGTTGAGATCCCAGGTGTGGACTTACTCCATTCATCAGCCATGCTGTGGAGGCGTCCTACATATAAAGTAGAGGAAGATTGGCACAGATGTTAGCTCAGGGATAATCTTCCTCAAGCAAAAAACAAAAAAAAGAGGAAGATGGGCAACGGTTGTTAGCTCAGGACAAATATTCCTCAGAAACAAAGAAAAAAAAGAAATTGGGTCAAAGGAGTAGAGAGACATTTCACCAAAAAGGATATATGAATGGCAAATAAGCATGTGAAAAGATGTTCAACTTTACCAGTTATTAGAAAAATATAAATTAAGACCACCATTAGATATCACTATACACCTATCAGAACAGCTAAAATAAAATTAAAAATAGTGATAACGTCAAATGCTGGCCCAGATGCTAAGAAACCAGATCTCCTACATTGCTCGTGAAAATATAAAATGGTACAGCCACTCTGGAAAGCGGTTGGGAAAAGTCTCTTAACAAACGAAGCACCCACTTCCCATATGACGTAGCAGTTATACTCCAGACATTTATTCCAGAGAAATAGACCCTCAGATGCACGCAAAATCTTGTACACGTTTCTTCATAACACCTTTCCTTGTGATAACCCAAACCCAGGAGCAACTCAGTGTCCTACAATAGAGGAATCATTAAACAAACTGGTACATCTGTATCATGGAATACTACTCAGTAATAAAAAAGGAACAAATTATCGGTACATGCAACCACTTGGATGGATCTTAAGGGTGTTATATTGAATGAAAAAAGCCAATCTCAAAAGGTCACATATTGTACGATTCCATTTATATAAAATTCTCAAAGTTACAAAATTGTAGAGATGGAGCCAAGACCAGTGGTTGCCAGGGGTTTGTGATCGACGTGGTGGCAGGGGAGCATAAAGGGTAGCACAAGGTAGAACTTTGTGGTGATGGGATGGTTCTGCATCTTGATAGTGACAGTGGTTACAGGAATCTACATCTGTGATAAAATAGCATAGAGCTGAACACACACACACATTTCACCAATACCAATTTCCCAGTTTTGATATTATGTTATAGTTAGGTAAGATGCTGACCACTGGGGGAAACTATGGAGAAGGGTGCAAGAGACGTTATCTTTACAACTTCATATGAATCTACAATTATTTCAAAATAACATGTTGTTCATAATCTATTCAGCTTTCTCAAGGTCCCGCACTCCTCCCCCAGGATTAGTGTGCTCACCTCAAGCTGCTGGCACCCTCAGGACACTCCCCAGAGAGTGGCGGGCACCTCGCCACCACCGTTTCTTTCCCACCTGTCTCCAGATCATCCTCCTCTTTCCAGCTAAGCTCTGCATTACTTCCTCTAGGATCTTGTTCCAAACTTGATTCATTCTCTCTCTCTCTCTGTCTCTCATTTGCTCACTCACTCTCGCTCTCTTATTCTCCTCTGTCCCAGTCGCTGCTTTTCTTCTGCTTCTTCATTCATCTCCAAAACTTAAACAACAGGAACAGTATCATCATCCGTGAACTTCTCTAACTCTGCTCTTTCTTCAAGCTGAAGCTAGCCTATTGAAATTTTCTGCCAGGACAAATAATTTCTCAGCCACCAAATCCAAGAGTCTCCTTACATTAGTCAACCCTGTTGCCCTTTTACTGAGATGCTCTTCCTTGGGGCGGCTGTGCGGTGGAGTGGTTAAGTTTGAGCAATCTGCTTTGGTGGCTCGGGTTCGTGGGTTCAGATCCTGGGCACGGACCTACGCAGTTCATTAAGCCAGGCTGTGGTGGCGTCCCACATAGCAGAACAAGAAGGACTTACA
Source organism: Equus przewalskii (assembly GCF_037783145.1). Classification (NCBI taxonomy): domain Eukaryota; kingdom Metazoa; phylum Chordata; class Mammalia; order Perissodactyla; family Equidae; genus Equus; species Equus przewalskii. The sequence continues at coordinate 13,801,005 of NC_091844.1, forward strand.
ACTATGATATACAACTATGTACTGGGACTTTGGGGAGGGAAAAAAAAAGAGGAAGATTGGCAACAGATGTTAGCTCAGGGCCAATTAAAAAAAAAAGAAATAGTCTTCCTCGACTTTCCTTGGCCTCTTACACTCCGTCTCTTTCTGAGCCTCCAATCCTTCTTCTCTCCCCTATTGACTCCTCATTCCCTTTGTCTTTTGTTTAAGTTTTTATTGAAGCATAACACGCGTATAGTAGAATGTATATATAACTCTCAAGGGCAGAACTTGACGAAGTTTTACACACACGTATATATTTGTGACCGCCACCCTGAATGAGACATAGAACATTTCCAGAAGCTCCCTTGTATTTCTTCCCAGTAAATCCACCATCTTCCCCTGCTCCTCAGTAATCACTACTCTGACTTCTATCGGCATGGATTATTCAGCCCGTTCTAGAACTTCATATAAATGGAATCACATAGTCTATGCTCTTTTGTCTGGTTTCTTTCACACATGATGTGTGGTAGATTCATCCATGTTTTTGTGTCCATCTGCAGCTAATTCGTTTTTGTTGGTAGGTAGTATTGCGTTGTATGACTATGCCATGATTTGCTTATCCATTCCACTCCTGATGGACATTTGGACTCTTTCCCCTTAAGTTTTATCAATTCAGCACCCTCCAGTCTTCATTTTTCTTCAAGACATCACTTTTCTTTAAGATGATCCAGAACAATAGGCATTCAGCCGTCCTTGAAACTTGCCCTCTCCTGAAGCTAGAGCACCAGCTGACCCACTTTCTAACACCAGAAGGTGAAGTCAAGTCATCAGTCAAAACACACACGGAGAGGAAGTGGAAGGCAGCAGGAAGCAGCGTGTGCTCAAGCAATCGCAGGCTTGGGGAAGTTCAAGGGGGAGTCTCAGGCCTGTCTCAAAGCCGGACGGTTCCATAGGCCGGAGTCCTTGGCAAGGGGAAGCAGGCAGCAGCAGACAGGCTGCTCTGCAAGTCTCTGGGCTGGGGCTGGGCTTCCTGGCCTTCTGCCTGGTGCCCTGAGGCAACCAAATGAGAGCCTGAGAGAGCCAAGAGCCGCAAGGTTGTTTTTCTAAGACTTAAAGGGGTTGTGTCATCCATCCAGCCCTGTTTGCCCGAGGGAAGAACGTCAGACCTCCTCCCTCGGGACCCTCACATACATCTTCCCAAGAGAGGAGTAGGGGAAGAGAGAGGAGGAGAAGGTGGAGCTGCAGGACTGGCTGGAGCAGAGGGGCATGAACCTTGGACAATAGTTGACAGGCAGCTGCGAAGGGGGCCCCACCAGACACTGCTCAGGAAAATGCAGGTGGGCGAACTGAGGGATGTTTGAGAATGCATCAGGGCCACAAAGTTGAATGTTTATGTGAATATGATCAAAGGAAAGGGGAAAGATTTGGGAGAGAGACACCCGAGAAAACCTCAAGAAAGCCACAAGACCTAGACAAGAACTGCCAATCTGGTAATGACCGGGTGTGCTGTGGGGCTGGTGTTTATCTCAGACAAAGCCAGTGCTCTCCCGAGATCTGGTGACAATTTGGGGCACATGTATTTAGGGGGAAGGGCAAGCCTTGAGAAGAAGCATTGAATAAAGAGACCTGGGTTAAGCCTCAGCCTAATGGCCCTCCGCACTCCAGCCTTGGGCCACCCTCTGTCCCCTGGGCCTTCAGAGTCTCTGCCTGTGGATGGCAACTGAACCAGCCCAGCTCCGTTGGCCCTTCTTGCCTTAAGAGAGCCGGCTTCTGAGGCCCAGGCTTGCTAAGGTACTGGCCATTCACAATGACCTTCACAGTGTCAGCAGACAAGGAGCCAGCCCACCTTGCCTTAGAGATACAACCAAACCTAGGGCAAGGCTTGCTTTGGTTCCTAAACTCATAGTGCAGGAGAGAGGAAGTCACTTTAGAATCAAATCCTCATCAAACTTCTCATATTACAGGGCATTCCTTTGCTCAATGATTTTGAACAATTTATTTTGAAGCACAAAGTTCTATCTCGGAAAGAACCATTGGTTCTGCGTCCTCACACAAGGCTAGTTTTAGATGCTGATAGTGTCATTGATAGCAGACAAAGAAATTCCAAGAGTTGCATGTGATAAACCAGCCTTTTGAGGAGCCTTCTAAAAGCCACGCTGTAAGGTGTTGTCACAGTGCAGATAACCACTGCCAACCCAAGGGATGAAGGAAAAACTCAATCATCCTCACGTCCCGTCAATGGAACCTGGTTTTCTTGGGGTGCATTCCTCAGACTCTGAGTCACTGCATCCTAAATGATGCAGCTGAAGTGAGCTGTTTGTGAACAAAGTGTGACACAATCAAAAAGGGATCTGGTGATGACAAAGATACAGGTGCTCTGAAGAATGTAAGTATGGAAAAAAGAAACTTTTCCAAGCTCATATATCATTTTAAATATGTACTTGTCACCATATCACACGTTAAATAGATATTTGACTATTTTCTCTAAGTTCCTAAATGTTGATCAAAGCATTGCTTAAAATAGTTCTGATTGAGAAAGTCAAGAATTAATCCTAAAATTGGTGTATGCTATATTCTTTAACCTAGAAGAAAGTGCCCAAGACATCTAATTAGACTCAGCCTCTGACGCTCACTGGAACCCACCTGAATCAGCTGCTCCCCAGAAGAAGATTACTACACACAAGGTGGACTGACCCAGGCCGCTCCTTGGCCCAGATCTGCAGTTTAGACCCCACCCTGTCATCAGCTGCCTTGAAGTGGTCTTACAATCATGTCCCTGCAGTGCCTGTGGCAGGCATCATGCAAGTTGCCCTTGAAGATACCCAGATGTCTTGGTGACAGGTTCCTGACCACCTGGATGAGAGGTGGGCCATCAGATCGATATCACACAGGGGCCGTGAGCCCAGACTGCAGGCATGTGCATGTGAGGTTGGAGGTGGTGGAAAGAAGGCAGATCCTTTGGCTACGCCCAAAGTGCCTGGCAACAAAGAGTGTCCAGCTCACATTTCAAATCTTTCCTTTCCTCTTCTTTCTCCTTCCTCACTGGCTACGGCCATCCATAAAGAGCTCCAAGCCCTCATGCATAGAGGGTGTTCAATGAGTGGCGAAGGCCCAGTCTGTGCTGGAGGGACAGCTGCCTCCACGTTCAGAGACCTGCAGCTCGTAAGACAAAGTTTGTCCCCCAGCTGTTTCTTCATCATCACCCGGTATCCCTTGAAATTTGCTGACTCTTCATTTTCGTGGTGAGGGGCCTTATATTCTGGTTGGAAGGGAGGACGGGGGGATAGGAAGGATTGTGAGAAACGTGGTTCTCTATTTTCAGAATAAAGAACTTCAGCCTCTCCACTTCCCCAAGTGAGGCTTTCCCTACAGGCACATTTTCTGGTTCAGAGGCTGCCCAAGAAGGACAGTGAGGGTCATTTCAAATCACATCTCGTTGCTCTCTGAGACCTGGCTTCCCAGAGATAAGGCGTGGTCGTCTGGAAAGGAGCCTGTTGGATAGGCGAAGTTCTGCTGGACCACATTCCAAGGAACTCGTCTGACACTCCACTCTTCTGAGATTGGCTCCCATTAGCAGTTACTGGAAACCAGCAGGTTGTCAACAGGGCACGGCCAGGAGTGTGGTGTGTAGTAGAGCGTTTCATGGGGTAGACCACTGATGAGGTGCAGACATGAACCCAGAAGTCCAGCAAGGCAGCAGCGATGGGCCTGATAGGGTCTGAGGATTTCTCCTCCAGGAGCTCCTGGCCGGGCCAGGGCTCCTCTGTCGGTTTGCTCAGCATCGACAGAGCCCAGCTCGAGACTTAGATTCTTGATCCGTCAGAGATGCACGGCAACTCAACTGCAGAAAGCAGGGTGGGGAAGCTGTATTACAAGTCATAACAAGTTCACTGGAAACATGGGCCAGATGCTTGCTTCTAAAAAGAAATGCTCCTCTCAAAGCAGGGCTCTTTCGAGTGCACCCCGAGATGTGCCTGGGTGGGTCCTTCCTCTGTGTCTTTCTGTCTATGCCAGGGTCTCGATGTCTGTAGCCACTGTGAGACACACCCCTGCTAAGAGACTGCTTACAGCAGGGCCGCGCATCCTTTCTGAGGCCAAAACTGAAACAACAACAGCAACAACATAAAACCCCCTTTCTGAACCACAGCTGTGGCTTGGAGTGTAATTTTTGAGAATATACTTCTCCATTCCTTGAATGATTACCTTTGTCTTTATGGTCCTGCTATTTATGTGCTCTGAGAACTCTGGAAATCCCTTTTCCAAGAAATGAGCGGCTCTTTGGTGACCATGTTTACTGAATCTCCTGTTTTAGTCATATCTGGAGGGGACTGCAGGTCAGACGCTTCCAGCACAATCAAGGTTTCTGGGGAGCGTTGTGGGTCAATGTGCCTTCTTCCCATACTCCAGCCGCCCGGACTAACTAGCTCTCACATCAAAACCGCAAAGCTTGGCCCAACCCGTTACTCCTTAGTCTTTTCTCCCCTTTCCCCCAGTGCCATAGCTGTGGTCTGAGAATGGAGCTTCCACACGGCAGCTGAGATGTGGAGATTAGAAAGCATGGGGCTGGATCAGGTCCCCTCTCCCGGGAGGCATTCAGGTGGAAACACTTTTCTTTCAGACCTGCCCCTGGAGCTACAACACAGGACCTCAGAGTTGAAAAACAAGCCCCTTCTCCACTTCTGAGGTGGAGAAATAAACCAAAAAAAAAAAAGATATATCCTCAGGCCCATTTGAGGAAATGGCTGTCATCCTGCGGTTGTGGTCTGAGGTGGCATCCTAGCCCAAGGCGAGTGTTGTGGTACAGCGGGAAAAAGGGGGCTGTGGGGCCACACGGACTGAATCCTGGCTCCAGTACTCATGAGAAGTGATCATATACTCACTGAATATCAGTTTCTTCATCTGTAAAATGGGTTGTTGCAAGGATGGAGATAAGATATAAACACATATTCCGGGATCAGTAGGTGGTAGCAGCTGTTGGTGATGGTGATAGCATTGTGATCATCATTGTCATTGCTAGCAAGCTTTAAAGATCTTTGCAAAGTGGCTCCTGTCATTTCCTGGAAACTGTCATTTCCAACTAAAGTCTTTGCTGGGTCAAGGTAATGCTAGGTCTAAATTTTTCAGGCACTGGGTCTGACTAAGGACATTTCAAGAGCTTCATGTCATTGTCAAAAAAGATGGAAGTCTCTTGCCCTGTGTATGAATGCACATGCGTACGCACACACGGCCTCCTGTGGACAACAAAACCAAGCTTCTGTGGGTCAAAGAAAGTAAGATGAAAATTTTTATTTTCTCTTTCAAGGCTCTTAACCTCAGATTAGTCACCTCCGATTCCCAAGAAATTTCAGTGTTTGAAAACACACACACACACACACACACACACACACACACACTGTAGTGTTTAGACTTTAGTCTAAGATCTTTAAAAAGACAAAAAAGTTAGAATGCTCAAATTTTCTTTGCGGTGAATCTTTAATTAAAAAAAAATAAACAAATTTTCTTGCTAAGAACTTTAAACTAAAACCAAGGACTTCCTCGAAAGTGGTAAGATCCATGCTGGCAGGTTGTTTCTTTTATTCTTTAAACTGAGTCTTCTATTTTAGATTTGGGAGCTAAAATGATCCAGAAAAGACTGTACCTTGAAAAACAAGGATAAGAAGTTTACTTAGCACTGAAAGAAGTAACAAATCCTAAAGCTGATCTAGAACCTGAGTCATTAAATGACTAAGTAAAGTACTTCATTGACTCTATAGTGCTGAGGTCCAGAAATGTGGCATCAGATGTGTCTGTGGAGCTTTCTAGGTATGTTCTTACCAGTTATTGCCTTCTGTATTATATATATTTTTTTAATTTGTAGAACTTTATTTTAAATGCTCTGAACCACAGATGTAAAAATAACATAGGCACTGTGAAACTATAATCTCATTTGGGAGCTAAAAATAAAGAACATAAAAAGGTATTTTTTACTCCCAAAGAATTGAAGGTGGCTTAATGAATGTAACAGAAGGAAAAAATATGTGAGTAAAAGAGTGGGCAGAATATTTATAAAAATGGATGCTTACATATCTGCATGTACTCATGTGAATAACAATAATGACTAACATTTGTAAAGCACTTTACAGTTTACAAGCACTTTCATAGGCATCAACTTCCCAACTCAAAGGGGGTGACTTTATTTACAATTGGCTAAATGAGAACCTAAGTCCAAATGAGAAAAATTCTCACTGAAGGAATGAAATTTTCCTTAAAATTCTCATTTAATGGAAGTGAAGTTGTCAACATCTTCTAATCTGGAATTTTTAATATGGAAGAGTAAACGCTTACCAGACCAACCCTTGTGCATATGACAACTATACACCCTGGGGATGAGGAGGACAACGATCTGAACGTACTGGAGGGGGAGTGAAACAGGAGATTCTGGAGGAAAGTCAACAACTGGAAGAAGGAAATGACAAATGACCCAGATGTTTGCGTTAACAGATACACGTTTTAACTGTGCTCAGTCATGTAAAGGAAAAGGTGCTCCCAATGAATGAAAAGGGATGAAATATCACCAGAGAAATAGGAACTGTAAGAAAAGAACCAAATAAAAATTCTAGACTAAAAAATAAAATATCTGAAAAAAGTTTGCTTTCTAGGCTTGACAGCAGAATGCAAATGACATGAGGAAGAGTCAATGAACTCGAAAATGGATCAAATGAAATGAGCCAATCCAAACCACACGGAGGAAAAGATGAGTGAGAAAAAATAAACAGAGTGAACGAGGCAGAAAAAATTCCCAAATATGATGAAAGATAGAAAATTTCAGATTCAAGAAGCTCATCAAACCCCAAGCAGAATAAACATATAGGAAACCAAACCTGGAGGAATCATAGTTTTACTGCCGAATTCAAAATTAAGGAAAAAAGCTTGAAAGCAGCCAGATAAAAGTGACACATTACATGACACAGAGGATTAATATCTGCTGACTTCTCATCACAAACATCAGATGCCAGAAGATAGTAAAGCAACATCTTTAAAGTGCCATAAAAAATTAATTGTCAACCCAGAATTCTATATACGGTGAAACTATCCTTCAAGAATGAAGGCAAAATAAAGGACATTCAGATAACTAAGACTCCTTCACTACTGGATTTGCACTATAAGAAAAACTAAAGGAGGTTCTTCAGGCTGAAGAGAAATGCTACCATTGAAAATGCTGAATTTCAGGAATAAAAGACTCTCTTTTCTCTAGGAGCCAGCCTGGTGGCATAGGGCTTACGTTCTCACGCTCCGTGTCAGCTTCCTGTGATTCACAAGTTGGGACCCTGTGTGAGGACCTATATACTTCTCATCAAGCCATGCTGTGGCAGCATCCCATGTACAACATAAAGGAGGATTGGCACAGATGTTAGCTCAGGGATAATCTTCCTCAAGGAAAAAGAGGAAGATTGGCAACAGATGTTAGTTCAGGGTCAATCATCCTCACCAAAAAAAAAAAATGCAAGAAACTATCTTTTCTCTTAATTTATTTAAAATACATAGGATTGCTGAAAGCAACATTTATAATGTTACCTTGTGGGGTTTGTAATTAACATAGATGTAATGCATATGAAAATTATAGTATGAAGAATGATTGGGGGTAAATGGGTCTATATGACTGTAAGGTTTCTATGTTTTATGTGAAGTAACAATCTTAACTCTCAGATTGTAAAAAATAAAGGAAAAACACTGTAATCTGTAGGTGATCAATAAAAAGTGCAAAGAAGCTTAGATAAAGGCCAATAGATAAATTAAGAAGTAATTCAAAATATAGTAAAATAATTTGAAAAGAAGGCAGGAGGGGAGGAACAGAAGAATAGAAATAAGAGGCTGCAAATAGAAAACTAATAGTAAAATGGAAGACTGGTTTCCAAATATATCAATAATTACATTAAATGCTAATGGACTAGAAACTCCAAATAAAAGAAGAGACTGTCAGAACAGACAAAAAAGCTTTCTCTAAGAGATGCACTTTAAACAGAAAGAAACAGATATGTTGAGAGAATGAATGGGGAAAAACATACCATGAAATAGCAAGCATAAGAATGCTGGAGTGGCGATATCACCATCCGATGAAGTTAACTTCAAGATAAAGAAAGAGTGCTCCCGGACAGAGAGAGGATGTGTCCTGGTCATAAGCGTCAATCCATCAGGAAGACATCATAATTATAAATGTGCTTAGGACTAATAACAGAGCTTCAAAATACATGATGCAAAAATGGCAAAGTTCAAAGGGGAAGCAGACAATTCCACAATCATAGCTGGAAATGTGAACACGTTTCCTTTCCAGACATTGATAGAAAAACTAGGCCTAAAATCAGTAGAGACAGAGATGATTATCCAAAACCACCACCACCTTGAGCTATTGACAATTATAGAGCACTACACCCAACAACTGCAGGATATGTCCTTTGCCGGTGCATATGGAGCTTTCATCAAGAAACCACGTTAGGCCATCCAATGAGTCTCAATAAGTTGAAAAGAATTGCAGTCCTACAGAGTATTTTCTCCGACCACAATGGAATTAAATTAAATATCAATAACAATAAGATATCTAGGAAGACCCCTGATATTTAGAAATCAATCAACATGCTTCTAAATAACCCACAACCCAAGGAAGAAATCACAAGGAAAATTAGAAAAACTTTTGAACAGAACGATAATGAAAATATAATATATTAACATTTGTGAGCTGTAGTTAAAGTTGTGTTTAGGGGGAAATTTATAGTTTCACATGCTTACCTTAGAGAACAAAGATCTAAAGTCCAAGACCTAAGGTTTTACCTTAAGAGTCTAAAAAAATGAGTAAAGAAAGAAAGAAGAGAAAAGTAAACCCACAGTAAGTAGAAGAAAAGAAATAAGAAATATAAGAACAGAAATACATGATATAAAAAACAAAGAACAGAGAAAATTAACAATGTCAAAGTTTAGTTTTCTGAAAAGATTGACTGTAGCTAGACCAATCACGAAAAGGAGAGAGAACGTAAATTACTAATATCAGAATGAAAGAGAGGTTAACACAGAAAATACTACTGATATTAAAACAATAATAAGTTAATATTAAAAACTTTGTATCAACAAATTTGACAACTTAGACGAAATGGACAAATTCCTTAAAAAATACAACTTACCGTTACTCAAATATGATAAAACAGGAATCTGAGTAACTCTATATAAACCTTATATATGTATTTTTTTTAAAGATTGTCACCTGAGCTAACAACTCTTGCCAATCTTGTTTTTTTTTTCCTAGAAAAGAAATATGGGCATAAATACTGGAAAAAATTATAATGAACCCTACACATGACATGATTATTTAAGAAAATCCTAAGAAATCTACAAAACTACTATCAGAACTAATAAATCAGTTGAACACGGTTGTAGGATATAAGATTAATGTTAAAATATCAATAGTATTTTTATACACTACCAGCAAAAATGAAATTAGAAAGACAATTCCATAAATAATACATCAAAAAGCATTAAAAACTCAGGAATAAGTTTAGGAAAAGTTGGGCAAGACCTCTACATTAAAGACTACAGAAAACTATTGAGAGAAATTAAAGAAGACCCAATACTTGAAGAGATATATCCGTGTTCACAGATCTCGCAGATTGGAAGACGCAATGCAAGAGGTCAGTTCTCTATAGATTGATCTACAGGATCACTGCAATCCTAATCATAATGTTAGCAGGAATCTTTTGAAGAAATTTAGAAATTGATTCTAAATTTTATATAGACATGCAAAGAACCCAGAATATCTAAAACAATCTTGAAATAGAAGAACACGTTTGGGGTGCCCACACTACCTGACTTGAAAACATTATAAAACCACAGTAAAAGGGCAGTGTGGTCCTGGCATAAGGAGTGACAAACAAATCAATAGATCTGAATAGAGAGCCTGGAAAGAGGCCCCCACTTATACAGCCGTCTGGTTTTTGACAAACGTGCCAAAGTAATCCAACAGGGAAAGAAAAGTCTTTTCAAAAAATGGTGCTGTATTAACTGGATGTTCATATGGAAACAAATAAAACCTCAACTCCTTTCTTACACTGTATACAAACATTAATTTGGAAGGAATCACAGAGCTAAATGTAAAGGCATGAAGTTTTAGAGCAAAACATATGAGTATATTTTCATAACCTGGGAACAGGCAAATGTTTGATAAACAGGTCACAGAAAGCAAAAAACACAAAAAGAAAAATGAATAAATTAGTTTTTACCAAAATTAAAAGCTTCTGCTGATAAAAGATAGAAGTAAGAAAATAAATAGGCAAGAGTATATTGGGAGAAAATATTTGCAAAACATCTGAAAAAGGACAGATATCCAGGATATATTAAGAACTCTTTCAACTCAGTATTGAAAAGACAGTCCAATTAAAATGGACAAGAGAGTTGAATGGACATTTCACAAAAGAAGATATGCAAATGGCCAACGAGGACAGGAAAGACAATCAGTAATTACTCACGAGAGAAATGAAAACTAAAACCTCAATGAGACACCACGACAGACCAGTCTAAAATTAAAAAGATTGACATCACCAAATGTTAGTGAGGATATGACATCTTCTTATAAAACTATACAAACATCTTCCCTATGACTCAGCAATTCCATTCCTAGGTATTTTTCCAAGAGAAGTGGAAACATATGTTCACAAAAAGATTCATACAGGAATGTTCACAGCAGCTCTAGTGACTGGAGTGAAAAAACTGGCGACATAGCAGGTGTTCACAAATAGACCAGATAAGCAAACTCTGGTATCTTCATAAAATGGAATACTACACAGCAATAAAAAGGAACAGATGATGGATATGCACAACAATAAGAATGGATCCCCAAAATATTATACTGAGCAAAAGAAGGCTTACACACACAAGTGTGTGCTCATGTGTTTACATGAAGCTCGAGAAGAGGAAAAACAAATCTATGGTGGAAGAAATCAGAACCCTGGTTGGTCCTTGAAGAGGGAAGATTCACTGGAAAAGGGAATAGGAGAATTTTCTGAGGTGATGGCAGCATTCTTTATCTTATTTGTCAAAAGTCATCTACAGTTAAGACGTGTGTGCTTCAGTGTGTGTAAATTTTACATTTAAAAAAAACCTGTATGGGGCTGGCCCTGTGGCTCAGTGGTTAAGTTTGCATACTCTGCTTCAGTGGCCTGGGCTTTGCTGGTTCGGATCCTGGACACAGACCTACACACTGCTCATCAAGCTGTGCTCTGGCAGCATCCCACATAGCAGAACTAGAATGACCTACAACCAGGATATACAACTATGTACTAGGGCTTTGGGGAGAAAAAAGAAAAAAGAGGAAGATTGTCAACAGATGCCAGCTCAGGGCCTCACCAAAAAAAACACTCCATCTCAGCAGCCTGGGTTCAGTTCCCAAGCGCAGACCTACACCGCTCTATTAGCAGCCATGCTTGTGCTGGCAGCCCGTATACTAAAAAACAGAGGAAGATTGGCACAGATGGTAGCTCAGGGCAAATCTTCCTCAGCAAAAAAAAAACCCTGTAAATTCAACTCAATTAATATTTTGAGGTCTACAAAAACATGACAAAGAGGATACGAAAAATAGACATGGAGGAAATTAAAATTTAGAAGAGAAAAAATTACAAAAATTCTTATAACAAAGAATCATCGTCGATTTTGCCAAGTTAATTCAAAATTTTTATTAAAGAAATGAAGTCTGAGTGTCAATAGCTGGCCCCCTCTGGGGAGTGTATTGGGGGAAAGGGAGAGCTTTGATATTTCCACTTCTCTACAGCTCATTCCTTTTCTACCAGGCATTTACTGGTTTCTAAAAATAATTTATTTTAAATTTAAAATGTTGTGGTTCCCAGATGCATATACAATGCATACCCTTCGGCCAAGTCACCTACCTGAAAATGGTAAGACATTTTTAGATTACCATGCATTCTTTGATTTATTTGTTAAGTATTTATTGATTGTCTAAGAATGATAAGGCACAGTGACGTTTCCATGTACACACAGCTCGCCCCGCCTTCAAAGAATTTAACTGGAGATGGAAAATGATCCACAGAAAACTGAAACCACTGAGGGAACTTGAAATAATGGGCTTTATTGAGTGTGAATGCATATATGGTAGAGAAAGAACCCAACCGCCTACTCTCTTGCTCTCACTCACTCTCGCCCTTTCTCACCCATCTGTCTAGCCATCGCCACCCAAACTCTCTCCGTCTACTCCTGTCCCTTGTGACACAGGGGAGTCAGGTGCAAGCGTGTGATGGATGGACTCCTCCTTGGTGGATGTTTGAATGGGTCAGGGCTCTCTCTGGAAACACGTTAGGGTCTTTGAGGAACCTTCTAGGCCTGTGTCCACATGCAAGGTTACAAATTACAGCGCAGCCTGTGGCTTTCGCGACCCTGCCGGCAGCCTATGTGAGGAGGAAATGCCCCAGCAGAGACGTTTTTCGTTGTTCCAAATATGCTTTTCCCCACAGCTGTTTTCTTCTGCCTTCCAGGTCCAAAGGCATGACGTGGGTCTTCTCTCTCCCTGGGGACGCTAATGCAGGGGGCTATGTGGTACTCGGACCCACAGGTTGCTTTTCAGCAGACGCTCCCTGCTCTCCCTGGAAGGAGGACCTGGGAAGGCACATGAGTATTGAGGGAGGCTCCTCCCAAGGTCCCGAGGTTGAGGGCAAAGAGAGAGGCTGAAGCCAGGCCTGCGAGAGTTCAGGCCCAGTGGGACAAGGGATGTCGCTGGCCATCCCTCACCACGATGCTAACAGGCCCAAACTCAGATGCAGCCCAGGGATGGGGGACGAAATGGATGCACCGAGATTAAGCTTCCACTACAAGAAAACAAGGACCCAAAGCAGAGATTATGTTTATGGACACACAAAATGAAGAAGGTGAGGGTTCTTACACCATCGAGCTGCAGACTCACATCTCTGCATCCTATGCCTGCACGGAGGGAACCTCATTTAAAAAACTCACACAAAAACAAAAAGACAAAAACGGAACAGAGTGAAACCAAGAAAAGAACAAAGGAAAAAACAAAAACTCCCCCCGGTTTCCTCTTTGACTGTATTTCCATGTCCTACGGGAGACTGACAGCCAGCTGTAGTGGAAAGAGCACTGGACAGGGAGTCCAGAAGCCCATCCCAACGTCCCGCCGTGTGGCCCTGAGCCAATCACAGCCTTGGGTCCTCCGTCTCCTCATCTGAAAAAGGCCTGCCGGGGGAGCTCTTGAGGGCTCCCGGCTCCTGTGAGATGCCACGATTTACAAAGCTGCCTTTGCAATCGCATGGGACATGTCTGTGGGATTCTAGAAGGCGCCTCACAAGAAAGACGAACTGTAGCAGCAGCTGAACACTGGCTGTATACCAGCCCTCACGCTCCCTGCCAGTAGGAGATGGGGATGCCATTTTACAGATGGAGAAACTGAGGCTTGAAGGTGAAACAACATGCCTGAGTCAGGATTCAAATCCAGGCTGATGGATTTTCACGGGCTTTGGTCCAGGCACAGCTTGGGGCTGAAATGAAGAAACTGCCTTTTCCATCATTTTTGTCGATTTGGCGGGCAAGCAGCTGCTTTTCCCCCAGGAACTATAATCCTGCTGGAACCACACAGCATGCGGAAAGCGCACAGCATTACACAAGCTCGCTTCCTCGTTCACCCCTGCTGCACTCGTTAGAGCTCTGAGAGGCGGGACGCTTTAACAAAGAAACACAACTGAAGAAAAGAATGTGTGTTGCTTTCTGGGTAAAAAGTCAGTCTTTTGATTCCAGTTTGCTAATCTTGAATCTTTTCAGGATTGTAAATTTCTAGAAATGCATTTGTGATTTATTCTCTTTAAGAGTCAGGTGGAGTCCTGTATTTCTAGGACTTCTCTTTTTGTTTGCAAATACAGTACTTTGAATGAAAATGCAGTGCAGGCAGAACTGGTGCCCTCACCAAGGGAGCAGAGGACACCCGGCTGTCCTCTCCTGGGCCCCTTTTTGGCCTGCTTGTGGAGGACGGAGCAGAGGCCAATGTGGGGCTGTGGGGAGGGATGACAAGGTAGGAGCATACTGACCCAGGACCTGGAAAAGAAACAGGCAGGGTTGGAATGAGCCAGCTCTCATTCAGTGGGGCGCTCCTGGCGGGAACATGGGTTTTACGCCGTGATTCAGAATGTCTTGAGCGCTCCAATGCATTAATATGCTTCAAGTCTGTCACGTAAGCATCCTCCTAGGGTGACCACGCTGGCTTGCTTTTTCCTGGCTTTCAAACCCAAAGTCTTGCATCCTGGGAAACCTGGGCAAACTGGGACAGTTGGTCACCTCACCCGTGACTCATGCTTGGCCACCCAGTTGCAGCCAGTCACACATTTCACTGCAAGATGAGCAAGAGCCTTGTGCTGACCTTCGAGCTGTAAATGCGGTGACTTGAGCCGCCATGCCTTCTCTGGGTCCGTGGGGTTGTTTTCGTTCTCTGGACTTTGGAGTCCCACGGGCCCCGCCCTGCGTCCAGCCTGCGGGTGCCGGCAGCCCTGCTGTCGGCTCGGGCAAGCCGTCTCTGGTTAAACAATACCGGCGAGAAGCGCACAGGCTGGTCCTCCGGCTCCTGGTGGCTAGTGTCCAGGGACTGTCCTGAACCTCACAGAGCTTGTCTTTCCGGACCTTAGGCCCATGACCAACCAACGGCGAGGAATTTGGAGCTCCAGCCCACACCTCCACTCCCTGGTTCTAGAAAAATCAGTCTGAGAGTCATGCACATGGCAGAGCACCCGATCCCCACGGGACCGTGTAAGTGTTTGTTTAGCGCCAGACCGTTTCTCCGCTCTGTCCCATGAGGGCCAATTCCCCTATTCTCTAAGCTCCCCGGATGGACAGACAAAAAAGCTCCTGTGAGACAGCTGAGCTTCCAGGGGGTCCCCTTCCTGGGGGAGCCACCGTATTAGTCAGAGTTCTGCAGAGAAATGGAACCAATAGGGTGCGCATCTATTTATACACACGCAGAAGAGGAGATTTATTATAGGAATAGGGTCACATGGTCACAAAGGCAGAGAGGTTCCACAATCTGCCATCCTCCAGCCGGAGATCGGGGAAGGCCAGTGGTGTGACTCAGCCTGAGGCCGAAGGCCCGAAAAGGGGCCGAGGAGGGGATAATGGTGTCAGACCTGGTCTAAGTCGGAAAGCCGGAGAACCAGGAGCAGCCACGTCCAAGGGCAGGAGAAGACGAAGACGGCTGTCCCAGCTCAAGCAGAGAGAGCGAATTCGCCCTTCCTCAGTGGTTTTATTCTATTCAGGCCCTCAGTGGATGGGAGGATGCCCACGTGCACTGGGGAGGGCAATCTGCTTTACTCAGTTTACCCATTCGAATGCTAATCTCCTCCAGAGACACCTTCACAGACACACCCAGAAATAATGTTTTACCAACTATCTTGGCATCCCTCAGCCCAGTCGAACTGACACACAAAATTAATCACTAGAGCCAGTTTGTATCCCTGGAAGCAGGAAACACCAATTGGAGGAAATACAATACATTAATACATGTAAATACAACATTAATCTTTAAAAAAAAAGTCCCCATTCATGACTGTGTAGTAGTATAAACATTTGTAGTTTTAGTCTTCAAATTAACTTTTTTTTTTTTTTTTTTTTGGTGAGGAAGATTGGCCCTGGGCTAACTTCTGCAGTCAATCTTCCTCTCTCTCTTTTTTTTCCTCCCTGAAGCCCCAGTACATAGCTGTATATCCTAGTTGTAAGTCACTCTAGTTCTTCTATGTGGGATGCAGCCACAGCATGGCTTGGTGAGCGGTGTGTAGGTCCCTGCCCAGGATCTGAACTAGGGAGCCCCAGGCCGGAGAAGTGGAACACATGAACTTAACCACTACGCCACTGGGCCAGCCCCCTCAATTTAACCCATAAAAAGTGTAAAGATGCTATGTGCAGGAAGGGACAGGCAGAGAGTCCTGCCATTTAAAGAAACTTCCATGTGAGAACTCCTTCCATGGCTCCAGTAATGATCTCAGGTGTTTTACAGAGAACACAGGCTTCACGTCCCAAATGAAAAGACAAGGTGAAGATCAGGCATTTCACAGCCTCTTTGATAAAACAGAGTTTAAAACAATATAATTTAAAACCATCCTATCACCTTTACTGGATATAGTTCAGATCATGAAGTCATGGTACCGCTGAGAAGAAACAGCCACCAGACCCTCTTCTCCCTGGGCCCAGGAGATACAATAAAGCAGAACAAAGCTCATGTGCTGATTTTCACTCTCAGACTGACCCAAGTATATGCAGTTTCATGTTTGTTTTGGCCACACCAAATGCTTCTTCAGTAAAATTAATATCGAGGGAATTATCAATAGGCCTCACTGTCAAGGGCACACAAGGAGGCAAAGTGAAGGAGAAAGGTCACATGCCAGCCATCTTGGATGGTTTTCAGTGTGTGGAACCTAAAACTGTATGCAGTAGGCACTTAGAGCATGTCTGTTGATTGGATGAAAGGGGTCCTGCACTTCCATTTTGGAAACGAGGGTATAGTGGTAAGCATGCAGTAGGCACTCAATAAATACTTCTTGTGCTCAACTGTAGGCCTGCATAAATAGGCTTTGCCAGATCCTCTTACCTCTGAAACTCTTTCCTAAACTGTCCATGTTCCCATAGTTGGTACTTCAGACGTGAGAGTCAGCTGACTTACGTCATTGGAGCCCAATGAAGCCACCACTAGAGCTTAAAAAATTTGACACCTCTCCAACACTGCCATGAGAAAATATAGTGCAAACTGCACACATGTGGTGCCTCCTGACCCAAGTCTCAGGTCATCCTGTCCTGACCCAAAACCGAGGTTCTCAGGGACAAGCACCACCCTCCACCGTGGGGTGGACTGTGCTGTCTGCTGCTGTTTGGCTCAAGCGCCTCTCCACTGGTTGAACGTGGACCGCCATGATCCTCTTGCTTCCTCCGAAGTTTAAACCATCTTTCTTCTTCCTGATACAATTCCCTTTGGGGTTTGTTCAAAGAACGTGCAGTCACTGAGTTCTGTCACTCACTCATCTCACTGAGCATGCTCTTGGCCCTCATCTGCATCTCCTGTTCCCAACCGCTGGCCTCTCTTCTGTATTCACTGTGATCATAGCGATAACAACATACCCCAGATGTCAGCGGTTCCCTCTCATCTGGATCCTGCAGCCGTGGGGTCAGTCTGTTTTTAATCGCATGCCTAACTCAATGCAGAACTCAAACTCTCTTTGAGATAGCCGAAGAGTCCACTTTTCCAAAACTGTTAATGAGAAGCGTAGATTTTACAGATGCTGTGCAGGAGACCGAGGAAGAAGTTAACCTCGCATACTCCGAGGTCAAAAAAATCCCCTACTGGATAATTTTCTTCTTTCTCAAATTTTTTTTCTCTTTTGAGACCTCATCCCTGACCTTCCTCCTTCTGGAATCCCCATCTTCATCCAGGAAAATTAAGTCCCTACTTTCTTACAAAGAGTAGCTCCTCTGGCCCTCTGAAGCCAGGTGCCCACCTCTGGCTCTTACTCAAATGAGCTCCTCAAAACATCTGCCCAACAAAGTTGAGTCTGCCCTACCAGGAGCCCCATAAAATCTTTCCCGAAATGTCTCCACGACCACCATTTATTGAGCGCTCATCTTATGTTAGGCAAAGGACGTGGCATTTACAAATATTATTACAAGCGTCTTATGACTTAGGTAATATACTTATTTCCACTTAATGAGTGGAACTCCACACTAGAGTTCCGGGAATCACTTGTCAATAGTCAGTGTTCACTCCACTGCGATTCTCTAACCTCAAGTGGGTCCTTCTCGCAGCTGCCAAGCTGTTGGTTTCTTCCCAGTGGATTCCTTCCTGCATTCCCGATAGCAGTTGCCCCAGACACTCATCAAGTCCTTAATCCAAGGCCAGCTGGCCTCTGTGGTTTCGGCAAGATAGTTCCTCGATGTGCCTTCTCTTTTGCAACCAGCTGTTTTGCTGCACCCTCCCATTGCTAAGGCCAGCGCTTCTTGAGCAGCAACTGTTCTAAGCACATTTGGTGCGTGACTGCATTATTTCATTTAATCCTCTCCACAAAGCTGTGGGGTAGGTTCTTTTAGTATCCAGAGCCTTCTACCTTGATTCTGCCTCTTCAGTTTTAAAACCCCACAGCATCTCTGACTGCACCCCTTTCCATGGCCTCTTGTCCTGGCACGTGAGGAGCTCCTGCATTAATTCCTGTGGGAATTAATTGACTCCACTTGCAAGAGCAAACTGCCATGCCTGCATGCTCCTGGCCCCAGGGCTACTAGAGCCTGGCGGGATCATCACTGGGAAATTACTGGAAAGCCTGATGAGGACCCCACTCAGAGTGCATGTCCTACTAACTTCATCACCAAAGAATGAGGCATTTGGGGACCCTTCATGCAGAAGCACCGACAGGGACAACAGCAGCAAGACTGCAGAGAGAAGCTCCCTTGTCACTGGCTTTTTTATATAGAAATTTCTACCATACCAATGAGCAAACGACCAAAAACAGCCCCAACGCCTTAATTCTATAAGATCTCAAGGAGTCCAGCACAATATTAGCAATCTGACCCTGGAGAGAGCATCAAAGAACTTTGTCCTGGGGCTTGCTGCTCTCACTCTCAGTTGTGAGGTCTGTGGGCATCTAGGCAGGGCTGTAGTAACGGCACCCCCCGGCTCTGCGGAGCCCCAGGACGGTGCTGCCAAATGTGGTGTTTGGCTGTATGTTTGGTCTTTGTTTACTGCGGCCCAAGGCAGATCAGTCCGTCTCTCTACCTTGTAACTCAAGGAATCACGTCCCTCCTAAGTCTCCAGGGACAAAAATGTTCAGAAGAGTGAAGGCTCACCTGCCTGTGCACAGTGTCACCAGGAATCGTAGAACCACAAAGCCTGCTAAAGACAAAATCCCAGGCAACCCTGGGGTGTCCTGGTAAAGACCCAGATACTCTGAGCCCAGATGAGACGAAAGCGAATTCAAGCTCCTTGGTCTAGACTGGGCTTGATAAAGACTGTCTACTGATGATCATGATACAAGATCATCAGATCTCATCACTACATATTTATCACAGACAGATAGCTCATGTTAATATGCAGGACATTTTGCCCCAGAATGTATAATATAAAAGGACTTATAGATTGTAGTCAAGAGTAAATTCCTAAGAAAAAAGCAAAATGCAAAGCAGTGTGTATAGCATAAAAAGGGAAAATATGTGCATAGAACTACGTCTTGAACTATGGAAAACGGATTCCTCGATGAGCGCCCATCCTAAGGGCTGCGGGGCCCATGGGTAGCTGCTCTCAGAGGAGGAAAGAAGAATTTTTATTGCTGACTCTTTTGTGTCTTGAATTTTGAACCATTAGACTGCATTACCTTTTTTAGAAAATTGAGATACAATTCATATTCCATAAAAATTGCCCCTTAAAAGTGGACAATTCACTGGTTTTTAGTGTATTCACAAGGTTGTGCAACCATTACCAGTATCTAATTCTGGAACATTTGCATAACCCCCCGAAGAAACCTGGTACCCATTAGGAGTCCTTCCGCTTCCCTGTCTCCTGCAGCTCCTGACAACCGTTAATCTGCTTTCTGTCTCTATGGATCTACCAATCCAGGCATTTCACATAAATGGAACCATAAATTATGTGACTTTTGAGACTGGCTTCTTTCACTTAGCATAATGTTTTCAAGGTCCATCCGTGTTTCAGCATGCATCAGTACTTTATTCCTTTTTATGGCTTAATAATACTCCATTACTGGGCTTATTCACTCATCGGTTGATGGACGTTTGGGTTGCTTTGATTTTTTGGCTATTAGAAATAATGCTTCTATGAACATACATGTACAAGTTTTTGTGTGGACGTGCGTATGGTTCTCTTAGATAGACATGTGGGAGTGGAATTGCTGGGTCATATGGTAACTCTATGCTTAACATTTTGAGGAACCGCCAAACTCCTTTCCAAAGTGGCTGCACTAATCTTACATTCCACCAGCCATGAACTGAGGGATCAGATCTCTTCCCATTCTCAACAACACTTGTGTTTATCTGTCTTTTTTATTTTAATCATCCTAGTGGGTGTAAAGTGGCATTCCTTGTGGTTTTGGTTTGCATTTATCCAATGACTAATGATGCTGAGCATCTTTTCACTTGCGTATTGGCTATCTGTATATCTTCTTTGGAGAAATGTCTATCCAGATCCCTCATCCATTTTTTAATTGAGACATTTGTTTTTTATTGTTGAGTTGTAATAATTCTTTATATATTCTAGATACTAGACTCTTGTCAGATATGTGATTTATAAATATTTCTTTTTTTTTTTTTTTTGAGGAAGATTAGCCCTAAGCTAACTACTGCCAATCCTCCTCTTTTAGGTGAGGAAGACTGGCCCTGAGCTAACATCCATGCCCATCTTCCTCTACTTTATATGTGGGACGCCTGCCACAGTATGGCTTTTGCTGAGCAGTGCCATGTCCGCACCCGGGATCCGAACCGGCAAACCCCGGGCCTCTGAGAAGCGGAACATGCGCACTTAACCGCTGCGCCACCCCCTAAATATTTCTTGATAATGTCCCTAGAAGCATGAAAGTTTTAATTTTTATGAAGTTAAATTTATCTATTTTTTTCTTTAGTTGCATGTGCTTTTGGTGCCATATCTAGGAAATCATTGCTTAATCTAAGGTTACAAAGACATGATTTCTTCTAAAAATTTTATAGTTTTAGCCCTTAGATTAGGTCTTTGATCTATTTGAAGATAATTTTTGGTGTATGGTGTGGGGATTAGGTCTAAGCTCATTCTTCTGCATGGGGATCTCCAGTTGTCCTGGCACCATTTGTTGAAAAGACTATCCTTTCATATTAAATTGTCCTGGAACTCTTTTTGAATATAAATGGACCATAAACATATGGGTTTATTTCTAGACTATCGATTCTGTTCCACCAATCTATATATCTATACTGATGCCAATACCACACAGTCTTGATTGCTGTAGCTTTGTAGTGAGTTTTCAAATCGGCCAGTGTGAATCCTTTAACTTCGTTCTTTTGAGGATAATTTTGGTCCTTCTGAGTCCCTTGCGTGTCCATATGAATTTCAGAGTCCGCTTGCCAATTTCTCCAAAGAGGTAGCTGGATTTTGGTAGCGATTTCATTGACTCTCTAGATCAATTTGAAGAGTATTGTCATCTTAACCATATTAAGTCTTACAATCCACAAACAAAGAATGTCTTTTCATTTATTTAGGTCTTTAATCTCTTTCAACGTTTTGTAGTTTATGGAGTATAAGTTTCGCACTTGTTAGTTTAAATTTATTCCTAAGTATTTTATTCTTTGTAATGCTATCATAAATGGAATTATTTTCTTAATTTAATTTTTGGGTTGTTCCTTGCTAATGTATAGAAATATAGTTGATTTTTAATATTTATCTCGTACCTGGTGATCTTGCTAAATTCCTTTATTAGTTTTAATAGTTTTTTAATGGATCTCTTGGGATTTTTATATACAAGATGAAAGATAATTTTACTTCTTTCTTTCCTATCTCGGTTACTTTTATTTCTTTTTGTTGCCTAAGTGCCCTTGCCAAAACCTCCAGTACAAAGTTGAATAGTAATAGCGAGAATGGATATTTTTGTCTTATTTCTGATGTTAGGCAGAAAGCTTTCAGTCTTTCACCAGTAAGTATGGTGTTAACTGTGAGCTTTTCATAGATACACTTCATCAGGCTGAGAAAATTCCCCGCTGCTCCTAGTTTGTGGAGAGTTTTGTCATGAAATGGTGTTTAGATATCGCCAAATTTTTACTGTGTCTGTTGAATGATCTTGTGGTTTTTGTCCTTTATTCTATTAATATGGTGTATTACAGTGATTGATTTTCATATATTCAACCACCTTGCATTCCTGGGATAAATCTCGCTTGGCCATGGTGTATCATCCTTTTTATTTGTTGCTGAACTCAGTTTGCTAGTTTTGTGTTGAGGATTTGTGCATTTATATCCGTAGGGATATTGGTCTGTAGCTTTCTTTTCTGGTATTGTCTTTGTCTGGTTTTGGTATCAGGATAATACTGGTCTCACAGAACGATGTGGGAAGTGGCTGGCCCCATGACTGAGTGGTTAAGTTCATGCACCCTGCTTCAGTAGCCCAGGGTTTTGCCGGTTCAGATTCTGGCTGCGGACATGGCACCACTCATCAGGCGGTGCTGAGGCGGCATCCCACATAGCACAACTGGAAGGACCTACAACTAGAATATACAGCTATGTACTGGGGAGTTTTGGGAGAAGAAGAAGACGAAGAAGAAGCGGGGGGGGGGGGGGGTAGGGGAGGAGGGGGAGGGGGAGGAGGAGGTGGGGAGGAGGAGAAGAAGAAAGAAGATTGGCAACAGATGTTAGCTCAGGTGCCAATCTAAAAAAAAAAAGAATGATTTGGGAAGTGTTTCCACTTCTATTTTTTGAAGAGTTTGCCAAGGATTTGTGTTCATTTTTCTTTAAATATTTGGCATAATTCACCAGTGAAGCCACTTTGAGTTTTCATTGTGGGAAGTTTTTTTGATTTCTAATTCAATCTCTTTACTTGAGATACAGAATATAGGTTTATATTCTAGAGTCAATTTCAGTAGTTTATGTCTTTCTAGGAATTAGTTCATTTCACCTACATTATCAAATTTGTTGGCATAGAATTTTTCATAATTTCCTCCATTTTCCCAGTATTTCCTCATGATTGTTTTTATTCTGTTAGGTTGGTAGTAATATCTCCTCTTTCGTTACTGATATTAGTACTTTGAGTACTCTCTCCTTTTTTCCTTGTCAGTTCAGCTAAAGGTTTGTCAGTTTTCTTGACCTTTCAAGGAACCAACTTTTGGTTCTGTTGATTTGTCTTTATTGTTTTTCTATTCTATGTTTCATTTATTTCTGCTCTAACCCTTACTATTTCCTTCCTTCTGCTTGCTTTGGGTTTGGTTTTCTCTTCTTTTTTTAGCTTCTTGAAGTGAAAGATCAGGTTTTGATTTGATAACTTTCTTCTTTTTTAGTATAGGCGTTCATATCCACTGATTTCCCTCTAAGCACTGCTTTTGCTGCATCCCATAAGTTTTGGTGTGTTGTGTTTTCACTTTCATACATCTCAAAATGTTTTCCATTTTTCTTATAATTTCTTCTTTCACACATTGGTTATTTTTGAGTGTGGTGTTTAATTTCCACAGACTTGTGAAGTTTCCAGGTTTCCTTCTGTTATTGATTTCTTACTTCATTTCATTGTGGTCAGTGAAAAGACCTTGTATGATTTCACCCCTTTTAAATTCATTGAGACATGGCCTAACATATTCTGGAGAATGTTTCATGTTCACCAGAGAATAATGTGAATTCAGCCGTTGTTGGTGGAGTTTTCTGGAGATGTCTGTTAGCTCTAGTTGTTCACAGTGTTGCTCAAGTCTTCTGTTTCCTTATTGATCATCTGCCTAGCTGTTGTACACATTACTGAAAGGAGGGGCGTTGAAGTCTCCAACTTTAACTGTTGAACTGTGTTTCTCCATTTCTGCCAGTTTCTGTTTCATTATTTTGGGAATCTGTTGTAGGTACACATATACTTGTAATTGTTGTATTTGCCTGACAGATTGACATCTTTATCATTATAAATTGTCATTTTGTCTCTAGATACAATTTTTGCCTTAAAGTCTGTTTTGTCTGATGTTAATATAGTCACTCGGCTCTCTTTTAGTTACTTTTTGGATAGTATATCTTTTTCTGTCCTTTACTTTCAATTTATTAGCGTCTTTAAACTTAGGTGTGTATCTTGTAGACAGCATACAGTTGGATCATGTGTGTTTTCTTTTTAATCCACACTAAAAAATCCATTAAATTTAATTGATCCTCTATCTTTTAAGGGAAATATTTTATCTATTTACTTTTAATATAATTACTGATAGAATAGGATTTACACTTACTATTTTACTATTTTTTCCTATGTCTTACGTTCTAATTTTCCATTGTTGCTTTCTTTTGTGTTAAATAGATATTTCTAGTGTACCATTTTGATTCTTTATCATTCCTTTTACCATTTTTTTAAGTTATTTTCGTAGAGATTCTCTTAGGTATTATACCTTAATTTATGTCAACCTGGTTTAGATTAATACCAATTTAACAATACTTAATGTTTCACTAGTATGCAAAAACTTAGCCCCCATATTGCTTTATTTCACTTCTCTCTCCTTTGTGCTCTTATTGTCGTACAAAATACATCTCTATCCTTTCTATATCCATCAATACAGATTCATAATTATGGCTTTATATAGTTGTCTCAAACCAAATGGGAGAAGAAAACAAAGAGTTACAAACAAAAAGTACATTGAGACCATCTTTTACACTTACCTGTGTAGTAACTTTTACTGTTACTCTTTATTTCTTTGTGTAGATTCAAGTTTCTGTCTACTGTCCTCTTATTTCAGCCTGGGAGACTCTCTTCGGTATTTCTTGTAGGACATGTCTGTCAGTGACAAATTCTCTCACTTTTCATCTGACAATGTCTTAATTTTTCCTTCATTTTTTTTTTTTTTTAAGGATTGGCACCTGAGCTAACACTGTTGCCAATGTTCTTTTTTTTTCCTTTTCCTTCTTCTTCTCCCCAAAGCGCCCCCCCCCCCGACTACATAGTTGTATATTCTAGTTGTAGGTCCTTCTGGTTGTGCTATGTGGGACACTGCCTCAGCGTGGCCTGATGAGCAGTGCCATGTCCGCACCCAGGATTTGAACAGGTGAAACCCTGGGCCTCTGAAGCGGAGCACACAAACTTAGCCACTCAGCCATGGGGCCGGCTCCATCTCCTTCATTTTCGAATGAATGACTTGCTGGATGTAGAGTTCTTGGTTGAAAGTCTTTTTCTTTTAGCATTTTTAATATGTCATTCCACCACCATCTAGTTTCCGTGGTTTATGATGAGAAAAATAGTTTTTTTTCTTATTGAGGATCCCTTGTGTGTGATGAGTCACTTCTCTCTTGCTGCTTTCAAGAGTCTTTCTTTGTCTTTCACTTTTGACATTTTGATAATGGTGTGTCTAGATGTGGATTTTTTAGTGCGTCTTATTTGGAGTCCATTGAACTTCTTGGATGTGTAGTGTAATGTTTTCTATGAAATTTGAGAAATTTACAGATATTATTTCTTCAACTATTTCTTCTGCCCCTTTCTCTTTTTTTGCTCTTTCTGGGACTCCCCAGTATGTGTAGATTGGTATGCTTAAATGCTGTCCCACGGGTCGCTGAGGTTCTGCTCATTTTTATTCATTCTTTTTTCTTTCTGTTTTCACTCTGGATAATCTCAATTGACTTCTCTTCAAGTTTGCTGATTCTTTCTTCCACCTGATCAGATCTGCTGTTGAGCCCTTCTAGAGAATTTTCTATTTCAGTTATTATACTTTTCAACTCCAGAATTTCTATTTGGTTCTTTTTTAATAATTTCTGTCTCTATACTGATATTCTCTATTAAATGGGATATCATTCTCATACTTTCCTTTAGCTCTTTAGACGTGGTTTCCTTTACCACTTTGAACTAAATTTACAGACTTTGTCTAGTACGTCCTATGTCTGCGCTGCCTCAGAGACAGTTTCTACTGATTGATTACTTTTTTCCTTTGTATGGACAATACTTTCTTATTTCTTTACATGTCTTGTAATTTTTTTTGTTGAAAACTGGACATTTTAAATAACATAATGTGGCAACTCTGGAAATCAGAATCTCCCCTCCACACCCCAGGCTTTGTTGTTGTTTTTTGTTTAGTGACTTTTCTGGTGTAATTCTATAAAGCCTGTATTCTTTGCCCTATGTAGCTACTGAAGTCTCTGCTTGGTTAGCCTAATGGTCAGCTACTGACTGGACAGAGATTTCCTTTTAGATCTAGAATCAGTAAGTCTCCCAATCTTAGCTGAAGTGCTCAGCATCCTTCATGTTGGCGTATACTGTCCACACTTAGCCAAGCAGTTGACAACTCTACCTTAGCCTTCAGCTTGTGCAGAATCTCCAGGTAGCCAGAGGTGAGAGCTTAGGGCCTTCTTGGGTTCTTTTTTTCTGAGTATACACACAGCCCTGCACATGTGCAAAGCCCTACTTACTCATGTTCATGGGCTCTGGATTCTCCAAAATATGTCAGAGCTTTTCAAAGCCCCAAGGGACATCCCATTCCTCAGTTTTTACTTTCAGCTTTTTGTTAGCCTATTGTTTGTCTCAGCTGTTATCCACTGTCTCAAGCATCCGTGAAGTTAAACAATTGCCTCTAAATGTTTGTGATAAACACACTAGAGGCAATGGGTTTTCACACTGGGCAAACTCCAAGTCAGATTAAATAAGGACAGACTTGCAAGTGGGGTCTTCCTGAGAATCACCACACTGGTTCACCCATGATTGGAAACCACTGGTTTTCAAGGCTCCCATGGAGCTGGAGGGAGGGTGATAGGCATGGGGCAAGTTAAAATGCCACAAATCTCACTGCTCTTAGGGAAAATCAACTGTTTTACTTGAGTAAACATTCCCTAGATGTCTGTAAGCCTTTGGCTAACTTCCAGAGTTCAGAAAAAGCTGATCCTGACTATTTTTATCAGTTTTATCATTGCTTTTAGAGAGGATAGAATTGTCAAAGGTCCTTATTCCACCATTTTTGCCGATGTCACCAGATTGCAGTATCTTTTCAGACACTGTGTAAATAAATTAAGGTTTAAAATTATAAAGGTACTTATCAAACAAACTTAACAAGATGCTTGGCCTATATAAACACACTTCTGTGACTTTAAGTAGAGTCAAGCAACTCATATACCTTTGCCAATCAGCATCCTTCAGGTGCTCCCACGGATTTGAATGCCTCTGCAGTAGAATGCCTGTGTCGCCACTCACCCCTCCAGATGTCCACCAAGTAGCATCAAGACCTGCAGGATGCCTCCTGAGTTATCAAACTCTCACAGATAGTAACATCTGAGGATTTAGCATGGAAAGTTCACCAGACACTCAAGAAAATTTCACCGATAGGCCCTTTCATTACAGGGGCCCTCTCCTAATCGTTAGCAGGTTTGGACTTTTCCATCCATGGTGGGCTGCAATGTTGATGCTGCAGGGATGATGGGGTGAGGGATAATGATGTTCGCTCTTGGGGAGCTGGGTACGGAGGAGGCCTTCAGGCCTTCTAACTCCTTGTCCGCAGTTCTCAATCATTTCACTACTTTGATGCACATGCACTGTACCGATCTATAAAGTGTGACACAAGGGCAGCCTTGTGTCAATCTCAAGCCCTTCCTGGGGAGTATTGCCTCCCGACCCCGGCCATGTGTCCCTTCTTGGAGAAAGTTCAGCTGCCAAAAGACATGCATTGATTACTTATTAGCTAAGTGTGTTTCACATCAATTTCAATCACTTCGTGTGGACTATATCACTCACACACATTTTTATTGAACTAAATAAAACCTAATGAGGTTGCTGACCAAGGTAACCAGGCAACTCATCAGTTCCAAAGAAAGAAATGTGGCAGTAAACTATACCACATTCTTAGGGTTAAAGTCACATTTTCTAGTAGGCATTTTTCAATGTAGTATTTCAAACATATATGAAAACTAACCTAGCCTCAAAATTTGTCAACTGGTGGCCCATCTTCTACAACACCCTTTTATTGATGTCACCACCCATTTCACATCCTATTCCTGTATTACCTTGAAGCAAATTTCACTCCTTAGATAATTTTGTTTGTAAAACATTGTGTGTATCTTCAGAGGATAAGGATTCTTTTTTTGGTGACAGCTTTATCAAAGTATAATCACCACATAATTAACTGTATATAATTAAAGTGTATATTCAAGAAGTTTTGACATAGTTATACATCTCCGAAGCTATCACAATGAAGGTAACGAACATGTACATTGCCCCCGGAAGTTTCCTTCTGCCCCTTCCTAGTTTCTCCCTCCAGCTTTCCAAACCCCTACCCTCAACAGGCGACCACCAATCTCCTTTCTGTTACTATAGATTGGTTGCATTTTCCAGATTTTTATATAGCTAGAATATTGTAGAATTATATACCTAGAGTATAACATAGAATAATTTGATATAACTAGAACCATAGAATCATAGTACTCTTTTTTGCCTGTCTTCTCTCGTTCAGCTTAATTATTTTGAGATTCCATCATGCTTTTATGTGTATCAGTAATCCTTTCCTTTTCATTGTTAAGTAGCATTCCATTGTATGCATATGTCACAATTTTTTAATCTCTTCATCTGTTGGGGTTCATTTGGGTTGCTTTCTGTTTTTGAAAATTTCAGGTAAAGCTGTTATGAACATTTGGGTACAAGTCTTTGTGTGAATATATGCTTTCATCTTTTGTGGGGTGGAATGGCTTAGTCATATGGTAGATATATTTTTAACTTTTTAAAAAAACTGACAAAATGCTCTTCAAAGTGGTCATACTATTTTCCATTCCCACTAGCAGAGAATGAGTGTTCCAATTGCTTCACACCCTTGAAAACACTTGGTATGGTCAGTCTTTTTCATTTTATCCATTCTAGTGGGTGTTTGGTGGTATCTCATTGTGGTTGAAGTTTGTGTTTCCCTAGTGATCAATGATGTTGAGCTTCTTTCCATATACTTATTTGCCAGCTATACATTCTTTGGTGAAATGTCTGTTCAGATCTTTCGCCCATTTAAAAAATGCTGTTGTTTGTCTTCTTACAAATAACTTCTTTGTACATTCTAGGTACAAGTCCTTTGTCATAGAGATGTTTTGTAAATATTTTCTCTCAACTTGTGGCTTTCCTTTTCATTCTCATAAGCATCTTTTGAAAAGCAAAAGCTTATTTTTTATTTTGATAAGATCCAGTCAATAGATTATTGCTATTATGATTTGTGCTTTATCTGTTGATTTTAATAACAAATGGGTGCCAAACCAAGGCCACTAAGATATTCTCCTAGCTTTCTTCTAGGACTTTTATGGTTTTAGCTCTTACATTTATGTTTATGGTCTATTTCGAGTTAACTTTTTATCCAATGTCAAGTAAGGACTGAGTTTCTTTCCCCTTTTTGCACAGGGCTGTCCAATTTTTCTAGCACTGTTTGTTGACGATTATACTTTTTATGCTGAATTTCCTTGGTATCTCTGTCAAAAATAAATTTACCATGTAAGTGTGGGCCTGTTTCTGGACTCCCAGTTCTGTTTCATTGATCTATTTGTCTATCTTGACACCAATCCCATGATTATTGTAGCTTTATAGTAAGCTACAGCAATTACAAAGTAAATTATAGAGCTCTATAATAACCTTTATAAGAAGAATGCAGGGCTTGAGAGGTTCCTGGCCTGCCCCAAAGTGGCTGTCCCCACATCCTGGAGGGCCATGTGCCCCTTTAGGTAGTGAGGCTGGAATGTGAGGGGACCCTTTGAGATCCTCTCCTACATGACACAGAAGAGAAGAGAGCAGGGGACTCTGACTCAGGAGAAAGAGTCAGAGAGTGTGGCCCAGATCACCCAGCAGGACCAGTTATTCTAATTCTTTAGAGAGTGAGGATGGTGGTGGCAAAAAGTGACTGATGAAAAGCACCAAGGAGGTAGGTGTCATTGACTCCACACAAAGAAGACTAGGAGGACAGCAAAATAGCAGTTTATGAAAACAAGGTCACCTGTAGGTTCAGCCAAGGTTGTGGCTATAAAATGCAGGAGACCCAAATGTCCTCCTTTTCATCCTATCTCCTTACTGAAAAAAAATAATCCTCTCACATGGTTTGGGGTGTTGGAGGAAGGGACACATTGAATTATACTGAGGAAAAAACTTTAGCCTCTGGCAAAGGATTTCTCACAGGGCTCAGATGAGCAACCATGACTGGCTTGTGGGAGAGGGGAAGAGTTGGGGAAGGAAGGTGGGAGTCTGGAAGCTACAATGATGGGCTTCAGGAAGGCCTCTGGAGGAGACCCAGAGCCCACACTCACAGAGCGAACAGAGTCACCCCTGGGATCAGAGGGATGGGGCCCCATAAGGCGGCCTGGATGAGGATGTGTTTAGCTCCCTGGAGGCCAGGTCCAAACTCCTGGTGGAAAAAATCCACAGAGGGAGGATGCTCCTGAGAAGATGCAGGAACAATGAGTGAACTAGCAGATGGGCACTGCTTAGCCAACACTTGGGAAATTCTGGCCTGTGATATGTTGATTTGTGAAGCCCAGGACAGCTATGACCTCATCACGACATGTGTTATAATGTTGTGTTGGAACAGAGCTGAGACTGGAGTGTCCCAGTGCCCCTGTGCAGCCATCTCTGTGAGCTTGGAGTCGCCAGGCAAGCTGAGCCAGCTCAGCATGACCAAGAGGTCCAGCACCATGTCTCGAGCTGCGCCTGAACCATTGCAGAGGCAGAAGCATCAGGACAATCCTGCAGAGTGAGCCAGTGCTGGCCACAAGAAGGGACACCCTGGACCCTGCTTCCTCAACGCTTCCCATCAAACAACAGAGTTTTCACAATTTTTCAAGGAGATAGCTTTTAGTTTCCTTTTCTCTTTTTGTTTCAGTCGAAATTACCTTTGATCAACTTCCATGTAAGATAGCAATGAGTCATGATTTCTTTACTTTGAGCAAAACTTGTAAAAGTAATGACGTAAACGTGTTCACCAAACTCACATTGCCAGGCACAGGCGAGCTTTGGGCCAGTGCTTCCCAGCTTCAGGGTGTGGGTGCAGATTCTGGGAGCCGCCCTCCGCAAGGAGGATCTCATGATCCAACGCATTAGGGACTGCTGCCCACCGTGCCCCTTCTGAAGATTCACAAAGCAATTAGCATAGCAAATATTCCAAAGCCCAGAAAAGGATGCTCAACAACATTAGTCCCTAGGGAGATGCAAAGCAGAATCACAATGAGATATCCCTACACACCCACTAGAATGGGACAATAAAGAAGATGGACAGTAACAAATGTTGGTGAAGATGTGGACAAATAGGAACCCTCATACATTGCTGGTGAGAATGTCGAATGGTGTCACTACCTTGGAAATTAGTTTGATGGTTCCTCAGAGTGAAACAGAGTTACCAGGTGACTCAGCTATTCCACTCTCTGGGTATAAACCCAAGAGAATAGAAAACATATTCACACAAAACTTGCTCATGTTTGTTCATAGCAGCATTATTCACAATAGCCAAAGAGTGGAAACAGCCCAAATGTCCACCACTTGATGAATGGACAAGCAGAATGTAACATATCCATACAACGGAATACTATTCCTCAGTAAAAAGGAATGAAGTACTGATTTATGCTACTACACAGAGGAGCCGTGAAAACATGATGTCACAGAAGCCAGGCACAAAAGGTCACATATTGTATGATTCCGTGTATATGAAATGGCAAATCAACAGAGAGAGAAAGTGGATCAGTGGTTGCCTAGGGTGGGAGGGAGGGGCGGGGCATGCCTGCAAACGGTCACAAGGTTTCTTTGAGGGGTGAGGAAAATGTTCTGCAGTTATGTCATGTTGATAGCTGCACAACCCTGTAAATATATTAAAAGCTATTGAATTGGACACTTAAAACGGGTGAACTTTATGATATACAAATTCTATCTCAATAAACCTTTTTTTAAAGAGAGATTCAAGAAATCCTAGCTAAAGGAGTCTGCCTAACCAGGTCCTGAATTCACCTGATCATCACATTTTTTCTCGTCACATTAACACCCTGAGAAATTGGCATCCCGAGGAATACGTTTTAGGAAAAACTGAACACATCTTTGGCACAGTTGAGGTACATCACTTTCACTTTGTATTGTATTTACATTCGACATGTCTGTGGCTTGTCTTCCTGGTGGTTTTATAAATATTTTGGGAAAGGAAAGTGTGATTTGCCTCTCTTTGAATCCCTGTCCCTCACCACCCATAGTGTAATGCACACAGCAGGCACTCCATAAATACCCACATGGGACTCTGCATCGCTAATGAGCTAATTCACCTATTCAATGAAGTAAAAAAGTACTTATTAAGGGCCCTTAAGTGCCAGGCACAGTGAGTGCTGGGGATACAAGAAAGGAAGACAGCTGTGGCGCTGCCTGGCGCTGATGATCTGGGGGCTGAGACCTAGCCCTCTACCTGGGGGTAAATTCTAAAGTCATCCCCAAGGCCTGTTTTTCATAAAGTCGAAACTTCTGAAAACCTTGATGGAGGCATCATGTTTGAAATCATCTCCCCTGCTGTGGAAAAGTCCACACAGCCCATTTGTTCTCCAGCGTTGAAAAAGGTGCTTCTCTTTGGTTGAGCACCAGTTGAAGTCTCCTACTTAGGAGCTATATTGGCCCAAACTATGTCTCCTTAAAGACCAGTCCGCTGTTGCAAAGCCAGGTGCCCGCAGCCAGAGCAGCAAGCTGGAAGTTCAAGGCACAGACAGAAGGAGGGATGCACTAATTTACCCTCCGCTCTGTATCCACTTCTGGGTATAACTAGAACGGCCCACAGAATTATAGGGATTCTGCAAATAACTTTTTTGTACTGAATTGGTGTAAACGATGGTATGAACTTGTAATGCGACGCGCCTGGCCTGGAAGCTCAGCCTGAACTACCAAAACCGCGCTTCGCAGGAAGAAAGAAGCCCTGGAGACCAAAAGAAGGACAACTAGCCCGTGGCAAGGCTGCCCGCGGGCAGGCGAAACTGGAGGACAGAGAACACACTGTCCTTGGGTCTCCCAAGACAACCCCCGGAGAATGTGGGAAGGGTACCCCGAGAAAGCCAGCACCGGAAGGAATCTGGACCCCGCAGGGCGCTCAGCACCAGCGGCTGCTTGATTTACAAGCGGCAGGAGGCCTCCCCCAGGCGAGAGCTGGCCGAAGGGGAAGGTTCCTGGCCTCCCGCGAAAGGACCTGGAAAACCGGTCTTGCCGGCTTCTGTGGGGTCAGAGGGCAGCCTTCCCAGCAGGCGGCCTGGCTCTCCAGAGGCTCTTGGGGCCCATTCCACCCCCAAAGGACCCGGGCAGGAAGTTTCAGCACAGTGGGCTCCCGGGTCACTCCCCGGTGTGCCTGTTCATCCCCGCAAATGCGTCGGATCACAGAAGCGACGCGGGCCCCGTCGGGCGCCGACACTGACACTGGGTCCTGCGGCGCAGGCGCACCTGCTCTCTCACCGCCTGACGCTTGCGGCTACTGAATTCACACGGAGTTAAAGACCTGAGCGCGGACAGAGTTTCCAGCCGCAGTCTGCGCTGGGGGTGGGAGGCCTTCCCTACCAGACGCTTTTGTTTTGCTTCTCCTCTGCACATGGGCCTTAAAATTTGCCAAGAAAGGTTACGGGGGCCGAGATTGTTTAGTTTGGAGATGGGAAAGCTCAAGAATGACTTAACTACTGTCTTCAGATACGCAGAGGCATTTATTACAAGGAGGGAAGGGCTGCCTATTTCCTTAGACTGCAGGAAGAGAAAGTTCGACTGGAATCGCAGAGGAAGGCCTGCGTGCCGAGTCTCCCTCAGAGCGCCTGGCAGAGAGGAGGCGCCCTCGTGGAAAATCCAGGACTGCCCGTCCTTGAGTGGAAGTTCTGGAAGTTGAGGCCTCAACGACCTTTGAGGCAGAGGGTCCTGGTATCTGTTTTAGACAAGGCCAGAGGTTTTGCCTGGCTGCTGGCAGCAGGGACACTGTGTCTGCAGCTAAGAGGGATGGTGGGACCCTCGGCCTCCCTGCTCCTCTGCCTGTGCCTCTCACCCAGTGTGTGAGTTCCCTTTCCCCACATCTGTGTGTGGCAGGCCCTGGGGGGAGGCTTTGTTCCCCATCTGTGTGTGGCAGAGCATCAGGGGAGGCCTTGTTCCCCACCTGTGTGTGTCAGGCCATGGCGGGAGGCCTTGTTCATGGTGATGTGTTGGCCATGAGAGTTCTAGAGCAAAGACTGGGGCTGAGAGGTGGGAGGCATGGAAGCTTGCAATGTGGGGGAAGATTGGGAGTCCCTGAGAAGACAGGAGCAGCTGGGGAGGCTAGAGCTGGCAGAAAATGGGTGAAAGAGGGAAAAGACATAAAAAATTCTGGTGGGCCACTGAGAAAGGACTTTGAATGATGGAAATGCTTCATAGGGGTCACTAGCAGTGTGTTGCAGCCCACTGCCCCCTAGCTTTGATTTCTTCTCCCACACAAGAGCCTAGTAAACTGTTGCCTGTTGTTACTACTTAGTGCAAAGCAGTTCCCGATCCTTCCTTGAGAGCGGGTTTTGGTGTGGAGGGAAGAGAGTTATGGAAGGTGAGTCCCTCTCCTTGGTGGCTGCTGCCACTGAGGCCATCTATAAAGGGTTAACGTCAATGGAATCACGTAGGTGGCTGGTGTGTACCCACTAGGACAGCCCGGACATCTACGAAGGAGGAGAGCCCCTGGTCTCCAGCAGCTAAATGGAGAGCAAGGATTCTCTCAGTCCCGACTGGGTCAGAAGCTGCTCTGCAACGAGCAGAGTGCCTGACGTGTGGTAGGAAAGAGACATATGAGGATTACAAGTGAGAGCCAGACTTCTCTGATGTGGAGGTGGGCTCATGGGTGCGGGGAGGAAAGACCAGTGAAGGAGCAGGTGGACTAGTCGGGAGCCAGGCCAAGGGGCTGATCGGGCGCAACCCCAGCTGCTCCAGAAGGAGGGTTCTGGATGGAGTGAGACCTCTGTGTTCCTTACCTGCTCTGTGTACCTGAGACCAGGGCCAAGTCCTCAAATACTGTGATATTGTGATACACCAAGAATAGACATGTGGTCTTCATCCCCCGTTCCTGGCAGAAGAGCTCCTAAAGCCCTTGGAACCTCTGGAATGATGGGAGTGAGAGGAGTGACCTCTGTTATTGAGGACAGGCCCCTTTCTACCTTACCTGAATTTAAGCTAATAAGGTGACTCTAGGAGCAGCTTCTAGACACCTTCAGGATGGAGGCTGGTTGCCAGAGGAACCAATGCTGTGTTTAGAGGGTTGGAAATTTCAGCCCCGCCTCACAACCACCAGGGAGGGGAGGGGACTAGGGACT
Organism: Equus przewalskii; assembly: GCF_037783145.1. Classification (NCBI taxonomy): domain Eukaryota; kingdom Metazoa; phylum Chordata; class Mammalia; order Perissodactyla; family Equidae; genus Equus; species Equus przewalskii. The sequence continues at coordinate 13,835,920 of NC_091844.1, forward strand.
GAATTAATCACCAATGATTTAATCAGCTGTGCCTATGTAATGAAACCTCCATAAAAACCCGAAATGAAGAGGTGTGGAGAGCTTCCTGGTCGGTGAATGCATCCATGTCCCGGGAGGGTGGCGCACACCAAACTCCATGGGGACAGAAGCTCCTACATTCAGGACCCTTCTAGACCTCACCCTCTGTACCTCTTTATCTGGCTGTTTATTTGTATCTTTTATGGTATCCTTTATAATAAGCCAGTAATCATAAGTAAACTGTCTCATGAGGTTCTGTGAGCTCTTATAGCAAATTCTCAGGCCTGAGGAGAGGGTCATGGGAACCCCTGATTTATGGCTAAATCAGACAGAAGTGTGCGTAACCCGGGGACCCACGACTTGTGATTGGCTTCTGAAATGGGGGGAGTTTTGTGGAACTGAGCCCTTAACCTGTGGGGTCTTATCTCCAGGTAGTTAGAGTCAGAACTGAATTAAATTGTAGGACATCAAGTTGGTGTTCACAGAGAACTGGAGAATTGTATGGGAAACCCTCTCATTGGCATCAGAAGTGTTGTGAGGAGAGAAATAGTTCTTCTCTACAGCTCCTCTCCGTTCATGGTTCAGTCAGTGGCACCCTCTCCAACTCATCCGCTCTCTGCATTCCATCAGCTCTGAGAGCAAGTGCTCCACCCTCAAGCTGTTTAGCACTTCCAGCCATTTCTCTCCATTCCTCAGGGCTCTGTTAGGTCTTTGGCCCAAGTCGCTCCCCATCTCCCCCATTCCTAAGCAGATTCCATCCCTCCCTCAAGATGCAACTCAGATGCCCTCTTCCCCTACCGCTGCCCGAGCCGCCCCAGCAGCAGCCGCACACTTCCATTCAGCTCTTCCGTGGGTGGGGTTGCCCATTTGGGGCTGATGGCTTATTACGTCGGTCTTGTCTTCCCAAGTGGAAGTCCCTTAAGAAAGCAGTCATGTCTTGGCTCTCTCTGGGACTTCTGTTGCGGCTGAGCTCCCAACCCATCATCTCAGCCCTGGTTGGTTCTCAAATTCTCATCCCACATTTTCAACTGCCTGTTGAGTATCTCCACAGAAACTGTCCTGTCTTTCAGATTTATTTCCCATCCGAGTTTTCTGCTTGAAAACCTCCCATCCTCAGGGTCGAATTTTCCCCTCCCTCCTCCTTTGCCGCCCCTTGGCACATCCTCGGCATCTTCCTCAGCGGTCCCTCTCCTGCGCATCCCCACTGGTCCACCTCCACCCCTCCAGAGGCTTCCCCTCCTCTCCCTGACACTTCTAGAACTCAACAGTTCTCTGGCCTTTGCTTCTCTCAATAGAAACTCACTTCATACAGCGCCGGGCTGGCCATCTGCTTGACTGTGGCTCTGATCATGTCATTGTCTTGTTTAGAAATGTTGGTGGCCCCCATCTCTTGCCCATCTGAGATCTGACCTCTGTGCTGGGCAGTAGGGACCCCACGCTCAGGCCCCAACCTTATTTTCCAGGCTTCATTCCTCTCTATAGACTCTCTGCTCCGGCCCATCGCACATGTTCAGAGTTGGTTATACTGGCCCCACTCAGTTATGCCGTATTTCTTTCCTCTCTGTTTCCCCACCAGGGAAGTCCCCACAGTGCCCAGAGGCCCCTGCCTGCTTCTCAGGAGCCAGTCCTTCCCATCCCATCAATTCAGGGGCAAAGAACACCTGCTGTGTGAAGTCTTTCCTGCTCTCCCCATGGGGAGGAAACCATGACCCCCACTGTCTGCAGTGCCTTGGCTGGGTTTGTCTCTGTGATATGTAACCATCATCCATGCTAGAGGTTGTGACGTCCCACCCACAAGGAAGGACTTGTGCTGTTGGCAGCTTCCAGCTGTGGCCCCGTCAGGGTCTGCCTCAGCTGCAGAGGTGAGGTTAGACCCCTTCCTGGGGAGGCCACTCATCAGTGTGGGGGTATAAAAGCAAGCCCATCTTGGCCCAACTCGGGACAACTCTGAAGGGTCATTCTAGCCCCAGAATCCCCTTTGAGGTCAGCTGAGGCTGTTGGCCCCTCGTCGCCATTCTATTCTCTCACCACCTATTCCCATTTCCTCCACCTCCATCCACAGCTGTTGATCCTGAGGATGCCCCTAGTAAACATCCTGCCTGCTAACCTCTGTTGTAGGTCGAATTGCATCCTGTGTTAAAGTCCTCACCCCAGAACCTCAGAATGTGACCTCGTTTGGAGGAAGGGTCTTTGATGAAGTCATTAAGTTAAGATGAGGCCATTACGATGGGCCCTAATCCAGCATAACTGGTGTCCTTATAAAAGGGGGAAATTTGGACACAGACACACACACAGGGAGAACACCATGTGAACATGAAGATGGCCACCTACAAGCCAAGGCGAGGCACTGAAACAGATTCTTCTTCACAGACCTCAGAAGGAACCACTCCTGCCAGCACCTTGATTTCAGATTTCTACCCTCCAGAATGGTGAGACAATCCGTTTCTGTTATTTCAGCTCTCCGGTTGGTGGTAATTTGTTATGGCAGCCCTAGCGAATTAATACAATCTCCATCTCAGAGTCTGCTTCCCGTGCAGCCCAGCCTCCAACATCACGTGTGTCTGAGGTCACCTTGACCATGTGACCTCAAGTGTTGTCTCCTTGAAGGGCAAGGTCCCTGTCTTCTAATCATTGTATCTCCACTGAGTAGATACTCAATGAATCACCTGATGATTGCTTGAGGGTACAGGGAAAGGAAGAAAGATCGTTATCCAGGTTGAAAGCTGCCTGAAGCACTGCTCTGTAAACCACTTTGCCTTCATTAAGTACGTAGTGTCTGTCCCGTTCATTTAGCAAACATTTATGGAATACCTACATTATGGCAGACTCTGTGCTAGGTTTTATTGGAGATAACATTAATTAGACACGGATCCCATCCTCAGATCACTCCCAATGTGTTAGAGGAAGGAAGACCTACCCACGGAGTCCTAGGTCACGTTGAAAGGGCTGAATGCCCCAAGAGAGGGGGAGACATCTGGTGGAGCGCCAGAGCAGGAGGAGGTGGCTCCTAGCTGGGGATGGGTGGGCTGGCCCTTGAGGTGGACCTCTCAGGATGGATGCATGGAGATGCTGTATATCCTGCTGGCGCTGCCCAGGATCCCTCTACAAATAAAACCCAGCCCTGCAGGGAGCTTGCAGTCCATGGGGCATCCAGATGAGCAGCCAAGGCCAAACCAATGTGGTGAGTAACATGAATGAAGGAAGCCACATCTGGTGCGAGCCTCAACCTGGCTTCCCAGTGTAAATTCTTCTAACGGACACATTTTCTCGCCCTCTTCCCTCATGACCTTGGTGATTTCTGGGGATTTTTCTTCACCAGCCCTTCCAATTTTGAAACTTGACCCATCTGACCCTTTGGTTTTTAGATTTTTGTGGGAGGAATCTCTCTCATTCCTGCTTCCCACCCTGTTAGCAAAGTCCAAAGGCAAGTCCCCGCACCCATTTCCCACTCCTAGTTGACATTTCCTGGGCGGTGAGGTCGGGTTGCAGCCTCCCTTTCAGTCCTTTGCCCAAACACACGTGCCAGCTTGTTCAACCATGCACAAAGGAGAATAATGAGCCAGATGTCCCCAACAGGCTGTGCCTGTGTTCTGGACCACCTCATCCCTTTTTTCCTCCTTCCTTTAGCGCCTCCATCGCTGCAGTGCCAGCACCTACGTGGGCTCTCCTTCTGAGTGGGTAAAGCCCTTCTGTGTTTTCAGAGGTGTGGAGGTAAATGGTGAAGAGCCAATGCTGGAGTCACGGTCACTGCCCGCAGCAGCTGAGACCACAGATGCGGCTGCTGTCTGAGGGCTCATATCCTAGCCCAGTACTTCCTCAGCTTGTTCTGTCCAAAAGTCTTTCTGGAAAACCCTTAAACATGTGATCCTTGAGGCTGTTTTAGAGGTAAGATTTGTTCCATTCCAGGTCCTCCAGACACTGACCTTTCATTTTTGCAGTGACTTCCATGGTCTCTGCTCTTCATCTCTGTGACTGGCCCTCTCACACCACTCACCAGTGTGGCGCACACAAAGTCTCTGCCAGGGGTTGTGGCTGGATTCGGGGTCTCTTTGCTCTGAGCTCATCCAAAACCTCCGGCATCACGTGGCAAGGGTCTTTTCCGACATCCTCATTCTTCATTTTGCTTTCCTGCAAGGGCCGCCAACTCAACGTGCTTATGGTGGAGCTGTTTTGCATAGGTTCTTATTGGGGGTAGCAGGGGAGTGAGGTCTCTGTTCTCAAGAAGTGTTTAGTCTAATGCCCTTTAGAGGAGTGGGGAAAAGAAAGAGAGAGAGAGAGTAAGACCCAGTTGATGGCCACCACGTGCCAGGTGCTCCCAGCCTTCTCTCAAAACACACCTCCCAGGCATGGTGTGCACCTCCTCATCCAGTGGGGCTGGACCCACGTGGATTTCTAGACGGTGAGACTTCAGTGCTCTAATTATGTGTTTTCTTTTTTCCTTTTTCCAGCTTTTAAACATAGACGAATTTAACCAGGATGCTTTTTCTCCTCTGGACTTCTTTGTTTTAAATTGGGCTCCTCCAGTAAATCTAGCTCCTCAGTCAAGTCTTGGGTGATGGGTTCTCCGTGCTTTTCATTCTGCAGACTCTTCTGGAGGGTGGAGACCTTCTGAGAATCGGCTCTTCCATAAGGCGCTGTCCTCTCATGCCCCACCTTTGACTCGCCGTTTGGTAGCCTTGCTCTGCTGGACCACGTCCCGGTTGGAGGCACGGAGCAGCAGAGGCCAGAGAGCAGGCTGCCTGGATGCCCTTGCTCCTGGCTAGCAGACACAGCCTTGGACCACTGTAACCACAGGCCCTGTAGGACCAGCTCAAGCTGACCCAATCTTATCGCCAGAAGGTTTTTCAGGGGCAAGCCAAAAATTTGCAAGTCATATAACCAGAGCATGTGCGGAGGAGAAAATCTTGATCTGAAATGACCCCGGAACCAAAGATTCTCCACCACGGAACCAAAGGACTGGGATGCGACGGGAACTTGAGAGTCGGACTCTTATCAGAAGCGAGGAGTCCCTTGTCGGGGAAGATCCGGTGTTAAAGCCTCTTCCACACCTTGCCATAAATGTTTAAAACCTTGCCATAAACATTTAAAGCCTTCCTATAAAACGTTTAAAGCCCTCCAATCGAAACTGCCCGCCAGCGCTTCCGTATGCCAGCCTGTTCTCCCTAATGTCTTCAATTTTGCCCCAAACTCTGGATCAGGGAGACAGATTTGAGAATGTTGCCTCCTGTCTCCTTGCTAGTCGACTTCAAAATAAAGCTTTATTCTTTTTGCAAAAGCTGATGCCATAATAATTGGCTCTTTATGCGCATCAGGCAAGAGAACGCCAATGTTGTGCCATCACGCTGCTCCTGCTCCCCACTTCTGTTTCTCCCGGTTGCTGGACGTGGGCCATGGCATTGCTCTGCACTCTGTTATCTGGAACTCTCCGTCCCTTTGGCTCGCTCCGTCTCTGGCCCAATGGCCCTCTGTGTGGACTGTGTTTGCCAAGCCCAGGCCCCCAGTGTCTGAGAGGCTCACCTGGGTGGAGGGGTTTAATACGAGTAATGTTCTTGGTGCCGGGAATAGGGGGCAGGAAGGGTATGTTAACAGTGACACAGAGCAGGCATTCAGAGGGAAACTCTGAGTATTCATAACATATTGGTAAACGGAAAAGGAAGCTTACAAACAAGTGTGCAAATAGGGTCATGTACATATGTGTACGTGTGTATATATATGTATGTGTCTGTATTTTTGTGTATTCATATATTTATCATATATATGATATATATATACAAACACACACATACACATATATGCCTATAGGATGAATGAATTACTCTGCAGTTGCACACCACTCAGATGCATCAGCAGAGAGAAAAACGCCTAGAAAGATAGATATTTAACAAAGTGGAGATGTAAATGGCAGTGGTTAGATTATAGATGACTTTATTTTTTTCTTTTTATTTAGCTGTATTTTCTAATTTTTCCAAAAAGCATATGTATGGTATAACAAAAAATCTTGAGACTAAAAAATGAATTATTTTCTATAGTATCGCAAAATCCAAGCTCTGCTCTTATGAATGTAATTTTCTATGTGGATCCTAGGCTGGGGGTGGGGGTAGGAGGGCAAAATAGAGGCTGCCTACGGGTGGTTTTTGTCTCTGCGAGCTGCTCAGGCTCCCGCGTCAGCTGATCTGGATTCTAGAGCACAGCCTGCTGCCAACCTCTGGCCATCAGTTTCCTCCCTGGAAAATGGGGGGGTTCAGCTAGAATCCCCGAGATGGCAAATTAGGGATGGTATATGAGTGGAATCCTAGGCTGAGAACGATGCTGAGCTTGGTCCAGCTTCCTTGGGAAGGAGTGGCCTGGTTGATTAGTGATGCCTGCTACTGGCAGCACTTGGTAAAGAGCGCCACCAAACTCTCCCAGCTCAGCAGACAGTTGCAGTCCTGCCCTCCTGGGCCCCCTGACACCCTTCAGTACCTTCGGTATAACCATCATGGTGTTTAACAATTACACAGTGGGAGCTCTGTCTTACTTATTTTTCAGTTGCCAATACCTATGTGAGTCTGGCTCCCATGGGCACTCAGGAATGAATGCGTCATGGGTGGATTCTGAAAGCAATTACCAAATGTGAATTCAGTTGCTAAATCTAGGTATGCAGCTTCCCCAGGTACTCGAGGTCACTGTTTAGATGTGTAAATTCTGCTTTATTAGTACACCATTTAAAGCACACCAGGTTGCAAAATTAACATCTGTTAGAGACAAGAGAGCATCAAATGACATCATCTTAGGGCTTCAGCATGTACAGGAGGATGCTGTGGGCAGTCCCATCCCGGGGAGAACACTGGTTGCCAGTCTGCCATCTATCTTTATCATATTTTGTTTTAGTGAGATATAATTGACGTACAACATTATATTAGTTTCAGATATACAGCATAATGATTCGCTGCATCTTTATCACATTTTTGAACTGTCTTATTATGGCATAGTCGTATGAACTCAGAGTTTGAATTCAGGCTGGATTATTTGGGGGCAAATCACTCTGATGTCACTTTACTGTCTCCAGGCCTCAGCTTTCTCATTCAGGACCGGTGCCTTCTGTCTCTGAAAGTTCCATGACCCTGCGCCGGTTCTCAGCCTCCGTAGAACCCTGCCTCCTGAGACCTCCATGCCCCATGCCCCCTATGGGTAAATTGCTGGCAGCTTCCGTGATTCTGGCTGTTTTAATGAGAGATCACCTGCACCTGAATATTTGAGCGGGACTTCAGAGATGCTCATGTCCTTCCCTTCCTCCTATATCTCGCAGACTTCTCCTTCTAGGAGACTTTCCCAGCCCAGAACTGGAGATGTCCCCCCCTCCTCTCCCCTCCCTTTCTCTCCCTCTCCCCCAGCATCTGTCCTGTCCTTCTTTCTCTTTTTCCTACAGCCCTACCCAACCCGCCCCAGGCCCCTCACGCTGCCTTCCTTTCTCAGCTGCCAAGGGAGGGAATGCTCTTGTCCTTCTGCCTGTTAGAACAGAGCCTTCCAGAGTCCTACCCCGACCTGGTTGCATCTCCTCGGGCTCCTCCCTCAAGAGAGCTCTGACCTGGCTCCTTGCAGTGGCATTTCCCCCTCTGCTGGGGGGATGGGCGCCTGGACACTGTCTGGAGAGGAAAAAACAGCCCAGGCCAACAGCTCTGACTACTGTAATGGCCTTCCCGGGTTTGAATGCATGATGGATGGGAACTGGGCCAAGGGCAGGTGCTGGAGAGCTTTGCATACTTGCAGGATGTACTTGGACAAACAAGCCAGACTGCAAAGGCCTCAGGGCCACCCCAGCTCCACTGACCTGCATTCGTCAGAGCCGCTTCAGCGTGACGAAGTGGAATTTTTTCTTTTCGTTTAAACAGATTTACAGTATCTTCAAGGATGCCAGAACAAGATTCAACAGCTGGGGTACCAATGGTCCCCTCTACATGGATCTCCCCCTGGAGGGTGGCTAAACCCCCAACCCCAGTGTGTGTGAATGGGAGCTGGGAAGTGGGCACAGGGCTCCTATTCTCCCCAAATCCTGAGCAAGAGGACTCGGGATTTTGTACAAAGATCAGTGGTGATCCTAGGGACAGAGTGAAAATAACTGAGCGACCACCTGGCCTGGGACACAGAAGCTCTGGAAGAGCAGAACAGCTCAATGCATGGTGAAGAAGGCAGCTTGTTAGGAAGGCACAGATTTCTAAGTGCCAGGGGTGGGTGGGAGGGCAAAGGGCACAGGGCAGGCCTCTCCCCAAGTGGCTGGACCCTTATCAAGGACAATGCTTCTCTGCAGGAAGCAGCCAGGAGCTCTCTCCCCACTCTGCTGGGATGTGTGTCTGTACCGGTTCAAGACGAAGGAGCCACCGTGGAGCTGATTGTGCCCACGGGGCCATCTCCAGCCTTGCTGTGAAAGGTTCACGTTCTCCCGTTTGCTCATGGGTGTGTGCTCACCCCTTCGCCTGTGATGGGGCACAGAGCCTCCCTCCCCACCTGCGGCAGTTGGCCAAGCGCCAGATCTGAGCCACACCCGTGTGTCACCTCAACAGACCCCACAGCCCGTGACGCAAGGGCCGTGGCTGCGCTCACGTCCCAGGTGAGACAGGTGAGGCCTGGAGAGGTAAGCGACTGGCCATGGTCACACTGCCAGCGAGTCCCTGGTGGGGCTGGAACCCCGTCTTGCTAACTCGGGCCACAGCTTAACCCCTGCACTGACCAGAGTCACACACACAGCTGGTCTGTCTCATAGGAAAGGCATAGATTCCCGATGGGTAGAAACACTCCAGTTAATGCTCAGATTTTGGAATTTCCTGCACAAATTGTCTCAGCTCAGGGTACCCGGAGGCTAGCATTACAAATGCAGTAGGAGGGGGTACAGATTCTAGACTGAAGACCTGGGTTTTCATGCCATGTTTGCGCTTACTAATTAGCCCTTGGGGTGGGCCGTTGGTCTTATTCATGGTGGTGGAGCATGGCTTTAGAACCCACACAGGCTCTTCTTGGCCTCAGTTTCCCCCTCGGAGATGGAGACAGGGAAGACCGGCAGCAGACTGTAATGGACTGAGGACTCAATGAGCAACGTGTGTGACGTGCTCAGCCCAGCCCAGGACGGGAAAACGGCTGTTAATGTTAATATCAGTATTAAGGGCAGGCCCAGGGGCCAATCACTTAACCTCTGTGAGCTTCCATTTCCTCGTTGGCAAGATAGGAAAATAAAAATGGCTCAGGGCAGAGGATGACCGACCTCTCCCAGAGCTGAGCATTACTGTGCACCAGCCTCCTGACTCCCGCATGGTTTTAACGCTGTCCAGACACCTGTGTCTGAGAACACAGTCTCGGTCATTCCCAGCTCCCGAGCCGTCTCCTTCCCATGGGCTCCGCCGTCCGTCGCCGCCAACAGAGAACTTAGAGAAACACTCGCGTGAGAGAATGTGCAGACAGAGCCCCTCTAATCCTCACGGTGTCTTTGTGTGACTAGAAAAAGGAGCCCCTTCCCTGGGACAGACACGCCAGGGAGCAAGGACATGGGTGTGAGCTGGATTTCACACACACTCTCACTCACACCCACACGTTCACTCCCTCCTGGGAATGGCAGCCCTGTGTGCACACGATCCGCATCCAGGCTGCAAACCCAAAGGCCCCGGGGCCCGGGGGGTCGTAAACAGATGTGAGAGTCAGAAGAGCGGGGACTACGGTGCCCTGAGGGCCCAGTCCCTGCGTCCCAGAGCCGCTGTGACCAGCTCCACTGGGACTGATGCAGCCAGGTGCAGGCCTGAGAAGGCCAGGGCTTTCCATTTTTCAAGAGAAGCCAGGAATCTAGATACCTCTGTGAAGTTTTCCTCATTCTTGAGAACTACTGTGCAGGTCAGAAAAACCTATAAAGGGTGGGATGCAGCGTGGGGGCCACAGTCAGCCGCCAGCTCTGTGCAAAGCTCTGACACACCCCGAGCCCCGACACCAGTGGGCGGTGCACCTCGCCTCCTCTCCCTACTACTTCTCCTCCGCGGTGGCTTCTGGGCACAGCCCCGCGGCCTGACCCCTGGGCCTCTCCCAGCTCTGGTTCTCTCCGTTCAGGGGCTCCCCTCCCACAACCACGCCCACCCATTCCAAAATGGGGTGCCACACTAAACCCTCTCCCGCATCACCTCCTCCCTCAGGTGTCCTCAACCCCAACCCAACATTCAAACGGCTGACTGCTGGCTCCTTGAAGCCAAGGCACCCTGCCTGGCACGGCGTCTGGTACCAAAGAGACTTCTCCATGAAGAAATCCAAACTCCTCACCTCTGTCTGTGACCTGCCTCCACCTCGAATCCCAGGACCCCCACGCACCAGCGCACCACTCAAAGAGCAAAACCCGACTGTCCTGCTTCCGGGCCTTCGCTTTTGCTGTGCTCGCTGCCTGTGAGCGCCTCTCCCTTTGTCACAAGAGTCCCACTTCTTTCCTTGAGTCTCCTGGAAAGACCCAGCTGCTCTTTCCCTGAGCCCCTGCCGTCTCCAGGAGGGGGTGACCCTAGGGATTGCTTGCCCTTGCTCTTACCTGTCCAGGTCTGCCCTTTCCCCCGCTGGAGGTTGCTGGGTGCCAGAGGCACATCTGAAGCCAAAAGTACTTTGCAATACTTACTGTTTGTCCTACACACAGTAGGTGGTCACCAAGAGCTGGCAGAGAAACTAGGAAACTCATGCCTTGCTCATCAACTAGTGTTTTCCACCATTTTTCCTTTCAAGTCTCCAGAGAACCCGAAGCAGCACCTGTGTTTCCCTAATTCGGAGGGGGCCAGCCCTCTCCGTCTGGCTCCGTACCCCCAGCCCCACACCACTTGTTTCCACAAGACCTGTCCTGAGCGTACAGGAGGAACTGCCCTGTGGGCAAGCGTGGCCTTGTGTTTTGCTGTCGTTCTGGAGTGTGTGAGTTCCTGTTCGAGAATAGACCCTTCCTAAAGCAGCTCCGCCCATGTGCCAAGACCATGCCAGGCACACTCACGTGGCTTGCTTGTGTGTCAGACCAGTGCTGGCAGCCCACTGCCCTGGGACGCCTGTGAACACCAAAGCCATCTTCCCAGAGGAGGCCAGCGAGCACATGGAGCCCGCCATGCATTTCCATGCCCAAGGCCATGGGTTGGGACCCCTGAAAGAACCTCTTCTCTGGTCTTGCCCCTCGCTTTGTTTTCTCCTTTCCATGCTCAGCTGGAGAGCAATGCAAATGGCTCTCAGTTCTCGATGGTTCTGATCAGATGGGACTGTTGCCCAGTGACTGTTGTGCAGAAATTCCCATCTTAAGATTTTATAAACTGTTACTTCAATAAAAGGGTCCTGTGATCAAATAAGTTTGGAGAACACTAAACAAAAGTTCATTGTATTTCTTTACTGCAGGACTTCTCAGTGCCTTTAACGTGTTGTGGCTTTCCATGAGGATGATAGTTCTCGCAGCAGTTCTAAGCTTTTTGAGACTGGAATGCGTTTGTTCAAGGAGAATCTTGAGGGAGAGCACGGTGAGGAAGGTGCTCTGGGAGATGCGGCTCTGCAGGACATGCAGCCAGCACCCAGACCTGGGCTTGCTCGCAAGGTGGGTTCCCCGTGCAACCAGGCCCTCCTCACTCCTCCAGCCATGCTGGCTTCACTGTAGTTGTATTCCCGTATGTGTCCCGTCTGGCTTGATGTGACTCTGGTCACCAACTTCCGGAATTCTAAGGCCTAATAGAGGCTTGTGTGTCCCAAGATTACCTCTCATCGCTGGCAGTCATCTCTATGAATTCCGGAATGAAAAGTACAAAAGCCGGTGGCCAGACTGGCAGGCTGACCACACTGGGCAGGGACCATGCTACATTCTCCTTTGTCCGTCCTATGCTCCTGGCATGGCCAGGGGACCTCAGGGTTCTAGGAATCCGGTTGCTCTGGGTTCACACCAACAGACATTGAAAACAGAACAAAACATGATTTTCACAATGGCTCCTGGGAGTCTGACAGGGGTGGACCTTAAGCTGCCACCTCGTGATTTTAGCTACTATTTTCTTTAATGCTAAGATGCCATCAATTGTAAGACACACCATTGTTTTAAGAGCAGTTTTTTTGTTGTGGGAGGGAGAAAGAAAAAAGAAACATCACATGTAGTGTACAACTAATTGTTAAGACATATCCTGACTGCAGAATAATTAAGATGTGAACAATCGTGTGCCTTGGAATTGAGGAAATAGACCATTTCTACAGGTCAGAGTTGGCTTCCTTTTTCCTCACCCCTGAGGAAGCTGAGATGCAGGCTCCAAGGGAGACGGCAGGAGACTGGGGCGCTGGGCAGATGCTTCAGCTCAGTAAATAGTCACGGAACCCTGATGTTGCCAGGCCCTGTGCTAAGTGAGGGGAGAGTGGGGTAGAGCGTGCCCTGTGTTTACCCTCCAGCATGCGATCGTTGAATCCCGTCTGGAGGCTACGCGTCTCCTACAACGTCTTTCCAGAAGGAAAGGTGGTGTGTGTGCCTGTGTTTTGTAATCTCAGAATCATGGTAGGACTGTCCAGACGTCTTCAAAGCCAGCTCTGTAAACTGTGAAACAGACCATCCCTCTGTTTTCTGCAACGTCATAAAAATCCCCACTAATCATAAAGATGAAATAAAAAATGGAAACTTACTATGGGTATTTTGGAGTACTGTCATTCCGAACCAACAGTGACCCTTCGGAGGTTCCACATGACAAGGTGACTCATCTCTGTGTCATCCAGGGAGTTGGATCCCCGGCCCCTTTGCCCCAGTTCTCACAGACACTTTGTCACACTACGGATGGGAGGCAGGTGCTTGAGCACCTCCAGTGGTCCCCAGTAACAAGGATGGCAATGAAGGAATGCCCAAGGGCAGGAGAAGGCCTGGGTGGGGTGACCAGTCGCCTGGGTGAACCCCGGCAGGGTGGCAGTCTTCATGGAGGTGGTGATGATTGAAGTGGCCCTTAGAAAACGGGTGCAAGGGTGGGGCTGGAGATTTTAGACAGAGGAACTGAGGCTGGAGGCGAGCTGGGGAGCAGGGAGCTGTTTGCCTCCGGAGCGTGCAGGCTGGGAAGGAGCGTGCAGGAAGGATCGTGCGCGAAGTGGGGGGCGGGGACTGGAGCTGGGCTGGGCTGTGAAGGAAGTTTGGACGTTGGACTTTGTCTAGTTGATCGGCATCACCTTTTTGCTGAGTGACTTTTATACCTTATTTTCAACAAATCAGCCACAGACACCGTAGTGCATTTAAAAATGCCGCCATGGGCTGCTGCCAGTGCTCACGCAGGGTCACAAATACTCTTCATTGTTTCATGGATGGCACAGCTCCGGGCTGGAGCGCCCGCCGAGACCCTTGTCATGGGCTCACACCCTCTGTTTCGGGAATCTTGCTGTTCCTTCTGCGGGATGGCTCCTCTGTCAGGCAGGTGCACAGCTTGCTGCTCCTCTCATCCGTGGGGCGGGGGTGGGGGGGGTGGGGGGTGGGGAGTGGTGGGCCAGCTTCCCTCTCAAAGCTCTCCATGTGTGATCTGCCCCCATCTGTCCCCTCTCATGCTTCGTTACTCTGCAGAGCGCTTCTCACGCATGTATTTGTTTTTAATCTGTCTGCCCACAAGACAGTGAGCTCTGTCTCGGCTTCGTGCTCAGAACACAGCCCGACACTTAGCAGATGCTCAGTGTTTATTGTTGTTGTTGAATTACACAGTTTTCTGAGTTCTTCCACGTCTATTATTTGGTCAGATTCGCAATACTTTTTCTGATTTGTGGATGGGAAAATCATCTGAAAGAGGCTAAAGAAATTACCCAAGATAGTATTTGGGCTAGGAAGGGGGAGGGGGCGCAGAACCCCACGCATTTCCCACCGTGGCATTAACCTTTAGGACGACCCGCCCTTGACACCCACTCAGCACTGGCCGGCACCTCGGACCTCGTGTGGGAGCCCTGCATCTGGGGACTGAGCAGACTTCTGCTCTCAGAAGTGAGACTGCCCCTCACATGTGACTGAGGTTGACACAGTGGGATTCCATCGCTTGGTAAAGAGGACCCAAATGTAAAGTCTGAGAGGTAGGATTTGGGGGTGGGGGTGGAGGGTAGAAAACTGAAGAGACTGTCCATGGCAGAGGCTAACTCTGGATGCACCTAGAATTAGCAACTTCTTAGAGGTTTCTCCAGCCAGAAGGAAGTGGCCAAGTGGCTCATCCCTGAGAAGGCTTACAGAGGCAGGAGGAAAGCGAGAAAGCATAAGGAGAGGACCAGGACTGAAAACTGGCTGCTCTCTCTGGACTGCTCTCCCCTCCTAGATCCTGGGAGAGCTGGCCCACAGAGTGACCAGACCCTGAGCCTGGACATGGCCTGCCACACCTGAATACATTCCTGGCGGCTACCACGGGCTGGGGTGGCTCCTCTCTAGGCCAATGGTTCCCAGCTGCTGGGGCTCCTAAGAGCCTCCTGTGGAGGTGGGACAGATATGTGCTCAAACCACCACCAAGAGCCACCCTGCCCAGTCTCAGGGCTGGCGCAGGCTGAGAGCAGAGTTTGCGACCATAATCTCCACCACAGCGCTGGGAGCACCTCCTGCGGATGGAACACCTAGATGGACCCCTCAGACTCCCGTGTGATGCTGAGGGCATCGCAAACACACTCTCTCAGTTAAGAACCTTCGGAAATTAAAGACCGTGAAAGTCAAGTAACTCTCCCCAAATCATTCCCCCAGTAATAGGCCGGGATGGAGGACCCTGACAAGTGGACCCCTCTGTGCTTCTCTCAGCCGACACACCGGCTTCTCCTTGAAGCCCAGGACCACTCTATCTTGGTAACCCAGCACTCTTAAACCCAGACAAGCCTGGGGCCTCGACAGTGTTTTTCGTGAAGCCCTTCCACTGTCCATTTTTAAGGGCTGGCTCAGAGGCCCCTAGGAGAGCCCTACAATTCCCTCTACCCCAGAACAGCTCTGTGGAGACGTCCAACCAGACGAGGTATCAACCAGATGAGGTACCAAAAAGTCCTCTTCACAGGACCATTTGAAATCCTCCCAGTGAAATGGGAGCAAGCTTTTAAGCCATGAAAATAAACACGAGTTCCGCCACCAGGACTCAGAGGGAAGCAGGAATTTATGATGCTGGATCGCTCTCTTTCTCCTGCTTTTGTTTTCAGAAAAACAATTAGGGATTCTGCGATAGGCAGCCTCGAATGTGGCCCACAATGATCCCATTCACCTTGTATGTACACCTTTGAATGTAGGGTGGACGAAGTGACTTGCTTCTAAAGAAGAGAGCAGAGCGGAAGTGGTGGGATGTCACTTCTGATATTTGGTTATAAAAAGACTGTGGCTTCCATCTTGGGTGCTCTCTCTTACCCACTCTTGGATCACACGGCCTAGATGACTCCAGTCACAAAATCATGAGGCAGCCTGTGGAGAGGCCCAGGGGGTGAGGGACAGGGGCATGACAACAGCCACGTGAGTAAGCTCGGAAACAGACCCCCACACCTCATATCAAGCCTTCAGATGAGACCACAGCCCCAGCTGACAGCTTGACTGCAACCTCCTGAGAGATCTTCAGCCGCAGACACCCAGCCAGGCTGTGTTCATGTTCCTGACTGATAGGAAGCATGAGACAATAAACGTTTGTCGTTTTAAGCTGCCAAGTTTTGGGGTAATTTGTTACACAGCAAAATATAACTACAGCTTCCTAGCCCAGCAAGAAGTAAAAAGCGGCAGGGAATTAAGAGAGTGATTCTGGTAAAAACGAGAAAATGCAGATGTCACTGGTGTGCATCCCACATCTGAGGAATTCAGAAAGATTTCAGAGCAATTCAGGGTTACAGGAGAGAAATGGAAGGCCAAATGGGGCCACATGGTTGCACCAAGCCCATGGGGGACTCCAGTGCGGATCCGCGCTACCTTCTCCTGGGCGTTCTAACGGGGCTTCAGCTAGCAGCATCTTCAGCCCCGCGGCGGTGAGCACCACCAGGAAACTTCCGAGTCAGACTGCAGCCCCACGCCAGCGAGATCAGAGCCTCCAGTGGTGGTGTTTGGGCATTTGTGGTTTGGTTTGGTTTTGTTTTTTCTATCCAAAATGCTGTTTTTGTTTTCTCATTTCTTTCTTCTAAAAAATATGTACAGCTCACCGAAAGATGAGTGTGTGTGTACGTTTCTATATCTACCACTAACACAATCACTATTGTGCTCTCTGTCACCATAGACTAGTTTTGCGTGTTCTTAAACTTCACACAAATGGAATCTCATAGTAGGTGGACCTGCTTGCCAATTGAGTGATTTAGCGTGAGTTAGTGACTTTCAATGACTCAGTCTCCTTGTCCGTGTGATGGGGATAATCAGAGATGGGGTTACCAGGAGGAGGGAAGGAGTCAATACTGGAAAGCACTTAGAATCATGCCTGCACCCAGCGAGCACTCAATGTGTACGAGCTGTTGCTGTTCGTAAGCTCTAAGCTGCTTCCTGCTTTATTTGACGAGAAATCCTGCCTTCGATGCTCGTCTTGTCTGCCCGCATCAGCCTCATGGTGCTGGAGTTTGGTCAGTTTCCGCCAGTTTTCTGACAACAGGGGAGTTTGATGGGAACCAACAAGGAAGAGAACGAGGACAGCAGTGAGACTGTCACCGACTGAGCACCGCTATCAGCTGGCCCGGCCGTGGGCAGCCCCTGGTCCCCGCTGCCTGGTATGGGCACTATGTGGGATTGCAGGGTCCTAGGAACCCCGAGGCATGACTAACGCCACTTCATAGATGAGGAAACAAAGGGTCAGAGAGGCTAAGGAACAATCTCACAGTTTCTGAGTACAAAGGGATAAAACCATGATGCAAATCAGTTCTCTCTGACTCTCCAATGAATAGATTTTCTCATCATTATTTTAAAATAACTTTACAATTTTAATTTTGTGTGTTTCTTCCACACCTTTCTGCAGCCTTTCAGTCGTCTTGAGTGAAAACAGAGAAAGAGTAGGAGACATGGCAGCCTCTGTCACTGGCCTCTTGAGAATCAGGCGGGTGATTTGGCAGTGTCCCTCCTTCACGGAGCCACAATCTAGTGACAGAGAAAGGAAGTACAGGACGTGGGGCCTGGAGGTGAGCAGCTCTCCACGTATCAAAAGGCTGAAGAGAAAAGAGTTGAATGACCCTCAGATGGCACAGGAACTATTGTGTCTCAGTTCTGTGAAAATCCAGAAGTTTTGAAGAACACTACAAACGAATGGACGAATGAACGAGGGAATAAACAAATTAATAAATAAATGTGGATGTGTTTACATTTTTTAAAGTCAGAGAACATACTAGAACACAAAGAAAATCATAAGTTCCCAAAATAGAAAGCAGATTGTGGATTCTCTGACCACAATGGAATACAGCTTGGGTCAACTACAGAAAAGAGGGCCAAATTAATAAGCAAAACCAAAATGGGATATAGTTCCTGGCTACATAAAAAATACTTGCAAAGCTGCCAGGCCTACTCATGATGGTTAACCCAAAAGTTACCCTAAGAATTTAGGAATTGGTGGGCCTGTCCCTTGGTGAATCGGGACTGGATTTAGAGAAGGGCGTATGATAAAAATAAATATTTGGGTTTTGTCCATCATTCCTGTCACAGAGCTCCTAAAAGTCTTGGAATTAGCTGTCTCTTATGTGCTCCTGGGTTGACACGTGGGGAGGCCCTACATAGCTTCAGGCTGGGCCAGAAAAACCAACCACAGGATTGGACGGTTGGAATTTTCAGTCCCACCCCTCACCTCTTGGGAGGGGAGAGTGGGAAATTGAGCTTGGTCACCAATGGCCAATGGTGTAATCAATCATATCTGTGTCATGGAACCTCTATAAAAATCCCTCAATGATGGGGTTTGGGAGCTTCTGGGCTGGTGAACACACCGAGGTATGGGAGGGTGGCACGCCCAGAGAGGGCGGGGAAGCTCCACCGTCTTCCTCCATGCCCTGCTCTACACGTCTCCTCCATTTGGCTGTTCCTGAGTTGTATCCTTTACAATAAACCAATAATCATAAGCAGAGCACTTTCTTGAGTTCTGTGAGTGACTCTAGCAAATTGTGGAACCTGAGGAGAGGGCACGTGAACTTCTGAATCGGTAGTCAGCTGGACAGCGGTGAGGGTGGCCTGGGCCCCTCATTTCCAGCTGGTGTCTGAAGCGGGGGCAGTCATGAGTCATGGAACTGAGCCCTTCAGCTGTGATGTCTGCTCTGACTCTGGGTGGTTAGTGTCAGAGTTGAGTTGAATGGTGGGACACCAGTTGGCACTGGAGAGTTGGAGAACTGGTATTGGAACAATGTATTTGGTGTCAGACAAAAATCATACCGGAGGACCCAGGCCTCACGGCTCGGCCTTCCCAAGCAGTGGGGGGTCAACCAGAGAGAAAGGGTGGCTGCCTGGTCCCTGTTCCCTTAAAACTCTCATCCGAGCCCTGACAGCACGTCTCGGCCCCTCCTTGGGGACAGCACCTAACCTCTGTTTTTGTTCATTTGCCAACTAGGCACTCTCAGACATATAGATGCACATTTCTACAGCAAGATTTCTACTTTCATACAAATGTAATTCCATGAGACTATTTAATATTTAATCTTGGTATTCTCATCGGAAAGTGGGTATGCACTTCTGCTATGCAGAGGCATGAAAAGAATGGCTTTGGACTAAAATTTGGTTTTGCTGTTACTGTTTGCACTTACTTTGCTGTGTGATTTGAATTAAAAAACATTACCTCTCTGAACCTCAGTTTTCTTTTCTGTGAAAAAGGTGATCAATCCCTCGGCAAGAGGCCATCCCATGAGATATCATATGTAGGAACCCCAACTCAGTGCCCGGTCCCGGGAGGCATTAGACGCAGGGTAGGCGTGCTTGTTACCGTGGTCTTTTGATTAAAATATGCTGGAAATCTTACCAGTAAAATAAATTTCTACCGACAGATTGAACTGGCTGTACTAATATTGAAAGTGCCAGCTTCCCCCGGGGGCTGGCAGCCTCTGAGGCAGGACTAAGCAGAAGCGAGAATGTCAGTGGGCAGAGAGGAGCTGCCGCTGTCCACTCCCACGTTAGCTGAAGTCCCCAGAACCCCATGCTCAGGGGAAGCTCCAGAACTCGCAACCGGGTTTCCGCTGGTGCGTTCCGCGAGGCCACCGGCTGGCTTCCCTAAACACGGACTGAGCTCCGTGGCGTGTCTTTGATGCTTCGCACACTTCCACTTATTTAAGCCCAGTGTCGCTCCGGCCCTTCGACACATCACGGGTGTCTCATTCGCTGGCTCTCTCTCACTTCTCTAGATCGCCCCATTTGTTGGCAAGGCCCTAGAGAGGCTAGATTCTCTTTCTTTAATAGCCAGTTTCTTTGTTTCCAGACTCAAAGCAATTTATTAACATCATCTGGTTTATCCTCCAGTTAGTCCTGTGATTTCTGCCGAGCCACGTGGTGTTTGAGTTGGGTTCATGGCGTTGGGCAAATTCCCCAGAATTGGCACCAATAGCAGTGAGGGCAGAATGCAGGCCCTCACGGTCTGGACATTGGCTGGGCTGTCCCTCTCAGGTTTATTTGGTGTCTACTTTTTAATCAATAATGACGAGGTCGTGACAGGATGGCTAGGGCCAAATGTCTGGGCTCCTACGAAAGTCCCTGTTCCCTGTGCTGCCCCTCCTCCCCTCCTTCCCAGGGCTGCTCTGAATGCAGTGGGACACTGGCTTTATCCAGTAGACACGCTGCTCACCATACAGACAGAATCCACGGTTTTTGTGCGCCCTACAATTAAAAATGTTAGCAAGTTACTGCTCGATACTCTCAAACTCACTTTGAGTCGGCAGTTGTTTCCCCAGCCCATCCTAGCCCCGACGGAGGGTAGCATCCAGTCAAGGGGAGGGTCCCTGGGGATCACAGGGAGGGGCGAGATAGCTGGTTCTGGGTGGCTTCGGATCGTAACTGAGAGAAAACAACACACTTAAAGAAAATGCCCCTGAATACTCTAAAATGTCCGCTCCTCCCTGTGCACAGGTTGGAGAGGAGCATAGATGCACTGATTTTGTTTCTTTCCAGTGGCTCACCTACATGAAACCCCCTGAGCGCCACCTGCCAGAGGCTTCGGGTCCTAAGAATAGTCCCAGGGACCTGAAGCCCCTGTGGAAACTCTCAGTCTTATTTCCTCCTGGCATCGTGGTCCTTTTCTCATTTCTCAGCCCCATTTAAGAAACATGTTGAAAATATTTCCTACTGTCAAAGGCTTTTTTCAAAAAGCACTTTTTGCAAACACAAAGCAAACTAAATTTGGGGCAAGAGATGGCAGAACTCATGACTTGATAAGCCTTATTTTCTGCCCATATTCCCTCTCCTCTGCTCCCTTGCTATCACCATCTCTGCGTCTGATAGCCGTACAATGCCAGACAAGGTCAATGACAAGGTTGCTAGGAACAACTGGACAAGGAAAATTAAATGCCTACCGGTTCTTGACAGAAGACACGGTGACACGCCTTAGGGGTTTCAGTGCTGGGGCCATATGCGTCAACCCACACGAGTGACTCAAATCTTTCTCTGTCAATAGGCCTCTTGGGGGGAAAATGTGAACCCACATGAACGGAGGTGGGACAACCCCTCTCTGGAGAAAAGTACCTCCACGCTGTATAGTAGTCAATTGCCACAGCCCCCAAAACCTGGTGGATGGCCCCCTGCACTGACCACGCCACCTGACAGAGCCCCTCCTATGCATTCTTATCCCTGTAGGGTCACCAGCCTCAGGATTCCCACGGTCCTTCACGCTCAGAGTCACCGTCCCACAGTGGGGTTCATGGCATCTGTCACCCCTGTGTTTTGCCCGTCCTTGCCATCTGGGACTCCTGCAATGCTGCTGCTCTGTGAGGATTGTCACCAGCACGCAGGGACACCCCAGGTCACAGCCTGGCGCTTGGGGCATTATTCTCCCAATATCCTCCACTCCCTCGCACATCTTTACTGGAAAGGCTCACCTGATGCACAGAGCTCTTGGTACACTTCTTTTGGGGAAATATTTTAAACACGTGAAAAAGCGTAGAGAAGAATATAACAAGTACCCATACACTCCCAGGGCTTCACTAAGTTTTAATATGTTGCCACATTTGTTTCAGGACTTAGAAAAAATAGTTCAAAAACATTACAGACACAGCTGAGGGCCTCCTTGACCTCATTCCCCACCCCTACTACTCAGAGACACCGCAACCTTGAGTTTACCGTGTATGAATCCCGAGCACAGTTTGTAGACTTTCTTATGGTGTTCTTCCATAAATAACAGAGTATGGTTTCATATGGTTTAATTTTTTCTTTTTAAGATTGGCTCTGAGCTAACATCTGTTGCCAATGTTCTTTTTTTTCTTCTTCTTCTCCTCAAAGCCCCCCAGTACATAGCTGTGTAGTCTAGTTGTAGGTCCTTCTGGTTCTGCTATGTGGGACACCACCTCAGTGTGGCCTGATGAGCAGTTCTAGGTCCTCACCCAGGATCTGAACCAGGGAAACCCTGGGCCTCCGAAGCGGAGTGCACAAACTTAACCATTCAGCAATGGGACCAGCTGTCACCAGCTTTTTGTATGTTTTTAAGTTTTGTATGCTTTTATGTTTTATGGAAATCTACCCTACTGTATATAATATATCCTTCTGACACTAGGTTTTGTTGCTTACCATTGTTTTACATGTATTCATGCAGATCCATGTTACTCTAACTCATTTATTTTAACTGCTGTATAATATTTTATTATATGAAAGTATCACAATTAATTTATCTATTTCCTATGGATAGTTTTCCAGTTTCTGTTCAACTTTTCACTGCTACAGACAAGGCTGCAGTGAATATTTATGCAATGTGTGTGAGTTTCTCCAGTGCGGATCCCCACCCTCCAGAGGGACAGCCCCACACTACATTATCAGCACAGTGTGAGTTCCTGGTGCTCTGTGTTCGTGTCAACACTTGGTACTGGCAGATGTACATTTAGGCCAATCTGATGCATTAGCGGTTGTGATGGTTAATCTTACATGTGAGCTTGGCTGGGCCAATTCTGGACGTTTCTGGGAGGGTGTTTCTGGAGGAGATTTACATTTACAATGGTGGACTTTGAGTAAAGCAGATTGCTTTCCCTAACATGGGTGGGCCTCATCCAATCAGTTGAAGTCCTGAAGAAAACAAAAAGCTGACTTCCTCAAGGAAGAAGGAATTCTCCAGCAATCTGCTTTTCAGACTTCATCTGCAACATCCACTCTTCAGACTTGAACTGTAACATCAGCTCCTCCCTAGGTCTCCAGCCTGCCAGGCCACCCTGCAGATTTAGGACTTGCCAGCCTCCATAATCACGTGAGCCAATTTCTTAAAAGAAGTTTCTTCCCATAGATATGCACATCCTATTGGTTCTGTTTCTTTGGAGAACTCTGGCTAACACAGAGATGTTATCTCTTTGTTGTGTGAGTTTGCATTTCTCTGATTACTAATGAGTTTGACCATCAAATCAAATGTTCATTTGACATTTGAATTGCCTCATCCATGAGTTGTTCACATCTTTTGCCTGTTTTTTTCATTGGGTTATTTGCTTTTTCTCATTGATTTGTAGGTGTTTATATGTCCTGGATTCTGACCTTTGTCAGTTACATATATGGCTGTATGCAAATATCTGTGTCTGGCTTCATATTTAACCTTTTTTACGGACGATATTTTTTTAAAAAATTTAATGTAATCCTATTTATTACATTAAGTAGTCTATTAATTTTTGCATTAAGGTTTGTCTTTTTGTATCTAGTTTGAAAAAGTAATTTCTTCCTCTGAGTTCATAAAGATAGTCTTCTATATTTTCTTCTAAATTGTTTAGAGTAGTTACTTTTTACACTTAGGTATTTAATAAACAAAGGATATATTTTTGCATGTGTTGTGATGTGAGTATCTAATTTATTCTTATATGGATGACCTACTATTCCCAAGTTATTTATTGAATGAGCCCACTCCTTCCTTTTTTTAACTAATCTGTAATGACCCTTCTGTAACATATCAAATTTCCACATGCGTAGGGCAGTTTCTGAGTTCTCTATCTTTCTATTGATCTATTTGTTATCTCTGTACCAATATTTCACTATCTTAATTATTATGACTTTATAATTAGTCTTGACGGTTATCAGCCTGTTGAATTTCACAAAAATTTCCTTTTGAGGTTTTGGATGAAATTGTTTGAATTTAGAGAATAATTAGGGGATAATTGATAACTGTTAAAGTCTAGTTTTACATTCAAGAATGTGGTAAATCACTCTAGTTATTCATATTTTTTTCATGCCCTTTAGCAGTATTTCAAAGATTTCTCCAGGGGCCGGCCCTGTGGCCGAGTGGTTAAGTTCGCACACTCTGCATTGGCAGCCCAGGGTTTCACTGGCTCGACTCCTGGGCGCAGACATGGCACCACTCATCAGCTCATGTTGAGGCGGCGTCCCACACGCCACAACTAGAAGGACCCGCAACTAAAAATATACAACTATGTACTGGGGGGCTTTGGGGAGAAAAAGGAAAAATAAAAAAAATAAAAGATTTCTCCAAAGAAAAAAGCTCCCCAAAACCCAAACAACTTGCACATCGTTTGCTAAATGTATGAGGAGATATGTCACTGCTTTAGCTGCTAGAGTCAATGAGGTCTTTTCTCCTGTTACACGTTTCCTAATCAGTTTAACTAACACATAAAATGTTACTAATGTTTGCATGTGGATATTACCTCTAGCATATTTGCTGGACTGTCTTTCATTTGAATAGTTTATTTGAAAATTCTCTTGAATTTCCTGTGTGGATCATCATATTTCCTACAAATATGGATATTTCTGCTTCTTTTTTGGTCAATTCTTATTCTTTTTATTTCTTCTGCTTGTTTTATTGTCTTCAGAATGGCATCCAGGATGCTGACGCATTGAAAATGGACATCCTTGTACGTTCCTGATGTTGACAGGCATGCTTCCAAAGCTTCACCATTAATTACAACGTTCACAGTACATATGTGGTGGGCACCTTTGATCACGTTAAGGCTGTTCCCTATAATTCCTATTTTGAACACTCAGCTCATTCACTTTAAATCGCTCATATTTTAAAAATTAATTCATTTAAGGCTTCAAATTCACGTCTAAATATTCTTTTAGTTACCATCCATAATGTTTATATGTAATTCTTTAATTATCAATCTATTCCAAAGAAATTTCAGTTGTAATTGTCTCTTTAACCTATGAGTCATTCGAGTTCTCAAACAGGAGTTTGAGATTCTTTTAATTATGTATTTCTGGCTTAATTGGGTTGTGCTTAGCGAATATGATCTGTGTGATTTTGGTGAATTCTAGACATTTGTTGTGTCTTTCTTTGTGGCCGAGTATGTGGTCAAATTTTTAAATGATCTGTGTATTTCCAAAACGGATGATGACTATCTTTGTTTGTAGAGTTTTACACTCACACACGCACACACACACACACACAGCCATTAGATAATGCTTCCTACTTTTGTTTTCTAAACCTTTGATATCTTAATATTTTTTCAATTGCTTGTTTTATCAATTTCTGATAGAGTTACATGAGACAGAATCTTTGCCTGTGATATTGTCGATTTGCTCACTGTATTGTGAGTGAGCACGTGTTAGGTGTGTACACATGTAGAACGGGGACTGCTGCTGAGTGGCGTGGTGTCTTAATTACCATGTGGTTTCTCTCCTTATATTACAGTGTGTCTGTCATTGCCAGCATTGACATAGTGTATATTTTCCCATCCCTCTATTTTTAGCCTTTCGGTGGTTTTGTCTTAGATTGTCTCTTGGAAGCATGATATAGCTGCCTTTTTTAGAAATCCAATCCGATAATTTCCCTCTCGGAGTAGGTGAGTTTAAGCCTATTTACATCTGCTGTAATTACTGATATATTTCAACATATTATTATTTTGCCATTGTGTGTTTTTTAAAGAATTTCTTTTTTTATTCTTTCCTGCCTTTCTATTACTCTGTTACCTAATGAGCAACAGGGTGAAGCTCCGTGGAAAAGATTTTGTCGGGGGTCCTGTAATCACGAGGGAACCACACCTGGCATACGGGGTAGCCTACTGTCTCGAAGCTGCCAGTACTCCCTGTGCTGACAGTGACTGAGCCACTGGCCCCGAGCAATTATTCCTTGAATAAACAATGATGCTAACTCAAGACTCATCCTGACTCCATAATTTTCTTTCTAAAGTCTATTTTGTCATTTGCTATTACTGAGCACCGCTCTGTGCCTGCCGGCAGCATGAGCCACAGTGTTGCCTTTTGGCAACAGTCGGCTGAAGCTGATTAGCAGCTGGCCATTGAGTGAGTCCCCACTCCACTTCACCACTGTCCTCACCAGGGCTGGACTAGGGGAGGTAAGAGAGGCCCAGGGAGCAAAATTTAAGGAGGCACTCACTTTCAGATGCCAACCCTATACTTGCAGGGCCCTGAGAGTGAGTGCCTCCTTAAAATGTGCTCACTGGTCCCCTTGCTGGCCTTGTTCTGGTCCCCACCACTCCCTACTACACCCCCACAGTGAGGCCATGCGTAAATGGTCACATCGTGCTTGCTGTGTTGTTCTACCATGACAGTGAAAAGGAAAGTAAACTATTTCTAGTATGTTTGTCTCCATCAAAATTGAGTAAAGAAACAAAATATAGACCAAGAGAACCCTGGGTTTCCCCTGCCTGATTCACCTGTCACATTCCCCACTGTCTTGAGTTTGAGAACAGCCAGACTACGAAGAACGTGGAGCGCCAGGCTCAAGCATCCTGCAGCAGGAACTTTAATCAGAGGAGTGACCACACAAATGTGTCTTTTAGAAGAATAACTCTGGCTGCCATGGTCTGAGACTTCATGTGGGCTGAGAAATTTTAAAACTGCTGCAAAGGTGCGAGCACAGAGCAGAGAGGGAGGATGGAGGCCTTCCGAGGTGGGACCAGCTGTGCTCACTGCGGGATTCAATACAGGGTAACATGAGGCAGGACTGAAAAATTACTAGATGGTTCTATCAAGACTTCCCGGTCAGTGATGAGGCCTTAAACATGGAGAGAAAATAGGAGAAAGAGCCGTTCTGCTGTGGGTAGGCTGAGATTGAAGTCAGGACAGCTGGGCTGGTTGGAATAACAAGGGCCAGAGCTGGGAGCACCGCCCCCCACCTCTCACGGTGGGGGGGGGGGGCCCTCACTGGGGCTCTCCCCAGGACCGCCCACCAGCTTTCTCAAGGCTGCCTCTGTTCCCAGCTGCCCGCGGTGGGAGCCCAGCATGAAACAGCTCCCTCCAGGCGGCCAGTTTTACTTATTGTTACCAGGCCGAAAAGGAGGCTGTTATTTTACAGCAGAGATAAAAGTTAATCACAGATTAAGGCTGCCCTGAAAATATCGATGACTTCATCACCTGAGTCCTGGCCCTGGGGGACGTGCTCACCACTCCTGAGTAGCCAGACCAGTTCAGCCAGTTCTCTGCTCTTCAGCTTGCAGCCCAGACTGAAACAAAAGCCCGGACTCATGAATAGAGAGCATTCATGGGCAGTGGGCGCCCCGCTGCAGACCTACTGCGTGCCGCCCACCGTCTAGACATCGGATTGGAGAAGCTCTGTTTACTCTCCCGGCCCCTCCCTCCCTCGCCGCCCGCCCCCCCTCTCTCATTACAACTTTTATCTGGTGGCACCATCACCCTGGGAGACTCCCAAACAGAAAACCAGACATTAAGGAGCAGAGACGGTAGTCACAAAATAAACGGGCCTGGGTTCAGAGGTGGGGCATTTCTCAGTTCTGACCATCCAGCTTTAGGTTCAGGGGAATTGATCCCCCAGGGTAACGTGAAGATGGGGTAAAATTCAAGCTGTGTTTGAAATAAAAATTTAACAAGCTGTTATTGTTTGTTCTGAAGTGTTAAGTGCATGCTGTAGCGGATCGGGAGCCAATAGAGGGGAAAGCAGAAAGCTCTCAGGGTCCTGGTCCGTCCCCGCCCCCGCCCATGGGCACCAACCCTGCCCCCCTGAGCTGGAGGATCCTGAGCTCAGCTGGGGAAAATGCACGCCAGCGGACACGCCCCAACTCCATCCCCAAACTTTGGCTGAAACAGGACTGGTGGCCTGGACCCCAGGAGAGGCCACCCGGAATGGTGGTGAGGGCGAGAAACTAAGCTTTCACAGAAAAGCCAGCAGATAATTAAGGCCAGGCAAAGGAGGATGGTCCGTATGCTTAAAGAACATGACGAAGCTTTTTATAGAGGAGAAGTTGACGATGCAATTTTTATTCCCAAAGACGGAAGAAAAAATAATCACAGATTACAACCAGAGGGATTCCTGCTCAAGGCCTCAGAGGCCCCCACTGCCCACTGGGGAGGGTCCAAGCCCCAGTTCAGCCTTCGAGGCCCCCCACCCCCTACAGATCCTCCTGTGTTCTTTCCCAGGCCTTTTCTTACCGCTGCCCTGCCCTGCCCAGCGCCCGCACCTCCAAGCATCACGTCCCAGTCCTGCCCGGGGCTCTCCTATTCAGAACACACCCTCTCAGCCTTCTGCTTCTGCTAAATTTCTGCTTCTGTCAGGCCCCAGCGTCACCCAGCTTCCCTGAGACGCCTTCCTTGAGCTCCCGCTCTCTTTGGCCTTTTCTCCTTGGACGCCCTCCCCAGTCCATCCTGGCCCCAGCTGCCCTCCCACCCTGTGGACCCCTCACTTGGCACAAGGCAGAGTACGTAGCACACACTGTTGTGTACCCCTGTGGCGGGGCAATGGATCAGAGGGGAGCAGGGACAGGATCCGGAAGTTTTGGGTGGATGAGGAAGACGATGGGTCAGTGCTACTACTGATTGGAAAGTCTTGGATTATTGAGAACCAAAGAGACAGTGCTCTGAAGATCAAGGAGAGACAGACCCCAGCTTGTGAGAGCAGCTCAGGGAGTACAGGGGAGGGGTCGGTTTGAACTCAGAGACTAAAGGGACCTCGGGAGAAGACAGGGAGACTAAACTGACACCCTCCACAGCAGGGGAGTCCAGGATCCATCAGAGCTCTGCTCTGTTCCCCATCCATCCGGGGTCCTCATGCTCCAGAGACCAGGGGAGTCATCTGTTACAGGTGAGGCAACTACCACGCATTATTGACAACACAGTGCCCAGGAGCCCAGCTCTTATATGCGGGAAAAAAGAAGGAGAGGCTAAGATCCACACATTTCTATTTTTAGACATGAGGCGAGGCCCAAATTGGATTTTGAATGTGATTCATATTTTTTTTCCAAGCAGCACATAAGCTCACTCCTAGTAACTTTGAAACCGATGACAAAGGTGGCCTCCACACTGGGAAGTACGCTGCTGCTTAATGGCACATGCTGAGCGTTGCTGGCGTGTCCCTGCTTCCAGGCTTCAGGGGTTGACAGGACTGTGTTCTCATGTGGGCTCATCTCCTGTAGTAGGTGCTTCATTATAAGACATGAACTGTGTCTCTCTCACAGAGCCCTCGAGACACAGGAAGAGGGAGTGTGTCAAGGGGGTGGCCGGGAACGAGATGGGAGCCCGGGAGATGGACAGCATCACATCTCCTTAGGCCAGAAGCTGGCCAGACCAACAGGATTTAACCCATAACATAAGCTGAAGGCTTAATATGTCCTGAAGGCTTTTTAAAAAGGGAATAATAGCACTTACCACAAGTGTGGGGTGGAGGCACGCACTCTTCTGAGAAGCGGACCAAATTCCATATCTGTTCGTTTCAAAAGAAAAAAAGAATGACAGTCGCTCTCGGTCACTGGATCTGGCCGCTCCTTAACTCGTCAGTGTGACTGGGCATGAGAGAGACCCCACGCGTCCGTGGTCGAAGGGAAACGGCCGTTTCGATATTCAATAATGAAACACTACACTGTTGGAGGAGATATATGCCCAATTTAAATGAAATAGCATCTGTGGCCCGTCCTAGCGTGGTCCCAGCACAGAGCAGGAGCTCAGACGATGCCCTTTTCCTTCCCAAGAATCCTGGAAGCCTTTAAAGTTACCTCGATTGGGAAGGGATCAGAGTTTGCCTTTTGCTAGAGTAAATCTGGGCCCCCAGGCCCACACAGTGTAGACAGCTGCTCTGGGGGCTGCTAGGGCGGCTCAGCAACCCCTCTAGGAAGACCACAGCATCCACCAACGCCATCCTTCCAATGTCCCTAACATCCCGCGCTGGGACCCTCCCATTCGCCAAGCCCTGAGGTTGGGGACGGGGTGGCTTTGTCTCCTGGAAGGAAGCACAGCGCATGGCGCTCGCAAAGTGCACATAACCCTTTTAAAGAACAAATGAATGGGTGAATGGAAAAAAGAAAGCAAATCAAAGAGAGAGAAAGAGGGCGAGACAAAGATTACGGCTGATGCTTTGTTTTTGGTCTGAAAACTGAGGACATCCGACTCATTGCAGGCTTTTTCTAAATGGAACTCCAGCATTGATGATTCAACTGTGGTTTTAAAATGGTACCTTGGAAGGGGGAATAAAATTATTTTCAGTCCTTTCAGGTCTTGCGTATATATAATGTAGCATTATGGTAGAAAGATGGTCACAAGGACTTAAATTTGGAGTCTGTCCTCCCCAGGGCCGTGGGCACAGCTGGGGCCCGCGCAGGCGTTCAGGCACAGAACCACTCGGGGCCGGGCCTCCCAGCTCCGGCCCAGGCCCCGGCTACCCACAGCCTCCCTGCCCTGTCCCTGTGGCCTCTGCCCCTGCTGCCCTGTGGTTGTTCAGCTTTCACAAAAAAGGGCTCAAACTTTATAGGCCAAGAGCTCCCGTCCTATGTGTTGGCAAACCAATAAATCGCATTGCTTGGGTTTCATGTTCAGGTAATGTTTTCTTTATTTTTCTTTATAAAATTTATGTAGGAATAAGCTCTCATTGGAAATAGTTTGCACCATAGAGACAAAGCAACGGTCCTTCTGACCGTCCCACTTTCTAGCTGTGCTTTCTATGAACTGGTTGGTCATCTCCTTTATCCATTTTTCTATGGGTTGTTGGTCTTGGTCTTCTTTCTCACAGATTGAAGGAGTTCTTGATAGAGCCTGGATAATAATCCAGAATTTGTGTGTACGTGCATGCACTGCTGTATATATGTAGCTGGATGTGTAAATGTATATACGTACACACATACACACACACGCACATATATAATATGTTTCAGATATCTTCTCCCACTCTCTTGCTTGTCTTTTATCTCAGCTTCTAGCGATTTCCGATTTAGAGTTAGAAGTTTTGCATTTTGATGAAGGCTGACATCACTCTTTCTCTGTTTGCCTCTGTGATCTGTGTCTTGCTTGAGGCCTCGTCTGACTCCAAGATCATGAACGTATTGTCCTATATTTTCTCTTAATACTTTCGTCTTTCTTCAGTGGATAGCCAGTTGCCCCAGCACATTTGCTAATGATCCCTCCCTCCACGGGAAAGGCTACCTTGGCCCCAGATCACCTGGGTCTCTCTTCAGGGGAATTTTGAGATTGTTTTTGCTGCAGGGCATCACAAACTTCTTCTTCCCTAATTCCTGGAAAAGTTTACTGTTTGCTGCTTGCTTTTGAGTCTCCTCCCCGCCGGCCAGGTGGGGAGTGGAGGGTAACCTGAGTCAGTCCAGAGGTTGATCTTTGAACAAAGTCTTACTTTATCTCCAGTCACTATTTGCTAACTCATTTGAGAATTTTGCCAAAGATTAACATCAGAAGCACCCTCCTATGGTTTACACAGTCTGCTCCTAGGAAAACTAGGGCATTTGTCTGCCCTGATTTTCTGGCGTGTCTGAGAGTGACGGTTTTCTGCGTGACCTTTCATTGGCCAGGCTCCCCAGAGGGAAACATCCACCAGCGGGAAAAGTTACAGTCCTTTCTGCAAGGGGAACACACGGCAGAAAACCAACTCTGTCTCAACCAGGACCTTGAAAACATGGCTCTTAGACTGCAAGAGCTCACCATTCCTATCTGCCCCGGTCACCCCTGGAGGTTACAATTTCAAACCCCACACAGCATCCAGAAGCCATGTTACTCCTGTGCCCCTCCTTTCAGTTCCATATGTGCAGAACACTCCATGGTTACGGGGGGGACATGGACTCTGCACCTCACTTGCATGGTTAGGGGTGCACGCTCCCAGGCTCGACAGGTCAACGGTCCATCCTTCTCCCACTCTTGATAGCTTTTCCCACCAACCCTCCTTCTCCCCCTGAGGATTTTTAGAACTTGTCTTGACATAAAAAGCAAAGAGCCCCCGTTGCTTCAGAAAAATAATTAAAATGGAAAATCCACTCACTGACTGTGGAGTTAATGACAGATCTAGAGATGAAATGGAAACTTTAAGACGCTACCCAGATCCCGACATGGGAGTGGACCAAAAACTGCCTCTTCCTTTAGGGTTAAAACGCCCTTGAATATGAAGACCAGGCCCCACAGAAAGTGCAGTATAGTGTTATTGTTTTCCTCATGTAATCATTCCAGGAGGAGGACTGCTGTTCCCTGAGGGCACGGCGTGGCAAAACGAACAACAGGAGGTGGGATCAGAAGACGTGGGCAAGAATCCTCACTCTGCGCCTTACTGTTGTGTCACCCTGAGTGAGTCCCTTCACCTGCGAAATTTTCGAGTCTGCAAAATGGATAGGATCCCATCTGTAGCCCTGAGTTTAGAAAATTACACCAGGTAATTTTCTAAACTCAGGTAACATGAAAAACTCTGCCAACAAACAGATATGGAATTGTTGGCTCGCTTCCTTGCTGGAGAGTCAGGCCACGCTACCCCCTCAGGGCCTTTGCTGCCCCCTCGTCAACACGCAGCCTCATGGCTGCCTTCCTCCTGGCCTTCCGCTCCAAACGATCTTCCTCGTTAGCTATAATGTTGGCCAAGTTAACCCCTTTTACTTTTTAAAATAAAAGTTCAAGGCATTAACATGATAAAACTTTTATGAGTTTTTGTTAAGTTTTATAAATTTTATGAGGTTAAAGCCTATTTTCAGATCACTAGTAGAAATGGAAGTTTACGCTTTTCTAGAATTGAGTCTGGGGATCGCTGTACCTCAGAGTTACCATTTGGGCCCAGAGTTTGCATGGCCGGGGCCGAGGGAAGAGCGCAGAGTCAGAAACGCTGAGCGTGGGTCTGCGTGTCCACCGGCCCGGCAACTGCCCACAGAACGGAGGCCTCCTCCTGGGCAGGCCCCACCACACGGATGCTCTATCTCCAGACAGGCTTAGGGACCTCAGAAAACCTAACCTGATATGCAGTCTATCAAAATTGTCAAAACCGTTCCTGCCTGGAGCCCTTTGGTCGTGGAGTTTATGTTGAGCAGACCTCCTGATGGTGTGCGGTGTGATTTTTAAAGGCCCTTCTGAAGAGATTTTGAAAACCAGTTCAGGAAACTGGAAGGGAATCATTCCTAGAATCCTGTGTGGCTGCTGGGTTCACTTACAGTCTCTCGTGCCAAGAGGGACCCGCGGTACAGAGGAGCTGATGACAGGAGAGTCTTGCCAAAGAGAGAGACAGGGGGCGGGGCAGAGGGGAGGCAGGGCTCTGTGCCAGGCTGTGGGGGAGGAAGCTTCTGGAAGTCCTCCAGGACTGTGCAGGTTTCTTTTGCTAACAAGGGTTTCAGTCCTGACCGAGCCGGGCACCACATACTGCACCGGGTCTCGCCTCTCCTGTTGCCGCCCAGCTCTTCCCCAACCTTAGCACCTCGGCAAGGACTTCCCTGCATCTCCCAGCCCAACCTCCTTCCACTCAGGTTCTCCTCTTGCATTTCCGTTTCCCCTTTTCGGTGCAATGAATTTGCCTCCTGCCCCAGAGACACTAATCAAAGAAATTGCATCCAGCATGGGGGGGAACCAGCAATGGTGGCTGCAGTACATGGCCTGGGGGAAGCAGAATCCCACCCTGCCAGGCTGGGCAGCTCACCTCCTTTAGTCACCTCAGCTGCAAAGTGGGGTTCATATTGCCAGCCTCCCGGGCTATGGTCTTCACACTAAGTAAAAAGGCTTGGGTTCAAAATATTTCTTAAGACGCTCTCCCAATGAATCTGAGGGATTGTGGATAAAACAATAAAAGAATCCTTCTTCCTTCCTTCATCCTTGAGTGTAAATCAACAAGGTGTTTTCCAGAGGCCACCTTCCCGGTAACTCAGTCAAGGGGTGTCTTAAGTACTTAAAGGAAGCATGTTATCCTTCTAGCCTTTTATGGGTCTGTATTTCTAAGACTGGACACATTTCCTGCCTTTAGAAACAGCTCCCAAGGATTGGAGGAAAGTGTTTGTTTCAGGACCCCGGCCCAATCACAAGGCCAGCGGTAGATGCTCCTCCACCTGGTCTTCTGTTATGCAAATGAGCCCCCTCCCACTGGTCCTGGGCCAGTCTCAGAGGCCAAAGACCAGGCTTCATTCAGCGCGGTCAGAGTTCTCAGATCTGCCTTTTAAATCCCTTTTCTTTCTCTGCACCGTGTGTCTGTTGCTGCCAGCTGGCAACTCTTGCCTCTCTCCCGGCCTCTACCTCCCTCCGCTGGGGGCTGAGTCCTGGATTCTTAGCCCTGAGCAGAGACCGGCTAGAGAGAAGGCTCTGGTTGTATTTGTGCAAAATGCCTCCCACTTTGTGGCTGGGTGTGTCCTTCAGATTTATTTTAGAATTGTCATTTTCTATTTCCTTGGGGGATTGTGCTACCAGCATGACCAGTTTATTGGAAGGATCCAATAAAGAAAGCAGTGGGTGGTCCTTCAAATTTGGGTTATAATATGATCCTATTATAATAGGAGGTGGCATAGTGCAGTGGCTCAGAGCTTGGCTGGCTGGGTTTGAGTCTCAGTCTTGCCATTTCTAGCTCTGTGCGGTTGTGACCTCTTTAAATGACTTCATGCAGGGAGGGGGAGGACCAGAGGCATCCAGGCCTCCCATGAGGGCCTGCCACAGATGAGGGGGACAGCGAGGACAGGAGAAAGGAGGAGGCGGGGTGCTGCCCCGTGGAACGCAGGGGCTGTGAGGAGAGAGGTGCCCTGTCTCACAGCAGACACAGCCCAAAGGGGGGATATTTTGGAGCCAGTGCAGTTCTTGTTGTTTTTGTAAGATTCAGACAACCCTGAGCTAAGAATAATCTTTTCCTCTAAAACAGCGATAATAAT